>NW_028318132.1:5001444-5663437 GCF_062004578.1 Staurois parvus | reverse complement strand
GCTCATGTAAATGCTGTGTGTGTACAGCCATCACCGCCTTGTGCCAGACTTGGTAGGAATAGATCAGGGCAGTGGTGGAGAGAGGCGTATGTGGCACCCCTGGGGCCCCAAACAGATCTGATCACTAAACAGAAGACTGTTCAGCAGGACAGCTCAGCGGAACCCTCTGCAAACAGCTTACGGCTAAAGGACTGCTGCAGATCTCTGTACCTGTTTAGAATACATATGACACTTAATCAGCCCCCCCAGAAATGACCGGTCTACAGGCAATGACATGTGTGATTACACCTTCAATAGGAGCACTTTGGGCTATGGGGCACAGAGAACACCAAATGCAGCCTTCCTGGTATGGTGGAGTAGCTGTGACATAATCTGCAGTGCCAGTTCCCATGATATTCCCACCAGCACCTATCCCCCTCTATGCAGCAATCCTAATGTAGAACAATAGCAACCCCCCTGATGATGAGCCCCCCAGGCCCAGCATGCAGTGTTGGGGGGAGCTGTACCTCCTGGAGGACCCCCCTTACCATTCCCCCACACATCATGCATTTTATTATGAAGGGAAGAGAGCAGGCTGGCAGTCTACTGTACCTTCTATCACACTGCTTGGGGAGGATGGCTTGGTCTTCTCACTCTTGTCATGTCTCACCCTGTCATTCGTTCTTTTTTTTTTCACCACACTCATTTAAATACGTACGTATATTGCAGTAAAAATCCCCTAACCAACCTGCTGCATTATCTCCGGCTCGTACTGAGCCTTTAAATCCTGCCGTGCAAGGCAGCATGGGACTTGTAGTTCTCTCTCTGGGCTCCAGAGGCGGCTGCTACCTTCCTTGGTCTGTTCAGGTGAGCTCCTTCCTAGTCCGGCAGCTTAGTACGAGGAGATGTAAGTAGGCACTCAGCCTGGAGGTGAAGGAGCCGGGCAGGAAGGATATTAGTAGCCGAGACAGGAAGCGGCAGGACTACAAAGACCATGAGTCTTATCGAAGGCTTTTTTATTAACAGTCTGCTGTGAGCTGGTGGTTGGTAGAGTCGAATCCTCCATCTACAGCGCCACCTGCTGGTTAATTATGAGGCGGAACTCGGAGAGGAGCAAAGTCCGCAAAATAGCATCCCAGCACTGCTAGTGCCACAGATCTTGCCGCTACACCGTCACCTAACCTCATTCATAGAAACAGAAAAGTGTCAGAAAAAGACTATGTGGTCCACCGTTTTCTGTTTTTTTGCACGTTTTTTGTGGGGGGTATTTTTTTTTGGTTTTTTAGGGTTTTTTGGGGGAGGGTTGTTTTTTTTTTGTTTTTTTTTCTGTTAGCTCTTTTGTCTCAGTATAGATCTATGCTTGTCCCAGGGGTGGACAGACTATTTGGAAACTTGGGCACTGCCTGAGGGCCCGGGGGCAGTGGGGAGCCCCATGAGATGCCCCTGGTACCTTTTTCATAGGCTTTTTTAAGTTTGGGCAAGGACACGGGCCCAGGGGTGGACTGACCATTTGGAAACTCGGGCACTGCCCGAAGGCCCGGGGTCAGTAGGGGGCCCCATGAAATGTCCCTGGTACCTTTTTCATAGGCTTTTTTGAGTTTGGGCAAGGACACAGGGGCCCAGGGGCAGACTGACCATTTGGAAACTCAGGCACTGCCCGAGGGCCTGGGGTCAGTAGGGGGCCCCATGAAATTCCCCTGGTACCTTTTTCATAGGCTTTTTTGAGTTTGGGCAAGGAAACAGGGGCCTTATGATCCCCTATTGCCCGGGGGCCCCATGAGTTGTCAGTCCGCCCCTGCAGGGGTCCCATGATCCCCTATTGCCTGGGGGCCCCATGAGTTGTCAATCTGCCCCTGGCTTGTCCCAAGCATGTTTACTGTTGACTGGCTCACTACCTCTGCTGGAGGTTTATTCCAAGCATCAACTACTCTTTCAGTAAAACAGTCTTTTCTGAGATTAGTTTTGAACTTTCCACCAGTCAGTTTAAGGGCTCATGTACACGGGACATTTGGAAAACTCTTCTGAACGATGGAATCTGACTGCTGGAAAACGCAGATTAAAAAAAGTTTAGCCATACCGCATTTATGTGTGTTTGCCTTTAGAAGCATTTTTAAAAGATAACCTCAGGAGACCTTCCCAAATGCCCAGAATGTACTGAAAAACAGTAAAAAATTATTTCAAACATTTTGAGAGAAATAGAGCAGAAACAGAGAGAGCAGTATGTGTTGAGACTACCTGTCTTTTCTGGTTGTATTCGCTATGGATCCCATTCAGGGATGGACTGACCATTTGGAAACTCGGGCACTGCCCGAGGGCCCGGGGTCAGTAGGGGGCCCCATGAGATGCCCCTGGTACCTTTTTCATAGGCTTTTTTGAGTTTGGGCAAGGACACAGGGGCCCCATGATCCCCTATTGCCCGGGGGCCCCATGAGTTGTCAGTCCGCCCCTGAATTCCCATCATGAGCATAATACAGCACGTTCTACCATTTTTTCCTTTACGTGAAACCTGGAACTTACTTAGCTGGTGCACTCGGTCCATTTGAATACATGGAAAACGCTTTGCAAGCATTTCTAATGATGAAAAAAGGCTCTGGACAGCATCTGGACATGGAACAGTTAAAAAACGCTTCTAAACGCAAACACTTATAAACGCTGTTAACCGCGTTTACAAACATTTTGCCGGTAAAATCTACTACTGAATGCAAGTTTGGTGCGTTCAAAAAAACGACTGTAAACTCAACTGCCTGTAAACAACTGTGTACATGGATACATAGGAAAATATTACGGAGAGTTCAGGGGCTGCTGAAAAAAAACGCAAAAAAGCTCCTAAACGTGAGGTTATGCAGTGTACATGAGCCCTTACCACTTGCCCTCCAGAGGATTTACCCCCCTTCCTGACCAGGCCATTTTTAGCGATACGGCGCTGTTACTTTAACTGACAATTGCACGGTCATGCAACGCTGCATCCAAATTAAATTTATGTCTTTTCTTCCCACAAATAGAACTTTCGGTGATATTTGATCACCTCTGCAGTTTTTGTTATTTGCACTATAAACAAAAAAAAGACCAAAAATTTAGAAAAAAAAATATTTTTTACTTTTTGCTATAAAACGTCCAGTAAAAAAAAATGTATTCTGATACATGTTTTTGGTTAAAAAATCCCAATAAGTGTATATTGATTGCTTTGTGTAAAAGTTATAGTGTCTACAAACTATGGTATAGATAATGGAATTTACACAGATTTTACTTTCTGACTGCCCATCATATTTCTTGAGGTGCTAAAATACCAGGACAGTACAAACACCCCCAAATGACACATTTTCGGAAAGTAGACACCCTAAGCTATTTGCTGAAAGGCATATTGAGTCCATGACAGATTTATTTTTTTCAACAAGTTTTTGGAAAATGACAAAAACATTATTTTTTTACACAAAGTTGTAATTTAAATGATATATCGCTCATACGAGCCATGGGTATATGTGGAATTACACCCCAAAATACATTCTGTTACTTCTACCAAGTATGGGGATACCACATGTGCAAGACTTTTTGGGAGCAGCCACATACAGGAGCCTGAAATCCAATGACCTCTTTGAAAGCCTGAAGGTGCGTAACTTCCTCATTTCACTTCCTCACTACCTATCACAGTTTTGGAGGCCCTGAAATGCCAGGGTAGCACCCCCACCCCCCAAATGACCCCTTTTTTGGAAAGTAGACACCCCAAGGAATTTAAAAAGATGCATGGTGAGTATTTTGCAGATCTCATTTTTTCTCACAAGGTTTTGAAATATATATAAAAAAAGAAAAAATATGTTTTTGGTTTTTCTCTTCATTTTCCAAAAACTTGTGGCAACAAACGAGATCTGCAAAAAATACTCACCATGCTTCTTATCAAATTCCTTGGGGTGTCTACTTTCCAAAAAGTGGTTATTTGGGGGGTTAGGTGCTATCCTGGCATTTCAGGGCCTCCAAAACTGTGATAGGTAGTCAGGAAGTGTAATGAGGAAATAAAGCCCTTTAAAAGCCTGAAGGTGCTTACTGGATTTTGGGGTCCTGTACTTGGCTAGACTGCCAAAACGTCTCTCACATGTGGTACCCCCATACTTGGGAGAAGTAGCAGAATGTATTTTGGGGAGTAATTCCACATATACTCATGGCATGTGTGAGCAATAAATCATTTAAGTGACAATTTTGTGTAAAAAAAACTTTTTTTTTGTCATTTTCCAAAAATGTGTGGTAAAAAAATAAATTCTTCTATTAATTCAACATGCCTCTCAGAAAATATTTTGGGGTGTCTACTTTCCAAAAAAGGGTTGTTTTGGGGGGTGGGGTCATTTTATGCCCAGCATTAGAAGTTTATGCCACACATCACTCACTCTTCAAACCACCCAAAGAACAAGCCTTTTCTGACACTTTTTGTTCACATGAAAAAAAATCAGTATTTTTTGCTAGGAAATTAATTTAAACGCCAAACATTATATATTTTTTAAGCAAACGCCCTAGTAAATAAAATGGTGGATGCTGCAATTTGTTATATCACATAGTACTCGCGCAGCGATTTTTTTTAACACAATTTGTTTTTAAATACACTTTTTTTACTTTTAATGTACAAAAACACAATATATTGGCCAATTATTTGGTAAAATATGAAAGATGATGGTATGCCGAGTAAATAGATACCAAACATGACATGATTTAAAACTGTGCATGCCCCGTGCAATGGCGACAAACTGCATACGTTTTTAATATCCATAGGCAACATTTTAAAAGCCTTTACAAGCTACCGTTTTAGATTTACAGAGGAGGTCTAGTGTTAGAATTACTGCTCTTGATCTGACATTTATGGCGATACCTCACATGCATGCTGCAACCGCTGTTTACATACCTGCACAGGGTCAACGCTCACGCACACATGTATGCGCGTGCAGGGGGGCGAGGATGATTTTTTTTTAAATTATTTTTACACTGTCCCTTTCATTTTTTTTTATCACTTTTAATGCTATCACAGGGAATGCAAATATCCCATATAACTTCAATGGGCATTGTCATATATTCTCTTTTGAGAAATATGGGGTATCTCCTCTGCCCTTACATTATCTAATCAAACCAAGATCGGTGTAACCAGATGCTTTCCCAGTTTACAAATGGTGCGGTTTATATCCTGCGAAACTGAAGTGATGAAATGCTCGTAGCTTCTGATTTCTTAGGCTATAGAGATGATTGGCACCATTCTGGTCTCCAATCAGCTCTATGGTCAGCTGGCAGAAACACCGGCTGCATTCTCAGATTCCTCCATGGCACGGGACTGCCCGAGAAGGCCGTGGAAGACAGCAGGAGAGGGGGGCATCATCTCCTGCTGCTTGTTAAAGCAATCCTGCAGCTAATTAGCCACTAGGATTGCTTTTACATGCCAATTGCCTGCTGAAAACAAACTATACCAGGATGATGCCTGCAGCTGTAGGCATCATCCTGGTATAACCATTCAAAGTCCAGTGATGTACCAGTACATCTCTGGTCCTTGTTGGGTATATATGCTATGTTCTTTCTATGTTATGGCCACCATTAGAATATACCACCCTGCATCCACCCACTTCTAATGGTGGGCACACATTAGGTCACACGGTGCCACATGCGCCATTTCCAAGATTGTACAAATGTCTAAATAGTGGCACGCTTGAATAAAATTGTCCACATATAAGTAGTATCCCATATGGAAAAAGGATGACACCAAGCCCCAAACTAACTTGCCGCTGCTCCCCATGTAGTCTGGGCATCCGGGGGGGCTCCACGTGACTATCTTTTCCCTTGTAAATCCAAAACGTATATGTATAGCCTGTTGCCCTCTCACGGGTCCTGTATATCTTGACCCCATATCTGGCACGCTTGCTGGGGAGAAATTGAATGCAAGGTGGCCAGAAAAATGAATGAGGGACTCATCAACACAAATGTTTTGCTGGGGAGTATAGACATCTGCAAATATTTCGTTAAGGTGATTTACGAGAAGCCAAATTTTGTGGAGCCGGTCAAATTCAGGGTCACCCTGAGAACGACAGAGTGTATTGTCGTTGAAATACATAAAACACATTATACTCCCATATCTATGCCAGGCCATAGCAGCAGAGAACACTGGCAAATGATGAATCGGGTCTGTGGACCAATACAACCGCAATTCATTTTTTTTGTAATGCCTATGTTGAGGGTTAGGCCCCCAAAAAAATAAAATTCGGAAACAGTAATGGGTTTCCATGCGAATGGTCTGGAAAGGTTTGAATTTGGGTTGGTGGCGATAAATTGTTGTGCATATAAAATGCTTTGATCCACAATCACTGCATACAGATCTTCCATGAAAAACGGCTCCAAATAAATCAAGGGGAGAAGTTAAATTTGCAGTTTCCACCTGAATTCTGGGTTAGGCAGTGAATGGAGGAAGTACGGGGGCTGAAGAATTTGTAGGCTGCGAATCGAGATTTGCAAGCACATCCAGAAGGATACTAGGGGCTCTGCGGGCCTATGTGCGAATTCTTGGTGGTTGCGGGACAATACTTGTGCTCGCCACCGCACCAGCTTGTACTGCACTTATGGGACTTGCCACGTCACCATGTGATACTGCAGTGCTGGTATGTGAAAGACCAGGATGTACTAGGCCACTGGTGCTCGCCAGTTCACCAAAAGGTAGAGCTGGGGAGTCTGCTGCACTACTGGCACTCTGCTGCATATGAGAGTCATCAAAATTTACCAGCAAGTGCCTGATTCTGCGAACACTGCAGTTTTGTGTGTAATGTATCAAGTGACAGTGACCTACTGACACTGCACTTTGCTGGGGGAGAAGGGGGGGGGGGAGTAAGCATATGGGATAAATGCAGGTGCTGGCAGGTGCCGGGGCCGATCCCGCTAATGCGGTGTTTTTGGGGACACTATACTAATGTGAACGCTGGTATAGTGCTGATCTGATCAAAGATATTGATCTGTTCAGACACTATACTAGCAATGGAGGTTTATTGTGTATGAGCGTCTTCCTGGCAATCAAGGGGTTAAATGTGATTACTGGTGTACTGACGGGCAATCTGACGCTATCTGGGAGGGGCGTGAAAACCACAGGAGAGCAGATGACCTATATATACACGTGATTTTGCACACTTGTGCTGCCCTGTAGCAATATCTCTGCTATAGGGCAGTCACGAAGTGGTTAAAGAAGCGGTTTGCGGTATGGTGCCGGCGCAGTGTTAATTTAACTGACATTGAGCGGTCATGCAACTCTGCACCTAAATTTACGTCCTTTATTTTCCATGAATTGAGCTTTATTTCGGTGGTATTTGATCGCCTGTGCGTTTTTTATTTTTTGTGCTATGAAAAAAAAAGTCTGACAATTTTGAGAAAAAAAAATCAATATTTTGGACTTTTTGCTATTAAACATGTCCAGTAAAAAAATTTAAAAAAATCTAATTTCATCATAAATGTAGGCCAACATGTGTTCTGCGATGTCTTTGCTTAAAAAAAGTCCCAAATACATGTAAATTAATTGGTTTACGTGAAAGTTATAGCATTTACAAATGGTGGTATAGATACTGGAATTTTTTTATACTAATAATGGCGGCGATCAGCTACTTATGGCGGCGATCAGCGACTTATAGGGGGACTGCGGCGGGCATTCTGACACTGGGGGGAACTGACTTGGTGTCACTGACATCCCCAGTGACACCAATACAGTGATCAGTGCTAAAAAAAAAAGCACTGACACTGTACTAATGGCACTGTGCAGGAAAGGGTTAACATGAGGGGCAATCAAATGGTTAACTGTGTGATGGGAGTGTTTTACTAGGGGGTAGGGGGTGTTGTTCACTGTAAGCACATTGATCTGGAAGGCTGTGCTCAACTTTTCAGAGCAGTGTGCCCAAACTGACAGGGAGGAAGACTTTTGGTAAACAAAGCAGCCCTCCTCCCTGTTGGTGATTGCCGGCAATCACCAGCCAGAACCTGGTGATTGATACCCGCAGCAGCGAATGGTGGTGTGGGAAGGGCGTGTGACCCCTATGCACAAATGCAAAATGCCGTATATATATGTGATTTTACACACAGGGGCCGCCCTGTAGCAGTATATCTACTATAGGGTAGTCCTTAAGCGGTTAATAAACTGTAGTGTAAATATCTGATGCTGACTTTTTACCTTGTATGTGAAAAATGTCAAACTTGCCCCAGGCAGGAAGGGGTTAACAAATTCAAATCTTGTGACAGTAAGGCCTTGTTCATACGGCACATGCATGAAAACAGATGGAAACTGGCACGCAGATTTCACTTGCAGAGACATCACTTTACATCAGTTTTCATGCACGCCTCAATGAGTTTTATATACCTTGCAGATTCCCGGGCAGAAAAAAATCAGCACATGATACTAGTGTTGTGGTGTGAACAGGGCAAATAGAAAACAAGTGATTTCATTGTGCCCTTGCAGAACTCTTGCAGAAAAACTGATGTCTCTGCACCATGGTGTGAACAAACCTTGACAGGCAGGAAGGTAATTCGCATGCACATTTTTTTTCTTGCTATTTCTACTATTATTTAATTCCTCATGGTATCTCTACACATAAAGTAGGCTTATTTTAATAATTGCTGCCATTTAATTCCTAATCTGGTCACTAAATATGTTCTGCTTAATTCTCAAAGTAGAAAGATCAGAAAATGAATCCTAATTTTCAATGTGATTTTCTGTTGGGTCTCTAGAGATTTGAAAATAACTGTGAAAATGATCCTTTGCCTTATATGAAGCTCTGTTAACTGAGCCTAGAGGTAGATTTAATAGGAAAAGGTGTGTCTGTGACCATTAGTGCTACTTCTAAACCCTAGAAGGCCACCCATCATAAAAAGGAATCTTCGGGCTGCCATTGGTGACCCCCATCTGATAACTAGCTCTTCTTTCTGTGCTGGTTTCCAATAAAATCGTAGCATTTAAAAGTCTCCTCCATACAGAAGGTATTCACATATCTCATCTTTCACATTTCCCAAAATAAAAGAATTGTTCCTAATTTCAGGAAGCAATGGAAATCACTTCTTTATGCCCTATTGGTCAGATGCACATCCAGAAAGAACCCTTTGTGTATAGTGCAAATCTAGTCTAATATTATAGAGCCTTTTATTCCAGACTTCATAGAGCTGTTAGAGGCTATTTGCTCATCATCAATGCAGTGTATAGAAACCATCTATGGAGTTGGGATTGGGACCCAACCAGACAGCATAACCATAGAGGTTGTGGTGAGACAGGACTAAAACAATACATTCCTAAATTGTCTATGTGATGGCACATGATAAATATTCAGTCATAAACCTCAAACAGATTGGATATTAAAGTGTTACTAAACCCTGGACCCTGCATTCACTTACAGTTGCAAGAAAAATTATGTGAACCCCTTGGGATTACGTGGAGTTTTGCATGAATTGGGCATAAAATGTGCTCTGAACGTCATCTAAGTCACAACAATAGAAGAACACAGTCTGCTGAACATAATACTACACAAACATTAGATGTTGCCATGGTTTAATTGCACATAACATGTAAACATTCACAGTGCAGGGAGGAAAAAGTATGTGAGGCCCTAGCTTAATGACTTCTCCCAGAGCTAATTGGAGCCAGGAGTGAGCCAACCTTGACTCCAATCAGTGTGATGATATTGGATGTGTTGCTGACATCTGTCCTGCCCTTAAAAAACACACACCTGTTTTGGGTTTACTGGTTTCAAGAAGCACTGTCTGATGTGAACCATGCCTCGCAGAAAAGAGCTCTCAGAAGACCTACGATCAAGAATTGTTGACTTGCATGAAGCTGAAAAGGGTTACAAAAGTATCTCCAAAAGCCTTGATGTTCATGTGTCCATGGTAAGACAGACTGTCTACAAATGGAGAACGTTTAGCACTGTTGCTACTCTCCCTAGGCATGGTCGCCCTGTAAAAATGACTGCAAGAGCACAGCGCAGAATGCTGCATGAGGTAAAGAAGAATCCCAGAGTGTCAGCTAAAGACCTACAGAAATCTCTGGCACATGCTAACATTTTTGTTGACACATCTACAATAAGGAAAACATTAAACAAGAATGGAGTTCATGGGAGGACACCACGGAGGAAGCCATTGCTGTCCAAAAAGAATATTGCAGCACGTTTGTAGTTTGCAAAAGAGCACCTGGATGTTCCACAGCACTACTGGCAAAATATACTGTGGACAGATGAAACCAAGATTGAGTTTAGAGATGAGCGAAGTATTCAAAAATTCGATTCGACTGATTCGGCGAATTCGTAGAAAAATTTCGATTCGAGTCGAATATATTCGCTGTGAATTTAACTTAAAAAAGGGTGTTTCTAGGCTTCAGAGAGACTTAATATTAGTGCTGAACACTGTACCTTTAATTTAAATGCCCTTGGAGTCTGCTGGGGAAGAGAAATAATACTGTCAGGCAGTATGACATGCAGATGAGTGCCGTCGATCTTAGAATCACCGCACACTTCACTCATTTGGCCAGTCACGGGGCCAAAACCAGAGTGTGGAGCCACAGTGTGGCGGTGGAGGCAGCAGCAATGGGAGGCCATACAGCACCCTATGACAAAAATGGAAACCACCAGCAGTGTGAGGAGACCTGAAAGTGGCACATGGCAGAGTGTGGCGATAGAGACAGCAGCAATGGGAGGCCGTACAGGGACCCATGACACACTCTGGACCTGGCAGCAGCATGAGGAGGCGGTACAGGGGCCCATGGCAGATTACGGGCCTGGCAGCAGCATGAGGAGTCGGTACGGGGGCCCATGGCAGATTACAGGCCTGGCAGCAGCAATGGGAGGCCGTACAGGGACCCATGACACAATCTGGACGTGGCAGCAGCATGGGGAGGCGGTACAGGGGCCCATGACAGATTACGGGCCTGGCAGCAGCATTTGGAGTCGGTACGGGGGCCCATGACACACTCTGGACCTGGCAGCAGCATGAGGAGGCGGTACAGGGGCGCATGACAGATTACGAGCCTGGCAGCAGCAACTTGGACAGGAGGACGTTCAGTTTCTGCACCGTCTGGTGCGTGCTCGCAAACTGTTGTCTCTTGGAAACGGATTCCAAGAAAGACTGCTGACGGAATCCGTGAAGAGGAGTAGCAGGAGAAGGAGCATCTGAACGAGCGGAATATGCCAACAAGCGACAACAGGGGCCCATGGCAGATTAGGGGCCTGGCAGCAGCTATGGGAGGCCCGTAATCTGCCAGCACCCTATGACAAAAAATGGAACCCACCAGCAGTGTGAGGAGACCTGAAAGTGGCACATGGCAGAGTGTGGCGATGGAGACAGCAGCAATGGGAGGCCGTACAGGGACCCATGACACACTCTGGACCTGGCAGCAGCATGAGGAGGCGGTATATAGGGGCCTATGGCAGATTAGGGACCTGGCAGCAGCTATGGGAGGCCCGTAATCTGCCAGCACCCTATGTCAAAAAATTCTACACACCAGCAGTGTGTGAGACCTGAAAGTGGCACATGGCAGAGTGTGGCGATGGAGACAGCAGCAATGGGAGGCCGTACAGGGACCCATGAGAGACTCTGGACTTGGCAGCAGCATGAGGAGGCGGTATAGGGGCCCATGGCAGATTAGGGGCCTGGCAGCAGCTATGGGAGGCCCGTAATCTGCCAGCACCCTATGACAAAAAATGGAACACACCAGCAGTGTGAGGAGACCTGAAAGTGGCACATGTTTGGGGCATGATTCATGGCGGATTTAGTCAGTTGTGTCAGGAACTGGTGGTTTGAAATCCAGACTAATCCACGCCTGATTCATTTTCACAAACGTCAGTCTCTCCACACTTTGGGTGGACAGTCGTGTCCTCCGCGGAGTTGCAATACCTCCTGCCGCACTAAACACGCGCTCCGATGCCACGCTACTGGCCGGGCATGACAGCCTTTCAAGGGCAAATTCAGCTAGTTGGGGCCAAAGGTCAAGTTTCGTTGCCCAGTAGTCAAGGGGATTGTCTACCTCGGTTGGCAGGGTGCTGTCCAAGTAGGCCTAAGCCTGTTGTTTGAGGTCCTGCTCCAGGTCCACCTGATGCTGCTGCTGCTGCTGCTGCTGCTGTGGCTGGTTAGTAGTTTCCTCACTGCGCTGGTGAAGAAAGCTACTCATCATCGACTGCAGACTGAGGCAGCCGCTGCTGGTGGAGCTGCCACTGCTCCTACCACCCCACCCCTCCCCTGCTGCCATGGCAGCGGAACGCGAGCGCACAGGGCCCACAGTGTCTGAGGATGGACGTTGGCGCAGACAGGCAGAGACCAGCTGACTACATAGGTGGTTTTTATAGTACGTTATTTTGGCCTCCCTCTCAGCAGGTGTGAAAAAGGCCACCATTTTTGAACGGTAGCGAGGGTCCAACAAGGTGGACAGCCAAAAGTCATCCCTCTGTCTGATGGTTATTATTCGGCTGTCGCTACGCAAGCAAGCGAGCATGCTATGGGCCATTTGTGCCAAGGAATGCGAGGGACTCCCTGCCTCCATCTCCACAGCATACTGCCACGGTGCGTCTGGGTCCTCTGTCTCCTCCTCCTCCTCCTCCTCTACCAGATGCTCCTGCTCCTCCACTCCTGTCCGCTGAGTGGAAAAACCACCCATTTCACTCAATAATTCCTGAGCACCAATGTCCTCCTCTACCTCCTCCTCTTCTTCCTGTCCTGCCCCCACAGGGGTCATGTGGCGTTGAGATCTGTGCGCCACGTCTACCGCACCCTGACCAGCCATTGTTAACAGCATTTGTTCCAGGACGTGCAACAGAGGAATGACGTCGTTCATCCCATAGTCCTGCCGACTCACGAATAGCGTGGCCTCCTCAAAGGGCCTGAGCAAGCGCAGGTGTCACGCATGAGCTGCCAATGGCTGACATCTAAGTTACACAGGGAATACCTTTATCCGCTTTTAACATCAGGAAATCTGTGATGGCCTTTTGCTGTTCGTAAAGGCGGTCTAACATATGTAGGGTTGAATTCCACCTTGTTGCAACGTCACAGCATGAGGAGTCGGTATAGGGGCCCATGGCAGATTAGGGGCCTGGCAGCAGCTATGGGAGGCCCGTAATCTGCCAGCACCCTATGTCAAAAAATTCTACACACCAGCAGTGTGTGAGGAGACCTGAAAGTGGCACATGGCAGAGTGTGGCGATGGAGACAGCAGCAATGGGAGGCCGTACAGGGACCCATGACAGACTCTGGACCTGGCAGCAGCATGAGGAGGCGGTATATAGGGGCCCATGGCAGATTAGGGGCCTGGCAGCAGCAATGGGAGGCCCGTAATCTGCCAGCACCCTATGTCAAAAAATTCTACACACCAGCAGTGTGTGAGGAGACCTGAAAGTGGCACATGGCAGAGTGTGGCGATGGAGACAGCAGCAATGGGAGGCCGTACAGGGACCCATGACAGACTCTGGACCTGGCAGCAGCATGAGGAGGCGGTATATAGGGGCCTATGGCAGATTAGGGGCCTGGCAGCAGCTATGGGAGTCCCGTAATCTGCCAGCACCCTATGTCAAAAAATTCTACACACCAGCAGTGTGTGAGGAGACCTGAAAGTGGCACATGGCAGAGTGTGGCGATGGAGACAGCAGCAATGGGAGGCCGTACAGGGACCCATGACAGACTCTGGACCTGGCAGCAGCATGAGGAGGCGGTATATAGGGGCCTATGGCAGATTAGGGGCCTGGCAGCAGCTATGGGAGGCCCATAATCTGCCAGCACCCTATGTCAAAAAATTCTACACACCAGCAGTGTGTGAGGAGACCTGAAAGTGGCACATGGCAGAGTGTGGCGATGGAGACAGCAGCAATGGGAGGCCGTACAGGGACCCATGACAGACTCTGGACCTGGCAGCAGCATGAGGAGGCGGTATATAGGGGCCCATGGCAGATTAGGGGCCTGGCAGCAGCAATGGGAGGCCCGTAATCTGCCAGCACCCTATGTCAAAAAATTCTACACACCAGCAGTGTGTGAGGAGACCTGAAAGTGGCACATGGCAGAGTGTGGCGATGGAGACAGCAGCAATGGGAGGCCGTACAGGGACCCATGACAGACTCTGGACCTGGCAGCAGCATGAGGAGGCGGTATATAGGGGCCCATGGCAGATTAGGGGCCTGGCAGCAGCAATGGGAGGCCCGTAATCTGCCAGCACCCTATGTCAAAAAATTCTACACACCAGCAGTGTGAGGAGACCTGAAAGTGGCACATGGCATGAGAGACTCTGGACCTGGCAGCAGCATGAGGAAGCGGTATATAGGGGCCTATGGCAGATTAGGGGCCTGGCAGCAGCTATAGGAGGCCCATAATCTGCCAGCACCCTATGTCAAAAAATTCAACACACCAGCAGTGTGAGGAGACCTGAAAGTGGCACATGGCAGAGTGTGGCGATGGAGACAGCAGCAATGGGAGGCCGTACAGGGACCCATGACAGACTCTGGACCTGGCAGCAGCATGAGGAGGCGGTATATAGGGGCCTATGGCAGATTAGGGGCCTGGCAGCAGCTATGGGAGGCCCTTAATCTGCCAGCACCCTATGTCAAAAAATTCTACACACCAGCAGTGTGTGAGGAGACCTGAAAGTGGCACATGGCAGAGTGTGGCGATGGAGACAGCAGCAATGGGAGGCCGTACAGGGACCCATGACAGACTCTGGACCTGGCAGCAGCATGAGGAGGCGGTATATAGGGGCCCATGGCAGATTAGGGGCCTGGCAGCAGCAATGGGAGGCCCGTAATCTGCCAGCACCCTATGTCAAAAAATTCTACACACCAGCAGTGTGAGGAGACCTGAAAGTGGCACATGGCAGACTGTGGCGATGGAGACAGCAGCAATGGGAGGCCATACAGGGACCCATGACAGACTCTGGACCTGGCAGCAGCATGAGGAGGCGGTATATAGGGGCCTATGGCAGATTAGGGGCCTGGCAGCAGCTATGGGAGGCCCATAATCTGCCAGCACCCTATGTCAAAAAATTCTACACACCAGCAGTGTGAGGAGACCTGAAAGTGGCACATGGCAGAGTGTGGCGATGGAGACAGCAGCAATGGGAGGCCGTACAGGGACCCATGAGAGACTCTGGACCTGGCAGCAGCATGAGGAGGCGGTATATAGGGGCCTATGGCAGATTAGGGGCCTGGCAGCAGCTATGGGAGGCCCGTAATCTGCCAGCACCCTATGTCAAAAAATTCTACACACCAGCAGTGTGTGAGGAGACCTGAAAGTGGCACATGGCAGAGTGTGGCGATGGAGACAGCAGCAATGGGAGGCCGTACAGGGACCCATGACAGACTCTGGACCTGGCAGCAGCATGAGGAGGCGGTATATAGGGGCCCATGGCAGATTAGGGGCCTGGCAGCAGCAATGGGAGGCCCGTAATCTGCCAGCACCCTATGTCAAAAAATTCTACACACCAGCAGTGTGAGGAGACCTGAAAGTGGCACATGGCAGACTGTGGCGATGGAGACAGCAGCAATGGGAGGCCATACAGGGACCCATGACAGACTCTGGACCTGGCAGCAGCATGAGGAGGCGGTATATAGGGGCCTATGGCAGATTAGGGGCCTGGCAGCAGCTATGGGAGGCCCATAATCTGCCAGCACCCTATGTCAAAAAATTCAACACACCAGCAGTGTGAGGAGACCTGAAAGTGGCACATGGCATGAGAGACTCTGGACCTGGCAGCAGCATGAGGAAGCGGTATATAGGGGCCTATGGCAGATTAGGGGCCTGGCAGCAGCTATAGGAGGCCCATAATCTGCCAGCACCCTATGTCAAAAAATTCAACACACCAGCAGTGTGAGGAGACCTGAAAGTGGCACATGGCAGAGTGTGGCGATGGAGACAGCAGCAATGGGAGGCCGTACAGGGACCCATGACAGACTCTGGACCTGGCAGCAGCATGAGGAGGCGGTATATAGGGGCCTATGGCAGATTAGGGGCCTGGCAGCAGCTATGGGAGGCCCTTAATCTGCCAGCACCCTATGTCAAAAAATTCTGCACACCAGCAGTGTGTGAGGAGACCTGAAAGTGGCACATGGCAGAGTGTGGCGATGGAGACAGCAGCAATGGGAGGCCGTACAGGGACCCATGACAGACTCTGGACCTGGCAGCAGCATGAGGAGGCGGTATATAGGGGCCCATGGCAGATTAGGGGTCTGGCAGCAGCAATGGGAGGCCCGTAATCTGCCAGCACCCTATGTCAAAAAATTCTACACACCAGCAGTGTGTGAGGAGACCTGAAAGTGGCACATGGCAGAGTGTGGCGATGGAGACAGCAGCAATGGGAGGCCGTACAGGGACCCATGACAGACTCTGGACCTGGCAGCAGCATGAGGAGGCGGTATATAGGGGCCTATGGCAGATTAGGGGCCTGGCAGCAGCTATGGGAGGCCCGTAATCTGCCAGCACCCTATGTCAAAAAATTCTACACACCAGCAGTGTGTGAGGAGACCTGAAAGTGGCACATGGCAGAGTGTGGCGATGGAGACAGCAGCAATGGGAGGCCGTACAGGGACCCATGACAGACTCTGGACCTGGCAGCAGCATGAGGAGGCGGTATATAGGGGCCTATGGCAGATTAGGGGCCTGGCAGCAGCTATGGGAGGCCCGTAATCTGCCAGCACCCTATGTCAAAAAATTCTACACACCAGCAGTGTGTGAGGAGACCTGAAAGTGGCACATGGCAGAGTGTGGCGATGGAGACAGCAGCAATGGGAGGCCGTACAGGGACCCATGACAGACTCTGGACCTGGCAGCAGCATGAGGAGGCGGTATATAGGGGCCTATGGCAGATTAGGGGCCTGGCAGCAGCTATGGGAGGCCCGTAATCTGCCAGCACCCTATGTCAAAAAATTCTACACACCAGCAGTGTGTGAGGAGACCTGAAAGTGGCACATGGCAGAGTGTGGCGATGGAGACAGCAGCAATGGGAGGCCGTACAGGGACCCATGACAGACTCTGGACCTGGCAGCAGCATGAGGAGGCGGTATATAGGGGCCCATGGCAGATTAGGGGCCTGGCAGCAGCAATGGGAGGCCCGTAATCTGCCAGCACCCTATGTCAAAAAATTCTACACACCAGCAGTGTGAGGAGACCTGAAAGTGGCACATGGCAGAGTGTGGCGATGGAGACAGCAGCAATGGGAGGCCATACAGGGACCCATGACAGACTCTGGACCTGGCAGCAGCATGAGGAGGCGGTATATAGGGGCCTATGGCAGATTAGGGGCCTGGCAGCAGCTATGGGAGGCCCATAATCTGCCAGCACCCTATGTCAAAAAATTCAACACACCAGCAGTGTGAGGAGACCTGAAAGTGGCACATGGCATGAGAGACTCTGGACCTGGCAGCAGCATGAGGAAGCGGTATATAGGGGCCTATGGCAGATTAGGGGCCTGGCAGCAGCTATAGGAGGCCCATAATCTGCCAGCACCCTATGTCAAAAAATTCAACACACCAGCAGTGTGAGGAGACCTGAAAGTGGCACATGGCAGAGTGTGGCGATGGAGACAGCAGCAATGGGAGGCCGTACAGGGACCCATGACAGACTCTGGACCTGGCAGCAGCATGAGGAGGCGGTATATAGGGGCCTATGGCAGATTAGGGGCCTGGCAGCAGCTATGGGAGGCCCGTAATCTGCCAGCACCCTATGTCAAAAAACTGAACACACCAGCAGTGTGTGAGGAGACCTGAAAGTGGCACATGGCAGAGTGTGGCGATGGAGACAGCAGCAATGGGAGGTCTCCCATTGTCCCAACATGGCCCAAATAGTCCCAACATGGGCCCCCTGGCCACGCTTGACTTTCTGGCCACATAGTCGACATACGGCTACGTTTACTTCCTCGGGCGGCTTGACGAAAAATTGCCACACCGCCGAGTAGGAAACTTTGCCCCCGATACTCCTCACTGGCTGACTGCTGCTTCCTCCGTGCACACCGGCACCACTACTGGCCGTGGTGGTAGGCTGCAGTGGAGCTGGTGCTCTACTCCGTGGCCGTTTGGCTCCACTGACACTGCTTCCACTGACACTGCTGCGACCCTCCTGCTGTCTCCTGGGCAACCCACCGACTGTTTCGCTCACTGCCAAGCTGCCACCCTCTTCTCCTGATGATGCGGAAGAAATTGCCTGATGACGACGAGGCTGCCAAGTGCGATCAACCTCCTCATCATCAAGTAGGGTCTCCGCCTCACTACTAGCCCCCTCGGCTGCGTCTGGGTCAGGAGACAGACCTGTCTCTAGACCGGCTACCGGGCCACTCTCCTCGCCACTACTTCTTCGCCTAGCTGCTGAAAAGGCGGATGTCTCCCCCCGTTCCTGACCGCCCTCTGTTAGCTCTTCCTCACTGTACAGTGGGGCTGAGCCCACAGCATGCGATACTTCGCTTGGTGAGGGAACACCAAAGGACAGGGGCAGGTAGAGGACACGTGATTTCAGTGGGCTAGGTCCCGGGCCATGCCAACTAACGGTTGTGTCTGACGTACCCACCGACCGTTGGCTGTAGGTGTCAGAGGTGACCTGGGAAGAGGAAGACGACCGAGCCAACCAATCGACGACGGCAGGGTTGTCGGTGGAGACACGACCGCTGGATGACACCGGGAGCACTGGCCTCTGGCTGCGAATAGTGCTGCCTCGACCCCTTCCTCTGCTGCCACGTCTGCTCGCTCCTAAAACATTGCCTCCTCTGCCACTCCTCTGCATGTTGTCTGACATACTCTTTAATTAAACGATTATGTGTCCCTGAGTAAAAATTCTGTGTCCCTGAGTAACAATTCTGTGTCTGTGCGAGTAACAATTCTGTGGCCCTAAGTAACAGTTCTGTGGCCCTCAGTAACAATTCTGTGTCCCTGATTAACGTTTCTGTGGCCCCAAGTAACAGTTCTGTGGCCCTCAGTAACAATTCTGTGTCTGTGCGAGTAACAATTCTGTGGCCCTAAGTAAAGTTTCTGTGGCCCTAAGTAACAATTCTCTGGCACTCAGTAACAATTCTGTCTGTCCCTGAGTAACAATTCTCTGGCACTCGGTAACAATTCTGTCTGTCCCTGAGTAACAATTCTCTGGCACTCAGTAACAATTCTGTCTGTCCCTGAGTAAAAATTCTGTGGCCCTAATTAAAGTTTCTGTGGCCCTAAGTAACAATTCTCTGGCACTCAGTAACAATTCTGTCTGTCCCTGAGTAACAATTCTCTGGCACTCCGTAACAATTCTGTCTGTCCCTGAGTAAAAATTCTGTGGCCCTAAGTAAAGTTTCTGTGGCCCTGAGTAACAATTCTCTGGCACTCCGTAACAATTCTGTCTGTCCCTGAGTATGAATTCCGTGGCCCTAACTAGCGTTTCTTTGTCCCTAAGTAAAGTTTCTGTGGCCCTCAGTAACAGTTCTGTGTCTGTGCGAGTAACAATTCTGTGTCTGTGCGAGTAACAATTCTGTGGCCCTAAGTAAAGTTTCTGTGGCCCTAAGTAACAATTCTCTGGCACTCAGTAACAATTCTGTCTGTCCCTGAGTAACAATTCTCTGGCACTCAGTAACAATTCTGTCTGTCCCTGAGTAAAAATTCTGTGGCCCTAAGTAAAGTTTCTGGGGCCCTGAGTAACAATTCTCTGGCACTCAGTAACAATTCTGTCTGTCCCTGAGTAACAATTCTCTGGCACTGAGTAACAATTCTGTCTGTCCCTGAGTAAAAATTCTGTGGCCCTAAGTAAAGTTTCTGTGGCCCTAAGTAACAATTCTCTGGCACTCAGTAACAATTCTGTCTGTCCCTGAGTAACAATTCTCTGGCACTCAGTAACAATTCTGTCTGTCCCTGAGTAAAAATTCTGTGGCCCTAATTAAAGTTTCTGTGGCCCTAAGTAACAATTCTCTGGCACTCAGTAACAATTCTGTCTGTCCCTGAGTAACAATTCTCTGACACTCCGTAACAATTCTGTCTGTCCCTGAGTAACAATTCTCTGGCACTCAGTAACAATTCTGTCTGTCCCTGAGTAAAAATTCTGTGGCCCTAAGTAAAGTTTCTGTGGCCCTGAGTAACAATTCTCTGGCACTCCGTAACAATTCTGTCTGTCCCTGAGTATGAATTCCGTGGCCCTAACTAGCGTTTCTTTTTCCCTAAGTAAAGTTTCTGTGGCCCTCAGTAACAGTTCTGTGTCTGTGCGAGTAACAATTCTGTGTCTGTGCGAGTAACAATTCTGTGGCCCTAAGTAAAGTTTCTGTGGCCCTAAGTAACAATTCTCTGGCACTCAGTAACAATTCTGTCTGTCCCTGAGTAACAATTCTCTGGCACTCAGTAACAATTCTGTCTGTCCCTGAGTAAAAATTCTGTGGCCCTAAGTAAAGTTTCTGGGGCCCTGAGTAACAATTCTCTGGCACTCAGTAACAATTCTGTCTGTCCCTGAGTAACAATTCTCTGGCACTGAGTAACAATTCTGTCTGTCCCTGAGTAAAAATTCTGTGGCCCTAAGTAAAGTTTCTGTGGCCCTAAGTAACAATTCTCTGGCACTCAGTAACAATTCTGTCTGTCCCTGAGTAACAATTCTCTGGCACTCAGTAACAATTCTGTCTGTCCCTGAGTAAAAATTCTGTGGCCCTAATTAAAGTTTCTGTGGCCCTAAGTAACAATTCTCTGGCACTCAGTAACAATTCTGTCTGTCCCTGAGTAACAATTCTCTGACACTCCGTAACAATTCTGTCTGTCCCTGAGTAACAATTCTCTGGCACTCAGTAACAATTCTGTCTGTCCCTGAGTAAAAATTCTGTGGCCCTAAGTAAAGTTTCTGTGGCCCTGAGTAACAATTCTCTGGCACTCCGTAACAATTCTGTCTGTCCCTGAGTATGAATTCCGTGGCCCTAACTAGCGTTTCTTTGTCCCTAAGTAAAGTTTCTGTGGCCCTCAGTAACAGTTCTGTGTCTGTGCGAGTAACAATTCTGTCTGTCCCTGAGTAACAATTCTCTGACACTCCGTAACAATTCTGTCTGTCCCTGAGTAACAATTCTCTGGCACTCAGTAACAATTCTGTCTGTCCCTGAGTAAAAATTCTGTGGCCCTAAGTAAAGTTTCTGTGGCCCTGAGTAACAATTCTCTGGCACTCCGTAACAATTCTGTCTGTCCCTGAGTAACAATTCTCTGGCACTCAGTAACAATTCTGTCTGTCCCTGAGTATGAATTCTCTGGCACTCGGTAACAATTCTGTCTGTCCCTGAGTAACAATTCTCTGGCACTCAGTAACAATTCTGTCTGTCCCTGAGTAAAAATTCTGTGGCCCTAATTAAAGTTTCTGTGGCCCTAAGTAACAATTCTCTGGCACTCAGTAACAATTCTGTCTGTCCCTGAGTAACAATTCTCTGGCACTCCGTAACAATTCTGTCTGTCCCTGAGTAAAAATTCTGTGGCCCTAAGTAAAGTTTCTGTGGCCCTGAGTAACAATTCTCTGGCACTCCGTAACAATTCTGTCTGTCCCTGAGTATGAATTCCGTGGCCCTAACTAGCGTTTCTTTGTCCCTAAGTAAAGTTTCTGTGGCCCTCAGTAACAGTTCTGTGTCTGTGCGAGTAACAATTCTGTGTCTGTGCGAGTAACAATTCTGTGGCCCTAAGTAAAGTTTCTGTGGCCCTAAGTAACAATTCTCTGGCACTCAGTAACAATTCTGTCTGTCCCTGAGTAACAATTCTCTGGCACTCAGTAACAATTCTGTCTGTCCCTGAGTAAAAATTCTGTGGCCCTAAGTAAAGTTTCTGGGGCCCTGAGTAACAATTCTCTGGCACTCAGTAACAATTCTGTCTGTCCCTGAGTAACAATTCTCTGGCACTGAGTAACAATTCTGTCTGTCCCTGAGTAAAAATTCTGTGGCCCTAAGTAAAGTTTCTGTGGCCCTAAGTAACAATTCTCTGGCACTCAGTAACAATTCTGTCTGTCCCTGAGTAACAATTCTCTGGCACTCAGTAACAATTCTGTCTGTCCCTGAGTAAAAATTCTGTGGCCCTAATTAAAGTTTCTGTGGCCCTAAGTAACAATTCTCTAGCACTCAGTAACAATTCTGTCTGTCCCTGAGTAACAATTCTCTGGCACTCAGTAACAATTCTGTCTGTCCCTGAGTAACAATTCTGTGGCCCTAATAACGTTTCTGTGGCCCTAAGTAACAATTCTCTGGCACTGAGTAACAATTCTGTCTGTCCCTGATTATGAATTCTGTGGCCCTAACTAGCGTTTCTTTGTCCCTAAATAACGATTCTGTGGCCCTCATTAACAAGTCTGTGTCCCTGAGTAATGGTTCTCTGTCCCTAAGTAACTTTTCTCTGTCCCCAATTATCGTTTCTGTGGCCCTAACTCTGTCCCTGTCCCTAGTACAGAGCGGTCTGCCTCTGTTCAATAACTGCAGGCAAATGAAGAATTCCAAAATGGCCGCTATTTATAGCTCGACCATTACACAGTGCTGGCTGGCTGGCTGCTGATAGGCTGATGCGATCACATGTAGTTGAGGAATGCATTATGGGTCTTGTCTGCGCGCCTTCCCAGACATCCCCGCTCCGTCGCCGCACATGTCAGCCGCCATTTTCTGAAAAATTTCGATTCGCGCGTCCGAATTAGGCTATTTTTCGGATTCGGCACGAATCGAAATTTTTCCGATATTCGACTCGAATTCCACTTCGGATACTTCGATTCGCTCATCTCTAATTGAGTTGTTTGGGAAGAACACACAACACTGTGTGGAGAAAAAAAGACACAGCACACCAACATTAAAACCTCATCCCCACTGTAAAACATGGCGGAGGGAGCATCAAGGTTTGGGGCTGCTTTGCTGCCTCAGGGCCTGGACGGATTGTTGTCATTGATGGGAAAATGAATTCCAGAGTTTATGAAGACATTTTGCAGGAAAACGTACGACCATCTGTCCACCAACTGAAGCTCCGCAGAGGATGGGTGATGTAACAGGAAAATGACCCAAAGCATACAAGTAATTCAACAAAACAATGGCTGCAACAGCACAGAATACGCCTTTTGGAGTGGCCCAGTCAGAGTTCTGACCTCAACCCGATTGAAATACTGTGGCATGACCTTAAGAGAGCGATTCACACCAGACATCCCAAGAATATTGCTACACTGAAACAGTTTTGTGAAGAGGAGTGGTCCAAAATTACTCCAGATCGTTGTGCAGGTCTGATCTGCAACTACAGGAAACGTTTGGTTGAGGTTATTGCTGCCAAAGGAGGGTCAACCAGTTATTATGTCCAAAGGTTCACATACTTTTTCCTCCCTGCACTGTGAATGTTTACATGTTATGTGCAATTAAACCATGGCAACATCTAATGTTTGTATAGTATTATGTTCAGCAGACTGTGTTCCTCTATTGTTGTGACTTAGCTGACGTTCAGAGCATATTTTATGCCCAATTCATGCAAAACTCCATGTAATCCCAAGGGGTTCACATACTTTTTCTTGCAACTGTATATCTGGTCTCCCACAGTACACACAACATGGAAATGCAATTATTTTAGTAAATATAAACTGCTAAATAAGTTTTCTCATCAGCAGTTAAAGCAGTCTTGTGACTTCTATCAATGTTCAGCAGAGCACATGTTAAAGCTTGTAGGTGGAGTATTCATTCTCCACTGATTATCGTATGAGGCTGAAAGACCCATGACTTCTGTCTGGACAGTGCTTATTGGCCCTGTGATGATCACATGCACCGTCCCAAGAAAAAAAAACTCTCTAGCAATACACACCAAACTGAGCATTGCCCTCCAAGGCTCAGTTCTATCAGCAGATAGATTGGGGACAGTAGGGGAGGTTTAGTGAAGACAGGATCAAACAGCCTTTTTATACAGTGCAGAGGATAAACCCCTTAGGTTCCACAGTGAGTATAACAAGCATGCTTTACTGCATATACAGACTGATTTTACTGTTGTGGGCTTAGTAACACTTTAATAGTGCTAGCTGGCCCGGTCATATGACTGATTTTAAAACATGGCAGTTATATTCAGATGAGTCTAATGAGTCTTTACCACTTGACCTCTGAAAGATTTACCCCCCTTCATGACCAGGCTATTTTTTGATATATGGCACTATGTTACTTTAACTGACAGTTGCGTGGTCATGCAACACTGTACATAAATTAAATTTATGTCATTTGTTTCCCACAACTAGAGCTTTCTTTTTTTTGCACTATAAACGAAAAAAGATCATTTTGGGAAAAAAAAAAGTTACTTTCAGCAATACAACATATCCAATAAAAAGAATCAAAGAATACAATTTCTTCATAAATTTAGGCCAATATGTATTCTGCTACATATTTTTGGTAAAAAAAAATCCCAATAAGTGCAAATAAGCATAAATTGATTGGTTTGCACAAAAATTATTGCATCTACCAACTATGGGATATATACGATATATACTGGAATTTTTTTTATTTTTTATACTAGAAATGTAGTAGCAACTTTGAGAATTCCAGGTAAAACTCCGGACATGAACTTGAGGAATACAAGCTGTTTATTAATCAGCGCTGAGTGACCCAGCCTGAGCTCATGCCTGCAGGCTAAGTAAGTTGTAACAGCATCTTACATGTGTATATACCAACGATTACGTCCCAATGCATATACGTCCTCTTTGCTTTGTTATACCTTTGACCTATAGTCTAAGCAGTACACAGGATATAGTCTTGTGGTTTTTACATTTTGCAGAACTATCACCAACTGAACGTTCAGGGTGTCAGCTGCTAAACTGGGACAGACTGTCCACAGGAAATGAACGGGAGAAAGCAAACTGAGATCTTATTTCTGCAAACAAAAGGTTTAAAAACCTTAAAGCTTAAAGGGGAACTCTGCAATATTTGTGTGCTGCCACAGTAATAATAGAGGGACTGCAACATCGGGACTGCGGACAATCTGACACTAACTGACACTTTGTGGGAAACAGTGACATACAGTGATCAGTGCTAAAAATATACACTGTTGCTGTATTAATGACACTAGCTACGAAGGGGTTAAACATCTAGGGCGATCAAAGGGCTAACTGTGTGCCTAGCCAGTGTTTATATGTGTACAATGTGGTGTTTTAACTAAGGGATGTGCTGGATTTTATTTCCTGTTTTACAGGGAAACAAAATCCAGCACATCACTGCTGATAGGACACAGCTCTGCCTTATTTACAGTACAGAGGCAGAGCTGTGTTCTGTCTCTCTCCTCACCGATCAGAGGGTGCCAGCAGTCATGCATTGGCTGGCACCCGCTGATCAGCTTCTGCTGTAACAAATCACAACAGAAGCAGCACACCAGGGGCGTGAGAATGCCCAACCGGGAAGTGCAGAGTCATATATATATATATATATATATATATATATATATATATATATATATATATATGTGATTCTGCACACAGCGGCTGCCCTGTAGTAGTAACGCTGCTATAGGGTGGGAGGTCGTCAACTGGTGAATATGATAGTCACATATCTAAAATAAAGGTCCTTATCCCTATGCTATAGATTTGTGAATTAAACATACCCCATTTCACACATGACTATCGATTTAGCCCTGGTTCACACTATGCGGGCTGGTTGCGGGTGCGAGAATCGCATCTGTTCCCGCACCAGCAACATTTTCATTCTGAAAGACACCCCCCACGCATCTCAGCCTCAAAAAGACCATGCATTTTCCTTGCGGTCACATTTTTAAAAAGGTACATGCACCTTTTTTGAGCGGAAATGCAGGCACAGCAGCCCATTCAAATGAATGGGTCGCCAAGCCTGAGAAAGTGCAGGCCGCACAGCCCACAGTAATATGAACCAAGCCTTAGCCTTGCAGGTCCTACTCACAGTCTATTTTGCCCAATGTAGCCAATTAAAATCTTCCTTTCTTTAACCCAGGCCCTCCACGATTACCCCATTTCCCACTCTATAGAGAATACTTGAGTTAAAAAATGCATGTTGCACAGGCTTTTTTTTTTTCTGTCTGTAAACTCCCCTCCATGTTAACCTATGTGACCATGCACACATTTATAGGAGTTTAGAGGCAGAAAAAAAAACATCACTTGCAAAAATACGACTTAGGGGCATTTTTGAAGCTGCTTTATGTCTTTCCAGGAGAAAAGCATTTAGAAGAGCCCCAGTGTGCATGAGGTCATACAGACAGCAGTTCCTCTATAGAATTTTACCAACATGCGTTTTGTCACGGCACAGACAAGTTCTAATGGTTGCAAACTAACACATAATATGACCCTTCAGATATATTCCAATCTTCTGTTTAGAACACAAATCTTTAGGCTTCCCCTTTGCAGCTTATTGTTTTCAACTTTAAGGGCCAAATCATACTTTAGGGTTGATTTGCTGAAGGTAAATATACTGTGCACTGCAAGTGCAGTTGCTTTGGATCCAAGGGGAAGCTCTGAAAAGAGGCTATGCTCTGTTGATTTCTTTCATCTAATCATATGCAAGCTAAAATGCTATTTTTTTTTTTAAATATTTTCCTTGCATGTTCCCCTCAGATCTAGAGCAACTGCACTTTCATTGCACAGCCTATTTGCCTTTAGTAAATCAACCCCAGTGTATGCTCATTATATGCATTAGCGCACTGCAGTGTTATTCATTTTGAAGGGCACCCCAACGCTATAGGGCAGTGATGGCGAACCCGTGGCACGCGTGCCACAGCCGGCACGCCGAGCCTTATCTGTGGGCACGCCAGGAGAATCCAGCGGCGCGCTGTCTTCCCGGCTGTAGTGTGCGTGACAGCCGGGTCCCAAGTGCGCATGCACAAGAAGCAGCGCTCTTTGTGAATGGTAAGGCGGTACCTGGGACACATGACAGATCCCAGAAGCCGCCGGACCAATCACAAAGCGCAGCGCTTCTCGCGCATGCGCACTGGGCATCCGGCTGTCCGACGAGCGCCCACACTACAGAAGCCGGGAAGACAGCGTGCGGCTGGATCGAGGAACAGGTAAGATAAAAAAAAAAACTCTGCGGAAGTAAGAGCGGGTACCTGTCAAATTCAGGTACCCGCTCCCCCTCCCTCCCCAAAGGTCAGCAGTCATCTCTGTACTGTCCGCAGTCTCTGGTCATCCCTGTGCTGTCCGCAGTCTCTGGTCATCCCTGTGCTGTCCGCAGTCTCTGGTCATCCCTGTGCTGTCCGCAGTCTCTGGTCATCCCTGTGCTGTCCGCAGTCTCTGGTCATCCCTGTGCTGTCCGCAGTCTCTGGTCATCCCTGTGCTGTCCGCAGTCTCTGGTCATCCCTGTACTGTCCGTAGTCTCTGGTCATCTCTGTACTGTCCGCAGTCTCTGGTCATCCCTGTGCTGTCCGCAGTCTCTGGTCATCCCTGTGCTGTCCGCAGTCTCTGGTCATCCCTGTACTGTCCGCAGTCTCTGGTCATCCCTGTACTGTCCGCAGTCTCTGGTCATCCCTGTACTGTGTCCGCAGTCTCTGGTCATCTCTGTACTGTCCGCAGTCTCTGGTCATCCCTGTACTGTGTCCGCAGTCTCTGGTCATCCCTGTACTGTGTCCGCAGTCTCTGGTCATCTCCTGTACTGTCCGCAGTCTCTGGTCATCTCCTGTACTGTTCGCAGTCTCTGGTCATCTCCTGTACTGTGTCCGCAGTCTCTGGTCATCTCCTGTACTGTCCGCAGTCTCTGGTCATCTCCTGTACTGTCCGCAGTCTCTGGTCATCCCTGTACTGTCCGCAGTCTCTGGTCATCCCTGTACTGTGTCCGCAGTCTCTGGTCATCCCTGTACTGTGTCAGCAGTCTCTGGTCATCCCTGTACTGTGTCAGCAGTCTCTGGTCATCCCTGTACTGTCCGCAGTCTCTGGTCATCTCCTGTACTGTGTCCGCAGTCTCTGGTCATCCCTGTACTGTGTCCGCAGTCTCTGGTCATCCCTGTACTGTCCGCAGTCTCTGGTCATCCCTGTACTGTGTCTGCAGTCTCTGGTCATCCCTGTACTGTGTCCGCAGTCTCTGGTCATCCCTGTACTGTCCACAGTCTCTGGTCATCCCTGTACTGTCCGCAGTCTCTGGTCATCCCTGTACTGTGTCTGCAGTCTCTGGTCATCCCTGTACTGTGTCTGCAGTCTCTGGTCATCCCTGTACTGTCCGCAGTCTCTGGTCATCTCCTGTACTGTCCGCAGTCTCTGGTCATCCCTGTACTGTCCGCAGTCTCTGGTCATCCCTGTACTGTGTCCGCAGTCTCTGGTCATCTCCTGTACTGTGTCCGCAGTCTCTGGTCATCCCTGTACTGTCCGCAGTCTCTGGTCATCTCCTGTACTGTGTCCGCAGTCACTGGTCATCCCTGTACTGTGTCCGCAGTCTCTGGTCATCCCTGTACTGTGTCCGCAGTCTCTGGTCATCCCTGTACTGTGTCCGCAGTCTCTGGTCATCCCCTGTACTGTGTCCGCAGTCTCTGGTCATCCCCTGTACTATGTCCGCAGTCTCTGGTCATCCCCTGTACTGTGTCCGCAGTCTCTGGTCATCCCTGTACTGTGTCCGCAGTCTCTGGTCATCCCTGTACTGTGTCCGCAGTCTCTGGTCATCCCTGTACTGTGTCCGCAGTCTCTGGTCATCCCTGTACTGTCCGCAGTCTCTGGTCATCCCTGTACTGTCCGCAGTCTCTGGTCATCCCTGTACTGTCTGCAGTCTCTGGTCATCCCTGTACTGTCCGCAGTCTCTGGTCATCTCCTGTACTGTGTCCGCAGTCTCTGGTCATCCCTGTACTGTGTCCGCAGTCTCTGGTCATCCCTGTACTGTCCGCAGTCTCTGGTCATCCCTGTACTGTGTCTGCAGTCTCTGGTCATCCCTGTACTGTGTCCGCAGTCTCTGGTCATCCCTGTACTGTGTCCGCAGTCTCTGGTCATCCCTGTACTGTCCGCAGTCTCTGGTCATCCCTGTACTGTGTCTGCAGTCTCTGGTCATCCCTGTACTGTGTCCGCAGTCTCTGGTCATCCCTGTACTGTGTCTGCAGTCTCTGGTCATCTCCTGTACTGTGTCCGCAGTCTCTGGTCATCCCTGTACTGTGTCCGCAGTCTCTGGTCATCCCTGTACTGTCCGCAGTCTCTGGTCATCTCTGTACTGTCCGCAGTCTCTGGTCATCCCTGTGCTGTCCGCAGTCTCTGGTCATCCCTGTGCTGTCCGCAGTCTCTGGTCATCCCTGTACTGTCCGCAGTCTCTGGTCATCCCTGTACTGTCCGCAGTCTCTGGTCATCCCTGTACTGTCCGCAGTCTCTGGTCATCCCTGTACTGTGTCCCCAGTCTCTGGTCATCTCCTGTACTGTGTCCGCAGTCTCTGGTCATCTCTGTACTGTCCGCAGTCTCTGGTCATCCCTGTACTGTGTCCGCAGTCTCTGGTCATCCCTGTACTG
Organism: Staurois parvus; assembly: GCF_062004578.1. Taxonomy (NCBI): domain Eukaryota; kingdom Metazoa; phylum Chordata; class Amphibia; order Anura; family Ranidae; genus Staurois; species Staurois parvus. The sequence continues at coordinate 5,634,127 of NW_028318132.1, read as the reverse complement.
TGTCCGCAGTCTCTGGTCATCTCCTGTACTGTCCGCAGTCTCTGGTCATCTCCTGTACTGTTCGCAGTCTCTGGTCATCTCCTGTACTGTGTCCGCAGTCTCTGGTCATCTCCTGTACTGTCCGCAGTCTCTGGTCATCTCCTGTACTGTCCGCAGTCTCTGGTCATCTCCTGTACTGTCCGCAGTCTCTGGTCATCCCTGTACTGTCCGCAGTCTCTGGTCATCCCTGTACTGTGTCCGCAGTCTCTGGTCATCCCTGTACTGTGTCCGCAGTCTCTGGTCATCTCCTGTACTGTGTCCGCAGTCTCTGGTCATCCCTGTACTGTCCGCAGTCTCTGGTCATCTCCTGTACTGTGTCCGCAGTCTCTGGTCATCCCTGTACTGTGTCCGCAGTCTCTGGTCATCCCTGTACTGTCCGCAGTCTCTGGTCATCCCTGTACTGTGTCCGCAGTCTCTGGTCATCCCTGTACTGTGTCCGCAGTCTCTGGTCATCCCTGTACTGTCCGCAGTCTCTGGTCATCCCTGTACTGTCCGCAGTCTCTGGTCATCCCTGTACTGTGTCTGCAGTCTCTGGTCATCCCTGTACTGTGTCTGCAGTCTCTGGTCATCCCTGTACTGTCCGCAGTCTCTGGTCATCTCCTGTACTGTCCGCAGTCTCTGGTCATCCCTGTACTGTCCGCAGTCTCTGGTCATCCCTGTACTGTGTCCGCAGTCTCTGGTCATCTCCTGTACTGTGTCCGCAGTCTCTGGTCATCCCTGTACTGTCCGCAGTCTCTGGTCATCTCCTGTACTGTGTCCGCAGTCTCTGGTCATCCCTGTACTGTGTCCGCAGTCTCTGGTCATCCCTGTACTGTGTCCGCAGTCTCTGGTCATCCCTGTACTGTGTCTGCAGTCTCTGGTCATCCCTGTACTGTGTCCGCAGTCTCTGGTCATCCCTGTACTGTCCGCAGTCTCTGGTCATCCCTGTACTGTCCGCAGTCTCTGGTCATCCCTGTACTGTCTGCAGTCTCTGGTCATCCCTGTACTGTCCGCAGTCTCTGGTCATCTCCTGTACTGTGTCCGCAGTCTCTGGTCATCCCTGTACTGTGTCCGCAGTCTCTGGTCATCCCTGTACTGTCCGCAGTCTCTGGTCATCTCCTGTACTGTGTCCGCAGTCTCTGGTCATCCCTGTACTGTCCGCAGTCTCTGGTCATCCCTGTACTGTGTCTGCAGTCTCTGGTCATCCCTGTACTGTGTCTGCAGTCTCTGGTCATCCCTGTACTGTGTCCGCAGTCTCTGGTCATCCCTGTACTGTCCGCAGTCTCTGGTCATCCCTGTACTGTCCGCAGTCTCTGGTCATCTCCTGTACTGTGTCCGCAGTCTCTGGTCATCCCTGTACTGTGTCCGCAGTCTCTGGTCATCCCTGTACTGTGTCCGCAGTCTCTGGTCATCCCTGTACTGTGTCCGCAGTCTCTGGTCATCCCTGTACTGTGTCCGCAGTCTCTGGTCATCCCTGTACTGTCCGCAGTCTCTGGTCATCCCTGTACTGTGTCCGCAGTCTCTGGTCATCCCTGTACTGTTAATTAGTTTGCACTACTGTACGAGTTGTTTTTTCTAAACCAAAAGCTCGATATTCAGGTTTCATTGCAGTGTTGGCACTTTGAAAGAAATAAGTTGGTTTTGGGTTGCAGTTTGGGCACTCGGGCTCAAAAAGGTTCGCCATCACTGCTATAGGGCAATGCAGCTCATATGTACATGAGTTGCTTATCAATACATAGTGACATGCTTCCGTGCGTTGTGGTGTGCTGCAGTGATAAAATGCTGAATGTCACTTTTTTTTTCTTCCTCTCTGGTGCTTTCATAATGAATAGGGTGCTTTAACACATTGCACATGCTTGATACAACTAGTATTACTGCTCATACACTAATGTATCGCACAAGAACAACGAACATGTACAATGTAAATGAGCCCTAAGAAAATCTGAGAAAAAGTGACATCCCCTCACTGAGTTCCTCCATCACTCCATTGGACCAGTGGGCCTAGTCCATGTAAACTTTCTATCAGACAGTGTTGGAGTTTATACCGGGTTAACAACCTGCTCCTCCTCTTGCACATGACGGTGTTCGGGCCTGGTAATCGACTGATCATGCTGGAAGTGTATGGGGGAGAGTAAGCTTTTAAAAAAAACGGCTAACCTGAATCGTCCACATGACAGATTCACTTTACCTATTCTCTTTACGCCATCTATTAGTATCATTATAATGTGATCTGAATATTTATAATGAATTTTCAGTTTTCTTTTTTTTTTATTTCAGACATTGCAGAGCATTTTCAACTCTGCCTGCAAGAAGATGCTCATGAATTTCTGATGAATGCTATCGATAATGCGGAATTCATACATCTATGATATTGCATTTGAGTTAAGGTAAGATTCATTTACTCTAAATACCAGTGGGGCTCAGGTATACAGCTACCTGGAGGGTGTTTGGACATAAGAAAATAACATAATCAACAAAAGAATCTTCTTCTCCAGCTGCACATGCATACCAATAATACAAGCATTAACTCTTAGGCAAGCGATAGACTACACAATTTTCCACCATGGGTGGAAGGAAAGAAAAGTGCTTGATTCCCCCATCAACAGTCGGTGAGGGAATCCCTCATGTGGAGCTATTGTGTTCAGAAGGCGGGGTGCCTTCCTTGCTGGCAGAACACAATGATTAAAGTTGCGGGTGTCACTAATTGTTCAGCAAAAAACCAACAGACTGCTTGTACACAAGTTGATTAATTGATAGTTCAGCAGGGAATTTTGATCCATGGATGGCCGTGTAGCAATCATGCACACAGAGATGGACGCGGTCATCCATTTTGCTCCAAACCCCTCCATTTTGTATCTCTCTCTCCCAAATCAGATTTCTCCGATATCCCCCCTCCCTCTCTGTTGAGTGACATGTGGTCTGGATGATGACAGAGATCACAGGCAGCAAACTCATTGGGAGGGCGTCATGGCTTTAAACCTTATTAGCTGGTGCCCCTATGTCTGCGAGACTCCAGGACCTTAATGTGCTTCTTATTGAGCCACTCCCTTGTTGCCTTGGCCGTGTGTTTTGGGTCATTGTCATGCTGGAACACCCATCCACGACCCATTTTCAATGCCCTGGCTGAGGGAAGAATGTTCTCACCCAAGATTTGATGGTACATTGCCCCGTCCATCGTCCCTTTGTTGCGGTGCAGTTGTCCTGTCCCCTTAGCATGTTTGACAGTTGGGATGGTGTTCTTGGTCTCATAGGCAGCATTCCTCCTCCTCCAAACACAGCGAGTTGAGTTGATGCCAAAGAGCTCGATTTTGGTCTCATTACTTTCAACCAGTCCTCCTCTGCATCATTCAGATGTTCAGTGGCAAACTTCAGACGGGCCTGGACATATGCTTTCTTGAGCAGAAGGACCTTGCGGGCACTCCAAGATTTCAATCCTTGTCAGCGTAGTGTGTTACCAATTGTTTTCTTGGTGACTGTGGTCCCAGCTGCCTGGAGATAATTGACAAGATCCTCACGTGTAGTTCTGGGATGATTCCTCACTGTTCTCATGATCATTGACACTCTACGAGGTGAGATCTTGCATGGTGCACCATACCTAGGGAGACTGACAGTTGTTTTGTGTTTCTTCCATTTGAAAATGATTGTACCAAGTGTTGTCACCTTCTCACCAAGCTGCTTGGCGATAGTTTGGTAGCCCAGTCCAGTCTTGTACAATCTTGTCCCTGACATCCTTGGACAGTTCTTTGGTCTTTGCCATCATGGAGAGTTTGGAATCTGATTGTTTGATTGCTCCTGTGGACAGGTGTCTTTTATAATGGTAACAAAATGAGATTAGCAGCACTCCCTTTAAGAGGCTGCTTCTAATCTCAGCTTGTTACCTGTGTGAAAGACACCTGATAGCCAGAAATCCTGCTGAATGATTTGTGGCTCTTCTCCAGAGAGGCACTGAAGTCCAGCTCTGCACACCAGCTCTGGTACAGAGCACCCAGCAGAGGATCCGGCTCTATCACGGCACAATGACACCTGCCTCTCTACAGGCCAAACTCTGCCTCATACAGAACATAGGGCTGCAGAACCAGAAAATTTCCAGAAGTTTATGAATGGGTTGTGTAGTAGAGTGTGCATTGTGTACATTTTATTTAGGGGGGATACATGGAGCGTGCTTTGTGTACATTACTTTTTTGGGAGATAGATGGAGTGTGCTTTGTGTACATTGCTTTTATGAGGGACACATGGAATGTGTTTTGTGTACAGGCGAGTTTATGAGGGACTTATGGAGTGTGGTCTGTGTGTGGGGGACACATAAATGCCATGTACACAGAGCACACTCCATGTGCCCCCATACACAGAACACACTCCATGTGTCCCTCATACACAGGGCACACTCCAGGTGTCCCCCATACACAGGGCACACTGCAGGTGTCCCCCATACACAGAGCACACTCTATGTGCTCCCTATACACAGAGCACACTACATGTGTCCCCCATAAACTCTCCTGACACAAAACACACTCCATGTGTCCCCCGTAACAGCCATGTACACAAAACACATTCCATGTGTTCCCCATAAACTTCCCTATACACAGAGCATACTCCATGCGTCCTCCATACACATAGCACATTTCATGTGTTCCCTATACACAGAACACACTCCATGTGTCCCACATAAACTCCCCTGTACACAAAACACACTCCATGTGCCCGTGCCATGTGCCCGTGTAAACTCCTACATACACAGAGCACACTCCATGTTTCCCCCATACACAGAACACACTCCATGTGTCCCCCATAAACTCCCCCATACACAGAGCACACTCTATGTATCCCCTATACACAGAGCACACTCCATGTGCCCCCCATACACACAGAGCACACTCCATGTGCCCCCCATACACACAGAGCACACTCCATGTGCCCCCCATACACACAGAGCACACTCCATATGTCCCCCATACACAGAGCACACTCCATGTGCCCTCCATACACAGAGCCCACTCCATGTGCCTCCATACACAGAGCCCACTCCATATGCCCTCCATACACAGAGCCCACTCCATGTGTCCCCCATACACAGAGCACACTCCATGTGTCCCCCATACACAGAGCACACTCCATGTGTTCCCTATACACAGAGCATATTCCATGTGTCGCCCATAAACTCCCCTGTAAACAAAAACACACTGCATGTGCCCCTGTAAAATCCTCAATAAACAGAGCACACTCCATGTGTCCCCCATACACAGAGCACACTCCACGTGTCCCCCCATAAACCTCGCTGTACACCAAACATGCCATGTGTCCCCCATATACAGAGCACACTGCATGTGTTCCCCATACACAGAGCATACTCCGTCTGTCCCCCATGCACAGAGCACACTCCATGTGTCCCCGATGCACAGAGCACACTCCATGTGTCCCCCATGCACAGAGCACACTCCATCTGTCCCCCAAACACAGAGCACATTTCGTCTGTCCCCCATGCACAGAGCACACTCCACCTGTCCCCCATACACAGAGCACACTCCATCTGTCCCCCATACACAGAGCACACTCCGTCTGTCCCCCATACACAGAGCACACTCCATCTGTCCCCCATGCACAGAGCACACTCCGTCTGTCCCCCATGCACAGAGCACACTTTGTCTGTCCCCCATGCACAGAGCACACTTTGTCTGTCCCCATGCACAGAGCACACTCCATCTGTCTCCCATACACAGAGCACATTCCATCTGTCCCCCATACACAGAGCACACTCCATGTGTCCCCCATAAACTCCCCTGTACACAAAACATGCCATGTGTCCCCCATACACAGAGCACACTGCATGTGTTCCCCATACACAGAGCACACTCTATGTGTCCCCTATACACAGAGTGTAATGGAACCGACCCAGACTGCGCTTGAGTACTTCTGTTAGAATACCGCTTCCCCGTCCGAACACCGACAACAGACACCACAGCCGACCATACAAGATTAAACGACACCAGTCTGTCTGAACATGGAACTCTTTATTTAAACACAGATACAAGATATATACACTCAGGGGACAATCCCCCTTCCTGCATAATGACACAGGGCGGGACAATCTACATTTAGTAACAAGAGGCACACAGGTATTCAAACTTCACACCAGCAGACAGTCCCATCAGGAGGGAGGGCTGCTGGAGACCCCCCCCCACTAAGCTAATGCACATAATCACATACATCCCATAATAGTTTGCTCCCAAGCCAGACTAACAATAGAACAATGGGATGCAGCCACATAACATTGAACAATCAACAACCAGGAATAGTCTTTATATGGCTGATTAATATTACTGTCCCATCTGAAGAATTTCAACTGCATTCTCAGCGTCCATTAGTCTCCCTTTGCCCCTAAGAGACACAGGGTGACTTGCACATAAGAGGGATATGGGGAGCTGAGAAAGGGGCCTCCCAACCTCTGTAAAGTAAGCTGGGTTCCATGAGCCCCCCACCCAAGTTAACTCCCATCACGCAGAGCACACTCCATGTGCTCTCCATACACATACCACACTCCTTCTGCCCCCCATACACATAGCACACTCCATGTGCCCCCCCATACACAGAGCATACTCCATCTGTTCCCCATACACAGAGCACACTCCATGTGTCCCCCATGCACAGAGCACACTCCATGTGCCCCTTATAAATGCCACAAATCACACTCCATATAGGACACATGGAGTGTGTTTTGTGTACATGGCATTTGTGAGCATAGTTGCCAACTGCCACAAAAAGCCCGGGACACTCACGGATTTTTGAACACAGTCCCGACAGGTCCCGGACAGTGTCCCAAAAATCAGAGCAGGCTTCAGTGAAGTGCTGCATGTGCCTCCTGCACACATGTCCAAATAACAGACACATGGGGCAAGCTGTGATCTGTGCTCCGTCCGCACTGCCTAGATAAGTTTAGTTTCATACCGACACTACTCTCCGGGGTCTTGAAACACCCCCCCCGCCTTCTCCCCCACCAGCGATCCTTACCAGTATTGCTACATTCCATGTATGCAGAGAGAGGAAAGAAGTGTTCTGCCTCCTCTGCCTCCCCCCACACTGTGCTCTGTAAGCTCTGGATGTAGAACTTGAATTGAGTGTGGCTACAGCTGGGGGGGGGACGGGGGGACTGAAATGAAGCTGCTGAAAGCATTAAGAGAGGGGGGCGATTGTGCCAGGAGCTGGCTGGAGTTTGCAAGCAGAGAGTAGGCCAGGATACCTGTGCCCTATGCAGCCAGCTTCAGTTGCAGTTCAGTGGTCAGTGAATATACCTCCCCCTTCCATTTACAGACATTTCTATACATCACCTCTAAGTGCTCTTTCACATGGGGGCTGCTGAGCTGTAGTTTTACCGCCACCCCTGGCTGCATACCTAATCATGCTTTACTTTGCAGCTGCTGCATGTTTCAGACTGCAGAGTATGACAGTTGCCATTGCTTGTCAAACTCACCCATTGAGTTTAATGGGGCTGCTCTGTAAGTGTGAGCTAAATGCTTAGCTCACAGTTGTAGCTCAGTCCCGCAATGTAAAATTGCCATTCAGCAAAAAAAAACAGGCATCAAGAGGTGTTGGTAGCACCCCCTGAATGCAACTCAGCTGCTGCTATACCGCCATCTGAAAAGTGATCACATATTGCTTTTCAGAGGGCGGAAAGCATTACCACAGATGTGAAAGAGATAAAATCTGACATACATCATCCATTTCACACTCCCCATTACCCAGGATGTCACTCCCCATCCATTTCCCATGTTGCCCCCAAACTTGCATCACTGACCGGCCATTTCCCAACCCATAAATAACATATCATTCATCAGCCAATTCTCAACCCCCCAGCATACATACATACCCCAGGTCTTCCCATACCTTCTACTGACAGGCATCACTACTAGCATCTTTCTACCCCCCAGTTGACAGACATTATTCCATCGCTGCTTTTCCCACGCAGAACACCTGGTTACTCTACAGACCACCACTGAAAGTCATCTTTACCCAACTGACTCACCCCTACCCATAGATATTCCCCACACAGTCACTTCACAAGCCCTTATCCCATCCCTCCACCCAGTGATTAATATTCCTCCAGGACCTCCTCACATCCCACTGCTGACAGACACTTCTCCCTAGTCTTCCCTCCTTGAATAGTCAAACACTCCTCAGTCCTCATAATAACCATTACGCAGTCCCTGGACATCCTTCCCAACCATTTACATTCATCTTTCCCAGATAATAGGTATCCTTCCCAGCTGGCTTCATCTCCTCCACCCCCCATCTCACCTGACAGACATCCTCGCTGACATCAGTAAAACCTACTGGTGGCACATAAAGTAAGACCCACCACACTACCCTGAGAATTCCATTCTGCACATGCCTCCATACCTCCCATGCCCACTCCTGTACATACTGATCACTACCATACCCTCCACATTCCTCTCCTGTACATACTGCCCACTGTCACACCCTCCACACTCCTCTCCTGTACATACTGCCCACTGTAACACCCTCCACACTCCTCTCCTGTACATACTGCCCACTGTCACACCCTCCACACTCCTCTCCTGTAAATACTGCCCACTGTCACACCCTCCACATTCCTCTCCTGTACATACTGCCCACTGTCACACCCTCCACACTCCTCTCCTGTACATACTGCCCACTGTAACACCCTCCACACTCCTCTCCTGTACATACTGCCCACTGTCACACCCTCCACACTCTTCTCCTGTACATACTGCCCACTGTCACACCCTACACAGTCCTCTCGAGTACATACTGCCCACTGTCACACCCTCCTCTCCTGTACATACTGCCCACTGTCACACCCTCCACTCCACACTCCTCTCCTGTACATACTGCCTACTGTCACACCCTCCACATTCCTCTCCTGTACATACTGCCCACTGTCACACCCTTCACATTCCTCTCCTGTACATACTGCCAAATGTCACACCCTCCATACTCCTCTCCTGTACATACTGATCACTACCATACCCTCCACATTCCTCTCCTGTTCATACTGTCCACTTCCACACCCTCCACACTCCTCTCCTGTACATACTGTCCACTTCCACACCCTCCACATTCCTCTCTTGTACATATTGCCCACTGTCACACCCTCCACACTCTTCTCCTGTACATACTGCCCACTGTCACACCCTTCACAGTCCTCTCATGTACATATTGCCACACCCTCCACACTCCTCTCTTGTACATACTGATCACTACCATACCCTCCACATTCCTCTTGTGTACATTCTGCCCACTGTCACACCCTCCACACTCCTGTACATACTGATCACTACCATACCCTCCACATTTCTCTCCTGTACATACTGCCCACTGTCACACCCTCCACATTCCTCTCCTGTACATACTGTCCACTGTCACACCCTCCACGCTCCTCTCATGTACATACTGCCCACTCCTCTCCTGTACATACTGCCCGCCTTCACACCCTCCACACTCCTCTCCTGTACATACAGATCACTACCATACCCTCCACATTCCTCTCCTGTACATACTGCCCACTGTCACACCCTCCACACTCCTCTCCTCTGCATACTGCCCACTGTCACACCCTCCACACTCCTCTCCTGTACATACTGCCCACTGTCACACCATCCACACTCCTCTGCTGTACATACTGCCCACTGTCACACCATCCACACTCCTCTCCTGTAAATACTGCCCACTTCACACCCTCCACATTCCTCTCCTGTACATACTGTCCACTTCCACACCCTCCACATTCCTCTCTTGTACATATTGCCCACTGTCACACCCTCCACACTCTTCTCCTGTACATACTGCCCACTGTCACACCCTTCACAGTCCTCTCATGTACATATTGCCACACCCTCCACACTCCTCTCTTGTACATACTGATCACTACCATACCCTCCACATTCCTCTTGTGTACATTCTGCCCACTGTCACACCCTCCACACTCCTGTACATACTGATCACTACCATACCCTCCACATTTCTCTCCTGTACATACTGCCCACTGTCACACCCTCCACATTCCTCTCCTGTACATACTGTCCACTGTCACACCCTCCACGCTCCTCTCATGTACATACTGCCCACTCCTCTCCTGTACATACTGCCCGCCTTCACACCCTCCACACTCCTCTCCTGTACATACAGATCACTACCATACCCTCCACATTCCTCTCCTGTACATACTGCCCACTGTCACACCCTCCACACTCCTCTCCTCTGCATACTGCCCACTGTCACACCCTCCACACTCCTCTCCTGTACATACTGCCCACTGTCACACCATCCACACTCCTCTGCTGTACATACTGCCCACTGTCACACCATCCACACTCCTCTCCTGTAAATACTGCCCACTTCACACCCTCCACATTCCTCTCCTGTACATACTGCCCACTGTCACACCTTCCACATTCCTCTCCTGTACATACTGGGTTTCGTAGTTTAGGGAACATTGAGGACCAGAAGACCTCAGTGCCCTGAACACTGTCGTAGGTAGCAGGTAAGGGGATCTTGCAGGGAGAACTGTCAGGAGATAGGTGACAGCTTTCTGCTTATCTGCTAAAAGTGAAAATCCCTTCTTATTAATCTATGGACTTGAAAACAATGACAAACATAGGCAAGCGCCTAAATGAATTTGTAGCTGAAACAACAGCACCATCTTCTGGCCACCAGTGTCCTTTACATACTGTGTTTTTGTTCTCAATTTACAATAAGGCTTACCAATCCAGAAAAATTCTTTATTTAATATTATTTAATGTTGGTTTATAATAAATTATTAAGTAACCTTATTATAATAATACAATAATTATTAACTGCTGATAATGAGTAGATTGACATCTGTATATTCCAGAATTTGGTATTCTAAGGCTTTATATCTCCCTGTATATACTTGATCTAAACCTATATTCCAATTTAAATAATGCTTCTTTGCTTCTTTTATACATTTTTTTAAGCTGGCAGCAGTGCAAAAGCTGGGTCAGCCAAAGAAAAGGGCCGGGTATATCACAGATAATTGCCTTGGTGGCAAATTTTAAGCATTTTCTGGGAGTTTATTCAGCACTCTCATTGACTTGCATGGTCAGTGCTGATGCAGCCAGGAGCCCAAATTGCACAGCAGTTGTTTTCATTAACCACTTGCCCTCCAGAGGATCTACCCCCCTTCCTGACCAGACAATTTTTTGCAATACGGAGCTGTGTTACTTTAACTGACAATTGCGCAATCATGCAACACTGTACCCAAATGAAATTTATGTCCTTTTTTTTCCCACAAATGGAGCTTTCTTTTGGTGGTATTTGATTGCCTGTGCATTTTTTATTTTTTGCGCTATAAACAAAAGAAGACAGACAATTTTGAGAAAAAAACTGTATTTTTTGACTTTTTGCTATTAAACATGTCCAGTAAAAAAATTTTAAAAATCAAATTTCGTCAAATTTAGGTAAAAATGTATTCTGCTACATGTCTTTGCTAAAACAAATCCAAATATGTGTAAATTAATTGGTTTACGTGAATGTTATAGCGTCTAAAAATGGCGGTAGATATACTGTCATTTTTTTTTCTTATACTAGTAATGGTGGCAAACAGCGACTTACTTCGGGACTGCGGAGGGCATTTTGACACTGGGGGGAACTGACTAACCATCACAGACATCCCCAGTGACACTAATACAGTGATTAGTGCTAATGAAAAGCACTGACACTGTACTAATGGCACTGGGCAGGAAGGGGTTACCATCTGGGGCAATCAAAGGGTTAACTGTGTGCTGTTTTACTGTGTGCTGGGTGCAGGGGCGGACTGACAACTCATGGGAACCCCGGGCAATAGGGGATCATGGGGCCCCTATGTCCTTGCCCAAACTCAAAAAAGCCTATGAAAATGGTACCAGGGGCATCTCATGGGGCCCCCTACTGACCCCGGGCCCTCGGGCAGTGCCCGAGTTTCCAAATGGTCAGTCCGCCCCTGGCTGGGTGTGTTTTTCACTGTGTCAGCACATTGCTTTGTATTGCTCTGCCAGGTCTCTCTAAGTGATACTCGGCGATCGCTGGGTGCCAGTGGGAAATCACTGGCTGGGACCCGGTAATCGACAGCTGAGGCCACCGGTGGCGGCATGGGTAGGGCACTGGCACGCCCCCTACCCGGAAATGCAAAATCATGTATATATATGTGATTTTGCTCAGCCCTGCCACCCTGTAGCAGTATTTCTGATATAGGGAAAGCGGTTAATGTGAAGCAGTTCTGGCACTCTAGTAAGCGTTGGTGTGTACACGTGGGTGTTCATAATATAAATATTGACATAAGCGTTTTTTGAGCTTTACTAAAGCTCAAAAGGAGGTGTAAATATATGTCCCTTATGATCCCTTCATGAGATCCTTTCCTTCCTGCATGTAGCTTTAGGCCTCATTCACATGGCCACAGAAGATAATACAGTATACATAGGAGCAGGGCTTTTTTTTTCTCAGAGAATAGGTGCAGAAACTCCCCCCTTCTGAGTCACTTATTGTCTCTGCCCCACCCACCTTCGAGCACAGTCCCTTGGTTCCACTCCATACCCATCTCCCAGTATTGCTCTTTATAGATAATAAAGAGCCAAGTATTATTTTGTGGTACTAAGAAACATGTATGGAATTTCTTAATGATAACAATAAAAGCAATAACCCCCCACCCAGTAACAGTAGATTCCCCAGCAACAATGGGCCTCCACAATAAAATACAGCCCCAGCAACAATGGACCCCAGCAGCAACAACAGATCTCCCAGCAGCCATCATCAATAGACTCTCCAGCATCCAGCAACAACAGACCCCTCCCTCAACAGAAGATCCTTTCCAGCAACAATTGACCTCCCCAGCAACAATCGACTGCCACACAAACATAGATTCCCTCCAGTGACAACAGATCCTCCAGCAATAGAAGCAACACCCCCCAGCAACAGTAGATTCCCCCAGCAACAATGGGCCCCCACAACAAAATACAACCCCAGCAACAATAGACTCCAGCAACAACAGATCTCCCAGCAGCCATCATCAATAGACTCTCCAGCAGCCAGCAACAACAGACCCCTCCCTCAACAGTAGATCCCTTTCAGCAACAATTGACCTCCTCAGCAACAATAGACTGCCACACAAAAATAGATTCCCTCCAGTGACAATAGATCCCCGAGCAGCCAGCAGAACAGAACTTTCACCACACCCAAGCACTCCTTGCCATTACATACATTCAGTGATGGAGGTGCTGAAACTGCGTTCCCCACGTTCCCACTGAAAAAATGCCCTGCATAGGAGTGTGATTTGGGAATCACAGATCTTTGTGTACAGCAGCAGGCAGCAGCCTGTACAAATAAATAACAGTCTGCCAGATGCCGCAGGTGTAGGCACAGCCTTAAAGGAACTTCATAGCAATAGAATAGATATAAACATAAGATATATACATACAGTGGCACTGTTTTGAGATGTACCTAAAGCCAATTTTTGTGTTTTTTTTTTTTTTGCTTTATTTTAAAAGAGCCTTGAGGGGTTAGAACCTGTGTCAGGTGTTTAATGCTAAAAAAAAAATCAAAAAAGCCTTTATAAGCCTCACTTGTTTATTGAGAGCTCAACAAAATGGGTGAGAAAAAAAGTGCCAAAAACAAGTTCCTCCGCTGAAATTTTTTGGCCTCACAGAACCCCTTTCTCAAGGTGACAGACAGACAAACAAAGAGCACACACAGAACTACTGTCATATATCCACCGAACAGCCACAACTTTATGAGCACCTATCTTGTGCTTACCAAATCAAAAGAAAATATATACACATACACCCTGTTCCAAATTATTATGCAAATGATATTTTTCTCATTTACCTAATTAATTGATGTAAATAACAGTCAGTATAATTCTCATGTTATCAACTATTAAGAGTACAATTCACATTTTATTGAACAAACCTCCTAATGATAACAGTATTTTTGTTAAACATAAAACACTTCCAATGCACTGTTCCAAATTATTACACACAGTAAGTTTCAAAACACTTTATAGGTTGTAAAGAACTGAAAATTGTCATTTGTTGTGTTTGCAGCATATTTACTGAAATCAAAAGCTATTTCAATCAAACTTTTAACAACATTTTAACTTTTTAAACATTTTAACAGGTCACGTTACATTGTAACATAGGACCCCTTATTTGATAGCAGCTTCACAAGTCTTGCATCCACTGAACTTGTGAGTTTTTTGGACAGTTTCTGCTTGAATTTGTTTGCAAGATGTCAGAATAGCCTCCCAGAGCTGCTGTTTGGATGTAAGCTGCCTCCCACCCTCATAGATCTTTTGCTTGAGGATGCTCCAAAGGATCTCAATAGGATTGAGGTCAGGGGAGGATGGAGGCCACACCATGACTTTCTCTCCTTTTATCCCCATAACAGCCATTGATGCAGAGGTATTCTTTGCAGCATGAGATGGTGCATTGTCATGCATGAAGATGATTTTATTACGGAAAGCATAGTTCTTCCTTCTGTACCAGGGAAGAAAGTGGTCAGTCATAAACTCCACATACTTTGCAGAGGTCATCTTTGCACTTTCGAGGGCTCTAAAGGGGCCGACCCGCTCTGTTCCCATGATTCCGGCCCAAAACATGACTCCACCACTGCCTTGCTGACGTCGCAGCCTTGTTGGAACAGGGTGGCCGTCCACCAACCATCCACTACTCTATCCATCTGGACCATCCAGGGTTGCACGGCACTCATTAGTGAACAGAACTGTTTGAAAATTAGTCTTCATGTATTTTTCTGCCCAATGCAGCCGTTTCTGCTTGTTAGCATTGGTTAGTGGTGGCCGAATAGGTTTATGCATAGTTGCAAGACTCTGGAGGACTCTACACCTTGATGTCTGTGGGACTCCAGAGGCACCAGCAGCTTCAAATATCTCTTTGCTGCTATGTAATGGTATTTTAGCAGCTGCTCTCTTGATCCGATGCATGGATCTGGCAGAAATTTTCCTCAATGTGCCTTTATCTGCACAAACCCGTCTGTGCTCTGAATCAGCCACAAATCTCTTAATAGTGCGATGATCACGCTTAAGTTTTCGTGAAATATCTAATGTTTTCATACCTCGTCCAAGGCATTGAACTATTTCACTCTTTTCGGCAGCAGAGAGATCCTTTTTCTTCCCCATATTGCTTGAAAATGGTGCTCTGCTTAATAATGTGGAACACCGTCCTTTAGTAGTTTTTCCTTAAATTGGGCTCACCGGCCAATCTAATTATCACAGGTGTCCGAGATTGTTTTCAGTGATCAAAAGAGCCCTGACACACAATGCCATCCATGAGTTAAACTGAAAAACAAAATATTTAATCTTTGTGACACTTAAATAGAATTTGCAGAATAATTTGGAATAGGGTGTATATACAGATAAAAATAAAGAATGGGTTAATAACTACTACTTATTACAACAGTGGCTGCGAGCGCTGTCGTATGTTCTCACAACCTAAATACTAAAATTATATAAATAAGTGCTGCACTGGCTCTATCCAATATAATCAACTAAAAACAATCTATTGACCAATAATCACATAAGTGAATACAGATATCACAGAGAATGCTTAAATAACAAACAAGTGACTATAACAAAGTTCATAAATATCAAAATTAGGTGTAAAAAGTTGATAAATATATTGAGATGGTGTGCCAGCTGATTCCTTTACTTTATTTCAACCATGCGAACTGTATATGTGCCTGAACCTTCTTCCTATCACCATTGTGTTCACCTCACTTAGTTGACTCACATTGATTGTGCAGAGCCTAAAGATCGCAGTCTAAAAGTAAGGGTGTATTACACACACTGCGGCATCCCTCTTCATTCCAAAAATATGCTTATTGATTTTTACATTATGTAAGTGCAGTTTTAATCTTAATAAAGTGTTTAATCAAAATACTATTCTTTTGGAGGCCACCTTTCCCTTTTTCTTAACACGCCAAGATTGTTCATCAATTTGCACATGAAGCTTCCTTAACCACTTGCCTACAGGGCACTTCTACCCCCCTCCTGCCCAGGCCAGTTTTCAGCTTACAGTGCTGTCGCACTTTGAATGACAATTGCATGGTCATGCAACACTGTACCCATGTGAAATTTTTATCATTTTTTTGAGACAGATAGAGCTTTCTTTTGGTGGTATTTAATCACCTCTGGGTCTTTTATTTTTTGCTAAACAAACCAAAAGCAACTGAAAATTCTGAAAAAAAAACACGTTTTTTCTTAGTTTTTGTTACATAATTTTGTAAATAAGTGATTTTTCTCCTTCAATGATAATGCTAATGAGGCTGCAGTGATGGGCATTGATAGGCTGCACTGATGGCCACTGATGGGTGGCACTGATGTGCACTGATGAGGAGGCACTAGTAGGTTGCACTGATGGGTATTGACAGGCATCACTGATGGGCACTGAAAGGCAGCACTCATATATGGCACTGTTAGTCGGCACTGACTGGCACTGTTAGGCAGCACTGACGGGCACTGATATGCGGCACTGACTGGCACTGATAGGCAGCTCAGATGGGCACTGATATGTGGCATTGATGTGCACTGGTAGGCACTGATATGTGGCATTGATAAGGCACTGATGGGCACTCGCAGGTGGCATTGATGAGCACTGACAACTGGCATTGATGAGCACTGACAGGTGGCACTGCTGGGGCTACACTGATCATCAGGGCACACTGATCATCAGTGCCGTCATGATCAGTGTACATGTCCCCTCCGAGGAATGCCAATTACCGGCTTTCCTCTCCTATCGAGCTGTCAGCGTGACAGCTCGTGAGGAGAGAAATGCCGATAACCCACATTTCCCTATTTACATGCTGTCACAGATCCAACCCACACGTCCACGCCCACAGCGACTAGCTAACCGAGGCGCGCACATGCGGCCGTGACTTGGGGTAAGAGGGAATAAGGGGGACTTAATCTGACTCTATATAAGTATATAAGACCGGCTGTGATATACTTTTACAGCCCGCACTACCTCTGGCCCCCACTAGAGGGAGACTCCAATCCAGCTGGCTGACCACACACACAGGCAGACAGGAATCATATATACAATCTGGTGCACACTAAGGGTTGAGGAGCAGCCTAGCGATCGACACACCCTTCTAGGATTCCGCCAGCTATCCTACAGCTGGTCCTCGTTAGAAGGAAGTGGGTGTGACTGCTGTTGAGACAGTGTGTGCTGTGTGAGGTCCTGCTAGGCCTCAATCTGAGCCAGGAACTAGATTTCTGGCACTATCTAGGAGAGGATGGCGGAGCCCGGCTGTGATCTGGGTGGAGGTGACCCTGTAGGGACACTTAGTACCGGTCCTGATGCCATGCCAGTGGAGGACCTGGGAAAAGGTCCTAAAGCAGGTGAAAACTATGCAGCTTACAGGGGGAGAGTTACATCTCATATCAGAAGGATTGGGAGAGAAGAGGAGAAGCTGAAGCAAATGAAGATGGAGTTGAAGCGTTTTAAGGCTGCCTATGATCGTGTACGGAGCACAAAACGTCAGGCCATGCGGCCAAAGCTGGAGGAAATGGAGCGAGCTTTCCGGGTGCAAGGAGACCTGGTGGCCACACTCAAAGCTGCGAGCGGCTCCCTCAGAGAGCGGTATGTCAATGAGGAGTGATTTAAACTTGCCCAGGAAAAGTCCTTTGCATCTGGGAGAGGCCGGGTGGAGACCCTGTCATCAGAGGATTCCTCCGATCATGCAGCAGCAGCCCCAGCAGCAGAGTGTCAGCATGAAGAGGAAGCTATGGAGGCCGTGACGGTGGAAGAGGAGCAGGGATCTATCCCTCCCCAGCAGCCGGTGAGGGATTGGGCTTCAGAGGTGCCAGATGAAGCTACAGAGGGGGTGATGGAGTTTATTGGGGAACTGGAGTCCCCCCTGCAGGGGAGACAGTTCGCATTTTCCTCAGCAGACACTGACCCGGAGGATGATGTGGTTCCCAAACCGGTGAGAC
The DNA here is from genome assembly GCF_062004578.1 of Staurois parvus. Classification (NCBI taxonomy): domain Eukaryota; kingdom Metazoa; phylum Chordata; class Amphibia; order Anura; family Ranidae; genus Staurois; species Staurois parvus. The sequence goes on along the minus strand of NW_028318132.1, from coordinate 5,616,135 downwards.
CCAGGAGGAGGGAGAGAGCTGCCTTTGTTCTACTGGAGGGTTTTGCCCAGTGAGATAGAGAAGGCAGCCGGCTTGAGAGAGGTGAGCGGAGCTGCAGGAAGCACCAGGGACTGTAAGTAAAGCTATGGACGGTTCTGTCATGTCTGCTGGTAATGTTGTGCCTATTGTGGTATTAGATGACCCGGATCCCATGTGTGTGCCTGACTCAGCTGCAGCTGTGTCTACTCCAGGTCTTTGCTCTGACAGTGTTTCCATCCCTGCTGACGCTGCTGTTCCCACCCATGTTCCCACCTCTGCTGCAGTCATGGCTCCCGGAGGTGTTCCCGCACATGTTCCCACCTCTGCTGCAGTCATGGCTCCCGGAGGTGTTCCCGCACATGTTTCCACCTCTGCTGCAGTCATGGCTCCCGGAGGTGTTCCCGCACATGTTTCCAACTCTGCTGCAGTCATGGCTCCCGGAGGTGTTCCCGCACATGTTTCCACCTCTGCTGCAGTCATGGCTCCCGGAGGTGTTCCCGCACATGTTTCCACCTCTGCTGCAGTCATGGCTCCCGGAGGTGTTTCCGCCCATATTTCCACCTCTGCTGCAGTCATGGCTCCCAGTGGTGTTCCCGCCCATATTTCCACCTCTGCTGCAGTCATGGCTCCCAGTGGTGTTCCCGCCCATATTTCCAACTCTGCTGCAGTCATGGCTCCCGGTGGTGTTCCCGCACATGTTTCCACCTCTGCTGCAGTCATGGCTCCCGGTGGTGTTTCCGCCCATGTTTCCACCTCTGCTGCAGTCATGGCTCCCAGTGGTGTTTCCGCCCATGTTTCCACCTCTGCTGCAGTCATGGCTCCCAGTGGTGTTCCCGCACATGTTTCTGCCTCTGCTATGGCGTCTCCCATCTCAGTACCCGCCCAGGTTCTCGCCTCAGCCCCGGTCACGGCTCTTGCCAGTGTTCACACTCGTGTTCCTGTCTCTACAACAGTGCAGGCAGCAGTCTGTGTACCCATCCCTGATCCCGCCTCTGCTCCGGTTTCAGCTCCCGTTGCTAGTCCTGCCCCTACCCCCGGCCAGGCTCCTGCTTCTGCACCCGCCCGTGGTCCCACCCCTGGTCCCGCCTCTGCACCCGTCCCAGCTCACGGCTCAGCTGATCCTTCTGTCCCTGCATCTGTCACAGCTCCCAAGCCAGTGTTGAGTTACTTTGCAGCCGTGAGAGGTGGGCAGAGTGCAGTGAGGACCTCAGAGGCACGAGTTGGGGAGGCAGGCTCTGTGATAAAGAGAAGGAATGTGGTACAAATAAAGTGGGAGGGTGGGAGTCCCCCCCCCCCCCCCACTAGAAGGGAGGTTATTGATCGTATATTGGACATGGGCTTCTGTGCCAGGGACATATTCGCCTTTATTGCACCCATTGGCACAGGTGAATATGATGTTTCCTTTGTAAGGCCAGTGTCAGGGATCCCCTCGATCCCCGCCGCGATGGTCCCGGCGCAGGCGCAGTGTGCCGCCCTGTGCAGGGACTCGAGCATTAGGTCCGGGCCGGCCGCGGCGTTCGAGTTCGCGCATGCGCAGTAGAAGCCGCGGCCGCCCGCTGGGCACCAATGGCAGCGCAGAGCGGGATATTTAAATGGCCCTGAGCTGTCATTCAGTGCCTTCTGGTCTTACCTGTATCCTGTATCTGCGAACCTGTGACATGTAAATTGCTGACCCGGATTGTGCTTTGACCTTGCTGTATTTCTCCTGCCCTGACCCTTGCTTCGCCTGACCTCTCTCTTGAATGCCCCCTATTGGATCTGACCTGCTGTTGCTGACCTGGCGTGTGACCCGACTATTCTCTGCCCGCTGCCTTGTACCGTACCGTCCTCCCTGTTACCGACCCGGCTTGTCTGACCTCGCACCTGCTCAGCCATCCATCCATCCATCCGTCCATCCCTCCCAGTGGGGTCTCCTGACCTCCTCATATCAGGCTCTTCCCCGCAGGAGCCCTCGGCGAATACCACTACCACTAACGGGTTTGCCCAGTAGTCACGACCTGGTCTCGGGGGGGCTCCAAGTCCATCCCCACCATCAGGGGCCCTGGTGAACAAGCACCCTGGGACTTAGACTCCGTGCTCTGGAAACGCCTATTTAGTGGAGTGCTAGTGGTACCGCTGGGTGGTCCCTTACAGTACCAGAAGGCCATGACGGAGCCTCGAGGAGGACCCTCCCCGCTGGAGGAAGTTTGTAGGCACCTGGCTTCCTTGATGCAAGCTGTAAACGTATTACAGGACAGGTGTTTACAGATTGAAAATCGGTTCCAGGCCTGCACGATATCTGCCCCTGCACCACAGGCCCCGACCCCTGCACCTCTGCCCGTAGCGGCCCCTGAGCCTGCTTCAGGGGCCCCCGCATCACTTCCTATGGCCGAACCCCGGGTACCCCTACCGGAGCGTTTTCACGGGGACCGCACACGCTTCAGGTCGTTCCGTGAATCCTGCCTTCTCTATTTTGAGTTGCAACCTCGTACCTTTTTGTCGGAATCAGTAAAGGTGGGGTTTGTCATCTCCCTCCTGCAGGGTGAACCCCAAGACTGGGCCCACCGACTGAGAGGGAACAATGACCCCCACCTAGGCTCAGTTAACGTTTTTTTTGACGCAATGGCCATCTTATATGATGACCCACAGCGGGCAGCTTCGGCCGAAGCAACCTTGTACACACTCCGGCAGGCGTTTTTTAGGCGTTGGATGGGGGACACACGCTGGAACGAGTTTGCCCTTGTGCACCAGTTCCGTATGGGCCTGTCAGAGGCCCTGAAAGACGAGCTCGCCCGGGTAGAAATGCCTGAGGCGCTAGAAGACTTAATTGCACTAACCATCAAGATTGACCGAAGACTGCGGGAACGCAGGTTTGAGAGGTCCGGTCAGGGTCGAGGAGGTACCTGGGGGTCTTTCCAGGGTCACAGCCAATCCACTAGGCCACAGTTCCTGAACCCACCACCGGAGGATACTCCTGAACCCATGCAGCTAGGCCTGGCGCGACCTAAGCTATCTCCGGCAGGGGCAGGGATTTTCTTTGTAGAAAAAAAGGACAAGACCTTGAGACCGTGTATTGATTACCGGGAATTGAATAGAGTTACAATCAAAAACCGTTACCCCCTGCCGTTGGTACCAGAGTTATTTCAGAGTTTAAAGGCGGCAGTGGTGTTCACAAAACTGGACTTAAGGGGAGCATACAACCTGGTTCGCATAAGGGAGGGGGACGAGTGGAAAACGGCATTCCGCACCCGCTTCGGCCACTTCGAATATCTGGTTATGCCGTTCAGTCTCTGCAATGCACCGGCCACCTTCCAACACTTTGTGAACGACATTTTTAGGGATTTCCTGGATGTCTTTGTTATAGTCTACTTAGACGATATTTTGATTTTTTCACCTTCTCTGGGGGAGCACAGGGTTCACGTAGCAAAGGTATTAGGGCGGTTGCGGCAGCACGGCTTATACGCCAAAGCTGACAAATGTTGCTTTGAACAGTCTAGTATTACTTTTCTGGGTCTGATTATCTCCACCGCGGGGGTCGCGATGGACCCTCAGAAAGTCTCTGCAATACTGGATTGGCCTGAACCCACAGACAGGAAGGGCGTCCAACGGTTTGTCGGGTTCGCAAACTTTTACCGCAAGTTCATCAAGAACTTCTCGGGTCTGGTCTCCCCCATTACTCAGCTAACCAAGCTTGGAACTCGATTCAGGTGGACGCCAGAGGCGCAGGAAGCTTTTGAAGCTTTGAAGAAGCTATTCACTTCGGCACCCATCCTGGGTCACCCCGATGCCGCCTTACCCTACATCTTGGAGGTAGATGCGTCAGAGAATGCGGTAGGTTCCATCCTATCCCAGCGAAAGGGCACCAGGGAATTGCTCCACCCTGTGGCATTCTTCTCACGGAAACTCACCCCGGCGGAAAGGAACTACGATATCGGCGATCGTGAACTTCTGGCGATTAAGACAGCGTTAGAGGAATGGAGGTACTTGCTGGAAGGTGCCTCACACCCCATCTTGATATTTACGGATCATAAGAATCTGGAGTACCTGAGGACCGCCAAACGCTTACGCCCACGACAGGCAAGATGGGCACTGTTCTTCTCAAGATTCAATTTCCACATTACATACAGGCCGGGATCAAAGAATACGAAGCCAGATGCATTGTCACGCATGTACGAGGACGCCAAGGAGGTCCCAGCGCCCGACACTATCCTGTCTTCGGGAAACTTCTTGGCGCTCCAGACGGACCTTCGTTCCAAGATAATGGAGGCGTCCACGGCCATATCCATCCCAGCCGGGGTGCCCCTCCAGAACAAGGGGGGACTCCTGTGGAAGGAAGATCGGATTGTGGTGCCAGAGGAAATCCGAACTCTGGTCTTGGGCCATTGCCATGACCACCCGATGGCAGGGCACTTTGGGTCGGCCAAGACTTTAGAGCTCCTCCGACGCTCCTTCTGGTGGCCTGACATGGCAAAAGACTGCAAACACTACGATAACTCCTGCATCACCTGCCAGAGGAACAAACCATCAAGGTGCAAGGCTTGGGGTCTTCTGCGGCCTTTACCGATTCCCGAACGGCCTTGGCAAAAAATTTCAATGGATTTCATAGTCGAGCTCCCACCTTCACGAGACCACACAGCAATTCTTGTGGTCGTGGACCGTTTATCTAAGATGGCCCACTTTATACCATTAAGGAAGACTCCGTCGGCAGCCGAAACTGCGCGAGTATTCATTCGAGAGATTGTAAGACTGCACGGGGTCCCTGAAGACATCGTCTCTGACCGAGGGGTTCAGTTTACCTCAAGATTTTGGAGGGCTCTGTGTAAAGCTCTGAACATCCAACTGTCCCTCTCTTCTGCATTCCACCCTCAGTCCAACGGACAGACCGAGAGAACCAACCAGACTCTGGAGCAGTACCTGCGCTGCTATACATCTTTTGCCCAGGATGACTGGATACCACTTCTACCCTTGGCGGAATTCGTGTACAACAACACGTGCCATTCGGCAACGGGGCAGTCCCCGTTCTTTTCCAATTATGGGTTTCACCCTACCTTCCTCCCGGACTTGGTCCCTGAATGCCCAATTCCAGCAACACAGGATACATTGACGTTCTTCTCCTCGAACAACAAGAAGCTACAGGAAGCCCTAATTCGGGCCCAAGATGACTACAAGAGGGCATTTAACAAGAGACGAAGGGGAGATCTGGTGTTTCGACCCGGTGAGAAGGTTTGGTTGTCTACTTCCAACTTAAAGATGCTTTGCCCCTCAAAGAAATTAGGCCCTAAATTTATAGGACCCTTTTGCGTTAAGCGGATGGTCAACAAGGTGGCCTACGAACTTGTCCTCCCTGACACACTCAAAATCCACCCAGTCTTCCATGTGTCCCTGCTGAAGCCAGTGGTCCCAGATACCTTCCCTGAACGAGAATCTAGACCTCCGCAGGCCATATCGGTAGAAGGGGAAGAAGAATTTGAGGTGGAATCAATCCTGAAGTGCCGAAGGAGGGGGGGCCAGACCCAATTCCTAATCAAATGGAAGGGCTATGGCCCTGAGGACAATTCTTGGGAACCAGCCCATAATGTCCATGCACCTAGACTTGTCCGGAGGTTCTTTCGCGATCACCCGTGGTGGAGAGATCGGGTGGGCATCCGGAGGTTGCCCGTAGGGGGGGGGCAATGTCAGGGATCCCCTCGATCCCCGCCGCGATGGTCCCGGCGCAGGCGCAGTGTGCCGCCCTGTGCAGGGACTCGAGCATTAGGTCCGGGCCGGCCGCGGCGTTTGAGTTCGCGCATGCGCAGTAGAAGCCGCTGCCGCCCGCTGGGCACCAATGGCAGCGCAGGGCGGGATATTTAAATGGCTCTGAGCTGTCATTCAGTGCCTTCTGGTCTTACCTGTATCCTGTTTCTGCGAACCTGTGAATTGTAAGTTGCTGACCCGGATTATTTGTCGGGTCACCCGGTTGTGTGACCCGACTATTCTCTGCCCGCTGCCTTGTACCGTACCGTCCTCCCTGTTACCGACCCGGCTTGTCTGACCTCGCACCTGCTCAGCCATCCATCCGTCCATCCCTCCCAGTGGGGTCTCCTGACCTCCTCATATCAGGCTCTTCCCCGCAGGAGCCCTCGGCGAATACCACTACCACTAACGGGTTTGCCCAGTAGTCACGACCTGGTCTCGGGGGGCTCCAAGTCCATCCCCACCATCAGGGGCCCTGGTGAACAAGCACCCTGGGACTTAGACTCCGTGCTCTGGAAACGCCTATTTAGTGGAGTGCTAGTGGTACCGCTGGGTGGTCCCTTACAGCCAGATAGCCTTGATCTGTTCTGGCAGAGGTATGAAGGGGGGTGGAGGGATACCCCCAGGTGGGAGGGAGTGAGGCCAAAGGTGGTCTCCAGGCAGCAGGTAGTCAAAAACATCACAATACTCATCAGGAACGAGTCCATACCGGCTGCAGACCTGGTAGTATGGTTGAGTCACTTCGGGGAAGTGCTGAGTCCACTGAGAAAACAGCTTGACGACAGGGGTATATGGACGGGGGGGGTGGACAGTGGTGGTGAAGCTGCGAGTGCAGGGTAACATAGTGAGTCATATCCCATCATCAGCCTTCATTGGCAAAGATAGGCTGGTCGTTTTTTATGCGAGCCAGCCTAAAGTATGCCACAGATGCGGGAGCAAAGGGCACTTTGCCTCTGGGTGCAGTGTACTGAAATGCTCATTGTGCCAAGAGGTTGGTCATGTAGCTAAAGACTGCAATCAAATCAGATGTAATCTGTGCCAGGAGTTGGGTCACTCTTACAGTAATTGCCCAGAGGCTCTGCATAACCTGCCAGGGGTGATGGAAGAGCTGGCTAGAATGGAGGCTGAGGAGGCTAAGGAAGTAGAGGAAGGTTGGTTTTTGGTTGAACCAACAGTTGATGCTGGGCCAGCCTCAGGGGCGCCTAGTGTGTCCCCCAATGTGTCTGTCATTCCCCCTGTTGTTAGTATTCCCCCTGTTCTTGTCTCTTCTCAGTTGTCATCTGCCACTCCTCGTGTGTCTCCCTCCTCCGGCCAATCAAAAATCAAGGCGGCTGCTAAGGGGGCAGGGGTTGCGGGGCCCTCAGGGTCTTCTTCTCCAGTTTTGCTCCCTCGTCGACAGAGGAGTCAGGTGAAGGGGGATGGAGTGTCGGGAGGTAAGCAGGAGTGTTCAGGCTCAGGTCCTGGGGTTGAGGGGTCTGGGACAGAGAATAAGGGGGATGGGTGGTCAGTAGTGGGGAAGGGAAATAGGAATAGGCCTTTAATTTCCCCTGCATCTTCCTTCTCCTCCTTTAGACGTAGAGGAGGTACATCTGATCAACAGGTTTGGGACTCTGTCGTGGGAGGATGGGGACTTGGGTTAGTTCCTATCCCCGATGGAGGATGAGGATGCTGGGGGTTCCCTAAAGAGGTCTAGGCCTCCGGGAAAGGGTGGAAAAACAAAGGTTAAGAAACGGCCATCTCAAGTATCCTAATGGCAGTTCCCGCTCCGATAAAGGTGGCAACCATTAATATTGCCAGCATCAAATCTGTAAGTGCGCGTAGTACAGCCTTATTTTTGCTCAGCAAGATTGGTGCTGATGTTTTGTTTTTGCAAGAGACCCGGCTTAATTGCCTGGCCGATTTACATCTGGCAAAAAGAGAGTGGAGGTGTGGCCCATCTTTTTGGTCTCTTGCGGCTGAGCCTTACAGCGGAGTTACGGTACTTTTTTCGGCATGGTAACGTGTCGGCAGGTCCTTGAGGTGGAGATTGGAAGGTGTTTGGTCTTAGACGTCCTTGTGAAGGGGCAGGAATTACGTTTTATTAATATATACGGTCCCCAGTCTACGTGGGATAGGAAATGCCTTTTCACAAAGATTAAGCCATTCCTTTTTTTGGAGGTGATTTTAACACCATCACTAGGCTCAAAGACAGGAAAGGCTCCACTGACAGGCTGGGATATGACAGTGTTTTTTTTAAATGCGATAGTCAGGGAAGCAGGTCTGGTGGATGCCTTGATTAAGTGCAGCACGGACAGCACGGAGTTCACTTTTAGAAGAGGTAGATGTGAGAGTAGGATAGATAGGTTTTTTTTTTGAAGGGGGACTCTGCTTTCTCGGCACCTGAGTGTCGGGCAGTGGAGTTTTCCGACCACCTTTTATTGACTGTGGCTTTGAATGCTTCAGATGCGCTGCTGAAGGGAAGGGGTGTCTGGAGGTTGAATTCGGCTCTGCTGGAGGACGAAGAAGTGAGACGATCCTTTGAGGATTTTCTTCAAGCACAGGAGACCATCCTGGATTTCTGCGGCAGTAAGTCGGAGTGGTGGGAGCTTACCAAAGTGCGGATCAGCAGGTTTTTCAAGGCCCTAGGTAAGAAGAAACAACTTGTGAAATACATTGCCTATCAGCAGTTGCGGAGGAAGCTTGACCGCCTTGTCTCAGAGGGTGGAGATTCTGGGGCAATCTCAGAGGTTAAGCTTCTCTTAAGGAAACATCAGTATGATCGGCATGCCTCTTTGGTTCTGGAAAGGGATTATGGGAAATATCACTCGCCCGACTCTTACCAGAACTGCAAACAGAGCATAGCAGCCAAAATGATCAGTGGTCTGAAAGATAGTATGGGATCCGTGACAAAATCCAGGTCAGGGATCTTGGAGGTCTCAAGAGCTTTTTTTGAAAATCTTCTGAAGGAGAAGCACCTTGACCGGGCAGGGATGTCAAGCTTCCTGGATTCTACACCAGGGTTGGAGAATAACACTCCACCTACAAGTTTGACAAGTGAGATCACAGTTGAAGAGGTTGCCAAAGCGATAGACAGTTTGGCCATTAAAAAGACACCGGGGCCAGACGGCTTGACAGCGGAGATTTTTAAGACCTTTAAATCTCGCTTGGCACCTCTCCTGGCGGAGGTTTTTAATTGCTGTCTTGAAGAGGGTTCACTCCCTCCCTCCATGAGGAAGTCAGCTGTGATTTTGCTGTCAAAGGGTAAGGATTCTACGATGATTGAGAATTGGTGCCCCATTAGCCTGCTCAACGTCGATAGAAAGATCCTGGCCAAGATCCTTTTCTGGCGCTTGTTGTTAGTGGCAGACGGTCTGCTTTCACAGCAGCAGCACTGCTCGGTCCAGGGCAGGAACACCTTCTCAGCGGTGTTAGCTGTCCGGGAGGCTCTGGAGCGGTGCAGGGCTGATGGCTGTGGGAAGTACTTGCTGGCGTTGGATCAAGCTAAGGCTTTTGATCGGGTCGACCACAAGTACCTCTGGCATCTCCTTTACAGGTATGGTCTGGAGGGGAGGTTCATTGGTTGGTTGCAGACTTTGTACAAAGGGGCTGAGAGCTTCATGTTGGTCAATGGTTGGGTTGGGTGGCCCTTTGAGGTCGGTTCGGGGGTGCGCCAGGGATGTCCGCTGAGCCCTCTGCTCTATGCCTTTGATCCCTTTATTAGGAGGCTCGATGTTGGGGTGTTGGGCGGGGTTGCCGGTGGGTGCAACTGGTGAGCCGCCTTTGAGGGTCGTGGCCTATGCTGATGATGTGTCTGTTTTCATCTCCGGGGCCAGTGAGGCGCAGGAGGTGGTCTCAGTGATGGAACAGTATGCCGAAGCATCAGGGTCCAAGATCAATCAGGATAAATGTAGTTTTCTGGATGGGCAGGGAAGGTGAGGGCTTCGAGCTTCCGGAAGTCTTCCCAGAGCCCCGACAGAAGATCAAAGTGCTAGGCATCGAATTTGGCCCAGAGGATTATAGCAAAGCAAATTGTGAATCCAGGCTGTCAGATGCTGATGTTAAAGTGAGATGCTGGAAGGGGTGGCGTTTGTCCCTAAGGGAAAGGGTTGACCTAATTAAAACTTACTTGGTCCCCATTTTCTTGTACGTCAGTTTCGTCTGTCTCTTGCCAGAATCTCTCTATACAAGAGTCTACAGCTGTTTTTTCCAGCTATTGTGGGGAAACAGGCTGAACCATGTGAGGCGGGATGTGACGTACCGATCCAGGCGGGAGGGTGGCCTAGGTATGGTCAACCCAGTTGTTTTCTTCTCTCTGCTGTTTATTAAACATAATATTGGTAGCAATTAAAAGAGAGACCGTCTGCATGGGTAGGTTTTTTCCAAGTCTGGTTTAGGCCTTTTCTGAACTGTTGGGAGAGAGGCGGGCCAGTGAGAAGCCTGAAGGTCAAGCACGGTAAGCTCCCGACTTATGTCGCCCCGTGTTTGAAGATACTTAGGCGGTGGTATGTGACTGCGGAGGAGGTCCAGTCACTCCCTGGGAGGCTCCTGAGGGAGAGGGTCGTGGCCTCGGCATTCCATGCACCTCTGGCCTTGAAGGATTGCCCAGGCCATATTTTACGGGAGGGTCTGAGATTGTTAAATATGGAGAGGATTCCCTTAAAGTTTAGGGACCAGGCCTGGCTTGCGTTCCACGGCAGGCTCTACGTGAGGGGAAATTTGAAGTGCCGTTCTCTGGATAACCGTGGTTGTCCGAGGACGGAGTGTGGGGGCGAGGTGGAAAGTATGGACCACTTCTTGCTTCAATGTCCCTTCAATGTAGAGGTGTATAAAGAGGTGGGGAGGGCTCTGGACATCGCTTTCCTGCACTGCATGTCTTATGCCAAGTGGGTATATGGGGCATTGGAAAGTCATGCTGGTTTTGATTTGGACACACTGTTTCTAGTTGTCTAGTTGTCCGTTACTACGCCTGGAATGCACGGTGTCAGGTTTCCATTCGGTAGAATGTCCTTCCTGTTCAGGTGGTGGTGTGTGACATCCTTGGTGAGGTTGGGAAAATTCGAGGTCTTGAGAAAGACAGGCTGAGGTGAAGTGTCTGGATAAAGGCGTGGAGGAATATCAGGCCTGTAGCGGCAGTCTGTTGATCTCTTGGTGTGGTTGCTGTCCTGCTTTTCTCCTCTTTTTCACCCCCTTAGATTTTGGTTGAAGGTTTCTGTTTGAGAATGGTCACAGACACCTGAAGTTTTAGGTTTCTTAGCCTTTGTTGGGTAGAAAACTAAGTTTTCTAGTTTTTGTTAAAGCCATATAGGCGAATAATTTAAAGTGTGTGAGGTTTCCCCTCATAAGGGATATGTTATTTATGTATGCTGGTAGGCCATAAGGGCCTTTGCGCTTAAGTGTGGTTCCCCCTGCAAGGGGTTTAAAGTTGTGCCATGGTAGACATATACTGTATATATACATAGGTTAAATGTAAGGCCGTTAAGGCCTCTTTTTGCTGTTTTTCACTGTTTTTGTTTTGCTTTCTAAAAATAGTACTAAGTACCATGGAAGCTGGATTTATAAGCAAAACTGCCCTCTGTAGGGTACAAATTACATGTCTGGGTGTTATGGTCATAAAGACCAGGTCCTTTTCTGGTATTGTTGGTATCATGTCCTGGAGATGTATCCAGTTTTTTCTTTGTTTATTTCCGGTAGGAAGTTTATGTTATGTTTATTTATTTTTTATACTTTTGTAAAAAATGTTTGCTGGTTGCAAGATCTATTTTTGAATAAAAATATTTCCAGCTATCCTACAAGCCAGAACCCCGGTGTTAATCAGCCTTCCACTGTCCACACATTCCTCACACCAGACACATCACAAACGGTAGCTTGCCACCACCCAACGGTTTTATTGGCCTGCTGGGCCACCACACACACACAGATCTCCGTCTGGCAGACCTGTTACCTTTACAATCTGCATGCAATCTGCCAACACGCAGTGCAATTGCATACAGATTGGCAATGAACTTGACCGAGCATATAAAGACAATACAGTCTAATCTCTCCGGAGATATGAGCCTGAGCTTAAGCACCCAGAAGTCACTTATTAATTTTATGATTTAATATCACGAAAGTGGGCAGTGCATAAAATATGTACAAAGTATAAAAAGTTACAGAAAATACAAGAAATACAAGAAGACACACAATTGGCTATTGACTATAAAATAAAAGGGAAATAAAAACAAAAATAAAACTTTTTACCAAGAGTTATCCTGCAACTGGAGCAAGTTAGGGAAAGTCCGCAATCCGCCAGTCGATAGAACTGGCTCCGTGCGAATTGCAACATCCATATCTCAGGTCCTCAATTTATGGGAATATGGACGTGGGCTGGACATTAGCCCTTGGCCAATTGACTCTGGGGGGTGTTCCTGTACCAGCCCACAAGACATTCTGGGTGCTGAAATGCCCAAAGTCGATTGGACCAGGAACGGTTTGAATTACCAAGTCAGGGACTGAATTTCCAACACCAGCGCATTAGTCCGATCGTGAAAGTACCAATCACTGTTCAGCTGTCGCAATCCGGCGCCATATAACCATTTCCTGCATTTCTTGGGGATTCTTCATAGGCCACAAATACAGTTTTTACATGCAGATGTAGCCTACAGTGTGTCCAATCATAAGGAAGTATTTTCATCTCTCTGCAACTAATATTTTAGCTTTTATGAGAGATGATGTATATTCCTTTGATCAGCTGATGTACTTTAAAGCTCCCCAGACACATTGGAACCACCTCTGGTCCCCCACTGTGTCATGAAGCCAAACTGTCTAGAGCCTCTTCCTTCCAGATTTCCCAGAAGGTGACAAATCTTATTGGCATCTAGGTGTCACCTCCTTCCAGAGGAAGCTCTGTCCCTTCAGATGCTATGTGGTGACCATATGCCTCTGCCTTATTTCTGAACACATCTTATATTACCATGGAATGAAGCTAAATCTACATTGTCATATTTTCTACAGGTCACATCTCAGCTACTCAAATCTTCATATTTATGTCACATCTCCGCTACTCGAATCTTACATGTACGTTACACATGCGATCAGCTGTAATTGGACACAGCTGATCACATGACCGAGCCGACATCTTCGGCTCTTTCCATTGATCGGTGATCCGCTGTGTCCGAGGGACACAGCACACCACCGATTGCTGCGCTGCTTGCTCCCCGAGCCGTGCACGTGCGGTTAGAGTGGGAGGACGTCATATGATGTCCTCCCAGAATGACAGAACCGCCTTGCGCTCTTCATTACCTTATATGGTGGGCAGGAGGCGGTTAAATGATAGAGACAGAATATCAACAATAAATCCAGAAAATATAAATGATATAAATTGAGTTGCAGTTCAGTGAGTAAAAAGTATTTGGTTCCCAAGCAAAACATGACTTAGTACTTGGTGGAGAAACCCTTGTTGGCAAGCACAGAGGTAAGACGTTACTATAGTTGGTTTCCAGGTTTGCACACATCTCAGGAGGGATTTTAGTCCACTTTTCTTTACAGATCTTCTCTAAATCCTTAAGGTTTCTAGGCTGTCGCTTGGCAACTCGAAGTTTCAACTCCCTCCTTAAATTTTCTATAGGATTAAGGTCTGGAGATTGGCTAGGCCACTCCATGACCTTAATGTGCTTCTTCTTGAGCCACTCCTTTGTTGCCTTGGTGGTATGCTTTGGGTCATTGTCAAGCTGAAAGACCCAACCACAACCCATCTTCAGAGTTCTGGCTGAGGGAAAAAGGTTCTCATCCAAGATTTTACAATAAATGGCCCCATCCATTGGCCCCTCAATATGACAAAGTCAGCCTGTACCTTTAGCAGAGAAACAGCCCCAAAGAATAATGTTTCCACCTCCGTGCTTGACTGTAGGGATGATGTTTTAGGGTCATAGTCAGCATTTTTCTTCCTCCAAACATGGCAAGTTGACTTAACACAACACTTTCTCCCAATCCTTCTCTGAATCATTTAGATGTTCATTGTCAAACTTCAGATGGGCCTGTACATGTGCCTTCTTGAAGAGGGGGACCTTGCAGGAGCTGCAGAATTTAAATCTATGGTGGCATATTGTATTACCAATGGTTTGTTTGGTGACTGTGGTCCCAACTGCCTTGAGATCATTCACAAGCTCCTCCCATGTAGTTCTGGGCTGATCCCTCACTTTTCTCATGATCATCATTACCCCATGAGACGAAATCTTGCATGGAGCTCCAGACTGAGGGCGATTGATGGTTATTTTGTATTTTTTCCATTTGCGAATAATCACTCTAACAGTTTTCTCCTTCTCACCAAGTTTCTTGCTGATGGTCTTTTAGCCCATTCCAGCCTTGTGCAGGTCAACAATCTTGTCCCTGATGGCCTTTCACAGCTCTTTGGTCATTTGCCCATGGTGGTGAGGTTTGAATGGAAGAAAGAGATTCTGTGGACAGGTGTCTTTTATACACATAATGAGTTGTCATTAGGAGCACCTTCTTAAATTGACAGGACTAATCTGTGTACCACATGAGCACATAGCCAGTCTGTGGGAGCCAGAACTATTGTTGGTTGGTAGGGGATCAAATACTTATTTTACACGCTGAACTGCAACTCAATTTATAACATTGGTATCATGTGTTTTTTCTAGATTTTTGATTGACATTCTGTCTCTATCATTTAAAATACACCTATCATAAAAATTATAGACCCTTCATTTCTTTGTAAGTGAGCAAACTTACAAAAGCTGCAGGGGATCAAATACTTATTTTCTCCACTGTATGTAACACCCTCCTAGTGTAGAGTTGGCTGTTAGGTAAATTTAGTTTGGCTCCTCTGTAATTAGAGGAGCAGGAGTGTTATGATCCGCCAGGTGGTGCCTCAGGCTGCCAACTGACAGACCTACTCAGAGCGTGGGGTCTAAGCCCGGGCTGTGCTTTCACCAGGGCCCCTGATGGTGGGGATGGACTTGAAACAGTCCCGGGCCAGGTCACGACCTCTGAGCAGGCCCACCAGTGGCTGAGGAGACCTTTGGGGACAGGTACCGGGAGAGCCAGATATGAAGAGGATGGCGGCCCCAGCAGGGTAGTAACGGATCGTGGGCCCGTGAGGGTAAGCGGGGTACAGAATCGGTAGGCGAAGAGTAGTCGGGTCACACGCAGGGTCAGCAGGGAAGTCAGTCCGTAGAATGGTCAGGGCAATCCGGGTCAAACGCAGGAGCAGGCAGAGTAGTCAGGACAATCCGGGTCAATCACAGGAGCAGGCAGAATAGTCAGGGCAATCCGGGTCAATCACAGGGGCAGGCAGCGTAGTCAGGGTCAATCAGGGTCACTAGACGGGTGCAGGAACTCAGGATCACAGAAAGACCTTGCGGCAATCTGTGACAGTGCAGGGCATCTTTAAATAGTGTGCCCTGCACTGTCATTGGCCTTCTAGGACGCGCCCCCGGCTGTCATTGGACGCCTGAGGCGCGCCCGCGGCTCCTACTGCGCATGTGCGGCGCCTGTCAGCCGCGGCTCGCGGGGACCTAGTGCCTGTGTCCCGGCGCGATCTGCCGCCAATGCGCATGCGCGGGGGACAGAGCCGCGATCGTGGACCACGGAGCCGCGATCCCTGACAAGGAGTTGATTATTTAGGGCTGCTCAGTGTTATACAGGTTGCTGCTCTATTACTTCCCCCTATCTTCTACTTTTCCCCCTATCTATCCACTCATAGGTATACAATCACAATGTGTTACAAACTGAGGACCAATATAAAGTACCAAAAAATTAAAAAAGGAATTGTTGATTAGCATATCAAGGACTGTTAGGGTTAAGGTAAGAACAGAAACAGTGATAACATGACGTACAAACCCGTCAGATACACCATCTGTAAAGCAAAAGTTTGCAAAAACAGGATTTCCTATCACCAAAATTGCACAAGGGTGGGGCCCAATCAATAACCATACCCCTGAGCTTGTATTTTTGATTCTGTGCCTGTACAAAATGCACTGCTACAGGTTTATCCTAATATATGGGCTTTTGCTGTTGGTGGTTCTCAAGAGTCATCCTGATGTTATTTATGACCTCTTGAAAATAACATTTAATTGGACCTGTGGTTTTCCTCACATACACCAAGGAATAGAGGGATTTCAAGATGTAAACAGAAAATCACAGTTATAATACTCTTATATGGAGTATTTGTATCCCAAATGGGACTGGATAAATCAGAAGTCACAGATAAACATACACACAATTGTTGCACTTATAATATTTGAAAGTTTTAGTGTGCGATGGTGACCTTTTTACTATACTAGATAGGTTGCAGTAATCCCCAATAAGTAAAAATGTGGATTCAAAACTTTTATTAAACCTTTCAGATAGAAAATGTTGCATGTGAACATAGGGAATCCTGTTGGTAACTATTTTAGAGGAGCAATTTCTTTCATTCTAGTGAGTGCATGTTTTAGGGCCTCATCAGGACATCCCTAGGATACCCACAATCAGTGATTTTTTTTACTGTATGTTATGAATTTTCACCCTGCGAACACCTGGTTAAAAATGGTTTCAAAGATCTCTCATAAACTAATAGAGTAGAAGATTGCCCTGAAGGTGCCTAGGATACTGCCTTGAATAGTGAAATAAGATATTCCTATCCATGGCTTTGATTTTCAAGTTGATTCTCAGGTTTCCATCCTTCTGTACGGGTGCTAGTATGTTCAAAAACGTCATCTATTAATCAAAAACCTCAGTACTCAAAACTATTGGAAGAGAAATGGATTTTAAGAATGATAAAAATTGATTGGTAGGAGCTTCTTTGCTGTCAATGGTTGCTTAGGAAGCAGCGGTGACTCATTTGATGGGAGCTGACTGTCATGTAGTAGCAGTAGAAATACTACTACAATACATGACAGCTTCCTTCCTGTTATGGGTTGCTAAGGAAGCAGCGGGTATCATCATCTGCTGTGTCCTTAGCAATCAGTGACATCCCTGAACAAATATGGTTACCAGGGGCGGACTGGCAACTCATGGGGCCCCCGGACAATAGGGGATCATGGGGCCCCTGTGTCCTTGCCCAAACTCAAAAAACCCTATGAAAAAGGTACCAGGGGCATCTCATGGGGCCCCCTACTGACCCTGGGCCCTCGGGCAATGCCTGAGTTTCCAAATGGTCAGTCCGCCGCTGATGGTGACATATTTTGGAGATGGGGCCCTTGTCCTCATCATCATGGGAACTAGGTGCTTTGCCAGGGGGTCCCCCCTTGCAAGGTATCTCCCCATGTTGAGGGAATGTGGCTCGGTATAGTTCAGGAGAGTTGGTGCACAATCATTCTTCTTTTACCAGACTACATGCTTGGGCTTTAGTATGGATTTTTTTTTGGGGGGGGCACACTTTTTTCTTGTTTTTTGAGCTCTCCCCCCTTAAAATTCATACCAGACCCAAAAAATCTGTTATAGTATTTGGGAGGGACCTCACATTTTTGTCATGAAGTACAAGGGTCCCGTACTGTTTGTAGTTGTAGGTGGAATCCCATGCTGTTTTTCATTATTTTTTTGTGAGGGGTTCCCCGTGTAATGGTTATCCCTGAAGAGGCTGATTATGTGTCGGGTACCCCTTTTGCCCTTGACTCTGTGAACAGCTCTGTACTCTCTGACAAACCTGGCTGGGATAAGGATGTAGATGCAGATACCTTTGTGTATGTGTGTGTGTACATATACTCTCCACTTTATTAGGTACACCTTGCTACTGCCAAGAAAATATCCCCAACACCGTTACACCGCCACCACCAGCCTGAACCTATAATATAAGGCAGTATGGATCAATGCTTTCATTTTGTTTACGCCAAATTCTGACCCTACCAGCTGAATGTCCTGGCTGAACCAGTCTGTCCATTCTCCTCTGACCTCTGACATCAACAAGGCATTTTCGTCCACACAACTGCCACTCATTGGATATTTTTTGGACCATTCTCTGTAAACCCTAGAGATGGTTGTGCATGCAAATCCCAGTAGACCAGCAGTTTTGAAATACTCAGACTAGCCCGCCTGGCACCCAACAGCCTTGCCACATTCAAAGGCACTTGAATCCCCTTTCTTCCCCATTCTGATGCTCGGTTTTGTCTTCACCATGTCTAGATGCCTAAATGCATTGAGTTGCTGCTGTGTGATTGGCTGATTAGCAATTTGTGTTACAAAGCAATTGAACAAGTGTACCTAATAAAGTGGCTGGTGAATGTATAGTAGTCCCTCAAAACACAGTAATACATATCCACCAGAAAATTACACCAATCAGTTTAACCAATTCAAGTCTGGACACTTTTACCCCCTTCCTGTCTAGGACAATTTTCACCTTTCAGCGCTGTTACACTTTGAATGACAATTGCTCGGTCATGCAACACTGTACCCATATGAATTTTTTAGCATTTTTTTGAGACGGATAAAACTTTATTTTGGTGGTATTTATTCACCACTGGGTTTTTTATTTTTTGCTAAACAAACCAAAAGCAACTGAAAATTCTGAAAAAAAACACATTTTTTTCTTAGTTTTTGTTATATAATTTTGTAAATAAGTGATTTTTCTCCTTCAATGATGTGCGCTTATGACTCTATGAAGTTATCTTGGGGGTGCTTTTTACATTTTGTCAAAGTGCATCCATCACTTCAGCCTAATAGGGAGAAAAAATTAGATACTCAATATTTGACACACGTTTCCACCATACAAATACACATTCTTCTTTTTTATTAAAAGAAATTTTAAATATTCCAGGTAAAGGTCCAATGCATTTTGTTATCTTTCAAAACAAACGTAAACTATTAAAATATTTGCCATAGAATTGAAATGGCTAAGATAGGAGACATTGAAAAGAGAAAATGAAAATCTAACAAAATAAACACAATTCCATCCAGTAAGAGTTAGTAGTCCTTCCCAGTCTCATTCATGGGCAGTAATTTTATCCATGCGGAGTTTAGTAATCAAAGAACTGTATTTTTCTTTGCAAACATCCATTTCCATGTCCTGCATCAGATCAATAAAAATACACCATAAAAAGACATTTAAAGGTCTTCTTCCCACAAAAACACAGCTCAGTAGAGAAGGATCAGGTTGACAGCATCACAATCACCATAACTGGAATAGTTCGGGGATAATACACAGCATTTATAAAGGACTTGAGTGGAACTACCAAAACCATGACTGCAATGTAACGGGTGTTTTGATGTTGGAAAAAAAAGCTTAGTGTCATGAAGTCTGAAATGAAATATTTTTTTTTTAAAGTTCTGCAGTTACATTTTTGTAGGTACAAAGACTACCTTTCACACAAAAAGCGAAATGGTACAATATCAAAATGCTAAATATAATAGCAGAAATATTTTAGATTGTGAATTAGATTTCTAAATGTTTTCTTATCAGTATTTTTTATAACAATTGTTTGTACAATTTTGAGGATCGCCAAAAGGCTGGTTAGATATCTAAGTTCAAGTAGTATAGTACAAATACCCTAAAATGTAAAACAGAGATGTATTTGCATTTTCTTAGACTCACATTACTCTTCGATAAAAACAGGCAGTTGCTCTCAGCATAATTAATTCAACCTCGGACATAGTTAAACAAATTTGGGAGACAAGTTTTGGTGGATAATTGGGAATCTGGAGCTAAAATATCTGTCATCACAGGATTGTTTATTTCATGGAGCCCCCATTAAATTTATGTTATGGACATTACATTAGGGGATTCATTAGCATTACCTGGCTATTTAATATTTAAGGTGGTTTTGGAACACTAGGACTTTTAGAGAGGTTGCTTCCAGAGTCACAGATATCTATAATCAGCAGTAATAGGCAAATCCAAAACAGGTATGGAGGTATTCACGGGTCTTGCAGTGGAGATAAATCAGAGCAACATAATATTATTGTCAAGGTTTCAATGGAGCTCAGTCCATGTTTCTCAAGACCAAGGAGTGATAGACATTGAGGTGAAGCATGCTTTGAGGACATTGCAACAATAATTGCATTTCCCTTTGAAACTCTAGAAATAATCCACCATAGTGAGATTACATCACCGTTATCCACCTTTGCCTTCAATCTACCTGCACATGACAGCCAAAGATTATATGTAAGTCAAGGAGGATATTGATGGGAAAGACTTTGATATTGGGGCTGTAGAAGCAAGAATATATCTACATGCAAGATTATGCTCTTCTCACTTTGTTTCATGTGGAAAGCCTGTGCAGGCCCTGACAGGCTGTGTGGTGTAAAAGAGATTAAAGCATGATGCAAGGTGTGCAAATGTATGATGAATAATAACACCGAAACTGGTAGCAAGGTGAAGGACATGCTGTTCACAATTTTGGGAATTTTCACTGACATGAGATAAAAAAAAAGTAAATTTTGATGATAAACCCTAATACCTCTCATTTCAGTGGAAATACAATGTTAATCTTTTTTAGGTCAACAAATATTTGTTATTGAATCACTGGTAACAGAATCACAAAGAGAAAAATGAATAACTATGCAAGTCAATGAGGACAGCTATAAAAAAAAGCAAACATTCAGTTCTTGGCAAAATTTCTAAATGCAACAGAACAATATATTGTCCTTGCATTTAGTAAGCTCTAAAGTGCAGGGATCTTATGTTAACATTAAATGGGTAATAACTACTGATTTCAAGTTAAAAAAGGTCTATTGCTGGTACCATGTAATTGTTTCATATCCAGAATCCATTCAATTTTACATAATTGCTGATAAATCTTACTGAAGCCTTTCATTCTCCTTTTCACTCTGTTTCCTTCATATTTGTAAATGTAAAAAAACTATAAATTAAAGACTGAAATTGTGAGATGGTTATGTACTCAAATTATCCTGATTGTAACAAAACAGTGAGTGAACACTTAACAGTAGTATGTCTGTCATGCCATGTCTGGGCCTTTCAACTGTCAAGAGAAAAACATTTGGCACCAATATATTCATCACAAGAACTTTTTATCTTACAGTTGTCTAAGCCATTGGCAGTACTGTATAATTTTAATAGTTGTGAGCATTGTTTTTCTTCCCTTAATAGAAGCTGATTGATCTAAAATGGTGAAAGTGTATTTAGTTCTTTTTCTGACAGCTTTGAGTTAAAGCATAACTAACCTATCCTCCAAAAATTGCAAAATATTGCATCTTACCGGTTGTTGGATGGTTGCTTTATGACAAGGACATTTCTGATAAGGTCAACTCGTATTGTCTGTACTTGCAGATGTTGTTAGCCTGAAAATGAATGTCTTTGCCACATCTAAGGACTGGTAAGTTGCAATATATTACATTTTTGTTTTGGGTTTAGATGTGCTTTATTGTCATCATATTTGTCCCCAGAACCTAGATCCTTATGGACACACTGCCGTCTAGACCTTTAAACAAAAAGTGAATGTATCTGCTTCCCCAGCAACTTTTGCTCACCAATTCTTACCCTTTCACCATCTCCCCACACCATCAAAGTCTATTGTTCCTATAGAGTGGGGCATATAGGTATGGGGGAGCATGTGACCATCCCCATGTGACAGTGCTCAGCCAGCCCAAGCTCTGTCACATGTGGGGTGGGGAGGGGGTGGCAGTAGCGTGACCCACCTAGATAAGTCCTGATACTGCTGGACTGCTGCAGCAGAGGCAATGCAGAACATTGAGTATACTTTTTTTAGTTGGGAGGTAATCTAGTAGGAGACACTGTCACTTTACCTTGGGCGAATGGGCAAAGTGACAATGTCCCTTGAAGCTGTTTCATTTACAGACGTGTTGTATGATTTTTTTTTTTTTCACATAAATATTTGGTAAGATTTTCACCTATCTTACTGTAAAGCATGAATTAATTTTCCCACCTTTCATGTGCAATAAAGTAAAGTGCATTCAATGACAGGAAATACAGGCAACACATTTTCGCTTTCATCCTCCAATATTTGCTATGTATCTTCTGTTGAATTTGCATTAGGGCACGTCTAGTGCATCAAGCAACAGCGTCTACTAACCCTTAGTGACCAATCAGATTACAGCTTCCATTTCTGACTGGTTCCAGTGCCTGACTGAACATCATTGCTGTTTGTTATTTATTCAGTCTGTCTCTGAGACTTATTATTAATTGATTTTTTAATGTTATAATAAATTAGTTTATTAATACTCAACTAATCTCAAATTGGAAACCATCCGCAGGAAACAACATTATTGACTACTAAAAATTCTCTTTGTAAATTAACCTAAATTAATCCAAGGAGTGTTTCACTATCTTTTTTCTGACATAAGTTTGTAAAATACCCTGCAACATAACAGATTGTTTCTCTTAAACCACATCTAGTTAAATGCAAATGTTATAAATACAGAGATGGAAATCTTCAAGAAAGAGTTAAAAGGAAATACAACTAAAAGGCTAAAAGGTCCATTCAATTCCACATAGTCTCTGGATTAAGCACTGAAAAGTTCTATCATGTTCCAGAACTGACATCTTGAATAAAGGTGTCTTGGTGCTTGCCTTCTTATGGAAATCTCCAGGTCTAAATTGAAACTTCATATTCTCGTGTCTCCTGGAACAAAAGTAGAAAAGACCATCAATGACATTGTAAATGCCTACATATCTAGTTGAAAGCCTCTAGATTTCTGGATTCCTCCCTAAAAATAACCTGCTTTTTTTCAACTTACCTTTTCTTAAGGCAGGTTGTGTGAGACAGAGGGTCCTCTTTGCCTCTTACCTGGCACTGGGCAGTCTTTAATGATGCAGAGAGCTCAGAGCACCAGAGGTATGTATCCTCTGGGGGTAGGATGTTCTTAATACCAAACTAAACTTTGTTGGAAAAAATGTAA
Organism: Staurois parvus; assembly: GCF_062004578.1. Classification (NCBI taxonomy): domain Eukaryota; kingdom Metazoa; phylum Chordata; class Amphibia; order Anura; family Ranidae; genus Staurois; species Staurois parvus. The sequence goes on along the minus strand of NW_028318132.1, from coordinate 5,593,638 downwards.
TGTTCTCTGTGTAACATATTCCTGACCCCTGCATTCTGAATTACTTACCCCAGCCCTCTGAAGGTCTGTAGCCAGGTTCAGGCTGGGTCATTCTGCAAATTGGGGACATCTGCTGAACAGACTGAGATTTCCTTTCTTCACCTCTAGTGCTCAGCACAGAGTAAACACATCATTTCCTGTTGACAGAGTGGGAAGTGTGTCCGAGAATCTTAGGATCTGTAGTCCCATCTCCTAAAGACATTGTATTGTCTGGACTACATTTACCAGAGGAAAGGGAGACTGAAGGGCATCCTGGGGGGGCAGATATATTCCTCTGCAGCAGCCGTGCTGGGGCTATTGGTGTGGGGATTTGGAGGCTGACAGGGGGAAGCATGTCTTTTTTCCTTTTAAGACAAGGCCGTGGCGCCACCATCCAGCACAGTAAACCTGCTCGGTAGTCCAGCATCACTTAGAACTTCAAGGCGACTCTCCACATTCCACGGACTGCAGTAATATCAGGTTAGCTGCTGCTGACCCACTGTCTTGATCCGTTGTCAGAAGGCAATCTGGAGCCAATCTACTCTGTCAGGAGCCTGACCCTCCACAGCAGATTTCGGTTGTGTTATCTCTTAGGGGTCTGGTGCAAGCCCAACATTCTCCCTAACACTGTATAGACACTGCATGCGGACACCATTATCCCCTCTCTTTACCTACTTAAATACCTACTTAAAGGCTTCTGTTGGGGAATGACCTTTGCTATCCCATTCACTCTACTAGTTGCCATTGCACAGTGATACCTTTGGGCCTCACCATAAGCTAGCTGAAGACCAAGGATACATTTATCTTCTGGATTTCTCCATGATTCTATATTTGTCTCCTGCTGACTTAATATTCTATACTAGTATAGCTATTCTTTTGAGAGTCTGTTGCATTTGTGCTTGCAGTGTTTCTATTCTACCAGGTGTGTCGGGGGGGTCCGAGATTGTTTTTGGAGGTTAGGTACACAGCAGAGAACCCAAAATCATCAGTGGCTCATTCGAAGTGGCACTAAAGTTACATGTTACTGACCTCTGAACTCTGTGTTACTTACTACATGACCCTGAACTCTTTAAACCTTCCTTCTTCACTTCTTGGGGCCTTCGTAGTTTATTATTTTAAGCCTGGTTCATACCTATGTGTGTTGCAGTCTGCTGCAGGAAACAAATCCCTGACTCTATCCAAAAACACAGTGGCTGAAAACACATAGATGTGAATGTGTCTCATAGGAAACCATGTTAAATGGACTGTAGTGAGTTTCTGCAAAATACAAAAAGCACTAAAAAAACACATAGGTGTAACCAGGCATCAAAAAAAGGAAAATTGCTATATAGAGAGAAGGGTAGATGTTTGTATTGGAAGGGAGGTAATTTTGCTTTTGGGGCAGTGTGGGGTGTTTTATTTAATCTTGACTTCTGCACTGTTTGTTACTACTGACCACTGAGCTCTACGTTTAATTCTGACCTCTGCATTACTTACCCTAAACCTCTGAACTCTGTGTTACTTGCAACTGACTCCTGAAATCTTCAAACCTTTCTACATTTTTAATGGGGGCCTTTTTAGATTATTTAAAAAACAATAAAGCATGCTGAACCCTGTTGATCTGCGACATGGGTAAAACCCAAGTTTGGCACTTCTGGGTTGCCTATCCCTGCTTTAAATAAATGGTGAATTAATTTAGGCTAGTAAAAGTTTATAAAAATATGGGTTTAGTTTGTTGTGGTAGTTCCAATTGAGGGGGAAATATCTCTCTTTAGGGGTCCTGGGGAGCAATAAAGCGATTGACTGTTTAATTGATGGATTTTAGAACTGTTGAATCCATGGATGGAAGGAGTTTGAAGACGTTTTGATGGGGTACTCTTTAGGATGTTCATTTGCATGTAGGATCCAATCTACTATGTGTTTTTAAAAAACAATGGTGCACATGCTGACTGGTAATAGCACTGCATGATCCTGCTCTATTTGCAGCCCTATCTGTAACTCAGCAAATGTGTGTGCTGATGTTGTATCATAATATGACATCATGGTAATGATCTATTGTGATATGCTTTGACAGTGCTGACACGCAGCAGTAAATAGGGAAGATTAGCTGTACAATGTGTTTTGTGACATGTTATTTATGGTGCTCCAAGACTTGTAAATCAGTCTGCAATTCTGCAAGTGTTTATGACAAGAAGCCATCATAGTACGATGTAATGCTGACTCAACCTACATGGGAAAAAGCATCTAATTAAAATCTTTGTTCCCTTTTGTCCCTTGGTGTTGTATCTGGCCTTTCACTTGTACTTCCCATTCCATCCTAACGAAGCTCAAATGTAAAAATGTATTGTGGTTAGTTAAATCCTTGTAGGATTTGTGGTACAGACATGGGCAGTCTTCCATAGAGCAGGGTGAGAACATTGCTTCATTCTCCCTGCCTGCTATCTTCTAATCTGTGCTGAAATGAACACTCCTGGCTTTTTACTGTTGTGGTGCTAAAAATGTAAGTGTTGTAACTGTACATTAATTACATGAAAAAGCACACAAATGTACACACTGCACTACAACCTCTCCGACTGTGCAGGGATGCCCCCCCCTGTCCTGCGCTGTGCTTGTTCTAATTAAATTCCATTACGTTCGCAAGGGTACTGTGCACCATATGTAGTTCCCATTAAAAAAAAAAATAGAAGAATGTTTTCACCTTTTTTTTTTTTTCATCTATTTTTGCATATCAGGACTGCAGTCTTATCTTGTCTGCAAGTATACACTTTTCTGTTGACCATAGAGGAACAAGGCCATGTAGCAATGCAGAATGCATCAGTAAAGCTGCTTGTGGTCTACATTTTGAGAGCATGTAACAAGGTGACACAGGGTAAAAAAAAAACTGTGAAATTATTATCATATCCTGCAATACTGCCAGCCACCACTAGAGGGGGACTCACCCAAAATCTAGTTGGTTGGGCACACACAGACATATACAATCTTGTGCACTCTAAGAGTTATGTAGCAGCAAGGTGAATCCCACAAACTTCTCAAATTCTTAAAGGGCACACACACTCCTGGTGCTCTCAATGACACTTCTCCTATGGCAGATATGACCACTTCCACACACTGACACTAATCTGGATGCAATTTGATTGGCTGTCAGGAGTTATGAATTCTTAACTTACTGCAAAGAAGATAGGAAGTTGAATTTATTCATTGGAAAGGCTTCTTCACTGTAAGAGCTGTGAAATTGTGGAATAGGCTGCCGCATGAACTTGAAAGAGACAGTAGCACTGCTTCTGGTAGGCTCAACACTCCCGGACGTTCCTTTGATCTACCTCAAGAACTAGTTCTAGCCAGTATTAAATAAAAGCTAGATGCATTCTTAAATCTACAGACTATACCAACTGGATATTTACATTTTAAAGTAAGAACACTAAAGATATTTGATCAAGGTGCTATCTGATTGACTAAGGAGATCAGAAAATAATTATTTTTCCTGTTGGAGCAAATTAGAACATGCATATAAGTTTTTTTTGCCTTTGGGTATAACATTCTATTTAGGAGGTTTTTATTGGTTGCACTTGATGGAATTGTCTTTTTTTTAACCTATGTTACTAGGTTATGCAGAAGGCACCTATTCATTTTTTATATTTAGCATTTCTAGTGCCCACTGGTGCCCCGCTCTACCATCAGGCTGGAAGGAGGAGGAGGTCACTAGGAAGCCTGGACTGAGCCTTGTTTACAACCTCAGATACCCCCCTGTGGCTTTGAGGAGTGAGAAATGGAGATTCCCTACTGGTTGAATTACAGGCTATTTAGCAAGTAGCCTTCTGGTGAGTGCATGATGGTGGAGGACCTTACACAGGAGAAGAGCACTTTTACAGGATTCACCACTGTTGGGAATTGTTTGCACTGGAGAGATTTTAGAAGACTGTCACCTGAAAGGCCTTTTGTTATATTATTGCACTCGGCACTTTAAAGAGCACAGTTTATGTTTTAACACTGATGTGTTTCTATTAGAAGGATTGTGTTATATTATTACACTTGGCATTTTCTATGCATTAGTTCATAATATTTTACTTATTTATTTACAGACTATGGTTGTCGCATATTTATGTGTATTATTTTAACATATTCTGCGCTTCACTGTTTTGATAAATTTATATTTTGGGTTCGTCACTTCTCTTTTAGTGCAAGCAGCTCCAACTCTCTAGCGTTCACCACTTACGTTTGACAATTTGTATATTCCTTCTAATCTTAGGAAATGGATGGTGGCAGCAGACAGTGTTGCACCTCCAAAATGTGAGACCTCTCCCCCCTGCTAATTTCACAGTTGCATGACCTATAAGGATAATTTATTAATTTATATGAGTGGGCATTCAAGAAGAAATTGGTGTATAGTGAGAATAAGGCGCAGCCTTTGGCTGTGTGGCCCCCGTGAGAATCTCCTGTGACCTAGCTGCTAACATGTGACCCTTCTATCAATAGGTATTCCCTGGCTGACGAATACCTGGAGAGGTGGTGCTACCCCTGGGAGAAGTAGAGGTAGTGGAGGAATTGTCCTGCTGTAGACCAAAGAGGTGCTGACATACATGTGTTAATTTGCAATGAAACCTGCCTATCCTATTAACTATTGAACTATTCCATATGACTTCTAAGAAGTTCAAGTTTAAAACCATAATTGACTTGTGTCTAATTCTGCTCAAGCCTCAGGCATCGATGACAAGCATGACAGCTCAACGGTAAGTTGAAGAGCTCCCTATGGGAGAGGGGATTCACATACATTGGGGGACCAGAATTTGGGTCTGTCTGTGGTGCCCAAGTAGTCACACTGTACCCACGGTGAGTTCTACCCACCAAAATAGAAACGAATTCTCCTGCGCTCTGAGACCCAAAAGAAGTGGATAGATGAAACCAGAACTTGAAAAAATTCGACCACCTGTGCATATGGGGTTGTGCAGCTCCAAACAAGGCTGGGGAAGCCCGCCCAATACTGTGAAGCAAAAAAAAAAAAGAAGCGCACCAATCTTGCTTATTACCTCAGTAAACCAATTTTTATTGAATACAGAAATATACTCACAAACAATGAAGTATTTCAAGCATGTCAGTTCTCAAAGGAACTATGGAATGGTAAGACCTGCGCGAGTCCCATCATATGGGTGGACACTCAGGGAACAGCTGATGCGTTTCGAAGGATGTTCCTTCTTCATCAGAGCTTCAAAACGTGTCAGCTGTTCCCTGAGTGTCCACCCCTATGATGGGACTCGCGCATGTCTTACCATTCCATAGTTCCTTTGAGAACTGACATGCTTGAAATACTTCATTGTTTGTGAGTATATTTCTGTATTCAATAAAAATTGGTTTACTGATGTAATGCGCAAGGTTGGTGCGCTTCTTTTTTTGATTTTGCTTCACAGAGGTCCACCCACCAACAGGGCTACTGAGTTCTGTCTGGAGATCATTGGCAGCTAAGTGTTAATTTACATCTGTAGACCTATTCAGATGACATCACCTTTGTCCATAAACCACTAAACACTGAATAAAGTTAATATTTATATTATTATCATCCTGCTTTAAGTTTGATTTTACACATATACTTTAAAATTCTATGGGGTTGAAATTGTGCATGTTTGAGAACAACTGGGTGCCATAACAATAGAGACTGTCCCTGAGTACAGGTAAGTTAGATTGGTAGTGGGTATAGTATGGAATTAGCCAAGTCTCAAAACTGCAGAGGTTTCTAAATATTTGAACATCCTTGAATTTATTTCTAGTTTTATCCAATGTTTTCAGCTCTCGTGTTAGAGTTCAAAATCTTAGCACTATTTCACTGACTTATCTTGACAGTGGTAATTAATAAATGAATTGCATGGATGAAAGCTACATACCCCAGTCTCATAAATTGGATTGTCAAACTCTGTTTCCACTGTTATCTGGCTGTAAGGATGAGAATACATGAGTGGAAGGCGAAGGCTGGAATAGTATCTGCACCTGGAAAGAGAAAATGACATATTAACTTTATAAGAGAATTATAGTATTACATGTGCTAGTTTAGCATGCAATGCCTTTCATTTATCTATTTATTAATTCTTTAGGTAACACTTGTAAAAAAAAACTTGTTTTGGGGGTAAATCAACCTAACAGTGATATTTTTATCTCCCTGCAGGGGTACAGGACTATAAATAGAGACTTCAATTGGGCTTTAAAGATTAAATTTAGGAGTTGGGTTCAGGTTTGAGATTGGATTTAGGGTTTATGTGGGGTTAGGGGCTAGGGCTGTGTAAAGACAAGGGTGGCCTTAAATGGCTTCATCTTTTTGATAGCCTAATGCAATGCTTGGATTGCATCACATACCTAAAGGGCTAAACTAAATGGGTGCTTTTATTCTAAACCATCCAAGGGGTTTAACCATTTTTTGGTAAGTATCAATGTTGTGCTAAGCCGGAGATGGCCAGCAAGTGATTAAACTGTTCAGTAGTAGGAGGTGAACATGCCCCATACAGCTTGGCCTTTTGATAACATTCCCATCTGAAAACATTGACACATCAGTAAAATTATTGTTTTCAGACAGAGTTTTTCAGCTTCAATGAGGTCTTTGTGAACTTTGCCTGCGCTGTTTGTGTCAATGTCATTGTGCTAGAAAAGGATGTACTATATGAGAGTGTTATTAAAGCCTTCAGCAAGCCACTAAGTACATGTTCTAGCTGGGAAAATACAAGCAACCTTGAACATAAACAAAAGTGTCTAACATCAGCGCACACCGCAACCTTGAGAAGTAGTACTATTGAATAACTGCTAGTAAATATCACTGTTCCTTCCGACAGATTGTTCAGCATAAATAGTACAAACACACTTGGTAATCTGACAACAAGATAATTAGATCATGACTTTATAAAGCCTATTGAACATAAATTGTATTCTTTGACTAATAAAAACTGTTTGTAATTAATCTGGGTTCAGTATTTTATACTGCAGTTTAAATATATTTTATAAAAGTCTCCACATTACAATCAAAGCGAATGGATTTGCCCCAACCAGTCCCCTATTTGTAAGATTTCAAATACGTATAGATGGTTCCCCCCTAGAAGATCAGCATTTTCTAAATATAATTATAGAGATCTGCTACCCTCTACTGCTAGCTCCTGACATTACAGTGTTATATATAAATTATGTGTTAGCCCTTCCTGTCTTTTGGAGGCTGGCTTGAAACCCGGAAGGAGAAGGGGAGAGAGAGAGAGAGAGAGACCTCAGCCACATGTCCTGTCCATGCCGTTAAGTCCAGGTCAGAAGAGACTATAATGCAATTATTCCTATTTTCTAATACTTTAACTGCAGCAGCCCATAGCTTCTTGAGTGTGTTTGAATCATTGTAACATACAAAGTAACTCTGTCCTATTGGTATTATCTCACATGCATAGTGCTGGATAGCTAGATCGGTGCTACAGTATGTGTAGCATCCTCCTAGTTCAGCTAGGGGGAGCTAGATCCTAATGGTTAGACAGGAGACGATTAGCAGGTGTAATAGCTAGAGGAGTAAAATTGTGGTCAGGGCTGAGAAACTCTGCAGGCCAGTCCCTTTGGAATTTTCCCCTGCTCTGATGCTTTCGGAGGAGGGCCTTGGAGGCAGTGGGTGGATCTGAGGAATGGCTGGCTGCAATCTTGAGGGACCTCAGACAATCCTCAACAGACTTGGCAAGGGGCTGGGACTCCCTTAAAAGTGTAGGAACCTGCTCAGTAAGGAGAGTTGGGTGGAAAAAGGAGAGGAGTGTAGAGAGGAAGATGTGAGGCTGGAGAAGGAAGGGTGCCAGGAGGCTTAGTGGGATGGGGCCTCACTGCAAGCTTGGAGAAGCACAGGAGAGGATCTGAGTGAGTACACCTGCACCTCCTGGGCAGACAGAGGAAGGAGCACTTTGGTGGAAAACCAGATTAGCCTCCTACTAGTGACTGTTCATGTATTTAAAGGGACAGGAGCCAGATCCCCTGCTCAAGAAAACCTCCAGATTGCTGGGTGAAGAGTAGAATTTGATCTAGGGTCTCTAGAATACCTTCTCTAGAATATTTTTTGTAAGAAAGCACTGATACTAAAGCATGGCTCTGGATAATCTGGCTGACATTGAGGCACATGAAATAGAAGAAAGAGTCAGAAGCAATAGTCTGCCTTAGCAACTCTTATCCAGCAAATTATTGTTCCATTTTAGATTTAATGAGACCTGCTGTCCATATGGGTTTAAAATGAATTAACCTGTGGGTATATTTCACTTGTATTTTAAAAATGGACACCATAAGCCTATTTATGCACTTAAATTAACCTCAGGCATTCATGTTTTTTAAAAAAAGGTTGGCTACACTAACTGAATGTATTCCCAAGTAGTTTTTGTTTTAGGGCTTGTTCATACCACCTTCATTGGATTGGGTTACTCAATGCATTCCCAATGCAAGGACAAAGCAAATTGTATTCATTTCAATGGTGCCAGTTCAGAGCAAAGCTCTGCATGGAAAAAAATAAAACATACATTTTTTTCAATGCACTGCAACAAGTGGAAGTAATTAAAAAAAATGATCATGCCACAACTGCACAGTGCCATCACTGGAAAGCCTGCAAGAGCCAACGTGTACTACAGAATGTCATGAAATTAGTGACTGTATTTGTAAAGCAAATGTGAGTTTAGTACATGAAAACTATACATTGGTTAATGGTTCCCTACTGATATTGGTTTCACATCCATTCTTGTAATGGATGTTTGTGTTAATAGGTTAGGGAATATATTCACATCAGATATTTAATCATCTATAAATACACATAATTAAAAATTTGAGCGAGGGAAACAAATTATAATTTTTGGTGTTTTAATTCTGGTGAAATCCTTTTTGATTGCATGTTTCATAGGGACTGTAAAAGTTCTGCTGATGGAAAATTAAACCCTTGAATGATTGCCTTTTATCCCACTAGAGTACATGTCAGAAAGACTCTCAGTAGATGAAACTTTATCGCAGGTTTAGGTCTACTTTATCAGCAGAAATCATCTTATGATTTTCCAACCCAGTGGATTAATTTAATGGTAGAACTAGTCTGTTGTGATAGTTTAGTGTTCCAACATGGTTTATGTATCCTGTGATACTGTAGGAACCCTTATTATACAATTTGTGCTCACATTTCTTTTCAGTTTCTTTACCAAGATAAAAGAAACAAAGTTTGCTTTAGCTCCGGGGAAAGTGATAGCTAATTCTGTGAGCTATAGTGAAGAAAAAAAAAAGCCAGCAATTGCATTTAAAAATCGGTATCGACATATAGTAACAGCCAGTGAGGGAGCCTCTCTGTATACACTGCTCCCTCACTGTATACACTGCCCCTCTCCTGCCTCCTCCACTGCTCCTCTCCCCACCCCCTCCCCCCTACAAAAAGGACCTGTCACTCATATGCTATCAGGTAGGGGACTATTGGTCCCCTATGTGATAGCAATAAAAACATAAGTTAGAAAAAAAATATACATGAAAGTAGAAAAAAAAATTGGAGCCTCCCCAACCCCACATATGCAGACATTTTGGTTTCGGTTCAGTTTTCGGCCACATGCAGTCTGAATTTTCGGTATTGGTTTTGACACCAGAATTTTCATTTCGGCGCATTTCATTTACTCTTTCCTCTCACAGACAAAACAGACTGCTTACTACAGTCATCAGGACTACAATAGGCAGTCAGAATTTAAAAACATGAAAGAAAATTCCAGGCCCCCTGGGCAGTACAGTGCCACATTGGCTGCTGCACTGATGAGACTTTATGTTAGTGTATCCAGCCATTGTCTTTGACTACCGTCACAGCAGTACAATGTCACCATTATGGCATTGCACTGCTCTGGTGACAGTATGTAAAAAAAAATTATATATTGTGACCACAGCAGTGCAGAGTCACAATGGTGACATTGTACTGTGGTGGTCATGTATAGTGACTGACTGCTCTGATATCACTGATTCAGTGCAGCCAGTCACAGTATCCCCAATCACCACCACACCAGTCTGAGTGTCACATAAAGCTTTGTTCACATGCACAGGGCTGTCTGAAGATCGATCCATGTTCAGATTGTTCTTTAGAGAACATCTGACAGGCAGTGAACAGGTGTTGTACCACTTCCTTACCACCTGCTTTAACCCCTTGGACCCAACACAAGTGCCCTCATTCACTTGAATGGGTCACAGTTGGCGGGTGCTATGTTCATGGAAAGTGGCAGTGAGTATAATTTCTGCCATGGCTGTAAAACAAAGAATCGCAGCATGCGGTGTACAACCCTTGCCAATGCTTCTGCAGCTAAAAGGGGTAATTAAAAAGCCATGCCTCAACAATGATGTTTCACCCCCCTAGTCTCACTTATGAACAAGACCTAATAGTGTAGCTAGTCACAGTGTCTCCAAACACCACCACACTAGTCACAGTTGCACCACATGAAACATTGTTCCTGATCACTGCCAAACCAGACCAATGCAACCAGCAACAGTTTTCCTGATTACTGCTGCACCAGTCCCAGGGTCACCATTGTAAACCATCAGTAGTGTTCAAAAGACCAGTGTTTGCCAGCAACAGTATTCCTGACCACTGCCACATAAGTCCCAATGTCTCCAGACCAATGATAAACCAGCAACAGTGTTCCTGATGACTGCCACAACAGTGCCAATGTCACCAGACCAGTATAAACTAGCAAAAATGTCCCCGATCACCGCCATAACAGTCCCAGCAGTGTAAACCAAAAACAGTGTTCCTGATTGAAGCCACATTAGTCCCCAGTGTTGTCAGACCAGTGTAAGCCAGCAGCAGTGTTCCTGATCACCACCACACCAGTCCCAGTGTCACCAGACCAGTATTTGCTAGCAACAGTGTTCCTTATTGCTGCTTTACAAGTCCCAGTTTCACCAGACCAGTGTAATTTAGCAATAGTGTTCCTGATCACTGTCACAGCATTCCTGTTGTCACCAGACCAGTGTAAGCCAGCTACAGTGTTCCTGATCGTCACCACATGAGTTCCAGTGTCACCAGACCAGTGTAAGCCAGCTACAGTGTTCCTGATCGTCACCACATGAGTTCCAGTGTCACCAGACCAGTGTAAGCCAGCTACAGTGTTCCTGATCGTCACCACATGAGTTCCAGTGTCACCAGACCAGTGTAAGCCAGCTACAGTGTTCCTGATCGTCACCACATGAGTTCCAGTGTCACCAGACCAGTGTAAGCCAGCTACAGTGTTCCTGATCGTCACCACATGAGTTCCAGTGTCACCAGACCAGTGTAAGCCATCTACAGGGTTCCTGATCGTCACCACATGAGTTCCAGTGTCACCAGACCAGTGTAAGCCATCTACAGGGTTCCTGATCGTCACCACATGAGTTCCAGTGTCACCAGACCAGTGTAAGCCAGCTACAGTGTTTCTAATCGTCACCACATGAGTTCCAGTGTCACCAGACCAGTGTAAGCCAGCTACAGTGTTCCTGATCGTCACCACATGAGTTCCAGTGTCACCAGACCAGTGTAAGCCATCTACAGGGTTCCTGATCGTCACCACATGAGTTCCAGTGTCACCAGACCAGTGTAAGCCAGCTACAGTGTTCCTGATCGTCACCACATGAGTTCCAGTGTCACCAGACCAGTGTAAGCCATCTACAGGGTTCCTGATCGTCACCACATGAGTTCCAGTGTCACCAGACCAGTGTAAGCCAGCTACAGTGTTCCTGATCGTCACCACATGAGTTCCAGTGTCACCAGACCAGTGTAAGCCAGCTACAGTGTTTCTGATCGTCACCACATGAGTTCCAGTGTCACCAGACCAGTGTAAGCCAGCTACAGTGTTCCTGATTGTCACCACATGAGTTCCAGTGTCACCAGACCAGTGTAAGCCAGCTACAGTGTTCCTGATCGTCACCACATGAGTTCCAGTGTCACCAGACCAGTGTAAGCCATCTACAGGGTTCCTGATCGTCACCACATGAGTTCCAGTGTCACCAGACCAGTGTAAGCCAGCTACAGGGTTCCTGATCGCCACCACATGAGTTCCAGTGTCACCAGACCAGTGTAAGCCAGCTACAGTGATCCTGATCGTCACCACATGAGTTCCAGTGTCACCAGACCAGTGCAGCCTGCAACAGTGTTCCTGATTGCCACCAAACCAGTCTCAGTGCTTCTAGACCAATGTAAGCAATAAACAGTGTACCTAATCGATGCCACACCAGTTCTTTCAGGAGCTTCATACACTTAACCATTTCATGTCCAGTTAGCAACTGAACTCTGACGAAAGAGGGCACTCCACAGAACTTTGACCAAAGTGAGCACTCTGCCGAAAGGGGGCACTCTGCTGAACTCTGATAAAAAGGGGCACTCTGCTGAACTCTGACATAGGTGGGCACTTGGTCACATTCTGACGTAAGCGGGCACTCGACCACATTCTGACATAAGGGTGCACTCGGCCACATTCTGATGTAAGGGGGCACTCCGCCACATTCTGACATAAGAGGGCACTCCGCCACATTCTGCTTAAGGAGGCACTCCACCACATTCTGACATAAGGGGGCACTCAACCACATTCTGTTGTAAGGGGGCTCACCGCCACATTCTGACATAAGGGACACTCCGCCACATTCTGACATAAGGATGTATTCTGCCAGAGTCTGATGTAAGGGGGGACTCCGCTGGATGCTGATGTAAGGGGCAATCTGATGTATAGGGGTAATTCTGGGAACTTTGATGCAAGTGAGGACCCTGATGTAAACTTGCTTTTTAAAAGCCCCAGACATTCCTAAAAGCACCGCTGCCTAATAGAAAACATCAACCCTTTATATTTTCCATCTTGGCAAAGCTATTTCAAGGTATAAAGGGACATACATCCATTGAAAATCCATGGTGATAAAACTGTCTCATTCAGTAGTACAAAGATCTTATTTAAATACGGTTTTAGTTAATTTTTTTTTTTGTTAATCAGGATAAGTAGATTGTCTTGAAGGACAAGTAGATTGGGACTCCAATTTAGTCCTAGGACAAGTAGTTTTTTAAAAACATTTCCATACCCCTGATGATGCTACACTAAGCTAAATTGCCTGACCACTTGTACCCAAGCGGTCATTACAGTACACTGTGTTTGATACATTTGATTGATTTGTGTGAAACACAAGATACAATGTCTGTACAAAATTAGTTCAGACATTGAAAAAATCTCACACCTGTGGTATCCCCATACTTAGGAGGAGAAACAAAGTGTTTTGGGGTGTAATTCTAGTATGCTTAAGTGACAACTTTTTAAAAAGAAATAGATTTTCATTCCACATTTTCCAAAAACTTGTGGCAAAAAAATAAGTTTCAAAAGACTCACAATGCCTCTTAGAAATTGCCTTGGGGTGTGAGCTTTCCAAAATATGGTAATTGTTAGGGTGTTTCCACTGTCCTGGTGCTCTAGGGCCCCCAAAAATGTGATAGGTAGTCAGGAAATTAGATGCATAATTTATGCCCCTAGAAAGCCTGCAGGTGCTCCTTGAATTTTGGACCTCTCTATGTGGCTAGGTTGTGAAAAGTCTCACACATGTGGTAATGCCATACTCCAAATTGCTGTCTGTTAGAAATAGCTCATTATTTGACAATTTCGAGTAATAAAAATATATTTTCATTTCCTTTACACATTTTTCATATACTTATGATAAAAAAATGAAGTCTTCAAAAGACTCACAATGCCTCTTAAAAGATACTTTGGAGTTTTTTCTTTCCACGGTGTGGTCATTTTGAGCTTCTATATGTGTCTAGGTTGTGAGGGAGAGCTGGGATAAACCACCAGGGAACAGATTTTACAGTCCAGCAGCTGTGAGCAGACAACCTCAATGCAGTGGCCCTCCACCTATCCCCTCTTCAACTAGAAGGACACCACAATGGACAAATCAGTAGACCCCAAAGAGGAAATGGAGGAGGTACGAAGACCAGGATAATATCAGTGACCCCACTCCTGATACATGCAGATCGAGGCGTCCAGTAAGGGTTTGTTTAACAGTACTGTATAGCACATGAAAATGTAAGTCTTTTTATGTTGGTTTTTAACCGCTTCCCGTCCACCATATAGTACAATGACGGGCGCAAGGTGGTTCCCTCATTCTGGAAGGACGTCATATGACGTACTCCCGTTCTAATTGCGCATGCACTGCTCCGGGAGCACGCAGCACGGCGATCGGTGGTGCGCTGTGTCCCTTGGACACAGCGGATCACAGTTCAGCGGAAAGAGCCGAAGAAGTCGGATCTGTCATGTGATCAGCTGTGTCCAATCACAGCTGATCACATGTAAACAGGGAAAAGCCGGTTATCGGCATTTCTCTCCTCACGAGCTGTCACGCTGACAGCTCATGAGGAGAGGAGAGCCGGTAATCGGCATTCCTCGGAGGGGACATGTACACAGATCATCAGAGCACTGATGATCAGTGTGCCCTGATGATCTGTGTAGCCCCAGCAGTGCCACCTGTCAGTGTCCATCAGTGCCAGCTCTCAGTGCTCATCCATGTCACCTGCTAGTGCCCATCAGTGCCACATCAGTGCCACATTTCAGAGCCTACCAGTGCACATCAATGCCACATATCAGTGCCCATCTGAGCTGCCTTTCAGTGTCACCCATCAGTGCCAGTCAGTGCCACCTATCAATGCCAGTCAGTGCCACCTATCAGTGCTGCCAGTCAGTGCCACCTATCAGTGCCAGTCAGTGCCACCTATCAGTGCCAGTCAGTGCCACCTATCAGTGTGCATCAGTGCCTCCTAACAGTGCTCCTCAATGCTGCCTATCAGTGCCGCCTAACAGTGCCAGTCAGTGCCACCTAACAGTGCCAGTCAGTGTCGCCTATCAGTGCCAGTCAGTGCTGCCTATCAGTGCCATATATGAGTACTGCTTTTCAGTGCCCATCAGTGATGCCTGTCAATGCCCATCAGTGCCACCTACCAGTGCCTCCTCATCAGTGCCCATCAGTGCCACCTATCAGTGTCCATCAGTGCAGCCTATCAGTGCCCATCACTGCAGCCTCATTAGCGCACATCAGTGAAGGAGAAAAATCACTTATTTATAAAATTTTATAACAAAAAACTAAGAAAAAAAGTTTTTTTTTCAAAATTTTCAGTGGTTTTTGGTTTGTTTAAGACAAAATAAAAAACTCAGAGGTGATTAAATACCACCAAAATAAAGCTCTATCTGTCACAAAAAATGATAAAAATTTCATATGGGTACAGTGTTGCATGACCACGCAATTGTCATTGAAAGTGTGGCAGCGCTGAAAGCTGGAAATTGGCCTGGGCAGGAAGGGGGTATAGGTGCCCTGTAGGCTTGTGGTTAATTACGTTTTAAAAGGTTTTATGCTATGTGAACCTTGTCTCTCTTATTTTTCTTGAGTTGCTACTGAAAGGAGAACCTGCACATTGGGAGGAGGAAAAAGGAGTAAAGAGAGAGGGGTTCCAACTAAAATGTGAATTTTTACCAATTTAGGGATAAGTGGTTAATTCCATCTGGTGATTATCTGGTTATGTTAAGGGGGCACAAATCGGCACATACTGTGGATAGGGGCACTCTGATTGGCACATGTGATGGAAAGAGGCACTCTGATGGGGAATATGATGTAAAGGGGCACTCTGATGGAGAAATATGATGGAAAGGGGTACTTTGAGAGTAAGGGGGCACTCTGATGGGAATACCTGATGTAAGGTGGCACTGTGATGGGGATACCCGATGTAAAGGGGGACTCTGATGGGGACAACTGATGTAAATGAGCACTCTGATGGGCATACCTGATGTGATGGCATTACATGATGTAATGTTGAACTCTGATGACGACACCTAATGTAAGGGGGCACACTGATGGTCACTCCCTATTCGAACCTTGGCCTGAAGAAAATTGTAGTGACCGGAGCTCCTTGAATTTTAATTCAATACCCCTGCTATAGTTGATGAGTTTCTAAAAGCTGCAGGATCGCTAGCATTACATCGTCTTTACTGTGTTTAATAGTTAAAATGGACTTAAGAAGGCTACCTTACCCACTAAATGCTTTGCGTTTCCATGGAGAAAGCTATACAAATGCAAATTCAATAAAAGTTTAATTCAGTTTCTTTTGCAGGCTAGCAAGGTGGATTGCCATATGCTTTATAAATCCATTGATCCCTATTAAGCACATACCCAAAATGAACACTTATCATGTTATATTATTTTCTGTGCTGGGTTCCTACATATCAGGGGCGGACTGACCATTTGGAAACTCGGGCACTGCCTGAGGGCCCGGGGTCAGTAGGGGGCCCCATGAGATGCCCCTGGTACCTTTTTCATAGGCTTTTTTGAGTTTGGGCAAGGACACAGGGCCCCGTGATCTCCTATTGCCCGGGGGCCCCATGAGTTGTCAGTCTGCCCCTGCTACATATACAAGGTTTTTAACTGACTTGAGTGAGTCTGGTCCTTGCCTTCATGGAGGGATTGAGGATTTACAATTTTTGGTTGCAGGTGATCTGCACATAGATATTCTTCTTATGTTGTCGAATGATCCTTACACATCCCTATGCCGAGTGGTTTAGGTCCTCAATCAATATGCAGATATTTAAGGACTAAAAGTGAACTGGGACAACTTGCTATAGTTTCTAATAGACACAGAAAGTTTCTGTATCTTTGATACTCTATCTCCAGTGGGGGAAAAAAAAATCTGCCATTGTCATTGATTGGAAAAATCAATCCATTTAATACTGAAAATTATTCTTGGCATACCCATGCTTCTGCAATTGCCCAGTCTGAATGCCAAAGTCCTTTTAAAAATGTCCTCAACTGCTAGCAACTTACTTGTTAGCTTTCTGTGGGGTTCCCCAATCCCTGTTTTAGGGTATTCATGCTTAATTGATGGTTCATTCTCTCTCAGAGGCTGTCTATGCCTGTTCTGTACAATTAATTTACATTTGCCTAATGTTTATTAGATATGTCTCTATCTGTATTACTATAGTTACAACCCTTGCAATTACAGCTTCTTCCTAAGCTTTTCAATTTGGATAATTGGAAAATTATGCTCATACAAACTCGGAATGGTCTTTAGTTGGTCTTTTATTGCTCTGTGCCTAAAAATCAATAGCTCTTATATGAATGTCTGAGCACTATGGCATGAAAGGTCGTCTCTGTATTGATGAATTTCATCTAGTCTCACCTATATATGGCAATCTGTTAATGGAAATTGTTACCCATGAGTATCTTCTCGGCTATCACTCATTCGGGGCAGCTGTTGAGTGATACATTTATGAAGAGTGTATGTATATATATATATATATATATATATATACAGATATATGTATCTGTTTTACCCCAAAGCCAACACAGACTTCTGTGCCTGCAGGAAAAGACTGTAGCGACCGCCACTAAGTCCTTACCATCCCGTAAAATTAGGGGAATGGTATATATATAATTTATTTATTTATACCATTTATTTTTAAGCTAACAGGCCTGAATGCTGGGTTTCCCAATTAGCTTATTGATTTTTGTAGTTTCTCTGATTCATAGGGTGATATGCTGTATGGGCACATATCGCTTCTCCTAATTATCAAACTATTTAACACAGTGATTGAGTGATTGAGTGCCATAGATAACAATTGTTATACCTAATTTATTATTTTGTATTGTATCTCATAAATGACATTAAATTCACATTTTGAAACTGCAATCAATATATTGGGGGAGATTTACTAAAACTGGTGCATCCAGAATCTGATGCAGCTGTGCATGATAGCCAATCAGCATTTAACTTCAGCATGGTCAGTTAAGCTTTGGCAATAGCACCTGGAAGCTGATTGGTTTCTCTGCAGAGTTGCACCAGATTTTGCAGTCTGAAGTTTTAGTAAATAACATCCAATGTGTAAATACTGAGAACTGTCCACTAGATGTCAGCCTTGCCATATAATTTAGTTAATGCTTGACATTTTTTTGAACAAAAGTACAATATATTGTGTTTATTTATGTATGCTTATGTGGTCTTATTTTATTTATTTATTTCAGGTACTTATATAGCGCCGTCAATTTATGCAGCGCTTTACATATACAGTATATTGTATATTCACATCAGTCCCTAACCCTCAAGGGGTGTACAATCTAAGGTTAATAGTTTAGTTAGCATGTGATTAGTCTGGACATCACCTTCATTTAGCCAGGCCATTGGTAATCACCTGCCTGGGATGTGGTTGGACAGTACACAGTTGATTACATGGCAGAGCTTACTGACTTGTCTCCTGGGAGTTCTTCATAGTTTCTTTAGAATTTTTTATCTTTGGTATTCTCCCTGCCTCTGCTCCTTGGATCTTATTGCTGGGTCCTCCGCCTTGCCAATTTCCCATTTGTTGTCCACAAACATGCTCCAGT
This sequence comes from Staurois parvus, assembly GCF_062004578.1. Taxonomy (NCBI): domain Eukaryota; kingdom Metazoa; phylum Chordata; class Amphibia; order Anura; family Ranidae; genus Staurois; species Staurois parvus. The sequence continues at coordinate 5,575,293 of NW_028318132.1, read as the reverse complement.
ATTCCCTATGTTCTCAAGCATGCTATGTAGCTAGAGAGGAAAGGCTATCTTTCTTTAAACTGTTTTACCCCAAAGCCAACACAGACTTCTGTGCCTGCCGTAAAGGACTGTAGCGACCGCAACTAAGTCCTTACCATCCCGTAAAATTAGGGGAATTTTCTCTCTCTGTCTACAGGATGGGTTTCAGAGTAGAAAACAAGTAACCTCTTCCTACACCTTTTTAGGGATAACATTTTCCATTCTTAATTTGCTTGTTTACAGTTTGATCACCTGTGGGTGCAACAATTTCTTTTTATTGTTCTGACCTTGCTAGACCTCCAATGCCCTTACCTTACCATAATTTCTGATTCATTATTGCTGTTTTATAAATTAAAACCCTTTTGAGCTGCTATGATGCAAGTACTCTGTTCTTTGAATCGCTCACACCATGCGCACTCTCATATAATTGTGTTTTTGTAATATTAATAATAACCATAAAGTGCCATGCTCAGGGGCGGACTGACAACTCATGGGGCCCCCGGGCAATAGGGGCTCATGGGGCCCTGTGTCCTTGCCCAAACTCAAAAAAGCCTATCAAAAAGGTACCAGGGGCATCTCATGGGGCCCCCTACTGACCCCGGGCCCTCGGGCTGTGCCCGAGTTTCCAAATGGTCAGTCTGCCCTTGCCATGCTTCACAATATTAGAACATCATCATTTTCCATACATAAAGTGCTCAGTCCAATAACAATCATGTGTGTGCACAATCCACAGTGCACTGAAATCACAGTTCACAGTGTTATGCCTATATGAATATCTGCTTCAATTCCATGATCTCATTTCACCACTTGGTGCTAATAGAATTATGTAGTGATATAAATGCCCTCCACCAGATGTGCTCTCGCCTGGGATATATGACTATACAGTTAAGTAAGGTCATACAGCACTTGTGTCCCTCATATAGGACTTATTGCAACATTCCCATGTAGACATGTTTGGGTGAATCCTGTCTACATGGGAATGTTGCAGTAAGTCCTATATGAGGGATGCAAGCGTTGTGTGACCTTACTTACTGGTACAGTCATATATCCCAGGTGAGAGCACATCTGGTGGAGGGCATTTATATCACTACCAGGGGCGGACTGACAACTCATGGGGCCCCCGGGCAATAGGGGATCATGGGGCCCCTGTGTCCTTGCCCAAACTCAAAAAAGCCTATGAAAAAGGTACCAGGGGCATCTCATGGAGCCCCCTACTGACTCCGGCCCTCGGGCAGTGCCCGAGTTTCCAAATGGTCAGTCCGTCCCTGATCACTACATAATTCTATTAGCACGAAGTGGTGAAATGAGATCATGGAATTGAAGAAGATATTCATATAAGCATAACACCGTGAACTGTGATTTCAGTGCACTGTGGATGGTGCACACACATGATTATTATTAGACTGAGCACTTTATGTATGGAAAATGATGATGTTCTAATATTGTGAAGTGTGGCACTTTATGGTCATTATTAATATTTGCTGCTAGTTTTCAACATTTGGCTCTGGTTCATCTTGGTAGCAACATTTGACTATACTTCCAACTTCATTCCTGTCTGGCCCTGTGTGCTCCTGACTCTGCTAGTTTATCAACTACTCTCTAGATTATCTAGGTTACTGGTGCTCTAACTACCCACAGCTTGTCTCTGCTGCCTAAATTCTAAGGGACACCTGAATACCAATCCATGCACATAAAGCATCCGGGAAGGTAAAGACTGGTGCAGAAATGGTTGCAAAGCCACAGATAACCCCTGTACCTTACAAGTTAGGATTATGGATGAGCTGGAGAAAACGGTTTGCCCTGGTGTATGTCAGATAGCAGGTGGCACAGTGTCCTAGGAAGACTGTGCTCTGGAGCCATGAAGCCTGGAGGTCTCAGTATGAGTAAACCACCACAGCTTGGTGTGTGAACCGGGTTGCCTTGTCTTGACGGCTGTTTGAATCATTACCCGCCATGCCTGCATTGAGTTCCACTCATGTTATTCTGATTGGCCCCTTACTCACTCATATAGGGTTTACTGGACCTAAAAAGCAGCAGTGCTTCTGTGTACATATGTGCTTGGCTGTAATGCACCATGCAGTGCAAAGCATCTAAATAGAAAAAGAGCTTAAATGCAACTGTAACCAAAAACTTTTTTGAGTTTTCACCAAGAGTGAAAGTCAAGGTAAATCTCAAATTTTGAGTTGTCACCAGAACAGGGATAGAGTGAAAATCTTTCATTGGGGACACTAGTTCTGGTGACCCTGGTGACAATTAGGGATTTTCCTCACTCTGGAGGCAAAAATACTGGCAGTGGTCATAACCCCTCCTAACTTTATTCAAATGTAATAAAAAGTTTTTGCTTTAGTTCTACTTTAAGTGCAGTGCTATTCAGCCAGACTTGAACAACGTTTTAAAGGTTCCTAAAGGGATTTACAGTTACACTTCAATGAAGCTGATTAGCAAATTTATGGTTGCTCTGCAAGTTTGTCCATAGGGATCCCTTACTGTTTACTGTTGCCTCCAGCAGTAAAGAAGAACTGTCACCATGTGTGTGTTAGTGACTTTTGTCAGCTAAATGTGACAGTAGGGATGCCAGTGGAAAGATACTGTGTGGATGATGGCATCTCTGCCCGAATCTGAGCCTGCATTACTGACTTACCTTGTAATATAAATGTATGCTCCTCCAAGCAAAACTGAAATGATGACAACAGGGATGAATATTGCTAATGCCATATTTCCTCCTTCTATAGAAGTTTCTGCAGCTGCTTCTGCCACTGTACAAAATACAGAAAACACATGCATAAAGGTTCGGTCTCACATAAAGACGTAGATTTTTTAGCAGAACAAAAACACTTTTTGTTGAAACAAACCTCCATATACACATTACTAAGTATTACATGCTCACTTGCAGTGTTTTTCTTCCCATAAAATTTTTTTTCTTCACTTGCACTGTATCATTGCAGCTTCTTGAAAATGTAACTGCTCCAAAAGAGTTATTCACAGTCCTCTCACTCATTGCATTTCACAGCCCTCTCCTCTTCTGGGAGTGTCTAATAACCTTCTGTGCTGGCCCAGCTCCTCTGTTCCTCCTCCCACCTTCCTACTTAACCTTCTATGTAGCAGTTGTGGGAGTTGTGAAGGAGAATACTATAAATGAGTCTTTCCTAATTTTTTTTACCACAGGAGAATTCTTGAAATAATTTTCAGTTCTTAGGAAACCCCTGCTAAATATAAGTCATTGGGGGATCAGTGGGAAAAATGCCTCCTCTGGTGGTCGGAATGCCACCCCAGACAGCTAAAAAGATCACTGGGAACTATATAGGCATCAAATGAGAGGTCAATCATTCACAGCTCAAGGAACCCCTGGCAACCTCTGGAGGAACCTTGGAGTTTCACATAACTCTGGTTTAGACTGGCTACTATAGAGGGAGGCTTTTATAGCTAAATAACATGCATACAATATATTCAATGAATGCTTAGAAGTCTATTTATTATCAAGCCATACCCTGCTCCTTTGATTTGGTATTATTCTCCCTTACTCATTGTGGTTTCTCATATGTTACAATAGTCGGACCTTTACTGTTGGCCATTAGGCCTCATGCCTTTATCCTTTATCTTTACTGTAAACGTATTTTGCATATCGTTGTATGCCTTCCACCCTGAAAACCCAATAAAATGTTTGAACAAGAAGTCTATTTATTTAAAAAATGCTTTGCGAATGTCTCAGCAACACAAATGTCAAAAATAACACCTGCAATCAATTGATGCCAACACTCACCTAAATATTTAGGTGTCAATATAACTCCCACATATACTGAGCTATATAAGGCTATTTATCATCCCTTATTTTAACATATCTATAACCTGTTGGGGTAGTGTGACACTTATAATCTTTTTCTACTAAGACGTATAATATCATTCAAAACAGCTATTCTCTCTAAGCTACTATATTTATTTGAGACTTTACCAATTCAGATCCCTATGACCCAGCTACATAATTTGCAGAGGGGCGATACTAAATTTATTTGGAACTATAGGGCACATAGAATAGCCAGCACTGCCTTTTATTATCTAAAAACTAAAGGGGGGTTAAGCATGCCTGATCTGCTTAGGTACTACCATGCTGCTCATCTCCAACAGTTAGCAGCCTGGAACTGCCCAATATACCCCAAACTCTTGGACAGAAATTGAACAGGGATATTTGTATCCTGTACACTTAAACTCTTTAATTTTGTCAGATGTTACTAACTATAGTTTGTCCCCTGTACAGATGCTGCCTTGGGCCCCAGCAAAACTGTTTCAGTTTCAGTTTTGAACACCTTCTTCACTAGGATACTCGTAAATTCAGAACGTTTGAAGATTTGTACTGGAAAAACGGGTTACCGGTTTGTATGTTACATTACTACTTACAAATCAAACACTTTCGTTGTACCAAACATTCTTCCCTAGTCCTAGAGCAACCTACCACTTTTGAAAGTGCCTGTAACCAAGACCCCTCCCAGTTGAAGCTGATTTCCACTATCTATAAGCTTTTACATGAATCTACCCTGGTATTGGTTGGTCCAGTACTCATTTATGAAAAATGAGAATGAACCCTCCAGTGCCCCATTCTCCCTACACACTGGGATAAAATTTTGGAGGCTACCACCAAATCATCTACCCCTGTGTTGCATAAGGAAACGAATTATAAGGTGCTAATGTTCTGGTATAGAAAGATCTGCATGCAATGGAATGAACTATCCCAAGACAGAGTTGGCATTGTGGACAAGGTATGGGATCATTAATTCATATATGTTGGCACTGTCCCTTAATACAACCATTTTTGCCAGCAAGTACTTTTAAGTGCTTAAACAAGTGTTAGACACAACTCTGGCATTGGACCCTATTTTTTGTTTATTAGGTCTGTCTTTCCTAGGAATATCTAAATATGCAAAGAAAATGGTCACTCATATTCTGACAGTAGCTAAGAGACTGATTCCGTTCTACCGAAGATCTACTGTAATTCCTACTTTGAATCAACCTCTTGGCGATATTGCCGGAGTTATGTTGCCTTGAACACCTCAATGCTATATTTAGAGATTGATCAGACCTGTTTGATCGTACTTGGTTATACTGGGAATGCTCTCCCTGTGGTCCTTCAAATACTCTCTCCTCCCTTTCTGATGGCTCATATTTTAGCATTAATTAGATTTCATCAGCCATCCCTTGAGTAGGTGTGTAGCATTTCTTTTTTCAAAATGTCTACTATAGTGTTACCAATGGTACACTTATTGTTCACTCTCAGTATCTATTATATAATACCAGATACAGTGCTCAACATAAATTAGTACACTCCTTTTGAAAAGTAAGATTTTAATCAATATCTCAATATACACAAGAACAATTTTCAACATTTTGACAACTGAGTCAACTGAGTGTTATAGAACAATTGTTTAGCTCATTACATGAAGTAAGGTTAATAATATAACTTAGATTGCAAAATCTTCAATTTTACTCAAATTCGTTGATGCAAAAGTGAATACACCCCACAACAAAAACTACTACATCTAGTATTTTGTATGACCTCCATGATTTGTAAGGATAGCATCAAGTCTTCTAGGCATGGAATGAACAAGTTGGCGACACCAATCTTTTTCCATTCTTCAAGAATGACCTCTTTTAGAGCCTGGATACTGGATGGAGAATGATGCTCAACTTGTCTCTTCAGAATTCCCCATAGGTGTTCGATCAGGAGATATACTTGGCCACTGAATCACTTTCACCCTGTTCTTTTTCAGAAATGCAACAGTGACTTCAGATGTGTGTATTGGATCATTGTCATGTATGGAAATTGCATGACGATCAAGGGCAAGAAGTGATGGTAAAAGCACTTTCAATATAGGGCAGTACATCTGTGAATTTATGATGCCATCAATGAAAACAGCTCCCTAACCCCAGCAGCATTCATGCAGCCCCACAGAAGGACATTGCCACCACCACTGTAGGCACCGTGCATTTTTCTTTGTACTCCTCAGCTTTGCAACGCCATACAGCTTTGAAGCCATCAGTTCCAAAAACATTCATCTTGGTCTCATCACTCCAGAGTACAGAGTCCCAGTAGTTTTTCCTTTTCAGCATGGGCCCTGGCAAACCCTAGGTGGGATTTTTTGAGCATGGGCTTTAGGAGAGGCTTCCTTCGTGGACACCCATGCTTGCTGTTCCTTTGCAGTGTATGCCATATTGTGTCACAGGAAACAATTACCCCAGTTTGGCTTTCTCCTTCTTTAGCTAACTACAGTGAACTTTCATGGCAACTTTCTTCAACCCTACTCATCAGAAGACACTCCTGTCGAAGCATTAACTTCCATGGATGGCCTGAACGTCTCTGTGAGATGGTTGCAGTTCCATGTTTGTTAAATTTTTGTATCACTTTTTGCTACAGTATTCTGACTGATAAGTAAAGTTTTGCTGATCTTCTTGTAGCCTTCATTTGTCTTGTGTAAATAAATTATTTTCTTTCTCAGGCTGTAAGAAAACTTGTTGAAAGGAGAAGGCTGGCATATGCTCATACTTATGTGCATTCTCATAATTCTTAGCAAATGCTTAATACAAAACAGGCATTGTCACACTTAGCATGTGCAGAAAACAAATGCACATGCTCATGTGCACTCGCATACATATGAGCACAGGCACCAAAGGGCCATGGATGGATTGCTGAATGGTCTTTAGCTAGTTCCTGCTTTACTTGAGCCTTGACCTGCTATACCTGCTTACCTGTGTATTACGGCTTGCCCCTGACTTGTCTTTGGATATCTGCCTACCTACTGTGACCTCAGCTTGTATTCTGACTCTGTCCCTGACTCCGCTTATGCCTGATGTTCTTGTACCTTGCTGCCCAGCTGTTGATGACCTTTTAGATTGTGTCCTGGCTACACTCTTGTCTGCCAAGTAAGTGTCACCGTGTTCCAGTTCCTGGTTCCTGCCTGGTGAGCTGCAGTCATCTGCTTCCTGTAAACCCCAGCTGGTACTATCTGCTACACCGGCCATCATGCCACTCTGTGTCCCCACACTCCCAGTCGCCACTATCAGGAGTGTTGGAGAAGAGGTGCAAGAGAAGCTCCCTATCCAGCTCGATCTCCACCAGGGATGTGACACAGGCCTTGTCACATTTCTCTTCCATGTGGTGCCATTACTGACAGCGTGAAATGGGAAGGGGTTTTCTTTGTTAAGTAACGCCTTTTTATAATCAACTGTCTGCTGGACACATGTTTAATGAATAATTAGCCTCACCTGTAGTTGAATTCTTGTTAAGATTTTGTTGTCTAAAATTTATCTTTGCTCTTAAGACTTTCATTGGGGTGTATTCATTTTTGCAACATGGTCTTGAATGAATTTGTTAGGGAAAATATTTTTTGTGTGTGCAAATTAACAAATGTTGTTTCCTATCAATGGCCAGCATTTGTGGGAGTATTTTGTAGTATAATGTCCCATAGAAAATGTTGATTCTGAAAGTAAAGTAAAGGTTTTCTGACAGATCTGTTGGGTGTACTCATTTATGCTGAGCACTGTATATGTACTTCATCTGTCAGCCTTCGTCTGCTAAAACTGCTGAGCTCTATGCTATTGTCTCATACTACTGGTGACTTGACTCATGCTTGTGCATTTGATAACTACTGTACAATGCAGGTTATTCTCAAGAGTCTGTCACAACCTTTCAAGTGTTTTTTTCTTCATTTTATTTTAACACGACAAACTCATGTATCCTCTCTCTGATTAAACCATTGTAATACCGCTGGCTATGTCATATGTACCTTGTTTTTTTCTTTTCTTTTTTAAAAATGCAATAAAAATACAATTACAAAAAAAAACCACCTGTAATGTTTGTAATATGTGTAGAATGTCAATTTCTACTTGCTGCTTGTTGCCTTTCATGGGGTAAATGTAATATTCTCTAACATTCAATCCCAAGAGAAAATGAACATTCGACCAGAAGTGGTAAGGCACATTCAATCAATACAGAAAATAGCCTAACACAATAGACAAAGAACATTCAACCAGAAAAGATGTATGTAAGGGGTGTATTTATAAAAAAAGAATGGTAGTGCTAATTGTTATATGAAACTGCATGTACATATGTTTTTTTGCAAATGGGTGCAAAAACAAATGTTATTAGACTATTTTTATTTCAGGTTGATTGTTTTTCATTTATATTAGCAATAGAGTGAATCAGGAAAATACTGCATTATGACTACTAGAAGGAGCTGATGATCATACTAAACAGGTATTTAGGTATAATGAAGCAGCTGCTGCAGAGACTGAACTACTATACAGAAAATTGATACTATGTTGCAGAAACTCATTTTTTGACAAGTTTACCTGACTGAAACTCAACAGATCACCTATGGTAAACAACTGCAAAATTGTATCCATTCTGTATAGCAGTTTCCTCTCTGTAGTAGTAGTTTCCTCAACCGTTTTACCCCCAAGGAACCCTTGAAATAATTTACAGGTTTAGGGGAATGCCTGCTAAAGCCAATTTATTGGGAGCCAGTGGGCCCCTTACATTGGTGGACAGTTATAAGAACGCCCCCTTACTGTGGTGGTCAGAATGCCACCCTTACAGACAGCTAAAAAGATCATTGGTATCATGCAGCTGGCTCTTCATGTGCTGTTGTCCCTAGAAATATGCAGGCACCATCAAACTGGAGGACAATCAGCCACGGCTCAAGGAACCCCAAGAAACCTCTGGAGGAACACTGGCTGAGAATGGTTGCAGTACAGTCAGTGATGACCAAAGGAATCTTCATACACCAAGCAGAGGTTTTCCATTCTTCTGGTCGAATGTTCTTAGCCTATAGTGTTAGGTTATTTCTAGAGATGAGCGAATCGAAGTATCCGAAGTGGAATTCGAGTCGAATTTCGGAAAAATTTCGATTCGTGCCGAATCCGAAAAACAGCCTAATTCGGACGCGCGAATCGAAATTTTTCCGAAAATGGCGGCTGACATGTGCGGCGACGGAGCGGGGATGTCGGGGAAGGCGCGCAGACAAGGCGCGCTGCCCCATAATGCATTCCTCAACGACATGTGATCGCATCAGCCAATCAGCAGCCAGCCAGCCAGCACTGTGTAATGGTCGAGGTATATATAGCGGCCATTTTGGAAATCTTCATTTGCCTGCAGTCATTGAACAGAGGCAGACCGCTCTGTACTAGGGACAGGGACAGAGTTAGGGCCACAGAAACAATACTTGGGGACAGAGAGAAGTTACTTAGGGACAGAGAACCATTACTCAGGGACACAGACTTGTTAATGAGGGCCACAGAATCGTTCTTTAGGGACAAAGAAACGCTAGTTAGGGCCACAGAATTCATACTCAGGGACAGACAGAATTGTTACTCAGTGCCAGAGAATTGTTACTTAGGGCCACAGAAACGTTATTAGGGCCACAGAATTTTTACTCAGGGACAGACAGAATTGTTACTGAGTGCCAGAGAATTGTTACTCAGGGACAGACAGAATTGTTACTGAGTGCCAGAGAATTCTTACTCAGGGCCACAGAATTCATTCTCAGGGACAGACAGAATTGTTACTCAGGGACAGACAGAATTGTTACTGAGTGCCAGAGAATTGTTACTCAGGGACAGACAGAATTGTTACTGAGTGCCAGAGAATTGTTACTCAGGGACAGACAGAATTGTTACTGAGTGCCAGAGAATTGTTACTCTCACAGACACAAAATTGTTACTTGCACAGACACAGAATTGTTACTTGCACAGACACACAATTGTTACTCAGGGCCACAGAATTCATACTCAGGGACAGACAGAATTGTTACTGAGTGCCAGAGAATTCTTACTCAGGTCCACAGAATTCATACTCAGGGACAGACAGAATTGTTACTCAGGGACAGACAGAATTGTTACTGAGTGCCAGAGAATTGTTACTCAGGGACAGACAGAATTGTTACTGAGTGCCAGAGAATTGTTACTCTCACAGACACAAAATTGTTACTTGCACAGACACAGAATTGTTACTTGCACAGACACACAATTGTTACTCAGGGCCACAGAATTCATACTCAGGGACAGACAGAATTGTTACTGAGTGCCAGAGAATTGTTACTCAGGGACAGACAGAATTGTTACTGAGTGCCAGAGAATTGTTACTCTCACAGACACAAAATTGTTACTTGCACAGACACAGAATTGTTACTTGCACAGACACACAATTGTTACTGAGTGCCAGAGAATTGTTACTCAGGGACAGACAGAATTGTTACTGAGTGCCAGAGAATTGTTACTCAGGGACAGACAGAATTGTTACTGAGTGCCAGAGAATTGTTACTCAGGGACAGACAGAATTGTTACTGAGTGCCAGAGAATTGTTACTCTCACAGACACAAAATTGTTACTTGCACAGACACAGAATTGTTACTCGCACAGAGACAGAATTGTTACTCAGGGCCACAGAATTCATACTCAGGGACAGACAGAATTGTTACTGAGTGCCAGAGAATTGTTACTCAGGGACAGACAGAATTGTTACTGAGTGCCAGAGAATTGTTACTCTCACAGACACAAAATTGTTACTTGCACAGACACAGAATTGTTACTTGCACAGACACACAATTGTTACTGAGTGCCAGAGAATTGTTACTCAGGGACAGACAGAATTGTTACTGAGTGCCAGAGAATTGTTACTCAGGGACAGACAGAATTGTTACTGAGTGCCAGAGAATTGTTACTCTCACAGACACAAAATTGTTACTTGCACAGACACAGAATTGTTACTTGCACAGACACACAATTGTTACTCAGGGCCACAGAATTCATACTCAGGGACAGACAGAATTGTTACTGAGTGCCAGAGAATTCTTACTCAGGGCCACAGAATTCATACTCAGGGACAGACAGAATTGTTACTCAGGGACAGACAGAATTGTTACTGAGTGCCAGAGAATTGTTACTCAGGGACAGACAGAATTGTTACTGAGTGCCAGAGAATTGTTACTCAGGGACAGACAGAATTGTTACTGAGTGCCAGAGAATTGTTACTCTCACAGACACAAAATTGTTACTTGCACAGACACAGAATTGTTACTTGCACAGACACACAATTGTTACTCAGGGCCACAGAATTCATACTCAGGGACAGACAGAATTGTTACTGAGTGCCAGAGAATTGTTACTCAGGGACAGACAGAATTGTTACTGAGTGCCAGAGAATTGTTACTCTCACAGACACAAAATTGTTACTTGCACAGACACAGAATTGTTACTTGCACAGACACACAATTGTTACTGAGTGCCAGAGAATTGTTACTCAGGGACAGACAGAATTGTTACTGAGTGCCAGAGAATTGTTACTCAGGGACAGACAGAATTGTTACTGAGTGCCAGAGAATTGTTACTCAGGGACAGACAGAATTGTTACTGAGTGCCAGAGAATTGTTACTCTCACAGACACAAAATTGTTACTTGCACAGACACAGAATTGTTACTCGCACAGAGACAGAATTGTTACTCAGGGCCACAGAATTCATACTCAGGGACAGACAGAATTGTTACTGAGTGCCAGAGAATTGTTACTCAGGGACAGACAGAATTGTTACTGAGTGCCAGAGAATTGTTACTCTCACAGACACAAAATTGTTACTTGCACAGACACAGAATTGTTACTTGCACAGACACACAATTGTTACTGAGTGCCAGAGAATTGTTACTCAGGGACAGACAGAATTGTTACTGAGTGCCAGAGAATTGTTACTCAGGGACAGACAGAATTGTTACTGAGTGCCAGAGAATTGTTACTCTCACAGACACAAAATTGTTACTTGCACAGACACAGAATTGTTACTCGCACAGAGACAGAATTGTTACTCAGGGCCACAGAATTCATACTCAGGGACAGACAGAATTGTTACTGAGTGCCAGAGAATTGTTACTCAGGGAAGACAGAATTGTTACTGAGTGCCATAGAATTGTTACTCAGGGACAGACAGAATTGTTACTGAGTGCCAGAGAATTGTTACTCTCACAGACACAAAATTGTTACTTGCACAGACACAGAATTGTTACTCGCACAGAGACAGAATTGTTACTCAGGGCCACAGAATTCATACTCAGGGACAGACAGAATTGTTACTGAGTGCCAGAGAATTGTTACTCAGGGACAGACAGAATTGTTACTGAGTGCCAGAGAATTGTTACTCTCACAGACACAAAATTGTTACTTGCACAGACACAGAATTGTTACTTGCACAGACACACAATTGTTACTGAGTGCCAGAGAATTGTTACTCAGGGACAGACAGAATTGTTACTGAGTGCCAGAGAATTGTTACTCAGGGACAGACAGAATTGTTACTGAGTGCCAGAGAATTGTTACTCAGGGACAGACAGAATTGTTACTGAGTGCCAGAGAATTGTTACTCTCACAGACACAAAATTGTTACTTGCACAGACACAGAATTGTTACTCGCACAGAGACAGAATTGTTACTCAGGGCCACAGAATTCATACTCAGGGACAGACAGAATTGTTACTGAGTGCCAGAGAATTGTTACTCAGGGACAGACAGAATTGTTACTGAGTGCCAGAGAATTGTTACTCTCACAGACACAAAATTGTTACTTGCACAGACACAGAATTGTTACTTGCACAGACACACAATTGTTACTGAGTGCCAGAGAATTGTTACTCAGGGACAGACAGAATTGTTACTGAGTGCCAGAGAATTGTTACTCAGGGACAGACAGAATTGTTACTGAGTGCCAGAGAATTGTTACTCAGGGACAGACAGAATTGTTACTGAGTGCCAGAGAATTGTTACTCTCACAGACACAAAATTGTTACTTGCACAGACACAGAATTGTTACTCGCACAGAGACAGAATTGTTACTCAGGGCCACAGAATTCATACTCAGGGACAGACAGAATTGTTACTGAGTGCCAGAGAATTGTTACTCAGGGACAGACAGAATTGTTACTGAGTGCCAGAGAATTGTTACTCTCACAGACACAAAATTGTTACTTGCACAGACACAGAATTGTTACTTGCACAGACACACAATTGTTACTGAGTGCCAGAGAATTGTTACTCAGGGACAGACAGAATTGTTACTGAGTGCCAGAGAATTGTTACTCAGGGACAGACAGAATTGTTACTGAGTGCCAGAGAATTGTTACTCAGGGACAGACAGAATTGTTACTGAGTGCCAGAGAATTGTTACTCTCACAGACACAAAATTGTTACTTGCACAGACACAGAATTGTTACTCGCACAGAGACAGAATTGTTACTCAGGGCCACAGAATTCATACTCAGGGACAGACAGAATTGTTACTGAGTGCCAGAGAATTGTTACTCAGGGACAGACAGAATTGTTACTGAGTGCCAGAGAATTGTTACTCTCACAGACACAAAATTGTTACTTGCACAGACACAGAATTGTTACTTGCACAGACACACAATTGTTACTCAGGGCCACAGAATTCATACTCAGGGACAGACAGAATTGTTACTGAGTGCCAGAGAATTCTTACTCAGGGCCACAGAATTCATACTCAGGGACAGACAGAATTGTTACTCAGGGACAGACAGAATTGTTACTGAGTGCCAGAGAATTGTTACTCAGGGACAGACAGAATTGTTACTGAGTGCCAGAGAATTGTTACTCTCACAGACACAAAATTGTTACTTGCACAGACACAGAATTGTTACTTGCACAGACACACAATTGTTACTCAGGGCCACAGAATTCATACTCAGGGACAGACAGAATTGTTACTGAGTGCCAGAGAATTGTTACTCAGGGACACCTAATCGTTGAATTAAATAGTATGTCAGACAACATGCAGAGGAGTGGCAGAGGAGGCAATGTTTTAGGAGCGAGCAGACGTGGCAGCAGAGGAAGGGGTCGAGGCAGCAGTATTCGCAGCCAGAGGCCAGTGCTCCCGGTGTCATCCAGCGGTCGTGTCTCCACCGACAACCCTGCCGTCATTGATTGGTTGGCTCGGTCGTCTTCCTCTTCCCAGGTCACCTCTGACACCTACAGCCAACGGTCGGTGGGTACGTCAGACACAACCGTTAGTTGGCATGGCCCGGGACCAAGCCCACTGAAATCACGTGTCCTCTACCTGCCCCTGTCCTTTGCTGTTCCCTCACCAAGCGAAGTATCGCATGCTGTGGGCTCAGCCCCACTGTACAGTGAGGAAGAGCTAACAGAGGGCGGTCAGGAACGGGGGGAGACATCGGCCTTTTCAGCAGCCAAGCGAACAAGTACTGGCGAGGAGAGTGGCTCGGTAGCCGGTCTAGAGACAGGTCTGTCTCCTGACCCAGACGCAGCCGAGGGGGCTAGTAGTGAGGCGGAGACCCTACTTGATGATGAGGAGGTTGATCGCACTTGGCAGCCTCGTCGTCATCAGGCAATTTCTTCCGCATCATCAGGAGAAGAGGGTGGCAGCTTGGCAGCGAGCAAAACAGTCGGTGGGTTGCCCAGGAGACAGCAGCAGGGTCGCATCAGTGTCAGTGGAGCCAAACGTCCACGGAGTAGAGCACCAGCTCCACTGCAGCCTACCACCACGGCCAGTAGTGGTGCCGGTGCGCACGGAGGAAGTAGCAGTCAGCCAGTGAAGAGTAGCGGGGGCAAAGTTTCCTACTCGGTGGTGTGGCAATTTTTCCTCAAGCCGCCCGAGGAAGTAAACGTAGCCGTATGTCGACTATGTGGCCAGAAATGCAAGCGTGGCCAGGGGGCCCATGTTGGGACTACAGCGTTGCGTCAGCATATGCAGCGTCACCATTCGGTGGCCTGGGAAAACCGTGATAAACATACGGCGGTTCTGCCTGCCCCAGCCCCCGCTCCATCACCCGCTCCGTTACTTGCTCCGTCACCCGACGTCGTCAATCGCCCTCTATCAGCCAGTCAAGGCTCCAACACCTCTGCTGAGGGGAGTTGTCGCTCATTGGCATCTTCCGCTCGTTCAGATGCTCCTTCTCCTGCTACTCCTCTTCTCGGATTCCGTCAACAGTCTTTCTTGGAATCCGTATCCAAGAGACAACAGTTTGCGAGCACGCACCCGACGGTGCAAAAGCTGAACGTCCTCCTGTCCAAGTTGCTGGTGCTGCAGTCCCTCCCTTTCCAACTGGTGGACTCAGCACCTTTCCGAGAAATGATGGCTTGTGCCGCGCCGCGGTGGAGAGTGCCAAGCCGTCATTTCTTTGCCCAAAAGGCAGTGCCAGCCCTGCATTCACATGTAGAAGAGATGGTGGGCCAGTCTTTGAGCATGTCGGTCTCTGCCAAAGTGCACGGCAGCGCCGACGTGTGGAGCTGTAACTACGGTCAGGGACAGTACATGTCATTTACGGCCCACTGGGTGAACGTGGTGCCGGCACAGCCGCACCAGCAACTTGGACAGGTCACGACGCTTTTGCCTCCACGTTTGCACGTCCTTGGTCCAGCAAGCATGTCCGCCTCTACCACCTCTTTTTCCGCCGTGTCCTCAGCCGCCACCCCCGTGCCAAGTCCCATTACCCGACCGGCATATCACATGTGCAGGGCGCAACGGTGTCACGCTGTGCTGCACCTGGTATGCCTTGGCGAACGTAGTCACACAGGGGAGGAACTGCTGAGTGTAATGAACAGAGAAATCGACAGATGGCTGTCTCCGCGCAAACTAAAAATCGGAACCATGTTGACTGACAACGGAAAGAACATGGTGTCTGCTCTGCGTCAAGGAAGGTTGTGCCATGCGCCATGCATGGCTCACGTGTTCAATCTGGTTGTCAAGCGGTTCCTAAAATCCACCATCCCACTGCAAGACATCCTTAAAATGTCACGTAAACTGTGCATGCATTTCAGCCATTCCTACACCGCAAAGAACACCCTCATTGAGCTGCAGCGGCAGAACGGAATTCCACAGCATCGCCTGATCTGCGACGTTGCAACAAGGTGGAATTCAACCCTACACATGTTAGACCGCCTTTACGAGCAGCGAAAGGCCATCACCGATTTCCTGATGTTACAAGCGGATAAAGGTACTCCCCTGTGTAACTTAGATGTCAGCCATTGGCAGCTCATGCGTGACACCTGCCGCTTGCTCAGGCCCTTTGAGGAGGCCACGCTATTCGTGAGTCGGCAGGACTATGGGATGAACGACGTCATTCCTCTGTTGCACGTCCTGGAACAAATGCTGTTAACAATGGCTGGTCAGGGTGCGGTAGACGTGGCGCACAGATCTCAACGCCACATGACCCCTGTGGGGGCAGGACAGGAAGAAGAGGAGGAGGTAGAGGAGGACATTTGTGCTCAGGAATTATTGAGTGAAATGGGTGGTTTTTCCACTCAGCGGACAGGAGTGGAGGAGCAGGAGCATCTGGTAGAGGAGGAGGAGGAGGAGACAGAGGACCCAGACGCACCGTGGCAGTATGCTGTGGAGATGGAGGCAGGGAGTCCCTCGCATTCCTTGGCACAAATGGCCCATAGCATGCTCGGTTGCTTGCGTAGCGACAGCCGAATAATAACCATCAGACAGAGGGATGACTTTTGGCTGTCCACCTTGTTGGACCCTCGCTACCGGTCCAAAATGGTGGCCTTTTTCACACCTGCTGAGAGGGAGGCCAAAATTACGTACTATAAAAACCACCTATGTAGTCAGTTGGTCTCTGCCTTTGTGCGCCAACGTCCATCCTCAGACACTGTGGGCCCTGTGCGCTCGCGTTCCGCTGGCATGGCAGCAGGGGAGGGGTGGGGTGGTAGGAGCAGTGGCAGCTCCACCAGCAGCGGCTGCCTCAGTCTGCAGTCGATGATGAGTAGCTTTCTTCACCAGCGCAGTGAGGAAACTACTAACCAGCCGCAGCAGCAGCAGCAGCATCAGGTGGACCTGGAGCAGGAGCTCAAACAACAGGCTTGGGCCTACTTGGACAGCACCCTGCCAACCGAGGTAGACAATCCCCTTGACTACTGGGCAACGAAACTTGACCTTTGGCCCCAACTAGCTGAATTTGCCCTTGAAAGGCTGTCATGCCCGGCCAGTAGCGTGGCATCGGAGCGCGTGTTTAGTGCGGCAGGAGGTATTGTAACTCCGCGGAGGACACGACTGTCCACCCAAAGTGTGGAGAGACTCACGTTTGTGAAAATGAATCAGGCGTGGATTAGTCTGGATTTCAAACCACCAGTTCCTGACACAACTGACTAAATCCGCCATGAATCATGCCTCAAACATGTGCCACTTTCAGGTCTCCTCACACTGCTGGTGTGTTGAATTTTTTGACATAGGGTGCTGGCAGATTACGGGCCTCCTATAGCTGCTGCCAGGCCCCTAATCTGCCATAGGCCCCTATATACCGCCTCCTCCTGCTGCTGCCAGGTCCAGAGTCTCTCATGGGTCCCTGTACGGCCTCCCATTGCTGCTGTCTCCATCGCCACACTCTGCTGCCATGTGCCACTTTCAGGTCTCTTCACACTGCTGGTGTGTTAAATTTTTTGACATAGGGTGCAGGCAGATTACGGGCCTCACATAGCTGCTGCCAGGCCCCTAATCTGCCATGGGCCCCTATATACCACCTCCTCCTGCTGCTGCCAGGTCCAGAGTCTCTCATGGGTCCCTGTACGGCCTCCCATTGCTGCTGTCTCCATCGCCACACTCTGCTGCCATGTGCCACTTTCAGGTCTCTTCACACTGCTGGTGTGTTAAATTTTTTGACATAGGGTGCTGCAAGATAACGGGCCTCACATAGCTGCTGCCAGGCCCCTAATCTGCCATGGGCCCCAATATACCGCCTCCTCATGCTGCTGCCAGGTCCAGAGTCTCTCATGGGTCCCTGTACGGCCTCCCATTGCTGCTGTCTCCATCGCCACACTCTGCTGCCATGTGCCACTTTCAGGTCTCTTCACACTGCTGGTGTGTTAAATTTTTTGACATAGGGTGCTGCAAGATAACGGGCCTCACATAGCTGCTGCCAGGCCCCTAATCTGCCATGGGCCCCTATATACCACCTCCTCCTGCTGCTGCCAGGTCCAGAGTCTCTCATGGGTCCCTGTACGGCCTCCCATTGCTGCTGTCTCCATCGCCACACTCTGCTGCCATGTGCCACTTTCAGGTCTCTTCACACTGCTGGTGTGTAAAATTTTTTGACATAGGGTGCTGCAAGATAACGGGCCTCACATAGCTGCTGCCAGGCCCCTAATCTGCCATGGGCCCCTATATACCGCCTCCTCATGCTGCTGCCAAGTCCAGAGTCTGTCATGGTCCCTGTACGGCCTCCCATTGCTGCTGTCTCCATCGCCACACTCTGCTGCCATGTGCCACTTTCAGGTCTCTTCACACTGCTGGTGTGTTAAATTTTTTGACATAGGGTGCTGCAAGATAACGGGCCTCACATAGCTGCTGCCAGGCCCCTAATCTGCCATGGGCCCCTATATACCGCCTCCTCATGCTGCTGCCAAGTCCAGAGTCTGTCATGGTCCCTGTACGGCCTCCCATTGCTGCTGTCTCCATCGCCACACTCTGCTGCCATGTGCCACTTTCAGGTCTCTTCACACTGCTGGTGTGTTAAATTTTTTGACATAGGGTGCAGGCAGATTACGGGCCTCACATAGCTGCTGCCAGGCCCCTAATCTGCCATGGGCCCCTATATACCACCTCCTCCTGCTGCTGCCAGGTCCAGAGTCTCTCATGGGTCCCTGTACGGCCTCCCATTGCTGCTGTCTCCATCGCCACACTCTGCTGCCATGTGCCACTTTCAGGTCTCTTCACACTGCTGGTGTGTAAAATTTTTTGACATAGGGTGCTGCAAGATAACGGGCCTCACATAGCTGCTGCCAGGCCCCTAATCTGCCATGGGCCCCAATATACCGCCTCCTCATGCTGCTGCCAGGTCCAGAGTCTCTCATGGGTCCCTGTACGGCCTCCCATTGCTGCTGTCTCCATCGCCACACTCTGCTGCCATGTGCCACTTTCAGGTCTCTTCACACTGCTGGTGTGTTAAATTTTTTGACATAGGGTGCTGCAAGATAACGGGCCTCACATAGCTGCTGCCAGGCCCCTAATCTGCCATGGGCCCCTATATACCGCCTCCTCATGCTGCTGCCAAGTCCAGAGTCTGTCATGGTCCCTGTACGGCCTCCCATTGCTGCTGTCTCCATCGCCACACTCTGCTGCCATGTGCCACTTTCAGGTCTCTTCACACTGCTGGTGTGTTAAATTTTTTGACATAGGGTGCAGGCAGATTACGGGCCTCACATAGCTGCTGCCAGGCCCCTAATCTGCCATGGGCCCCTATATACCACCTCCTCCTGCTGCTGCCAGGTCCAGAGTCTCTCATGGGTCCCTGTACGGCCTCCCATTGCTGCTGTCTCCATCGCCACACTCTGCTGCCATGTGCCACTTTCAGGTCTCTTCACACTGCTGGTGTGTTAAATTTTTTGACATAGGGTGCAGGCAGATTACGGGCCTCACATAGCTGCTGCCAGGCCCCTAATCTGCCATGGGCCCCTATATACCGCCTCCTCCTGCTGCTGCCAGGTCCAGAGTCTCTCATGGGTCCCTGTACGGCCTCCCATTGCTGCTGTCTCCATCGCCACACTCTGCTGCCATGTGCCACTTTCAGGTCTCTTCACACTGCTGGTGTGTTAAATTTTTTGACATAGGGTGCTGCAAGATAACGGGCCTCACATAGCTGCTGCCAGGCCCCTAATCTGCCATGGGCCCCTATATACCGCCTCCTCATGCTGCTGCCAAGTCCAGAGTCTGTCATGGTCCCTGTACGGCCTCCCATTGCTGCTGTCTCCATCGCCACACTCTGCTGCCATGTGCCACTTTCAGGTCTCTTCACACTGCTGGTGTGTTAAATTTTTTGACATAGGGTGCAGGCAGATTACGGGCCTCACATAGCTGCTGCCAGGCCCCTAATCTGCCATGGGCCCCTATATACCACCTCCTCCTGCTGCTGCCAGGTCCAGAGTCTCTCATGGGTCCCTGTACGGCCTCCCATTGCTGCTGTCTCCATCGCCACACTCTGCTGCCATGTGCCACTTTCAGGTCTCTTCACACTGCTGGTGTGTAAAATTTTTTGACATAGGGTGCTGCAAGATAACGGGCCTCACATAGCTGCTGCCAGGCCCCTAATCTGCCATGGGCCCCAATATACCGCCTCCTCATGCTGCTGCCAGGTCCAGAGTCTCTCATGGGTCCCTGTACGGCCTCCCATTGCTGCTGTCTCCATCGCCACACTCTGCTGCCATGTGCCACTTTCAGGTCTCTTCACACTGCTGGTGTGTTAAATTTTTTGACATAGGGTGCTGCAAGATAACGGGCCTCACATAGCTGCTGCCAGGCCCCTAATCTGCCATGGGCCCCTATATACCGCCTCCTCATGCTGCTGCCAAGTCCAGAGTCTGTCATGGTCCCTGTACGGCCTCCCATTGCTGCTGTCTCCATCGCCACACTCTGCTGCCATGTGCCACTTTCAGGTCTCTTCACACTGCTGGTGTGTTAAATTTTTTGACATAGGGTGCAGGCAGATTACGGGCCTCACATAGCTGCTGCCAGGCCCCTAATCTGCCATGGGCCCCTATATACCACCTCCTCCTGCTGCTGCCAGGTCCAGAGTCTCTCATGGGTCCCTGTACGGCCTCCCATTGCTGCTGTCTCCATCGCCACACTCTGCTGCCATGTGCCACTTTCAGGTCTCTTCACACTGCTGGTGTGTTAAATTTTTTGACATAGGGTGCAGGCAGATTACGGGCCTCACATAGCTGCTGCCAGGCCCCTAATCTGCCATGGGCCCCTATATACCACCTCCTCCTGCTGCTGCCAGGTCCAGAGTCTCTCATGGGTCCCTGTACGGCCTCCCATTGCTGCTGTCTCCATCGCCACACTCTGCTGCCATGTGCCACTTTCAGGTCTCTTCACACTGCTGGTGTGTAAAATTTTTTGACATAGGGTGCTGCAAGATAACGGGCCTCACATAGCTGCTGCCAGGCCCCTAATCTGCCATGGGCCCCAATATACCGCCTCCTCATGCTGCTGCCAGGTCCAGAGTCTCTCATGGGTCCCTGTACGGCCTCCCATTGCTGCTGTCTCCATCGCCACACTCTGCTGCCATGTGCCACTTTCAGGTCTCTTCACACTGCTGGTGTGTTAAATTTTTTGACATAGGGTGCTGCAAGATAACGGGCCTCACATAGCTGCTGCCAGGCCCCTAATCTGCCATGGGCCCCTATATACCGCCTCCTCATGCTGCTGCCAAGTTCAGAGTCTGTCATGGGTCCCTGTACGGCCTCCCATTGCTGCTGTCTCCATCGCCACACTCTGCTGCCATGTGCCACTTTCAGGTCTCTTCACACTGCTGGTGTGTTAAATTTTTTGACATAGGGTGCAGGCAGATTACGGGCCTCACATAGCTGCTGCCAGGCCCCTAATCTGCCATGGGCCCCTATATACCGCCTCCTCCTGCTGCTGCCAGGTCCAGAGTCTCTCATGGGTCCCTGTACGGCCTCCCATTGCTGCTGTCTCCATCGCCACACTCTGCTGCCATGTGCCACTTTCAGGTCTCTTCACACTGCTGGTGTGTTAAATTTTTTGACATAGGGTGCAGGCAGATTACGGGCCTCACATAGCTGCTGCCAGGCCCCTAATCTGCCATGGGCCCCTATATACCACCTCCTCCTGCTGCTGCCAGGTCCAGAGTCTCTCATGGGTCCCTGTACGGCCTCCCATTGCTGCTGTCTCCATCGCCACACTCTGCTGCCATGTGCCACTTTCAGGTCTCTTCACACTGCTGGTGTGTAAAATTTTTTGACATAGGGTGCTGCAAGATAACGGGCCTCACATAGCTGCTGCCAGGCCCCTAATCTGCCATGGGCCCCTATATACCGCCTCCTCATGCTGCTGCCAAGTCCAGAGTCTGTCATGGTCCCTGTATGGCCTCCCATTGCTGCTGTCTCCATCGCCACACTCTGCTGCCATGTGCCACTTTCAGGTCTCTTCACACTGCTGGTGTGTTAAATTTTTTGACATAGGGTGCTGGCAGATTACGGGCCTCCTATAGCTGCTGCCAGGCCCCTAATCTGCCATGGGCCCCTATATACCGCCTCCTCATGCTGCTGCCAAGTTCAGAGTCTGTCATGGGTCCCTGTACGGCCTCCCATTGCTGCTGTCTCCATCGCCACACTCTGCTGCCATGTGCCACTTTCAGGTCTCTTCACACTGCTGGTGTGTTAAATTTTTTGACATAGGGTGCAGGCAGATTACGGGCCTCACATAGCTGCTGCCAGGCCCCTAATCTGCCATGGGCCCCTATATACCGCCTCCTCCTGCTGCTGCCAGGTCCAGAGTCTCTCATGGGTCCCTGTACGGCCTCCCATTGCTGCTGTCTCCATCGCCACACTCTGCTGCCATGTGCCACTTTCAGGTCTCTTCACACTGCTGGTGTGTAAAATTTTTTGACATAGGGTGCTGCAAGATAACGGGCCTCACATAGCTGCTGCCAGGCCCCTAATCTGCCATGGGCCCCTATATACCGCCTCCTCATGCTGCTGCCAAGTTCAGAGTCTGTCATGGGTCCCTGTACGGCCTCCCATTGCTGCTGTCTCCATCGCCACACTCTGCTGCCATGTGCCACTTTCAGGTCTCTTCACACTGCTGGTGTGTTAAATTTTTTGACATAGGGTGCAGGCAGATTACGGGCCTCACATAGCTGCTGCCAGGCCCCTAATCTGCCATGGGCCCCTATATACCGCCTCCTCCTGCTGCTGCCAGGTCCAGAGTCTCTCATGGGTCCCTGTACGGCCTCCCATTGCTGCTGTCTCCATCGCCACACTCTGCTGCCATGTGCCACTTTCAGGTCTCTTCACACTGCTGGTGTGTTAAATTTTTTGACATAGGGTGCAGGCAGATTACGGGCCTCACATAGCTGCTGCCAGGCCCCTAATCTGCCATGGGCCCCTATATACCACCTCCTCCTGCTGCTGCCAGGTCCAGAGTCTCTCATGGGTCCCTGTACGGCCTCCCATTGCTGCTGTCTCCATCGCCACACTCTGCTGCCATGTGCCACTTTCAGGTCTCTTCACACTGCTGGTGTGTAAAATTTTTTGACATAGGGTGCTGCAAGATAACGGGCCTCACATAGCTGCTGCCAGGCCCCTAATCTGCCATGGGCCCCTATATACCGCCTCCTCATGCTGCTGCCAAGTCCAGAGTCTGTCATGGTCCCTGTACGGCCTCCCATTGCTGCTGTCTCCATCGCCACACTCTGCTGCCATGTGCCACTTTCAGGTCTCTTCACACTGCTGGTGTGTTAAATTTTTTGACATAGGGTGCTGGCAGATTACGGGCCTCCTATAGCTGCTGCCAGGCCCCTAATCTGCCATGGGCCCCTATATACCGCCTCCTCATGCTGCTGCCAAGTTCAGAGTCTGTCATGGGTCCCTGTACGGCCTCCCATTGCTGCTGTCTCCATCGCCACACTCTGCTGCCATGTGCCACTTTCAGGTCTCTTCACACTGCTGGTGTGTTAAATTTTTTGACATAGGGTGCAGGCAGATTACGGGCCTCACATAGCTGCTGCCAGGCCCCTAATCTGCCATGGGCCCCTATATACCGCCTCCTCCTGCTGCTGCCAGGTCCAGAGTCTCTCATGGGTCCCTGTACGGCCTCCCATTGCTGCTGTCTCCATCGCCACACTCTGCTGCCATGTGCCACTTTCAGGTCTCTTCACACTGCTGGTGTGTAAAATTTTTTGACATAGGGTGCTGCAAGATAACGGGCCTCACATAGCTGCTGCCAGGCCCCTAATCTGCCATGGGCCCCTATATACCACCTCCTCCTGCTGCTGCCAGGTCCAGAGTCTCTCATGGGTCCCTGTACGGCCTCCCATTGCTGCTGTCTCCATCGCCACACTCTGCTGCCATGTGCCACTTTCAGGTCTCTTCACACTGCTGGTGTGTAAAATTTTTTGACATAGGGTGCTGCAAGATAACGGGCCTCACATAGCTGCTGCCAGGCCCCTAATCTGCCATGGGCCCCTATATACCGCCTCCTCATGCTGCTGCCAAGTCCAGAGTCTGTCATGGTCCCTGTACGGCCTCCCATTGCTGCTGTCTCCATCGCCACACTCTGCTGCCATGTGCCACTTTCAGGTCTCTTCACACTGCTGGTGTGTTAAATTTTTTGACATAGGGTGCTGCAAGATAACGGGCCTCACATAGCTGCTGCCAGGCCCCTAATCAGCCATGGGCCCCTATACCGCCTCCTCCTGCTGCTGCCAGGTCCAGAGTCTCTCATGCCATGTGCCACTTTCAGGTCTCTTCACACTGCTGGTGTGTTTAATTTTTTGACATAGGGTGCAGGCAGATTACGGGCCTCACATAGCTGCTGCCAGGCCCCTAATCTGCCATGGGCCCCTATATACCGCCTCCTCATGCTGCTGCCAAGTCTAGAGTCTCTCATGGGTCCCTGTACGGCCTCCCATTGCTGCTGTCTCCATCGCCACACTCTGCTGCCATGTGCCACTTTCAGGTCTCTTCACACTGCTGGTGTGTTAAATTTTTTGACATAGGGTGCTGGCAGATTACGGGCCTCCTATAGCTGCTGCCAGGCCCCTAATCTGCCATGGGCCCCTATATACCGCCTCCTCATGCTGCTGCCAAGTTCAGAGTCTGTCATGGGTCCCTGTACGGCCTCCCATTGCTGCTGTCTCCATCGCCACACTCTGCCATGTGCCACTTTCAGGTCTCCTCACACTGCTGGTGTGTTGAATTTTTTGACATAGGGTGCTGGCAGATTACGGGCCTCCTATAGCTGCTGCCAGGCCCCTAATCTGCCATAAGCCCCTATATACCGCCTCCTCATGCTGCTGCCAAGTCCAGAGTCTGTCATGGGTCCCTGTACGGCCTCCCATTGCTGCTGTCTCCATCGCCACACTCTGCCATGTGCCACTTTCAGGTCTCCTCACACACTGCTGGTGTGTTGAATTTTTTGACATAGGGTGCTGGCAGATTACGGGCCTCCTATAGCTGCTGCCAGGCCCCTAATCTGCCGTAGGCCCCTATATACCGCCTCCTCATGCTGCTGCCAGGTCCAGAGTCTCTCATGGGTCCCTGTACGGCCTCCCATTGCTGCTGTCTCCATCGCCACACTCTGCCATGTGCCACTTTCAGGTCTCCTCACACTGCTGGTGTGTTCCATTTTTTGTCATAGGGTGCTGGCAGATTATGGGCCTCCCATAACTGCTGCCAGGCCCCTAATCTGCCATGGGCCCCTATACCGACTCCTCATGCTGTGACGTTGCAACAAGGTGGAATTCAACCCTACATATGTTAGACCGCCTTTACGAACAGCAAAAGGCCATCACAGATTTCCTGATGTTAAAAGCAGATAAAGGTACTCCCTGTGTAACTTAGATGTCAGCCATTGGCAGCTCATGCGTGACACCTGCGCTTGCTCAGGCCCTTTGAGGAGGCCACGCTATTCGTGAGAGAGCAGGACTATGGGATGAACGACGTCATTCCTCTGTTGCACGTCCTGGAACAAATGCTGTTAACAATGGCTGGTCAGGGTGCGGTAGACGTGGCGCACAGATCTCAACGCCACATGGCCCCTGTGGGGGCAGGACTGGAAGAAGAGGAGGAGGTAGAGGAGGACATTGGTGCTCAGGAATTATTGAGTGAAATGGGTGGTTTTTCCACTCAGCGGACAGGAGTGGAGGAGCAGGAGCATCTGGTAGAGGAGGAGGAAGAGGAGACAGAGGACCTAGACGCACCGTGGCAGTATGCTGTGGAGATGGAGGCAGGGAGTCCCTCGCATTCCTTGGCACAAATGGCCCATAGCATGCTCGGTTGCTTGCGTAGCGACAGCCGAATAATAACCATCAGACAGAGGGATGACTTTTGGCTGTCCACCTTGTTGGACCCTCGCTACCGTTCAAAAATGGTGGCCTTTTTCACACCTGCTGAGAGGGAGGCCAAAATAACGTACTATAAAAAACACCTATGTAGTCAGCTGGTCTCTGCCTGTCTGCGCCAACGTCCATCCTCAGACACTGTGGGCCCTGTGCGCTCGTGTTCCGCTGCCATGGCAGCAGGGGAGGGGTGGGGTGGTAGGAGCAGTGGCAGCTCCACCAGCAGCGGCTGCCTCAGTCTGCAGTCGATGATGAGTAGCTTTCTTCACCAGCGCAGTGAGGAAACTACTAACCAGCCGCAGCAGCAGCAGCAGCATCAGGTGGACCTGGAGCAGGACCTCAAACAACAGGCTTAGGCCTACTTGGACAGCACCCTGCCAACCGAGGTAGACAATCCCCTTGACTACTGGGCAACGAAACTTGACCTTTGGCCCCAACTAGCTGAATTTGCCCTTGAAAGGCTGTCATGCCCGGCCAGTAGCGTGGCATCGGAGCGCGTGTTTAGTGCGGCAGGAGGTATTGCAACTCCGCGGAGGACACGACTGTCCACCCAAAGTGTGGAGAGACTCACGTTTGTGAAAATGAATCAGGCGTGGATTAGTCTGGATTTCAAACCACCAGTTCCTGACACAACTGACTAAATCCGCCATGAATCATGCCCCAAACATGTGCCACTTTCAGGTCTCCTCACACTGCTGGTGTGTTCCATTTTTTGTCATAGGGTGCTGGCAGATTACGGGCCTCCCATAGCTGCTGCCAGGCCCCTAATCTGCCATGGGCCCCTATACCGCCTCCTCATGCTGCTGCCAAGTCCAGAGTCTCTCATGGGTCCCTGTACGGCCTCCCATTGCTGCTGCCTCCATCGCCACACTCTGCCATGTGCCACTTTCAGGTCTCCTCACACTGCTGGTGTGTTCCATTTTTTGTCATAGGGTGCTGGCAGATTACGGGCCTCCCATAGCTGCTGCCAGGCCCCTAATCTGCCATGGGCCCCTATACCGCCTCCTCATGCTGCTGCCAGGTCCAGAGTCTCTCATGGGTCCCTGTACGGCCTCCCATTGCTGCTGTCTCCATCGCCACACTCTGCCATGTGCCACTTTCAGGTCTCCTCACACTGCTGGTGGGTTCCATTTTTTGTCATAGGGTGCTGGCAGATTACGGGCCTCCCATAGCTGCTGCCAGGCCCGTAATCTGCCATGGGCCCCCGTACCGACTCCTCATGCTGCTGCCAGGCCCGTAATCTGTCATGGGCCACTGTTGTCGCTTGTTGGCATATTCCGCTCGTTCAGATGCTCCTTCTCCTGCTACTCCTCTTCACGGATTCCGTCAGCAGTCTTTCTTGGAATCCGTTTCCAAGAGACAACAGTTTGCGAGCACGCACCCGACGGTGCAGAAGCTGAACGTCCTCCTGTCCAAGTTGCTGCTGCCAGGCTCGTAATCTGTCATGCGCCCCTGTACCGCCTCCTCATGCTGCTGCCAGGTCCAGAGTGTGTCATGGGCCCCCGTACCGACTCCTCATGCTGCTGCCAGGCCCGTAATCTGTCATGGGCCCCTGTACCGCCTCCCCATGCTGCTGCCAGGTCCAGAGTGTGTCATGGGTCCCTGTACGGCCTCCCATTGCTGCTGCCAGGCCCGTAATCTGCCATGGGCCCCTGTACCGACTCCTCATGCTGCTGCCAGGCCCGTAATCTGTCATGGGCCCCTGTACCGCCTCCTCATGCTGCTGCCAGGTCCAGAGTGTGTCATGGGTCCCTGTACGGCCTCCCATTGCTGCTGTCTCTATCGCCACACTCTGCCATGTGCCACTTTCAGGTCTCCTCACACTGCTGGTGGTTTCCATTTTTGTCATAGGGTGCTGTATGGCCTCCCATTGCTGCTGCCTCCACCGCCACACTGTGGCTCCACACTCTGGTTTTGGCCCCGTGACTGCCCAAATGAGTGAAGTGTGCGGTGATTCTAAGATCGACGGCACTCATCTGCATGTCATACTGACTGACAGTATTATTTCTCTTCCCCAGCAGACTCCAAGGGCATTTAAATTAAAGGTACAGTGTTCTGCACTAATATTAAGTCTCTCTGAAGCCTAGAAACACCCTTTTTTAAGTTAAATTCACAGCGAATTTATTCGACTCGAATCGAATATTGTCCACGAATTCGCCGAATCAGTCGAATCGAATTTTTCATTTCTTCGCTCATCTCTAGTTATTTCCTCCATTGGTTGAATGCTATTTACCTCTTCTAGTCAAATGTTCTTAATGCTATTTGTTCTTAGGAACAAATTTTAGAAAATGTTACACTCACCCTGCGAAAGGCAACATATAGAAGCTGACATTTTAAACATATTACACACATTACAGGGCTTAATAGTGACTTTGATGTGAACACTGAGACATTCGCAATTTAATGTTTTTAATAAATAGACAATATAATCTTAAGTGAAGATTTATGTTGAAATAAATGGTCTGCTGACAGTGTCTCATTTAAGAAAAGAGAAATAAATATTTAGACTTTGTGACTGCCTACTGCACAGCCATATTGTGACAAGCAGCTTGTCACCTGACTCGTCTCTGACCTTTGCTGTGACAACTTGTTGGCAAGATTTTGTCATTTAGTATTGAAGAGAACAAAACAGGTGTTTTGTTGTCATTGTTCTTCATGATGACATGATGGAACTTCAGCAAATGTTGTTTTCTAATGGTTTTAGATATTCTTGAATTATCTTGTATTTTTTTCTAGTAAATATAGCTGTGATATTTTTGACTGTTTTTTTGGCCATTGTTTACAGGTGTATTGTAGGGAAAGATTGAAAATCGTTTGTTGGTTTATTTTGCTATTTGTGTTCTGAATTTGACATTCACACTCTCTGTTTTGTTTGAGTCAACATTGCTATTGAGACTGAAAGAGAGAGAAAGTCCCAAATTTTGAGTTATAAACACAACAGGAGTAGGCTGGAAGTCTTCCAATGGGGACACTTGTTGATGTGACAAAAATCTAACAGGAGATTTTCCCTAGTTTTGAGAGATTTCCTCTCATTTTCAGTCAACAGTGAAGGGAAATCCTTCCCTACTCTATACAAAACATGGCTTTGCATATACTTAACATCACTATTTAAAAGACATTAAAGTACAACTAAAAGCAAAAATTTTTTTCCAGTTTTGGAGAGTGGAGAGGGATTAGAACACCTGTCGTGTTTATTGCTGTCTGTGTCCCCATTTGGGAGATTCACCCTCTATGTATGTCCAGTTTACCATTATCACTCAAAGTGAAAGTAAAAGAAAATCACACATTTTGGGTTGTTCCCAGAAAAGTAATAGAGGGGAATCTTACAATGGGGACACTGGGGGTCCCCAAGGGATTCCCTTAATTTGCAGGGATTCCTCTCACTTCCTGTTTTGGCAGGAAGTGAAAAGAAATCTCCCCAATGGGATACAGATGGCAAAAAATATACTGACATGGATTATAACCCTCCCTTACGCTATCCAAAATGAAAAATAAAGTTTGCCTATAGTTCTACTTTAAGAGATTTGTAAATATATAATGGCTAATACTTCAGCCAAAATTTGGATAAGAATTGGAAACCTACATTGCTTTGGACCCAATTAATTAAACTGCAAAATAAATCCTACCAGGGTTCTCCCTGATACCTGTCTCTATACCCTTCAACACTGGGGACAGAGGGGTGGGTCTATGCTGGGCTCCTTTTGTGCACATTCTGCAGCCTGGTAAATGATGTAACATTATATATATATATATATATATATATATATATATATATATATATATATAAAGATATGTAATTATACCTAATATAGTGTTATAGTAAACAAGGAACCCCAGAGGCCACCTTCCAAGACTTCTACCAGGTCCTTTCCTAATGTGGATAGCAAATAGCTGATTTTGCAATTTTGTACTTTAATTTGCACAATGAATTCACAAGAATTATGATAAATCAGAAAACCACATTTTTAGGGAATCAAGTCTGATGTCTTTAATGAATTGGGAACAACAAAGACACATGTAAAAGATCCGAAAATCCACTTGACAATTTAGTGGAGAAGTCATTATGGCAGCTCGACCCCATAATGTCATAGATGATAACTCTTAAAGACTTCAGCTCAAAGATATTACTAACGGGGCATAAAACAAAAAAAAGGTAGTCATACATGGCAGACATTGCAGCACCATTGGGACACATTTTTTTTTTTCACCAACATCTCACAGTACATTGGCAAAAGTAATTGCACTGGGGTCCATAAATAATTTTGTCTGTTTTTGAAATCATTGAGGTATTATTCTCTTCTAATTCAAAACAGTTAAGCTAATGTCACACGAAACTACCTATTACAAAAAATAGGGAAATTGTGCACATCAATGGAAAGGATATGCTGGGTCACATTTGAAATAGTTAAGTTTATTTATCAGAGTATAACCACAGTAAAATTGTAAATATTCCCTATTTCCATTCAACACATCATTTTCAATGCTGGCTGGACTTTTAAGACTTATTTAGATATGTATTTTGGCAGCAGAAAATACATTGGTAATTTATGCCAAACTGCCAGAGCAATAGTACAGGTGAAAACATGACCTTTCCATTCATGCTGATGGCATTTGCTAAAGAGCACATATTCCATTTGGTTGCATAACTTTAGACACTTACCTTGTAATGCATGTTCAAACCTGTCCTGTGTAGCTACAGGAGATAAAACAGAAAATCAGTGACTTTTAAAATATCTTCTGTGAAATGGCTTTTTAAAACAGTCATAACAGTTTATATACAGAGCTGATATGAACCAGTGAAGCAGACTTTAAAATGTTGCGTAAACAAATTTTATTTAATTTGACTTAGTGTTTCACATTTGGTAGGACAAGTGAAAGACAAAGAGTTACGTGATCAATTTTATTCCTTGTTTTCCTCCCGGTTTCATATGCAGAAAATAACCTCAGAGGTAGGTGTGCATAATTCAGAGTTGCAATTCTACAGTAATAACACATGTTCAATTCAAAAACTGGAGGAAACAATAGCTTTTGTGTTTCCATAACA
Source organism: Staurois parvus (assembly GCF_062004578.1). Taxonomy (NCBI): domain Eukaryota; kingdom Metazoa; phylum Chordata; class Amphibia; order Anura; family Ranidae; genus Staurois; species Staurois parvus. The sequence goes on along the minus strand of NW_028318132.1, from coordinate 5,544,371 downwards.
AACAATACAATTTCATCCAGAATACTGTGTTTGCACCAGACAGAAATTGGAATGGAATTGTTTCTAACCAGTAGTAAACCTTAAAGGCTAATTCCAAAAAACAAATAAATGCATCCACTCCTGCGCATTTTTTTCATCAGAGCTTGAAAAGCATTGCTACCTCAATCTTTAGATCGCAGGTGCAAGGCTTAGGTCCAGTCCAGGACTTTAAGAAGGTGCATACCTTCAGGGCAAGAGGAAATATCACTGGATCATGGGTGTAGTGATGTCACTGCACTTGTGCTCCTTTGAGATCTATGAGTCCCCTCTACTGCGGTGCAGGATGGGACTTGTAGCCTTTCATTAAAAGGTCCTGTATTTTTCAATTTGGTGCGGCTGTGCTTGGCAGTCAAGGGAGAAGAACCCCCAGATTCAGTATAGGTCACTGAATGGTTTGAGTGGGGGACTGCAGACTGTGACCATGTTTATGCTACACCCTAAATAAGTCAGAATAATAGACTTAAACTGGGCTGGTGGTCAGGCTATGAACTTTCAATTATTTAAATATTCCTAACAGGCAGGCACCGAGTAAGCTTTAAAACAAACCCTCGCTGATTTGTAGCTGCAGGTACTCTGGAGCAATTCATCCTCAAAGCTCACAGCAAAAGCACTGACACTTTTTAAATCTGTTCTGTAAGACCTAATTCACATGGACCGTTGAAGATGCAGGCAGGGTCTGCCATAAAAATGGTGTTTTCCTGTTGCTAGGAAGTCAAAGGCGACACCTATAGCTGTCTATAAAAGGTGAGAGTTACACATTCATCTCCACGGGTGGCTATACGCATCGCTGCTTATTAGCAATATGTTAATACTTGTATAGTGGTAGCCTTGCAACAGGTTCACTTTTATGTAACTGAGTGCTAAGAACAACAAAAATGAAAACAGCCAGGTGCTTTTATGTGTCTACCAGCAGCAGGAATAAGTTCATCTGCTATCTTACAAATACAAGAGGATCACATTATTTCAGCAAATACAGTTTAATAGTAGCTACCCTATTTTCTTTTGGCCACAATGGCAATATATCTATAATACTGGTTGTTCAGTAGGTGTAATATTAAAGCACTGCCAGCTTCAATTCTCTTAGAATCGATACATCAAGAATAAGGTTTCCATGCAAAGAAGTAAGTGCATGTTCTTGGCTGTCGAGTTTCGAAGATCGTATAACACTGCGGGTGTCATTTATCAACCTGTTACTGATTAATGAGGTTGTTCTGGCTGCAGGTTTAGTCTATTTGAATAGGAGCTGAAGACAGAACAGCCACATTAAGCAATAATGGAGTTTGATGGCTTATAACTCCTCCTATTGCTCTATATAAATACTCCATAAAAAACGCAGCTGGGTCAATTACACTAAAACATTGAGTCTAAAAGATGTGTTGAAAATACCTCATGTTTCCCGTAACCCTCCATTGACCACAGAACATGTTAAGAAAATGTAATGAGATAACTGAAACATTTATGTTGAACGAATGAGACTTCATGGAGAATGAATTCCTGTTTTCAGATAAAAGAAAATAATACCTACAAAGAGCTGCAGTACCACTACCATTGAAAAATGCAAACTGTTATACATATATATATTTATATTTCATTATGTCTTACTCATAAAAATTTTTATTTTTTGTTAGTAAATCTAGTAAATTCTAAATTCTGCATATCTAATGTGGAACTTAATGTGGCAAGTGGAACTTTCAAGGCCACTCTGCAGCTCTTTGCCAAATTGCCTTTCTCTTATGAATAGCTCTGAATGGAAGAATATCCTTTTACAGAGACACAGCTGAATGAGTTAAAGGAGAGTCACTGCTCTCATCTTCTCTCTCCTAGTAGATCAGCAAGTAAGCAGACAGTGCTGGGCTTTAAAAAAGGCTCTTGCAAAGTACACCCGATATTACATTTTTTATTTGCAAAATAAAATGGGACGCAAATAATGAGATCAGTATACAAACTTATAAATATTCAAAAATCTGTGATAAAACTGACCAGAAACTATTATAATTCTCTTTCCTACACCCACAAAACAGATCTCTGTTTTCATGTGGCTCAGGCAAGCATCTCATGTCTATGATAAATTGCCCCAGTCAACATTTTCTGAAGTAGATGCGATCAACTGGAAAGGTTTGAGAACTCTGTCTAATCACTATTGCTTCTCTGTACATAATACAGTGCTAAAAAATCTCCCCATAGACATAAAATATTTTGACAGGTAATCAAGTTACTTTAGATAAATGTAACCAGAACTTCAATTATCTTACATTATGATAAGCTTGTATACCTTTAACCACAAGCCTACAAGGCACTTATACCCCCTCCCTGCCCAGGCCAATTTCCAGCTTTCAGCGCTGTCACACTTTCAATGACAATTGCGCGGTCATGCAACACTGTACCCATATGACATTTTTATCATTTTTTTGTGACAGATAGAGATTATTTTGGTGGTATTTAATCACCTCTGTGATTTTAATTTTTTCTTAAACAAACCAAAAACCACTGAAAATTTTGAAAAAAAACGTTTTTTCTTAGTTTTTGTTATACAATTTTGTGATTGTTCTCCTTCACTGATGTGTGCTAATGAGGCTGCAGTGATGGACACTGATAGGCTGCACTGATGGACACTGATAGGTGGCACTGATGGGCACTGATGAGGAGGCACTGGTAGGTGGCACTGATGGGCATTGACAGGCATCACTGATGGGCACTGAAAGGAAGCACTCATATATGGCACTGATATGCGGCACTGATAGGCGGCACTGACTGGCACTGATAGGCGGCACTGACTGGCACTGTTAGGTAGCACTGACTGGCACAGTTAGGCTGCACTGATAGGCAGCACTGATGGGCACTGATAGGCGGCACTGATGCACACTGATAGGCGGCACTGACTGGCACTGATAGGAGGCACTGACTGGCACTGATAGGTGGCACTGATTGTCAGCACTGATAGGTGGCACTTACTGGCATTGATAGGTGGCACTGACTGCCACTGATGGATGACACTGAAAGGCAGCTCAGATGGGCACTGATATGTGGCATTGATGTGCACTGGTAGGCACTGATATGTGGCATTGCTTCCTGTAAGTAATGATTCCTGTACATACTCTGCTCCTGAACCTCCTCCTATGAGCACCTCTGTAGATCACAAGGCAGGCTCTCTGGAATGTGTAACACAGCAGTGCCTACTCTCAGGACATAGTGAATATGTGTCACAGAATTCAGAGAAGTAAATGTGTGGGGATCTTCTCAATGTACGTTTAAAAACTTGAAGATCATTCAGATGAATAAAATTAGGCTAAAAAATAATTAAAATACAATGCAGAAATGAATATATGATTTTACATTTAACCACTCTTTTTTTGTTATAGAGCTTGGAAATTGCACCAATAACGCATCAAAAACTTCTATAAAACCTGAGCTTTTATTGTACAAATAGCCCCTGGATTTATCTCCACATCAGTTGCCATATAATAAAATAATTACACATTATTAAGCCCCTGTTAGGTAAAGCAATCTGTGTGGAAGTATTGGTATATTTACAATACTTACACTACTCGCATCTGAATGTGCCGAATCTCTTACATGGATCATCCTGTTTTAATCCAGAATAGTGTTTCTTCACTACCTTATCTTAATTATATGTGGCTTTTTTTCAAAAAACTATTCCTGGTGTTTCCATCACATGAACAGCCACCATTGGGTCCATCCTCATTTAAATACCAAAATCATTCAAGACTTCCCATAAATGTTTGTGTTGTCTAGTATATCAAATAACTTATTGATTTAGCTTTTTTGAGGATTGGCATTTTTGGAGTAGGACTTAAATGTTGTTCATGCTCATTACATTCCATAGGGTGCTTTTTCACCTTCCCTACCAAGGTTGGCTGGTAAGTGTGCTGGTAAAGCATTTGTTTGTGATGTACATTGCCCTTCCATGTGCACCTTGCTGCAAAGGCCAGTTATAGGTTGGGTTGGTTGCTACTCTTTTGTAGAGTTGGACGAATTGGGTGCAGGGGCACACTGAATGCCTTCACTGCCATTGTGGTTTTGCTGGGCGTCACATGCATCCCTGTGCCTTTAAGGAGGGATGGACTCCTTTCAGGCATACCTGCCCTTAATCTATCCATTCATATATGTCCTCCTACCATGGAGGCTATGGAAATTTAGAGTTAGGACCACAGTATATACAGAGGTCCCTTCATGTGGGCAGTGCGGCTTATGCATTAATTTGCAATTGTGTGCAAACAAAACCCTCTGTTTTTAACGTAAACTGTTAGACAGGGTTGCTTTGCAGGGTGATTGGTAAGTGTGCTGGGAAATCCTTTGCTTGTTTGTGATCTACATTGTCTTTTCAAGTGCACCTTGCAGCAAAGGCAGTTATAGGTTAGGGTGGTTGCCACTTTTTTGCCAAGCCTTTTGAGGTGGACATATGGTATTTGATACCGCTCACACACTGCTCTGAAAGTAATGAAAAGTTGTATTTTGTAAGTACATTACACTATGATAAAAAAAAATAACAATTGTTGTAAGGTTATAATATGGATACACATCAATGTGAAATACACTATATTGCCAAAGTATAGGGACACCCTTCCAAATCATTGGATTCAGGTGTTCCAATCACCTCCATGGCCAGAGGTGTATAAAATCAAGCTCCTAGGCATGGAGACTGCTTCTACAAACATTTGTGAAAGAATGGGTTGCTCTCAGGATCTCAGTGAATGCAAAATTGGTACCATGATAGGTTGCCACCTGTGCAATAAGTCCATCTGTGAAATTTCCTTGCTACTAAATATTCCATAGTCAACTGTTAGTGGTATTACAACAAAGTGGAAGCAACTGGGAACAACAGCAACAGCAACCAGGTAAAATGACAGAGCGGGGTCAGCACATGCTGAAGCGCACAGTGCGCAGAAGTCACCAACTGTCTGCAGAGTCAATTGCTAAACACCTCCAAACTTCATGTGGCTTTCAGATTAGCACAACAGCGCATAGAGAGCTTCATGGAATGGGTTTCTGTAGCTGAGCAGCTGCATTCATGCCTTACATCACTAAGTGCAATGCAAAGCTTTGGATGCAGTGACGAATCACACTTCTTTGTCTGGCAATCCAATGGACATGTCTGGGTTTGGTGGTTGCCAGGAGAATGGTCCTGACCTGACTACATTGTGCCAAGTGTAAAGTTTGGTGGATGGGGGATTATGGTGTGGGGTTGTTTTTCAGGGGTTGAGCTTGGCCCTTTTTTTCCAGTGAAGGGAACTCTTAAGGCATCAGCATACCAAGACACTTTGGACAATTTCATTCTCTCAACTTTGTGGAAACAGTTTGGGGATGGACCCTTCCTGTTCCAACATGACTGCACACCAGTGCATAAAGCAAACTCCATAAAGATATGAATGAGCAAGTTTGGGATGGAGGAACTTGACTGGCCTGCACAGAGTCCTGACCTCAACCTGATAGACACCTTTGGGATGAATTAGAGTGGAGACTGCGAGCCAGGCCTTCTCGTCCAACATCAGTGCCTGACCTCACAAATTGCGCTTCTGGAAGAATGATCAAACATTCCCATAGACACACTCCTAAACCTTGTGGACAGCCTTCCTAGAAGAGTTTAAACTGTTATTGCTGCAAAGGGTGGGCCAGCTCAGTATTGAACCCTACGGACTAAGACTGGGATGCCATTAAAGCTCATGTGCATGTAAAGGCAGGCATCCCAATACTTTTGGCAATACAGTGTATTTTGTGTAAATGTTGGAAATATAAAAATGTGTGTGTATATATTGCAGGGATGAATACTCCCGATGAAGTTGATCGAAAGTTCAATGAAATGCTTTAGATATTTAAGGCTCAAGGACCATCCCATCTTATAGTGTTTTAGACATATACACAGTTTACTAGGTGGAATTACATGACAATTGACATGGTGTTGAGCTTACAGGGTTTTTCTATTTATGTATTTGTTTTATTAATTTGTCTGAGACATTTTTAATGTAATATTTTGTACAATAAAAAATAAGGTTTTATGGAAGTTTTTGATTTGTTATTGGTACAATTGAAAAATCCTGGTTCCAGAGTAGAGTGGTTTTGCTATGATCTTATGATCTTTATGGGGGCTGTGGGTACCAGAAGTAGTGATATTATATTCATGGTTCTTATGCTGAATTAATAGGTTTAAATTTTAACCATAGATATGCTTTAACCTTTAAAATAAGTAGGTAAAATGATTGACAGATTGATTCAGAAAAATGACATCTCTTGTAATAATCTTAACACATAATATAACCATTCAAGCTGCTACAATCAGAAACTCAGATTATGTCAGCTGCTTTATACCATAAGGCAGACACTGTTGGATAACAAGTCATACAACTCTTTTAACTGTAGAAGCATTTGTTTTGTGTAACCTAGTAGATATTCTCTCTCTTTTAATGTCTCTGCTGGATGACATGGAACGCATTGAAGGCTGAATAGACCATCTGCTTACAAGGGCCAACTCAGGATAAAGAATAACTTGATTTTGAGAACATTTACTTGTAAGGATATCAACTGGTAAGTTTTCTGACAAAAAACGTTAAGAGTTAAGGTCTAGAAGAAGGACTTTTCAGTATGACTTTTTATTTCACAGTTCTGTGACATAACATGATTTATAGGATTATTCTTTAAATGCTTCCTTTCACTGCTGGGTAAATGTAAGCTAAATCTAATGAAACCCCTTTGATGCTAGAAGGGCACAAAATAACATCCTTTAGCAAAGAAAGCATTTTAAGTGACTTTTCTGTACTTTATGGCCTTGCACTCTTAGAGGCACAGGACAGAGGAAACCAATGCTGGCCATACACATGGCAATTTAAACCATTTTCAACACTCTTGATAGCAAAAATGGGTCAGGATAATCTAAGATCAATTGTTTCAATCATTTCTCAGTTTCAATAGACAGTTTTCATGGTAGGTTTCATTGGCCTGTTCAATTGTTGCATTCAAAAGCTGATTTAAATTGTTGAAAGACACTAAATTGCTGAACTTCTGAAATATTCATTGAGCTAGATAGAGGCAAAGCTTTGTTCCCTTTATTCATCCAGTCATGCAAAAAGTAGGTCCAGATTTTACCTGAGCTCAGTTAACTTTGACTTTGCACTTGTCACTATTCCTTTAATAAAATCTAACCTATTGTTTGTATGGTCAGCATAATGGATTGAAAATAGGACAGCTAGAAAACATGCAGTTGCCACGTACCTTTACATATTGGAAGAGGTCCACTCCACTGAGAAGGCTGACCCAGAATGCACTTAATAGTGACTTCTCCCATCAATTCAAAGCCCTCATAGCACATAAAAGTGAGTGATTCTCCAGGTAGATAGAGTCTTTTGTAGAGAATTTGGTAGCCATTTTCTGGTAGACCAGGATTGTCACATGCAAGGGATTCTTCAGCTAGAAAACATGGAACAACCAACAGCTGTTTAAATACACAGGAATTCATAGGACATATGGAAGGACTATTTTATTAGAAATTCCAGCATGCTTTCTAATCTGTGTGTCATAAATGCATTCTGTATAAGGTCAGATGATGGAGGTTTGCTCATTTCAATACTGGTCTATGTGAACGCAAAACCCACTTGAAAAAGGTGAAATGCAGGTCTGAAGGAGGTCAACTGAAAATCAAATGCACTTGTCAATGCATTTTAAATGATCTCATATGTGTTATAAATTGATGTCAAACTGATATCAACATGAAATCAACAAGTCCAAAGCCTGTCAAAACAGTCTCTAATTTGTATTTTTATAAATGATTTCATAAAGAGAAAAAAATTATATTGAAGATTGGTATGCTTGTGTCAATATATTTGTATAAACTTGTTTTGGTACACTGTTAAATGTAAAAAATTATATTCACAAAATATATATATTTACAGTATATATCAAAATAAATTGAAGTAAATGGTAAGGAACATTAAAAGATGCAGACATAGCGCACCATTTCTGTACCTATGTTTATATAATGTATATTGAATGCCAGATAGTAACTATGGTTATGGACTATGCACTATAGTAGTATTTAACAATAATAATAAGCATACTTTGCATATGGTAATTTTGACACTTTCTACTTTTTAATTCAGGAATTTGGCTGTAATACTCTTAAAAGCTCCACATTTAAAGTTTTTGCATCTTTAAAAGCCTCTCACTGGCACTCACACCTTGGTTGCATGAATTGTGGGGTGATCCTGGCACTGCTATTGTATTGCATAGTATTTATGGGTACATATTTAAAAACAAAGTTAGTATGCATAACCTAATAGTTTACTGCTGTGTTCTTTTGTGTATAAATAAATATGTAATATATTATATTCTTTCATCATCACCTAAAATGTACACTTGTACATTAACAATAGTTTGTTCCCATAGTCAAACCTCATTTAAAAGTTGTTTTAATTCATTAGTACCATAAATAGGGAATACCACTTTTAATCTGTAGATGGAGACATTTGGTGTTTGAACAACTAGCATTCTTACAAAAACTGCAGTACAATCGCAAAACATTTTAGCTCCCAAAACAGACATAATAAATGAGACAGTAAATTACAAGGACAAAAGAAAGAGTCAAATTTGTTGACATTTTGACACAGATTCAGTATTTAATTATATGGGTGTTTCCTTGTATTGATTTCTTGGCTATCTCTTTGATGCAGTAAACATATTGTGACAGCTGTAATCAATGCATTCAATAGATCTGCTGATATGATGGAGGCTAAATGTTGGCGGGTCCCCTCCAAACAAACAATTCACTTTCTGATCATTATTTCAGGCTCAAAGAGAGCACACACTTTGAATTTGTACATCGTGATGAACAGCACTATTCACTTCAGACTATGATAGTAGGAACTGATTGCGTGATTGATATTAATTTACACCTGTTTTATAATTCATATTCAAAAATAGTAAAGGTACATTCTAAGCAGTCAATGCATACCAAGTTAGTCAATTTAGCACTATTTCAAGAACAATGCCCTAAATCAGGGGTCTCCAAACATTCTAAACAAAGGACCAGTTTGCTGTCCTTCAGAGTTTAGGGGAGTAGAATATGTCCCAGTGTCAGTGGGAGAAAACACTGACCCATCATTGGTGTCAGTGGGAAGATTTGTGCCCCATCATTTTTTGTCATTGGGAGGAATAGTGACCCACTGTTGTGAACTTTGAACTTTCTCATATATCCAGGTCATGATGTATCTAATAGTAGTTAGACACATTCAACTGGTCATAATCTATAATGTTGAAGATGTATTGTAGCTTGTTTAAGCACCTTCTTCAAGAAATGGGTTTGAACAAGCTTCCAAAAATCTTCCACATTACAGGACAAATCCCTGTGCTGCTGGTCCAAGCAATAGATGCATAGTCCATGCTTTTCTCTAGCTTAATCCATTAGGTATGTATTTGTTACATGGAACACGGCCTGGTTTCCCCAGTCCTGTCACAGAGCAAAATATAGACACTTGTATATAAAATACACAAACATTGTCGACTGGGTTCCATATGCTGGTGAGCCTCTGCTATCTCTAATTATATATGTTTACCCTCTGTAACTCTAAATGTAACTTTAGACATTTTAGACTGTTTTTATTTCTGGCAGATGGTAGACGAATAATCAAATGACAGAGTATTTTATATCTCAGGGACTCAGGTGAGATCATAATTTGTACCTGCATTCTCAACTTCTACATCTGCTCGACCACTATGAGGGACTCCTGTGCTCACTGTTGGATTTTAATGTATATTATGTTATGAAGAGTGCAACGAAAAGAGTGAAAACAACTCATGGTGCACAGAAACACCAAAACCACAAAGTTAGTAAGACATTAAATGAATTCACCCACTACACCCCACCTACAATTTAAAGAATTAGTCCACTAGATGTGATAGGTCACATTGTAGGCAATGAAAACATCACTTTTGGATTGACTATGCCTTTGAAGCAACTTATATCTCGGGATGGATTTATATTAGCTAATTAGTGTACTTGGCTCATTTCAGCATCATTTGCTTAAAATGTTGCTTTCTCTTGCCCAATCAAAATTAAAGGTTTATGTAGTGCCAGCCATCCCTCCTTATCCAGCTAAATGTACTAAAATTTTACTTCTCGGCCATAGGGAACTATAAATGGAAACTTTTAGTTCTAAAAAATATGCGATTTTTGGAATTTGTATCAACTGACCAAGTAAGGATTAGAAAATCTAATTTGTGAAGCCGGTGACTAACAGAATTATCACATGACCTGGGTATCACCTGCATTATACTCTTAACTGTTCAAATAACTTTCCTCATTTGGCAGACATGTTTTAATGCCTTTCTAGCACAATTTAGTGTTTATTCAGCAACTGTTACACTTCACAAAAACAGAAGTTCTTTCTAGAAAATGTAATTTCTGCTCTCAGTGAAGCTTGTCTATATGAAAAAAGAATGGATCATTGCTTGTTAACATATTGATTTACATACAGATAATTGTTTTTATTACTTGAAAAATGTTTGTTTATTTTGCTTGCAAAACTAGAAATAAGAATCAAGTTTAGAATTTCAGAAGAAGAATTGCAGATGGTAAATGTACCCAAAACGAAATTTTCACTTGGATGGTGATTGGTTGATTCAAATTTGAATAACCCTAGTGGACTTCATGGAAGCAATTCTTTTTATACAGTTTTAAGCACCATTCCTGAGTAGAATAAATCTTCAAAGTGGCCACAATATATCTACTGAGGGTCACACTTTAGTGTTATTAGTATTACAGAAATGACTACAACTTACAATGTGTTTTCCCAGAGAAGGGACCCTTATAACATTTCCTGAAAGCAACCCTGTCATTATACAAAACTCCCCAAGGCAAGGAATACCTGTAAAAGAAGACTTTAAATACTTATCTTTCCTGCCTGTGCTGCAGAATGTCACTTGGTTCTTTAAAAACTGTCCTCCAAAGTCTGCAAGGAAGCTCCCATGGTGATAAGGAGGTAAACAGGAGGATTCATTGAGAACTGTGGGTGACTCAGGGGATCACTCTCCTGAAAGTTTTAGCTTCCCTGTGGATACAGGGCGGCAGAGGGGGTGAGTTCTCATGAATGGATGTGCAATCCACAACACAGAAGTAAAGGTAAATATTCACAGTCTTCTTTTACAGGCTTGCCTTGCTTTTGGCAGTTTTGAATAGCTAAAGTGTAGCTCAAAATATTTATGTGCAAAATTACACAGGGAAATTTGTTTTTTATCAGTTGGAGAAAAGCTGGCATCTTATTAATTCATTCATTTAAATTCCTAAACCACCAAAGACCCCAACGAAGGAGAGAGAGGGTCCAAAAAACCCCACAAGTTTTAAATACCTGATTTACAGCACCATTTAGGCTGGAAAAGGTAGTCACTCACAGGCCAAAAGAAGGTAACCTTTTATTATTCTTGCTGGAATTTGTATGCTGTCTCACAAAGATACCAGATAGAGAAATGTTACAAGCTTATTTGGATTTAAATTAGGCAAGAAAAAAAATATGAACATTACTATGCCTGGTGGCAATCTTTGGCTAATGAGCTACATATTGCTGGGTCAGTCTGTTCCTTTGTGATGGTCAGATTGAAGACCAGGACCAATAAATCCAATGATATGACCTAGGAATCCTGAAAGAGCACTAACCCCTGGCTGTACAGTCACCGAGAGCCATTCCCAAGACAATATATGATTTGCTTACAAACACAGTGGGGGATTTTGGATGTCCAGATTGGGGTTCCTGTCTCCCTGCTGTAGCAGGTCAGAAGAGAGCTTCCTTCAAGCACAAAGCCTGTGTCACAAGTATACTGGATGGTAGTGCCCACGAGAAGGACTGGGTCTGAGATAAGACGAGTGGAATGCTCTACCTCTCCGGGGTCTGTACAGTACATGACTGCAAAACAAAGACAAATATGGCAATTAATATTACCACTTAAACTGCACAAATAAAACATGAAATGACTTACACTGAAACATTGTTTTCACAGCTAAACTACATTACATTTCTTATTGTCAAACAGAAACACTACACGGACAAACATTAAAACATTTCTTGGAAGCCACAGTTATTTTAAACAGTACAATAAACTATGCTGAAATCCATTATTAATGAGTGTACAAGCTTCTGGAAAAAAATATGATATCTGGTTTCAGCACATGAATGTCTGCACTAAGTGTACACAAGAAACAACTGTAAATTAAATTATCTCACGTATGCTTCTATTACAGTACAGATGCAAACACCTTAAAATATGTAGAAAACAAAGAAATAGAATAAAATACAAAACTAGTCTAATGCAAAATGTGGTTTGTGAATTTTATGTACGTACAGCAAATTGCCATGCAAGTTAGACATTAAGGGAAAGTATTTTTATTAAAGTGTTGAATGTTAAATCCACCAAACATTCACTGTAGGTGTCCCTTACTGGCGTATGTGTTTTAAATTACATTCACTGCTTTAAAATATGTCCCTAATATGATAAGTAAAAATAGGCTTATACTGTTGTGTAACTGAACAGATAATTTTGAGGCCGATTTACTAATGGATTTGAGAATGTTCATACAATAAAGTGTGAAGGTTCACTCCAATAATCCAATCATGTAGAAAGCAATGTATGACAAATGTAAAAAGGTAATATATGGCCCCTTCCATTTTCTTATATATGATGAAATACACATTATCAAACATAACACAAGGGCACATTCCTCCATGGAGAATAACTACAACACAAAGATATTGCTGGAGGAAAAGAATGCACACATTTAATTTCTGGTTAACACTCGCTAATAGAATTCCTGTGGATGTATACAAGGTAAAGATGTAACATTAAATCAGGGCCTAAAAGGCAAAGCATAAAACATTAACAATAAAATAGTCCAGCAGTGGCTGCTTGGTGTTTTACATTAAATTCAGATATGCGAGGTCTATAGTATGTCTGAGGATTACAGGAAAGACTGGAAATGTTGCTTGTCATTATGCTTTAGCAAATTTATCCTCCTGCTGTATTTTCAAAAGCGTACGCTAAATTATATGAAGTTCATCAATAAAAAGCTATTTCTTATATATATGTATTTACTGGGATTATGATATGACTGTGATAGTAGTAGTAAAAGCTTGGAAATTAACATTTATATGGGTCTAAGACGTCAATTGTGGTTCTTGGTGACTGCATATTGTTGTTTTGAGCAAGGATGTGTAGTACTGCGAGATGGCCTTTCACATTTTTATTGTTATTAGTAAAATTAGGAAATCATGCACCTGCTTGCGCATCCTGCCTGTTTAACTATTCAATGAAATTCTTATTGGGAATTCTTTGTCATTGCACAATGACCAGTGAAAATACATACAGGCAGAATATACAGACCAACACTTATATTGTAGGATGGCAATTATGTAATAGTATAGGGGTTAAAGATGCTTAAGACATGAAAAAGCTGTGGGAGAAACATGTTGTAAATGGATCAAAATAAAGTCATCATTTGTAGTGAAGCCAATATTTGTTTAAACTGTTACAATTACTTATTTTGAAATGGTTACAGATTCTTTGAAATACACATTTGTGTAAGAGACAAGGATTACTCAGCATTATGTTTTTAAATATTTTATTATTTTTGATGGAAATTACATGAGCACATCTGATAATATTCATAATAATAATAATAATAATAATCATCTTATATACCAATTAGCAAGTACAAACACCACCAAGTAAAAGAGAAAGAAGATCTCTGTGCAGTGCAATTACAAAAATAGTAAAATACTAAACAAAAGGGCATTCACAAAAGTTTCAGAGTTTTACAAGGAACAATTCATCTAAAGATAAAATGGAAACACATAAAAATCCTGCAGTTCTTGCCAAGATAACACTATCAGTTGAACTCCATATCTTCATAAAAATCCAAAGAAGGTGAGAATATTTTTTAAAAATATGTGCATACAAAACTTCACTCAAATGATTCCAAGTCCAGATTACATCCACAACAGAGATGGCATTAAATTATCACTTTTGTAGGGCTGAAGATTGAAGAGGAAATGTATGGGCAAGCCTATGGCACCCAGAGCTGATGGTGAGATGTTGGTCCTGGTGAATTAAATCATGGGCTAAATTAGTACAATAAAGCAATTTGGGTAACAGAATACTTTAGAGACCATAAATCAATGCAATTAAACAAACAAACAGTTCTCAAGTGTTTCTAATAATATTCCTAATGATAAAGAGCGTTTACATTTTGCATAATAGTTCTAGACTGCAGTAACCAAATGTATTATTGAGTGAAGTAACCCAAAGTAACCAGAGTCTATCTTCAATGGGTCTGACTTCAGCAGAGTGAATTCTGATCAATTGTGTTTTTTTTCTATTTGTGCTGAAGAATTAGCACATACACACAAGCACTCTATTGAGTAGGGTCAACTTTGACCAAGTGAAACATAGATTAGAGAATGAAAACAGATACAATATTGTTGGTGCTAATGGATTCTAATTAATGACTCTGCAATTATTCAAATCAAAAAACACTGATATGACAAATACAGCCTTACTCAAAAAAGAGTTCTTATTCATTAAAGGTAACCTGAACAGGTGTCCCATTGAAAGATATTGTGACTTGGTGACAACTGTAACACTTTCTATTGATCCCTACTTTAAGTTCTATTGACAATGGTCACCAGGACATAAAGTGAGGATTCATCTCCCAAATGGGAATGCAAAAAAATCCAAGAGTGGTTCTTGCCATCACCCATGCTATCCAAAATGAAAAAAATAACCTTAGCAACTATTCATAAGGGCAGAAACCCATAGCAACCTAATATAATATATATTTTACTGGTCTAGCTCCAAGAAAGTAAGTTGCTTTAGGTTATGAAACCTAAGGTTTATCATTTAAGAATGAAAATTCCTTATTGGATAAAGCTGATTATGATTTGAAAGCTTTGTGGAATTATTTGTATGAAAGAATATGATTCCCTAGAATGGAGTATATTGTAAAGAAAAAGCTTGTCAAAATATATAATGGAAAAATACATGATTGTTGAAACAATAGATAATATAAACTGGTATATATTACTGGAACATTGGTATATAAACTGGTCTAAATACATGTAGATATGTTAAGATGAAAATTTAATTTATTTTTATTTTTTTTATTCTTTTTTATTTGATAAGACTTTAAAATATATGAATTGATGTTACATCCATAATGTGGCAAATATTAAAAATAAGATTTTTTTCAAAATATAAAAATCCATCACAGGAGCTTCACTTCCTACTATGTATTGACATTTCAGAGCCCAGGATAAAGACCTTGACAGATCACCCTGTTTTTCAATTGGAAGATAAATGATCGTACCTCCAAAGGCACTAAAATATTCAAAGAACGAATGTTACTGAGCAATTTTCATTGTTTTGTTTTTACTCTGTACATGTAACAATTTTCTATGCACATAGTATGTGCCTACAATAGGATACAGCTAATGCACTTAAGAAATTAAAAGTATTGTTATTATGGTATGAATTATTATGTAGGTGGTAACATATAAGATGCAAGAAAATGAAACATATACTGTACATCTAGGTAATATGCCATCACAACATTTTAACATGCACATAATTTCCTGTGGAATACAGAGCAGCTAAAATTACATTGAACAATAACATAAAAACAAACCATAACCCTATAATACAGACTAATATGAATGCAAACGCCTCTATATTTATTAACAATGTTAAGTATTTACCACTGTTAGTTTTTCCATGCAGTTTGTTTGTTATCAACCATTTAAGACTAAAGAAAGCTTAAAGTATATCTAAAGCCATGTTTTTTTTATTTTGGATAGAGTAAGGAATAGTTAAAACCCCTGTCATCTTTTGCCATTTGTGGCCCATTGGGAAGATTTTCCTTCACTTCCAGTTTTTTTAGACACAACAGAAACTTAAAGTAAACCTCTTTAAAGTGGAAGAAATATCCACTTAAAAAGCTGTACCCATTAGAAGAATTTACCCCATATTCCTTTTCTGGTGCTGGCAGCAGGGACATCAACAGAAATAAAAACTGACAGATGTTCTAGCCCCTCATCACTCTATCCAAAACGAAAATTGAAAAAAATGTCATTAAATACTTTTTATGCTGCCCACAATTCAGCTTATTATATACCAAGACAGCCAACTGCGTTGCTTTTGACCATTAAGGCCCACAAATATCTTCTGGGCTATTCAATAGCTATGATGGAAGACACCATCGTGCCCAACATCCAGACCAAAAGACAATATCTGTCAATTGTGGCTATCCCTGTAGATGCACATTGTTGAGTTGGAAAATTGGCTGTACACTGGCAGATTCATGGCAAAGGTCAAATAAAAGCTTTTCATGACTTCAATTCTGTTCACTAAAAAGTTCCTCTCCTAGAACCACTACATGCCTGGCAGAAATATATTGTTTTTCTTTGACTTTTACACTGAGTTGTCAACTTAATGAGGATTTGCATTCTGCAATTTTTAACAGAACATTTAACTATTCACAATAAAAAACATATTTTCCATATATCGTTGTGATTCTGGAAACATTTACATAGACATGTATGTTAGTCAACAGCTCTTTCAAGCAGAGTAAGTTATCAATCATGTATTGGATTTTTAATAGATAAATGAGCACATAGATAAACAAATAGATGTGTTAATGAGAAATTTCTGCTATGCATTTTTATTAATATCAGTTTCTCTGTCATAAACCATTTCTCTTCAGGAGCAAACCTTTGCTCCAACCTCACCTTCCCCCTGTCTGTTCTCTTTATTATTTCTTCTCTTTTCTCCCCTTCACAGGTGCAAAGAAGAACACACACTCCAAGATCAGAGTATGTGTTGGACTGCTTGGAAGGCATGCTTTTGTTTTGGCTTTGAACATCTTTTTCATTTTCAGTTGGGCTTGCCAAGATCACAAACCACTTGCATAACCCAAGCAGGCCACTTATATAACATCTGTGGTATGCGGTAAATTCTGATGCATTGCTAAGGATACTGTATATCATAGGTAGAAAATGGCTGTAATACTGGATTTTGTACGCAGAAAATGGCCCCCTACAATACATACAAGTACATTTTCCACAGTAGATGAGATTTCTATACGACCAGCATATGAATGGTGACCTGCTTGCCTAATCGCGATACACCATTTAACATTTTTCTGCTCTGAAGCTGTTTTGATAGTTGTTGCCAGGTGGCAAGTATGGTGGCGTATTATTGTGAATGCTTCTAGCAGCATGGTCATATTAAAAGCATTGAAGAATTGTCAATGTATACATGAGATTTAATACATTGGTTAAAGGCAAAGAGGTAAACATAACTATAGCCCTTCAGTAAAACAATGCTGCAAATAATGCTGTGTAGTGTAAAGAATTACGTTGTATGATTGGATGCTAATAGGTACAGCATGCCATTACTTTTTATTTATTTTTATACAAGCTCTTGATTTTAATGAAGGTGGATTGTGAAATATTCCAATACATATATCTTAAAATATCCATAAGCACAAGATGACAGTGACTAAACTTGTTCAGTTAACGATCTTCTTTTTTTGCAGTAGCCTTAGTCACTGCATTCCAATGATCCAAGAGAAAAATTCTGGTCTCATAGGTTAAAAGCCTTGTTCACGGTTTCCTCCCAGAGAAGCCAGTGTCATACAGTGTCTGTACCTCCCCTAACCCCCCCGTAATAGGCCAAGAACATTAGGCTGAGGTAAGCAATAGTATTTATGCAGCAAGGTGGCCCAAAAGACACCTAAAACCATGCAGGGGAACGCCATCCTCTGATAGCAATTGGGTGTTACTTTGAGCAGGGTAAATGTGAAATGATTCTAAAAGAATTATGGCACCACCACAGATTTGCTTAAAAAATTAAAACATGAGAGTGGATCTATAGTAGAAATAGACACCCACGTAAGTGCGTTGCTGAGCTTGTACGTTTTAAAAATAATCTTTCAAGTACTTTTTAAAAAAATCCTTTCAAGCACACATGCTCACGATGATTTAGAGGTAATTGATAATTTCCCTGGATCTTTGCAGATGAAATAGGTGAGATGGAAAAATCCATTTGTTTGATGGCTGCATCAGCCAATGTGTGCACCTACTGAAAATTAATTTCTATTGTCCCTGTGCAACCTGCAGTTAAGAACAAGTCTTTTTTTAAATTCTGCTCTGCACAAAGTTTCAGCCACTGACCTAGCAGCCATCTTTTATGGTAAGCACTTGTTGCGTATATACCTGTAAAAATCTGTTGGGCCCCCTGGTCTATTAAATCATTTTTGTTAACACTGTTTTTACCACTATTTTTAAGCTCCAAATAGATGGTCTATATTGGCATTAAAAAAATAAAGCTCCAAATAAGGATTAAATTACCTGTCAGGTTTTTATTGCTGTATGTGTTCCCTCACTTTCTCTTTCACCAGCTGACAACAGGAATTGAAAAAAATCTCCTTGGTGGCCCAACACTTTCAGCACATAGAGGTTGACTTAGTAAAAGCAAATAAACTGTGAACAGTTCATGGGCAAATACTGCTGCGCAAAATGTGAGCAATTTGTTTCCTAGGAAACCCAGATCTTGATTCTAAGGCAGCAAATGGCAACACTGCAAAGCATCATCGACCTGGAAGGGAGTTTGGACCATACCCATCAGGTACTGACAGGGGCTAGTACAGAGGTGGGTAGAGATAAGGAGGTGCAGGCACCAGCACAGGGCAGATGGGTGACAGTTAGATGGGGTAGAGGAAAAAGTGTTAGAGAGGCCAGTCCTGATTTGACACATCGATACAAATATGCCAAGTTGCATGATGTTGGGGATATCAGTCAAGTAGCATTACTGGAGCAGAGTGACTCCCCTGGCTGCCAGGGGAACAACTCCTTCAGTGAGATTACTGGATGTGGAACATCCTTCCACAGCTGGTGGTGTCAGCAGGGAATGTCGATAATTTAAAAAAACCTCTTAAATGGGTATCCTAACGAGCGCACAATATAGGGATATTGGAAATAGTATTGACATAAACACACACTTACACAGGTCGAACTGGATAGACTGGTGTCTTTAAACAACCTTACCAACTATGTAACCATGTTCACTTTGCAAGGGTAGTTGTACTTTGCAAGTGAAAATTCCCCAGAGCTTAGTGAATACGAGGAAGCACTGCTGACTTCCATCATCCATTCTTTTTTATTTTCCATGTATGTAATTTGGTTTTCTTTGCCAAGTGAAGCTTCACCCCATTCACTAAGCACAGGGGAACATCTTGCAAAATTTAACTTCCCTTGCAAAGTGAACAGCCTAATTACCTTTAGTAAATCAACTCAATTTTGTCAACATGACTTAATCTCTCTAATTGGGACACAAACAGCAGTAAAAAGGACAGGGGTCCTCATCCTTACCCACCATATCCAAAAACAAAAAAAAAAAAAATCTTGAAAGCTGTAATGGAAATATTTCTATTGAACGTTCATTGTTTTACATCAAGAAGCTTTAGCCTGCAAATCTGCATAGTAATATTTCTAGAAAAACAACACATTCCTCCCAAACACTGATTAGCACATATTTTAAAACTAAAGGATCTTTAGAAGTGCATATGCATGCTCAGAAAACACACAACAGGAATAATGTATTCAAGGCAATGATTCATATAAACGAAAGTTGATTTCTGAAGATGAATACCAATTGCTGAAGATTCAGGAAGGCCATGGAATGATCTAGAGTGGAGTAATAAAACTGCACGTGTCTTACTTTTCTCACAAAATGGAGGGTCGCTACTCCAGCTGAGGTCCCACTGACAGGTCAGGGTTTCACTGCCCACAATATCATATCCAGGATCGCACTGATAGGTAATTTTGGCTCCTCTGACAAGATCTGTGTGAGATGTAGTCTTCCATCCATTCTGGATTTCAGGTAGTTCTGAGCAAGAATCATTCCTGGACACTTCTAAAATATATAACAGAAAGAAGCTGGTTGAAAAAAGAATTGCCATGAGGCTGATGTACTAACAGAGTTATTCTTTTACTGTAGGCTATATTCATCACAAAAACAACAACAGAAAAACTCAGCATGAGGAGAAGTTTCTTATTTTAAAATTCCTTTGAAACTTCTCTTATTTTTTTGTTTGGGTTTGCTGAATGTTCCTTGATGTCTGTTTGATAAGTGCAAAAAATGCCTGTTGATTTTGTGAAGCTTTGTGAGCTGATGCCCTCCTGTGCTCTCTTATAAGTCATATTTGGTATTTTTCTTCAATCCTGATGGCTGAATGGAAAGGTGGTGTATCAAAGTAAAAGTGAGTATATGCCACAGGGGAGGGGACATTACAGCAAATCTGTTGCTTTATCCTACATTGGCAAAGGCCAAGGTTTCTTTAAAACTGATCTCTGGGCAAATATAAAATACATAAATAATACAGCTCTGTATTTATGAACTAATCTTTTTCTTAAAACATTTAATTTTAATGTGAGAAATTGGTTAACAAAGACAATGGATGCAACATCTGTCCGAGAAGACATTTCCAAAATAACATTGTATAGTTTATATTAACGTATCTTTAAAAGATTAATGCAGCAATAATATACCCTTAAATATATATAGTTACATGGTTAGTCTGGCTGAAAAAAGGCAGTTCAACCATGAAGAAAAAAAAATTTACAATCCTATACCCACAGTTGATCCAGAAGAAAGCAAAGAACTCAGCAAAGCATGATGCAATTTGCTCCTACAGGGGAAAAAAAATTCTTCCTGATCCCCCGAGAGGCAATCAGATATTCCCTGGATCAACTTTACCTATAAACGTTAGTATCCAGTTATATTCTGTGTATCTAGGAAAGAATCCAGGCCTTTTTTAAAGCTATCTGCTGAGCTTGCCAGAACCAACTCTTGAGGGAGTCTTTTCCACATTTTCACAACTCTTTCTGTGAAGAAATCTTTCCATATTTGGAGATTAAATTTCTTTTCCTCCAGACGTAAAGAGTGACCCCTTGTCCTTTGTGATGACCTCAGGGTGAATAACTCTACACCGAGTTCACTATATGAACCACTGATGTATTTATACATGTTGACCACATGCCTCCTTAATCTCCCCTTCTCAAGAAAGAATAAATTAAATTCCTTTAATCTTTCCTCATAGCTGAGCTCCTCCATGCCTTTTATCAGTTTGGTTGCCTTTCTCTGCCTTTTCTCCAGTTCCCCAATATTCTTTTTGTGAATTGATGCCCAAAACTGAACTGAAAATTCCAGATGAGGTCTTACTAATGATTTGTACAGGGGGAAATGATATCTCTCTGGAGTCTATACCTCTATACAAGAGAGGATTTTGCAAGCTTTAGAAACCGCAGCTTTGTATTGCATGCCATTATTAAGCTTGTGATCTACCAGAACTCCCAGATCCTTCTCCACCATTGATTCCCTCAGGTGTACTCCCCCTAGTATGTATGATGCATGCATGTTCTAGCCCTCAAGTGCAGAACTTTACATTTATCAACATTAAACCTCATTTGCCACATAGTTGCTCAATTAAACAGTGCATCGAGGTCGGCTTGTAAGTTGGAGACATCCTGTAAGGACGTTATTCCACTGCATAGCTTGGTGTCATCTGCAAAGACTGAAATGGGATTTTTAACCCCAGACCCTATATTGTTTATAAATATATTAAAAAGTAAAGGTCCCAACACTGAACCTTGGGGTACACCATTAACAACCCTAGACCATTCAGAGTATGAATCATTAACCATTACTCTCTGAATACTATCTTTTAGCCAGTTTTTTAACCATTTACATACTTATTTTTCCAAGCCTGCAGACTTTACCTTACACATTAGCCGTGTGTGGGGAACGGTGTCAAACACTTTTGCAAAATCCAAGTATACCACGTCCACCGCTCTGTCCAAGGTTTTGCTCACCTCCTCATAAAAAGAAATCATATTTGTTTGACAACTTCTGTCTTTCATGAATCCATGCTGTCTGTTGCTTAAAATATTTTTTTCAAGCAAGAACTCATCCACACCTACACCTCCTCCCTCCATGCTGCCAAACAGGCCTACTTCTTGACCCTCATCAAGGCCCTCTCCTCCAATCCTCGCCGACTCTTCTCTGCCTTCAACTCTCTACTCTCTCCACCCCCCCCTCCACCCAGCACATCACTCACTGCCCTTGAGATTGCCAATCACTTCAAAAACAAGATTGACACAATTCGCAAGGACACTGCCGCAACTCACACGCCCTCTCAACCCGTCCCCTCTCACACAGCTACCCCCTTATCCCCCCTCCCCCTCGACATAAACCGCAGGGACTTCGTCGCTGCTCAAACTCTCTCCAACCCCCTTCACCCTCACTCAGCTACCCCCTCATCACCCCTCTCCCATGGCCCCACCACTGCTCTGACCTCCTCTTCCACCCCACCCTACATTCCTCATACTGAAGCTCCCCCCACACTCCGCACCTTTGACCTTACTACCATCGAGGAAGTCTCCAAGATCCTCTCTGATGCCCGCCTCACCACCTGCCCCCTCGACCCTATCCCCTCACAACTCCTACGACCTTCCTCCTCCTCCATCCTACGCTCCCTCACCCACATCTTCAATCTCTCCCTCTCCTCAGGCACTTTCCCCTCCCCTCTGAAACATGCACACATCACCCCCATACTTAAAAAGCCCTCCCTGGACCCCAATGACCCGAACAACCTCAGACCCATCTCCCTGCTCCCATTTACATCTAAACTCCTCGAGCGCCTAGTCTACACCCGCCTATGCTCTCACCTCAACGACAACAACCTCCTTGATCCCCTACAGTCCGGCTTCCGTCCCCTACACTCCACCGAAACCGCCTTACTCAAACTCTCCAACGACCTGCTAACCGCCAAAGCTAATGGCCACTATTCAGTGCTCCTACTCCTTGACCTCTCTGCGGCCTTCGACACAGTCGACCACCCCCTCCTCCTCAAAAAACTACACTCCCTCGGCCTCAGAGACTCTGCTCTCTCCTGGCTCTCATCCTACCTGTCACAACGCTCCTTCAGCGTTACCTATAATGCTACCACCTCCCCCTCACTCCCCCTCTCTGTTGGGGTCCCTCAAGGCTCTGTCCTTGGGCCCCTTCTCTTCTCCATCTATACCTCCTCCCTTGGCCAACTCATACACTCTCACGGCTTCAACTACCACCTCTATGCCGACGACACACAAATCTATCTCTCAACCCCCCACCTCACCCCCTTGGTCTCAGCCCGAATCACACACCTACTGAGCGACATATCAGACTGGATGTCGCTCCACTTCCTTAAATTGAACCTCTCCAAAACCGAGTTTCTTGTCTTCCCCCCAGCCCGGACACCACCCCCCATTGATTTCTCCGTCACATCCAACAACGCTACCATCAATCCCGCCCTGCAGGCCAGAGTACTGGGTGTCATTCTGGACTCCAACCTATCCTTCCAGCCCCAAGTCCAATCTTTAACAAACTCGTGCAGACTCCACCTCCGCAACATCGCCAAAATCCGCACGTTCCTAACCCCAGAAACCACTAAACAGCTCATCCACTCCCTCATCATATCACGACTCGACTACTGCAACTCCCTCCTCACTGGCCTGCCTCGCCGCTGGCTATCCCTGCTTCAGTCCATCCTGAATACGGCTGCCAGACTCATTCACCTTTCTAACCGCTCTGTCTTCGCCACCCCCCTCTGCCAATCCCTCCACTGGCTTCCGATTGCGCAACGGATCAAATTCAAAATCCTAACGCTGACGTACAAAGCTGTCCACCATACTGCCCCGAACTACATCACTGACCTAATATCCAAGTACCGCCCAGCACGCACACTCCGCTCCTCACAAGACCTCCTTCTCTCTAGTTCCCTGGTCTCCTCCTCCCATGCCCGCCTCCAGGACTTCTCCAGGGTGTCACCCATCCTCTGGAACTCCCTGCCCCAACCCATCAGATTATCACCTACTCTTCTCTCCTTTAGGCGCACCCTGAAAACCCATCTCTTCAGGGAAGCCTACCCCACCCCCTGCTAACTTGCCGACCTCCTCCACTCTTCCTACCACCCCATCCCCCACAGCTATCTCCTCCTGTGCCACCACCCCCTCCCTCCTAGATTGTAAGCTCGAAAGAGCAGGGCCCTCGAACCCCTCGTGTATCACATTGTATTGGTATTGTTCTGTCACATGTTCTGTCCCCCTTTGTAATGTACAGCGCTGAGCGAACTATTGGCACTTTATAAATACTGTATAATAATAATAATAATAATCCATGTGGTCTTTTATTAAACTCTCCAGTATCTTCCCAACTATAGAAGTTAAACTAACAGGTCTATAATTACTTGGTAAAGACTTTGATCCCTTTTTTAAATATAGGCACCACATTGGCATTACGCCAATCCAGTAGTACTAGGCCAGTCATTAAAGAGTCCCTAAAAATTAGAAACAATGTCTTTGAAATGACAAAGCTCAATTCTTTAAGGACCCGTGGGTGTATGCCATCTGGTCCAAGTGCTGTATTCACCTTTATTCTGTCTAAATTTTTCTAGATCATAGCAGTTTTGGATCATCTGGTGTCAATACCATGTCCATTATGGACAAGAGCTCCTCCATGCTCCTTTGTATACACAGAGCTGAAGAAGGTATTTAATACATTTGCCTTCTTTTTGTCCCCAGTCACCCACTCTAGATTATTTTGTAAAGGGCCTACATGCTCAGAACGGAGCTTTTTACTATTAATATATTTCAAGAATTTTTGGGGGTTTGTCCTGCTATCTTTTGTAATCTGTCATTCATTTTCAATTTTGATTTCCTTTTTACACATTATGTTATATTCTTTGTAATGTTTAAATGATGATAGCGATCCTTCATTTTTATATTTTATAAAAGCTCTTTTATTATTGTTTATGACTTTTTTAACTTTGTCCATAAGCCGCATAGGTTTCATTTTTAGCCTTTTAAACTTGTTGCCCATGAGCATATATTTTACAGTGTGTTCACATATAGTCTTTTTGAAGAACACCCATTTTTGGCCTGTGTTCATCGATGCCAATCCCAGTCTAAATCTTGGAAAGCAGCTCTCAGCCTTGGAAAATTAGCTCTCTTAAAGTTGAGTGTTTTTATCTTTCCCGTATGTACTTGTTGTTTACAGCTAACAATATATGAAATCATGTTATGGGCACTGCTACCCAGATGTTTTTTTATATGGACATTAGTAATAAGCTCTGCATGGTTTGAGATTACCAAGTCCAGCAGAGCATCATAGTTCTCTTCATGCTCCAAAGCTTTCAACTCACCTATTTTGCTTGGCAGACTTCTGGCATTGGTGAACAAACACTTTAATTCATTGACACCTTTTGCACAT
The DNA here is from genome assembly GCF_062004578.1 of Staurois parvus. NCBI lineage: Eukaryota > Metazoa > Chordata > Amphibia > Anura > Ranidae > Staurois > Staurois parvus. The sequence goes on along the minus strand of NW_028318132.1, from coordinate 5,518,979 downwards.
GTGTGTTGCATGTTTTTTATTTTCGTACAAATGGATCAAGAGAGCTTGGTCATGCACAGCCCCTCCCAGTAATTTATCAACCCAGTCCACCACATGCTGAACCCGACATAAATGAGACAACAAACCATTCGGTTGAAGCGATCCTGGCAACAAATTATTATATCAGTCCTTTTGATTATAGAATCCCCTATTACCACCAACTGTCTAGGACTTTCTGCATTACCTTCACCACCCCTCCCAGATGGTCTGCTCTCCTGGCTGTTAGGGATATCAGTGACATCTGGGGCTGCCACCCCTGAGCTTGCCACCCCCACATCTTCAACCAACTTGGCAAATCTGTTTAGGTGCTCAAACCCAGGGCTGGCCTTCCTTTTATGTGAACCCCTAAAACAACTACAAGCACCAGCAATCAAAAGCAAAACTGTTTCTCACTCTCTGCTCAAATTTCCCACTCTTTAGCTTCCAGCCAGCAAAATGTGCCAGTATACAGTATATATATATATATATATATATATATTTATTTTAATGCATGCAGTATAAGTACTTGAATTTGACTTGCTTTCAGCCCCTTGAAGTCCCTATACAGCAGAGCTCAGAAGGAGGGAATGGAAAGCAGAACAAGGTGCAATTCAGTTGCTGCAGTGCAAGGATCATGCTGGCAGTAAGAGAAAGCAGAGTGGCAGAAGCATGAACTAATCAGTATGCTGCATTAACGTTCCCTGTCAAATCACAGGGAGGCAGTTGGGAGGGGACCTGTAGGTCTACTGAAGTGCAACTGCAAAAAATCAGGTCTTGCCACATAGGGCTGTGATTTGTAACAGAGATGAGTAAATCTCAGAAATGAATGGAAAGAAATACAATTTGTGGCATATACAGTATATATTTTATATGTGTATTTTGCCTGGAGTTCAGCTTTAAAATACAGGCTATAGGTCATGCCAACCCCAATTCATTTAATATCATATTCAGATTCAAATCGTTTCCAGAATCATGGTAAAATACTGGTATCTGCCTTATACCCCCTACTATTTTCCTGAACAATAGTGGAGTTCATTGCTATTATGAGAAGTTTATTAAACAGAAATAAAGATATCTTTAATCTTTTGTGAGGCACTTAAAAACATTACTTCAATTGATTTTCTACTTTCAGTAACAATTTGTAAATCCTTATTCTTATTCAAGTAAACCTCTCAAAAACTTAGCAATTAAAACAGCATACAGCAAAAAAATAAATATCAATATTGGTGGATCTATGAAGCTTTAAAGGACCAATAGGGAGAAGGAATTGACAGGCAGCTTTCACTGAAGTGCTACTTATAATGTAACTGCTGCTTATACATATTTCCATCATAGTCTGAGTTTGAAATGCTCAGGTTTATGACAGTCTGGTCTTTTTGTGGTCCTAAACTAAAAAATTAAAAACTATCTTTTAGGGAACAATGAGAAATGTTAACAGGGTTTAAGCAGTACTCTGAAAGATAACACTTTTGTCTTGAATGTCTCCTGAAAAATAGGGGTACACTTATTGTGTCTGCCTGAAATCTCAGAGCTGCTTATCTGAAGTGTGATATAATTTGAAGTTGGCCGTACATTGTGAGAATTTTAGCCCATTCCTAAAGAGCCGGCTGAAAATTGCTCAGCGGTTGCTTTTCTACTCTCCATTCTACAAAAGATGATTGTGCGATATGCTGAAAAATTCCAATCAGATGCAGCTGGATGCCACAATGCATAATCTGCAGCAGGAAATTCAGCGTATGGCAAATGTAAAGTGCATTTCCACTTTTGCAGTCAAATATAAGAAAACTCCACTATACAGTATGTCTGCGGAGGGAGACAAGAAAACCAGCCTGAATCAGGGCCTAGCCAATTCCTGGAGATGTGTGCCCAGATAGTGGCTGGGAAGCTGCTAAGTAGTCTGGAGACCTGGAGAAAGATTCTTTACCCACCAAGGAGAGTTCCAAGCCTCAAGGGGGCTATTGCCTCTAAGGCAGCCTGAGAACTATGCTGCTGTTCTGTGAGGTCTCAGCGGTGGTAGAGCTGGGACCTGGAAGTGATCTGGGACTGACTGCAGGACTTCACCAGGGATCTGGTCTAGAGAAGGACTGTCTTGCTCATTACACTGGTCCGGTCTGGAGGAAGCTGGAAGGTGGCAGCTGTCCCGAGGACTTGTGAGCAATGACCCTGAATTGATTCCTGGTGACTGTGTGCTTTTGGGATATACAGTAAGTGCCAGAGGTAGCTTGGACTGAAAAAGCTCTCACGGGGTCTCACGGGGATACTGGTGGCTCCCCTGTCCTCTTCAGGATTCTGGACTGTGATTTTGTGAAGAGTGCCCTTCCGCACTGTGCAGTGTTCCTGAGGTAATATGAGGCCTTAGACTGTTCAGTATTCACAGCTGCTTAAGCAGAAGACTGTCCTCTAATTGCTAGGTGCTGACTCTTTTGGAGTATCCCATGTCCCCAACCCCTCTCCTGTTACAAGTTTTATCAGCAAAATCACAAAAAGACAACCCACAGACTGTTTATTAGAGCCAGAGTGAATAGATTGCTGATTGGGTGGCTTGTAGCCTTTCTACTGTTTGGGGGAGAATCAATAAAATTCAGCGCCCCCTGCGCAGGTAGCATTACGTACAGGTATGTTTAAACGCAAAAGAAACTGTCCTGGAAAGTATAGGGATGGATTTACTAAAGGGGTGGACAGGGGCGGACTGACAACTCATGGGGCCCCCGGGCAATAGGGGATCATGGGGCCCCTGTGTCCTTGCCCAAACTCAAAAAAGCCTATGAAAAAGGTACCAGGGAATCTCATGGGGCCCCCTACTGACCCTGGGCCCTCGGACAGTGCCTGAGTTTCCAAATGGTCAGTCCGCCCCGGGGGGTGGATTTTCCTTGCACCTAATTTGGTATGCTTTACAAAGTGAAGCTTTACCACGCTCACTGAGCTCTGGGAAAAAATTAGTGCATCTGCACTTACAAAATACACAGTCTATTTGCCTTTATTAAATCCTCCCCATAAAGTTTTTTCTTTTTTAATCTCTCCAGATCAATTTCTATACATTTTTAAAAAAAACAAATGCAGGAAGCAAGTGTGAATGCAGCCTTAGGCTGGCCATACGAGTCATTTTTTCTCATTCAACTAGCAAGGTAAACAAAATAAAATGACTAGATTCCCCCATCCCTCCCACTATGTTATTGTATTCTTTTTTTTTTTTGGTGAAAATTCTCTTTATTGTTTTCAGTTAAGCATAACATACAAACACAACAAGACTGCAGCTAGTCACTAGATGGCGACAAGCAGCCTTACAAACAAAAATAAACAAGAAACAAAAAAGGAACAAAATACAACCTTATAGAACAGTGCCTGTGAATGTCATCACTGGGACCCATATATTAGATAGTTAAGGATAGAGAAACCTCTCCATAATACAGATAAAGAAGTAGTATAACAGAGCAATCTACAGCTCATTAAAACAGACGATACACTAGACAATCAAAGCAACTTTACAAATATAATATGCACAGAATACCACAATGCAAGTAATTAAGTCAAGGGACCTCATGGATCAACTACTGTTTGAAAATTCTCCATTAATCTGAGACAGTGAGGGGAGAAGCTACCTACCCACCCCAAACCTTATCCAATTTGTACAATGCTTCCCTATTTAGACGTGGCCTTATATAGAGGTAAGGTCTTATTCATCAACGCCTTCCAGGCTTCCACCATTAGAGCAGCAGTTTTTTCCAGGATAAAACAATGAGTTTCCTGGTGTGCAAGAATAGCAGTGTGAGTAATGTGCGGATAGCTTTAGTGGGAGCTAAATCATCCACCGAACTTAAGAGGCAGTGTCTCATTGTAGGTCATAAAGCTTAAGAGGTCACAGCCTGGGCACACCATAGAACCTCAGACCAGAACACCTGCACGGCCGCACAGTTCCAGAAAATGTGCATAATATCAGCCCCAGCTAGAGCACAGCACCAACAGGAGGAGGACTCTGTTCCAATGATCTTAGCTATATTAGCAGGGGCCATATAAATGCGGTATAAAAAAATATGTAGTGTATTTATTGGTTACAAGCTGATATGAGCCTGGTAAAGGGTGCATCCCGCACGTCCTCCCAGTCCTCTCTTTCCAGATCAGGGACCACAGACGCCTACCTAGACCTAAACACACTCAAGAGCCTGTTAGTTTCAGGGAAAAGAAATGTATAAATAGTAGATAGGGGCTTAGTTAAATCCTCATCATGCAACAAAGGCTCCAGGTCCAATGGAGAAAGGGGGACTCTGGAGGACCCAAATTGTGACTGATAGGCATACCTTAGTTGTATATAATGGAAGAACTGCTTGTTTGGTAAGTGATGTAAGGACTTCAACTCATCAAGTGTTCTCAAAATTACATTACTAGCAATGTCACCTATTTTCTTTACCCCAGACCTCGTCCACACACTAGGATCCTCATACATTCAAAAATGGGACAAATTAGGATTTTTCCGTAAGGGAATGTGTGGAGAAGCAGAAAAGGGTCCCCCATAATCAACCCCATGTGTCACCGTCCAAGCCCTTAATACAGATCTCATAGAAACAGGTGGTAATGTATGCTCATCACTTCCTGTTTACTATATCATAAAGGCAGACAGAGTGGTTCCAGTCTTTGTCTCTATGATCAGCCAGCAGAAGAACCGGCTGGTTGATCGGGTGTCCCGCAGGATGGGACAGCCCGTCAGGGCTTTTTTTTCTCAGAGAATAGGTGCAGGAACTCAAACATGCCCTCACCGCACCACTGCCTAAAGGGATCATTGTTAAATCAGCTCAGAAGTGCACTATGTGCAAGGTTCAGGAGAGCACTGCGTAGAGAGTGCAGGGTTCAGGACAGCGCTGCGTAGAGAGTGTAGGGTTCAGGAGAGCACTGCGTACAGAGTGCAGGGTTCAGGAGAGCGCTCCGTACAGAGTGCAGGGTTCAGGAGTGCGCTGGTACAGAATGCAAGGTTCAGAAGTGCACTACGTACAAAGTGCAGGGTTCTGGAGTGCGCTACGTACAGAGTGCAGGGTTCAGGATTGCTCTACGTAGAGAGTCCAGGGTTCAAGAGTGCGCTACCTACAGAGTGCAGAGTTCATGAGTGAGTTGCGTACAGAGTCCAGGGCTCAGGAATGTATATCTCACAGGACAGTTTACAACAACCCCCCCTTCTAGTACAGAGCGCTCCACCCACCCCTAAATCCTCTCTCCCCCACCTAAAGAGTATCAGAGAAAGGGGCTGCTGTAGAAGAGAAGCTACAACTTACAGTAGGAGTTCAAAGTTAAGTGGGGAGAGGAAGCATTAGTGCTAAGAGGGGGATAGGGGATGATATTGGTGCAAAGTTAATGAGGAATTGGTGGAGAGAAAGGGCGAACATTGGGGATAAGTAGGGAAGAGGGGGATATTTTAGATAAGTGGGGGAAGAGGAGGGGCATTGTGGTTTAGTGGAGGGAGAGGAGGAACATTGGAGATATAGGGGGGAGAAGGGGACATTTGGGATAAGTGGGAGGGGGGATTTGGGATAAGCAGGGGGGAGAGGGGGCATTTGGGATAAGTGGGAGAGGAGAGTGGACATTGGGGATAAGTAGGGGAGCGAGGGGACATTGGGGATAAGTGGGGGAGAGGAGGAACATTGGTGATAAGTGGGTTTTTTTTTTGGATAATTGGGGGTAGAGGAGGTTCATTGGGGTTTAGTGGAGGGAGAGGAGGAACATTAGAGATAAGTGGAGGAGAAGGGGATATTTGGGATAAGTGTGGGGAGAGGGTGACATTTGAGATAAGTGGGGGAGAGAGGGGATATTTGGGATAAGTGTGGGGGAGAGGGGGACATTTGGGATAAGTGGGGGGAAGCATTTGGGGATACGTGGAAGAGGAGGGGGGGCATTGGGGGTAAGTGGAGGGAGAGGGGAGGCATTGGAGATAAGTAGAGGGCGAGGGGGGACATTGGGGATAAGTAGTGGGAGAAGAGGAACATTGGGGATTAGTGAGGGAGAGGGGGACATTTTGGAAAAGTGGGGGTAAAGAGGGGAAATTGGGGTTTAGTGGAGGGAGAGGATGAACATTGGAAATACGTGGGGGAGGAGGGGGGACATTGGGGATACGTGGGGGAGCAAAGGGACATTGGGGATAAGTGGAAGGAGAGAAGGGACATTGGGGATAAGTGGAGGGAGAGGAGGAACATTGGAGATAAGCGGGGGAGAAGGGGATATTTGGGACAAGTGTGGGGGAGAGGGTGGCATTTGGGATATGTGGGGGGGGGGCATTGGGGATAAGTGGGTGAGAGGGGGGATACTTGTGATAAGTGGGAGGGGGAGAAGTGGACTTTTGGGAAAAGTGGGGAGGGAGAAGGGGACATTTGGTATAAGTGGGGGGGGGGGGGGAGAAGAGGTAATTTGGGATAAGTGGGGGGGGGGGGGAGAAGGGGACATTTGGGATAAGTGTGGGGGGGGCATTTGGGGATAAGTGGGAGAGGAGGGGGGCACTGGGGATACATAGGGGGAGAGGGAGGACATTGGGGATACATGGGGGGAGAGGGGGGACATTGGGGATAAGTGGAGGAGACGGGGACATTGGAGGTTAGTGGAGGAGCCTGTCACATTGGGGATTAGGGGAGGGAACAACATTGGGGATTAGTGAGGGGGATGACATCGGGAATTAGGGGGAGAGGAGGAACACTGGGGATAAGTGTGGTGGGGGGGTGATGCTGTGTGTGAGTGTAGTGTGCCCTATGTAACTGTGCTCCACATGCTGAATGTCACATACCACAGTACACTTGGTCAGGAAGATTCCAGGAGATGTCCATTACAGGTGGGGTACAGCAGTACACCCATTCCTGAAACAGCAGAGGAGCAAAGCTCTGAGCAGTATGCTGCAGGAACTGGAGGCGGCTCAGTGTCCTGGGACTAACAGCCAATAGGAAGTCAGGAAAGTATGTATGGACTTCTTGTGGAAGAGGCAAAACTTACAGTGCTGGCTTTGCATTGCAGAGTATTACTAGCTGCAGTAGAGTGCTGGGCTAGGACAGGCTGGAATATGATACATTAGGAGATAGGAGTCCATGTACAATGTACTCGCTCAGAACGCAACCGCACTGAAGAAAAACACCACTCCCCTATTTTATCTCATAATTCTTACATCTTTATTTAATTCTATTTTTTTTCTTTTTCATTTAGTTTTTCTTCTCTGTTTGAATTTGAGTATTTTTATTTAATTGTTCTACTTTTTTGCTGCGTTCCTATTTTCAATCGTCTTTATCACCTTTTTAAATTTTATTTTAAGCTCATTGTTATACTTCATTGCCAAATGTATTGAGACACCCCTCCAAATCATTGGATTAAGGTGTTCCAATCACCTCCATGGCCACAGGTGTAAAACATCAAGCACCTAGGCATGCAGACTGCTTCTACAAACATTTGTGAAAGAATGGGTCATTCTCAGGAGCTCAGTGAATTCAAGTGTGGTACCGTGATAGGTTGCCATCTGTGCAATAAGTCCATCTGTGAAATTTCCTTGCTACTAAATATTCCACAGTCAACTGTTAGTGGTATTATAACAAAGTGGAAGCAACTGGGAACAACAGCAACTCAGCCACAAAGTGGTAGGCCACGTAAAATGACAGAGAGAGTCAGCGCATGCTAAAGCACACAGTGCGCAGAAGTCAGCAGAGTCAATAGCTAAAGACCTCCAAACTTCATGTGGCCTTCAGATTAACACAATAACAGTTAGTAGAGAGCTTCATGAAATGGGTTTCCATAGCTGAGCAGCTGCATCCAAGCCTTACATCACCAAGTTCAATGCAAAGCGTCGAATGCAGTGAAGACATGTTCTGTGGAGTGATGAATCACTCTTCTGTGTCTAGGGATTCGATGGACGTGTCTTGTTTTGGCGGTTGCCAGGAGAAAGCTACTTGCCTGACTGCATTATGCCAAGTGTAAAGTTTGGTGGAGGGAGGATTATGGTGTGGGGTTGTTTTTCAGGGGTTGGGGTTGACCCCTTACTTCCAGTGAAGGGAACTCTTAAGGAGTCAGTAGAACAAGACATTTTGGACAATTTCATGCTCCCAACTTTGTGGAAACAGTTTGGGGATGGCCCCTTCCTGTTCCAACATAACTACACACCAACGCACCAGGCAAGGTCAATAAAGATATGGATGAACGAGTTTGGGGTGGAGGAACTTGACAAAGTTCTGACCTTAACCCGATAGAACACCTTTGGGATGATTTAGAGTGGAGACTGCGAGCCAGGCCTTCTCGTTCAACATCAGTACCTGTCCTCACAAATGCGCTTCTAGAAGAATGGTGAAACATTCCCATAGCCACACTCCTAAACCTTGTGGACAGCCTTCCCAGAAGAGTTGAAGCTGTTATTGCTGCAAAGGGTGGGCCAACTCAATATTGAACCCTACGGACTAAGACTGGGATTCCATTAAAGTTCATATGCGTGTAAAGGCAGTACTTTTGGCAATATAGTGTATATAATAACATATCCCTTTTTGTCCTTTCACCTGTCCTTTTATCTTTTTCCACACTTTTGCACATATTTATCCCTTTTTCCTTTTATCCTTATTTTTACATTCTTTCATTATGTCTTCTCTCCCTTACACACATTCCAACACCTGCTCACATTTCCCTCATCACAGCCAATGATACATATTTATTCACCGACACCCACCTCTGAGATCAAGCCCTGATGGGTGGGGCAAAATGCATCAGAGGACTTGGCTGGAGCAGCAGCTGAAGCCATTACACATTCATCCGGACTTACTGGGTCGGTAGAGAGGTGTCTGTCTTCTTCTATGAAAGATTTCCATGTTTACAATGGAAAAAGTGTAGGGCTTTGGAGTTACTCATTGGTAGTAAACCATCTACATTACTAGAAGAAACAACCAAAACCATAAACTATTTTAAGGAAAATTGCAAGTATCAAGTAGTAGTCATTTGCAACTTTATCATCATTGTTAATTTATATTGATTTGTAGCGGTCCTATCTTGAACATATTAGGCATAAATGTATTCTGTCTATGTTATTATTATTATACAGTATTTATATAACGCCAAAAGGTTTGTTCAGCGCTGTACATTATAGTGGGGGACAGTACATGAGACAATACAGTAACAAAACAATACACTAGGGGTTCGAGGGCCCTGCTCTTTCAAGCATGTTCAGGTGAAAGTAGAGTTTTTCCCCTTTTCTTGTCTTGTGATGATCTGCAGCCATTTTATATCTACATGCACTCCAATGATGGTCGCATGGCATTTCTAAGGGTGGGTTTCTTGATGTTGAAAATAGTGGACTACGCATGAGTAATGTGTATTAATGCAGCCATCAGAAGCCTGTGTGACAGGTTAACAATGGAGGAACACAACTGGGAAACAGAGACATTGTCTCTTTCTACAGAGTAACGGAACAAGGACCTTCATAGCAGAATCACAAGGCATTATTTTTATAAAAGTTGAAAAGTCAAAAACATCACTTTACAATTTTAAAGCACTTTAGTGATTGGGTTTAAATATACGGTACTTTAACATTCAGTTTGTTTTTGTGCTTTAACCTCCCTGGCAGTCATCTTGAATGTGGCTCGGGGTTAATTTTCAGTACCAATAGCGGTAACCCCGAGCCACACTCAGGATTACACTGTAGTGTAACTTACCTTGTCCCTCTGATCCCCCGATGTTCTCCCTCTATGTCCTCCAGCCAATTCCGGCATCTGTCTTCCGGGTTCCCTTCCCTGCGAGCGCCGCGATGCAGGGGGTGGAACCGGCGGGTGAGTAAAAAAAGTAAACAAAACTTGACATACACACAATACATTGTAATTTCTTAGGATTACATTACTGTATCAAACCATTTCACCTCAGTTTTGTCCCTAGTGCTTTCTCCAGTGCCCTGCCTTCACTTTTACCATTTCTGCCTGGAAACTTGAGAACATCCATGGCGTCTGATAAGTGTCCCTGTAGGTCAAAAGCGGTTTTAGACCAGCTAGAAAACAGTGATAGTGAATTAGAATCACTTGCAGAATTGAGTGGTAGTGATTCATGAGGAAATTCGTCATCAGACACTGAAAGTGACGACAGCGATGATTCTGTGACTGAGCTCAGTGATGTGCGAACTTGGTGTTCTATTGACTGTGGTACAGATCAGGCAGTGCCCCCAAGATTCCCCTTTACTGGAGCATCTGGTATGAAAGTAGACATTGAACACGACAACCCCTTGGCATACTTACAATTATTTCTGACCGATGAGGTTATTGAAAAAATAGTTACTGAGACAAACCGGTACCAAGAGTAACAAATGGCTACTCTGCATCGGAAGTTTCCACGAAGCAGAAAGTGGGAACCAGTGACCAAAGATGACATTTGGAAATTTCTGGGCCTAATAATACTTCAGGGAGTGGTGGGGAAACCCCTGCAGAAGTGGTATTGGACAACTAATAAATTACTTGCCACTCCATTCTTTGGCACAGTCATGTCAGAGTACAGATTTTCCCTGATCATGAAATTTTTACACTTCAAAAACAACTAAGAATTTGATGAAACTACTCATCCTGCACCAAAACTAAAGAAAATGTATAATTATTTATTATATTATAATTTATGATTTTTGTGTTTCAAACTTTATCATACCTGGGATGTTTACTAGACTCTTGTTTGGACAGATTTAAGTGAGTTATTCCTAAGAATTACAGGCCTACAATATAAAACAACAAATTTCCATGCAAAACAATGTACCGCTTTGACATTCAAAAATATTGATTTAATCAGACCGCCAGGGAGGTTAAGGAAATAGCTACCATTTTGTTGTTGCCAAGAGAAGCTATCTGCCTTAAAATTTTTTCTACAGACATAATTTTAATATATTTGTGTTTGGATTGAATAAATAATGTATAATAGATTATTCTACAGGCTTTCTTTAAACATACTCATAATTAACCAACACGATCTGTATAATATTTATGTATTTGCTTTACTCAGATATACCATGAGATTTGCATTGACTGTTTGAGCACTTTTATGAAACAGTAGGAGTAAACCTTTTTGTTCTTATTTTTTTCTGTTTTTGTTATAGCACAGTTTTGTATCTCAGCAGGTGCTGAATTGGTCCAATCTATACAAATAATGGGGTTGTCTTACTAACAGTGGTATCTTATCTCACAGAGCAGCAAGAAATGATAGCTATGAAACTAACCACAGGAGCACTGGTTGATATGAGTAGAAATAAAGCTACTTAACTCTTTCAAATCCATACAATGCCAAGAATAGCTTCTTCTGTGAATAATAAAGGAAGGTAAAGATATATGGCAACTATGTAGTTAACAAATCCTTACATTGTAGACCTGCACCTTGAATTGTTCTATCAATAATAATTTGAGATTAGCAATTGAGCTAAAGAAATGTAATAAAAACAACTTTAAGCAACTATACAGAACAGCTCAAGTCTGTCCGTCATTGCTGAGGCTACTAAAACAAGCCTTCAATTTAATTCCTGTCCAAGGAGCGTGACACTCGCCTAGTCTTTTTTGTTAACATTTTGAACTAAAAAACAAACACATTTTTATCACAGCTGGGGTGAATAGACAGGTCTTAAAGTGTATCTAAGTCAAAAACGTTAAAAATTATATACATTGCAGCTTACCAGTCCTCAAGTGTGGTTTCAGAATTAGGTTTCTTTTTTCAGGCATTTTCCCTGTGCATATTGATAGTAACACACTTCCTGCCCTAGGGTGACAACACGCATCAGTTGTACTGTATCAGGACTAGGGATGAGGTTCGACCTTGGGATGATGCAGGGTTCACCCTCAACTAAAAGTATACGATCTTTATTAACCACTTGCCTACTGGGCACTTAAACATCCTTTTCGTGCCCAGGCCAATTTTTCAGCTTTCAGCACTGTCGCACATTGAATGACAATTGCGCTATCATGCAACATTGTACCCATATGAAATGTTTATAATTTTTTCCACACAAATAGAGCTTTCTTTTGGTGGTATTTAATCACCACTGGGTGTTTTATTGTTTATTGTTATTGTTAATATTTGAAAAAAAGTTTTTTTTTTTCAAAAAAAAGGTTTTTATTAGAAGAAAGCAGACATAACAATACATATACAGACGTGAATCCAAAATCGGACATATTACTGTGTGTCATCTCCCGTGTCGCAGACGGGGGAAAGCCTGACAGGCAATACAAAACATAACGTTGTAAAACATTTTGTCAACATAATATTACAATCCAGGAAATGTACCACAAATAAGAAATGAGTAAGGAGATATATTGTCTTTTGACCTTTGAGCAGGATTTTCTGTCAGGGAAGTGTGAAGTGTGTGATATCGAATATAAATAGCACCTCTTAAAGCCTTAGATCTGTGTCACGTGTCCAAGAATTGGATGTGTAAGTATTATGAAGCGTAATACGTCTGTTTGAGTACAGCATTCTGTATTGGTTATGATACGAAGATAAGAGTAGAACATAGGCGGAAGCTAGAGATCAGGTAGAAAGAGGGTTAGTTAGTAAGTAGAGTAACGTGGTGATAACATAAGTATATAGAAAGGGAGAAGGAGGAGAGCGAGAGAGAGAGCGAAAGCAAGGAAAAAAAAAAAAAGGAGGGGGGGGGGGAAAGGTGGGGAGGGCTTATGATATGGGAAAAAAGGTGTGTATGCTTATGGGTAGGTGGCTCACAGCATGTGAGGCACGCCACAATAGTAATATCAGCTTATAGTTGAAGCCATGGTGCGTATCAAGTCAGTCAACCGAGTAATATGCAGATAGAAGCTCCAAGGGAGCAAGCCTTGGTGAAGGACTAAGGTATATCTAGGCATAGATCAAGAAGTATCTCAGAAAAGAGACCATTCCCCAGTGCCAGAATAGGTCTAGTCAATCATTGCTGCATTAGTAGGTGGTAGGTAGGGGTGGTTTTAAAATGCTTCCAACAGGCCCACGTTTCCCTGAATCTCTCGGGATGTTCTTTGGCAACAGAGATCAGTTCTTCCATTTCCTCAATTCTATTGATCCTCGCAAACCATTCACGGATAGTGGGGATATTTGTCGAGCGCCAGTGGACTGGGACACATTGTTTTGCGGCATTAACCATGTGCATGGCAAGTGATTTATGGTATGTCCGGGATGGGAGTGAGGAGTGATGCAGTAGAAATTGTGCATAGGTGAGCTCCAGGCTATACGTAGTTACTCGTGCAATTGTGGATTGAACTCTCCCCCAAAATGGCTGCAGCATAGGGCAGTCCCACCAAATATACATGAGTATACCCTTAGCCAGGTGTCATCTCCAACAAGAGTCCGAGACATTGGGATCGAACTGGTGAAGCAGGGCTGGGACTCTGTACCATCTAGAGTATAGTTTAACCATTAGCCGCCCGGCCAATCGCCGTTTGGCGGCTTCAAAAGCGCATCGGCATTCCGGGTGCACGCCATTTGGCGTGCACCCGCACATGCGCAGTTTGCGGTAATGCAGAGCCTCGCAGCGGCGCGATCTGTCACCCGCCGTGTACCTCGGACACGGCAGATGACAGATCTGAGTAGCGGCCCCCGTTGCTGGTACCATGTGACCTGCTGTGACCAATCACAGCAGGTCACATGACAGTTGTATACAATGGATGGCTTCATTCATGCCATCCATTGTATACTAGTGCCTAGCTGTGAATGGTAACAGCTAATCACATGCACATGTCATGTGATTAGCTGTGACCAAATCACAGCTAAGCACAAAAAAAAAAAAAGCTGAATGAATCGATTTCATTCAGGTAAATGATTGCTTATAGCAAAGTAATTCTTTGCTATAAGCAAATTGTGTAAAAAAAAAAAAAATACTGATCACTTCCCCAAAGTAGTACAATGTTACTATAGTAACATTGTACTACTTTGGTCATAGTAAAATATGAAAAAAAATCTTAAAAAAAAAAAAAAAAATGTAATAAAAATAAAAAAAAAATAAAAAAAATATATATATATATTTTTTTTCTTACTGTCACCAGTCAGTGTCCCTGTTCACTGCCATGCCAGTTATATGATGAAGCTGTACTGCACTGGTGACAGTATGTAAAAAAAAAATAGTGAAAATAATTTTTTAAATTTTTAAATTTTCCGAAAAATTATGACAAAAAAAGTACAACTTCAAAAAACTCGCCATTCCTCTTATGAAGTACATCGGACTGTCTACTCTGCAAAAAGGGGTCATTTGGGGGATATCTGTACTGTTCTGACATTCTTGGACCTCAAGAAATTAGATTGGCAGTCAGTACTTCAGGATTGATCAATTTTCAGATCTATACCATAGTTTGTAAACGCTATAACTTTCCTACAGACTAAATAATACATCCTAATTTGGGTTATTTTCACCAAAGACATGTAGCAGAATACATCTCGGCCTAAATTTATGAAGAACAATTATTTATTTGTAAACTTTTATAACAGAAACAAAGAAAAACGTGTTTTTTTTCAAAATATTTGGTCTTTTTTTGTTAATTTAGCAAAAAATAAAAACCCCAGCGGTGATTAAATACCACCAAAAGAAAGCTCTAGTTGTGTGAAGAAAATGATAAAATTTTAGTTTGGGTACAATGTTGTATGACCGCGCAATTGTCATTCAAAGTGTGAGAGCGCTGAAACGTGAAAAATGACCTGGGCAGGAAGGTGTAAAATTGCACGGTATTGAAACGGTTAAAGTTGCTTTCCTGTGTGGAAACACATATGGAGCCCTTGTGAATAAGTGCGTAGATGTGATCCCAGTCTTCCAGCATTAGTTGGAGTTGTAGGTCCGAGCTCCAGGCTATACAGGCTTTCCTAGACTGGATCTCAATAGTGTTTTCAAGGTAAGAATAAAGCTGAGATATAACATGTCTCTTGGGAGAGTCTGTAAAACAGAGTTTTTCGAATGGGGTAAGACGTCTAGTATATTGGTTAATGTGTGAGGAACTATGAACGAAATGGTGTTATTGTCTATACATCCATGGTATTAAGGTCAGGAGTGGCCACTTGTTTAGAATGATGTCTCTAGATAGAAACTTCCCATCTTTAAAAAGTTGGTGCATACACAGATTATTTGGGTGGCTGGATCCTGCAAGAAAAGCAGATGACAAACCCGGAGGGAAGTCTGGGTTTCTTTGTTTCGATTATAACATTTTGCAAACAGTTAATTTTTCTCCTTCACTGATGTGCATTGATGAGGCTGCACTGATAGGCAGCACTGATGGGCACTGATAGGCAGCACTGATGGGCACTGATGAGGTGGTACAGATAGGCAGCACTGATGGGCACTGATGGGCACTGATGGGCGGAACTGATAGGCGGAACTGATAGGTGGCACTGATAGGTGGCACTGATAGGTGGCACTGATGAGCTGGCACTGATGAGCTGGCACTGGTGATGCTGCACTGATATGCAGCAATGATGGGCACTGATAGGCAGCACGGATGGGCAGCACTGATGGGTGGCACTGATGTGGGCACTACTGGGCACTGGTGGGTTGCACTGCTAGGCACTGCTGGGCACATGTGTGTGGCACTGTTGGGAACAGGTGGGTGGCACTTATGGGCACTGGTGGGTGGCACTGCTGGGCACTGATCATCAGGGCACTGATCATCAGTGCCGATCTGTTCTCTGACAATTGCCGGTTATCGGCAGTACTTTCCTCATGCTGTGACAGTATGAGGAAAGTTCAGCCGATAACCGGCAACTGTATTTACCTGGTGATCTGCTGTGATTGGCCTTTTACCACATCATGTGATCAGCTGTGTCCGTAGGACACAGTGATCATGAAGATCGCCGGGTGCACGCTGCTGGGGGTGCGCGGGAAGGTGCATTCTGGGAGGATGTCATATGACACCCTCCCAGGACTGGACCACCGTACTGTAGCTGTCATTTGGCTATAACACAGTTGCCAAGTGGTTTAAATGAGCAAACTAAATGGCCTGTTCACCCTGCTATACATATTTGTAGATCTGGCTGGGGAGGGGGGAAACTGTTTTCTTTGTTTTTTTTTTTTTTTGCATGGAGTATCCCCTTTAAAGCCATACAAATGCTAAAGGGCATACGTTCTGGGGGGACCTTATGCCATTTTTTTTATTGCATGGGATTCCTCTTACAAAGCATACCAGACCCTTATCTTGAATGCATTTCTAGTATCGATATTTAACCTTTCCTGTCCGCCTGTCCGCAATGCACTATGGACGGGCCGTAGCTGCAGGCAAAGTGATGTACCCATATGTCTCTGGCTGTATAAACACAGGGGGGTGCATGCCCCCCTGTGACCACTGTGTCTGGGGTGAATGGAGAACCCGGTGAACGGGACTCAGTGGTCATGTGATTGCTATGTGATCACATGATCACAATGTTAGAAAAGCTGTTATGAATCAGTCTGATTCATGACAGCTCTGCTTCTCTTCCTTGTAAGCTGTAATTGGCCCACAGCTCTCACACAGTACATGGGCCAATAACAGAACCCAGTACCATGTTACCAGCTCACAGATCACTGTATTTTGAACTGCCCATTCATGACAAAGCAAGCATTGCATTGCAGGAACAATTGCTCCTGCAATGCAAAGTGTAAAAAAAATAATCTCTGATCACCCCCCAGAGTAGGACACTGTGACTATGGTAACATTGTATTATTAAAGTATTTTTTTAAAAAAGTTTAAAAACATTAAATAAAATACTGTATTTTTTAAAAAATATTTTTAAGGCTTTTCTAAAAACTACTTGCCGTCCGTCCGCAATGTGTGAGCGGTGGCTCTGGGTGAAGTGACATACCCTTACATCTCTTTCTATTTTTGGGTGTGAGTGCACCTGCTTGTGCCCTGCCTCCTCCGCCGGTCCAGGGAGAGTAGACAGAACACTGTATTATGAGTAAAAGCACTACAGTTTACACACACACGTTAGATTAGAACATTTAACACTTTGATCGCCCCTTTTAACTCTTTGATCACCCCGTCACCCAGTCAGTGCTATTAGTACAGTGTCAGTATATAGAACTGTTCACTGATCACTGTATTACTGCCACTAGGGACATCAGATAGCATCAAGGTCTCTAAACTCCCCTCCCAGCCATGGTCAACTAGAGTTAGATTGCCTGCACATTATCGCACTCACACTATAGGTCGCTGATCACTGCCATTATTAGTACAGTGTTTGTACGGATCAATATATTGATTATGAACAGAACTATACTAGTGCCTTCTTAGTATAGTGTCCCCAAAAAACGCAGTGTTAGCAGTATCAGCCCCATTCACTGCTAGCACTAGCATTTAGCCCTTCTGCTGTTTTTCACAGAAGATTTGTACCAATTGATTGTGGGACAAAGCAATTTATACTTACAACAATATATCGCCGCCCACCCAAATTCAGCTCTTGCCAGACAATTCGCAAGGAAAGCTATCACAACTTCTGAATTTAAAACTTTTTTGGTCCTTCCCTCAACATAGACATTACAAAAAAGAATCAATTGGGGTTATATTGGTCCACAGACCCGATTTATCATATGCCCATGTTCTCTGCTGTTACATACAGTTGTGTTCAAAATAATAGCAGTGTGTTGAAAAAAGTGAATAAAGCTCAAAATCCTTCTAATAGCTTTTTTTTCCATACACACAAATGCATTGGAAACACTACACATTCTATTCCAAATCAAAACATGAAGAAAAATATATCAAATTTGTGTTGTTCCTCTAAAAAAATTGAAGAAAAGTGAATATTAGACTGTTCAAAAAAATAGCAGTGTTTGTATTCTTCTTTACAAACTCAAACATTCACTATATAAACTGAAAAATGTTTGAAGATTTTTCTTTCCTTTGAATCACTTAATGAATATTTAGTTGTATAAGCACTGTTTCTGAGAACTGCTGTACATCTGTGTTGGAGTCAACCAACTTCTGGCACCTGTGAACAGGTATTCCAGCCCAGGATGATTGGACTACATTCCACAGTTCTTCTCTATTTCTTGGTTTTGCCTCAGAAACTGCATTTTTGATGTCACCCCACAAGTTTTCTATTGGATTAAGATCCGGGGATTGGGCTGGCCACTCCATAACGTCAATCTTGTTGGTCTGGAATCAAGATGTTGCACGTTTACTGGTGTGTTTGGGGTCATTGTCTTGTTGGAACACCCATTTCAAATGCATTTCCTCTTCAGCATAGGGCAGCATGACCTCTTCAAGTATTCTGATGTATTCAAACTGATCCATGATCCCTGGTATGCGATAAATAGGCCCAACACTGTAGTATGAGAAACATCCCCATATCATGATGCTTGTGCAACCATGCTTTACTGTCTTCACAGTGTACTGTGGCTTGAATTCAGTGACAAACTGTCTCCGGCCACTAGACCCAAAAAGAACAATCTTACTTTCATCAGTCCACAAAATGTTGCACCATTTCTCTTTAGGCCAGTCAATGTACTCTTTGGCAAATTGTAACCTCTTCAGCACATGACTTTTTTAAAACAGCGGGGGCTTCTTGCAGATAGCTTGGCTTCACATAGGCGTCTTCTAATTGTAACAGTACTCACAGGTAACTTTAGATCTTCTTTGATCTTCCTGGAGCTGATTGTTGGCTGAGTCCTTGCCATTTTTGGCTATTTTTTTATCCATTTGAATGGTAGTTTTTCGCTTTCTTCCACGTCTTTCAGGTTTTGGTTGCCATTTTAAAGCATTTGCGATCATTTTAGCTGAGCAGCCTATCATTTTCTGCACTTCTTTATATGGTTTCCCCTCTCCAATAAATTTTTTAATCAAGGTACGCTGATCTTCTGAACAATGTCTGGAACGACCCATTTTCCTCAGAATTTCAGAGAGAAATGCAGCATGTACAACATTTGCTGCCTTCCTTCCTTAAATGAGGGCAATAATTGCCACCAGTTTTTCAAAGAATGAATGACCTCACTAATAGAACTCCACACTGCTATTATTTTGAACATGCCCCTTTCAATTAGTGATTCAATTACACAGAATCAGCAGCATGCATGTCATGACTGTTGGGTCTGTTGGATTCCTATTACTCTACTACACCTGCTAGTAAATTATTTGCCATGTAGAAATATCATTTCTACCAAAAACAGTGATTGATCAGGTTAGTGATGTCTGACTGCTATTATTTTGAACACAACTGTATATGCCCAACAAGGATCAGCAGCATACTGGTATGTCACTGGACCTTGAGTGGTTATTAGAGGATGATGCCTGAAGCTACAGGCATCATCCTGGTATCGTTTTTTTCAGCTGGTGGTCGGCTTTCATGTAAAGCTATCCTAGTGGCTAATTAGTTGCTGGATCATTTTTACAAGCAGTGGGAAGAGACACCCCCACTCCTTCCGCCCCCCCACCCTCCTTCCACGGATTTTTCAGGCTTTCCCATCCCACAGGAGAATCCGAGAATGCAGCCAACAGTTCCATTGGCTGACCATAGAGCTGATCGTAGACCAGAATGGCTCCAATCATCTCTATGGTCTAAGAAACTGGAAGCTATGAGCATTCATAATTTCCATTTCATCTGATGTAAACGGGACAATTTAAAATTGGGAAAGCATCTGATCTTGGTGTGGTCAGATGCTTTAAGGGCAGAGGAGAGATCTAGAGTCTAATAGACATCAGATTTCTCAGAAAAGAGTACCTGTCACTGCCTATTGCTATCACAGGGGATATTTACATTCTCTGTGATAACAATAAAAGTGATCCAAAAAAATAAAGGGACAGTGTAAAGATGAAAAAAAAAAATCACCCTGCCCCCTCTCCCTTCCTGTGCTGGAGCGCAAAGGTGAACACAAGTGTCGGTCCCGTGTCAGTATGTAAACAGAGATTGCACCATGCATGTGAGGTATCACAGCGAACATCAGATCAAGGTAGCAATTCTAGCACTAGACCTCCTGTGTAAATATAAAGTGGTGACCTTTAAAGGCTTTTAAAATGTCGCCTTTTGATATGGAAAATTTGCATAGTGTGTCGCTGTTGCTGTTCTTAATTTTAAAGCATGTCATGTTTGGTATCTATTTACTCGGTGTAACATCATCTTTTATATTTTATCAACCAAATATAAAATATTAACAATATATTGTGTTTTTGTGCATTACAATTCAAAAAAGTGCATTTTTTCAAAAAAATTAGTGTTTGAAAAATCACTGCAGAAATATTGTGTGACATAAAAAATTTCAACACCCACAATTTTATTATCTTGGGCCTCTTCTTTAAAAAAAATATATAATGTTTGGGGATTCAAATAATTTTCTAGCAAAAAACTGTTTTTTCATTAAAAAAAAGTGAAGAGGCTTTGTCTTCAAGTGGTTTAGAAGAGTGGGTGATGTGTGGCAAAAGCTTCTAATGTTGGCCCTGAAATACCAGGATAGTAGAAGCACCCCCCCAAATTACCCCTTTTTGGAAAGTAGACACCCCAAGGTATTTGCTAAGGGGCATGGTGAGTATCTTGCAGATCCTATTTCTTTCGACACATTTTTGGAAAATATATTTTTTCTTTTTTTAAAAAAAAAAAATGACAACAATTATATCTGAAAAATACTCACCATGCCTCTTATCAAATTCCTTGGGGTGTCTACTTTCCAAAAAGGGGTAATTTGAGGGGGTGTATTGTACTATCCTGGCCTTTTAGGACCTCCAAAACTGTGATAGGTAGCGAGAAAGTGATATGAGGAAATATGCCCTTTGAAAGCCTGAAGGTGGTTATTGGATTTTGGGGGCCTGTATGTGGCTAGGCTGCCAAAAAGTCTCTCACATGTGGTATCCCCATACCCGGGAGAAGTAGCAGAATGTGTTTTGGGGTCTTATTCCGCATATACCCATGGCATGAGTAAGCCTTATATAACTTAAGTGACAACTTTGTGTAAACAATTTCCAAAAATTCGAGGCAAAAAGAAATCTTTCATGGACTCAACATGCC
The DNA here is from genome assembly GCF_062004578.1 of Staurois parvus. Classification (NCBI taxonomy): domain Eukaryota; kingdom Metazoa; phylum Chordata; class Amphibia; order Anura; family Ranidae; genus Staurois; species Staurois parvus. The sequence goes on along the minus strand of NW_028318132.1, from coordinate 5,498,081 downwards.
TCTCAGCAAATTCCTTGGGGTGTCTACTTTCCAAAAAGGGGTCATTTGGGGTTTTTTGACCTACCCTGGCATTTTAGCACCTCAAGAAATGTGATAGGCAGTCAGAAAGTAAAAGCTTCTTAAATTCCAATATATATACCATAGTTTATAAATTTTATAACTTTCACACACCCCAATTAATGTACATGCATTGGGATTTTTTTTAAGACATATAGCGGAATACATTTTGGCCTAAATTTATGACTAACTTTTAGTTTATTGGATACTTTTTATAACTGAAAATAGAAAATATATTTTTTCTTTTCAAAAATGTTGGTCTTTTTTAATTTATATCTCAAAAAATAAATAACCCAGTGGTGATACAATACCACCAAAAGAAGCTCTAATTGTGTGAAAAAAGGACAAAAACTTTGTTTGGGTGCAGCATTGTATGACTGCGCAATTACCAATTGAATTAGCGCAGCGCCGTATAGCAAAAAATGGCCTGGTCATGAAGGGGGGTAAATCTTTCGGAGCTGAAGTGGTCTTAACCCCAGCTCGATTCCCCAGCTGCTTATTTGCAAACAGAACACCATGGCCAGGAATTGTCATTTAAACATTTATTTTTTTTTCTTTGTAAATGTCACTTTTGCTTTAGTGCATCATTACCGTAGTGCCAGTTCACAAGAAAATTTAGGGAATCTTCCAAGCATATTATTGTAAAGAATTGTAATTATTTTTAGATGTTGCCCTTGAAGCCTTTTTAAAAGTGCTGCTGTATTTTTAAAGATTTTTTTTTATTGATATATGTTCCTCCTGACAGTGCAGCACTCCCTATTTCTTTTGCTCAATAGTTCCTTCCCTATTATCCTTAAAAATGGGAAAACTTTAATTACAGAATTTAGACTTTAGTGGGGTATGGAGGATGTTTGCAATTTCTGAATTTTTTTTAACTGTTTGGTAAATGTCCCTCAAACAGAACCCAAGCTCATTCAGCTCATCCCTAACCAGGATGACAGAAGCATGGCAGGTCTGCAATACCCTCTTCTTCACCATAGCACATAGGAGAGGGGTTCTGTAATTCCCAGGGATAGTTGAACAAGGTAACAGATAAGAATACAGCACAAGCAGAGAGCACAGAATGTTATCATCTGAGAAGATTTCTGGCAGGGTCAACAGGTATATTTTGCACTGGAGAGGGAACTGTGCCTGAGGATCTGCAGTGCAAGGATCTCCCTGCCTCTGCTTCATTCATTATGTGGACTCTCCTGCTGCTTCTTAAATATCCCCCACCATCATCAGATCCCTAGTCAGGCAGCTCTGATGTGAGGTAGGAAAGCAATTCCGCCACTAAGATGTCTGCAATACAGAGACACACTATAGATGAAAGTGGAAAAATAGTGCTGGTGGACCCCTAAGTTTATCATATTGGTATTGCTGTCTTAAAGTATTGATGTTGATATAAATGATCTGGTTCCCAGGCAGGCGGCTTCTACATCCCAGATGATCTCCATGGTCTCCTTGGCTTATAGTGTAACTTAAATGGAAATTGAAGTGCCACACCACTGCTACCATATCCAGATACAACTCATTTCCAATAAAGGTCAGGGAGATAGTCCAAAAAGTAGCCAACAGATTTCAGGGGCCCAAAAATGCCCCTTTACTGGGGCTTGTTTTAAAACAATGTGAATAGACAAGAAGTGAAATGGACCTTTACTGATGTTTCTTCCATGTTTGATTAAAAGCACAGGCCTTGTCAGCACATGGTTCAGCTGCCCTGATGAAGGAGGCATTTTTGGGCCCCCAAAATACATTAATAACTTTTTGGATTGTCCCCCTGACTTTTATTGGAATAAAGTTGTATCTAGACCTCTTAACAGTGCTGTGGCTCTTCAGTTTCCAATTGTGTTAATGTCACAAGTTAGCCTGCAGCCTCCTGTTGCTTTGTCTTACCTCCTTGCTGTTTGTGTTTCCTTCACATGTGTGTCTCTCTCTGCTCACCTATGGGCGTCGTCTGCTATTCCCTGGGTTTTATGTTCTTCCCTTTCATCACTTCCTGGCCCGCCTCCTTGTCTGCCTGTCTATTTAAGACATGCTCAGTCTGTCCCACATTGCCTGAGCAACGTTTGTTGTCTGTGCTCCCCAGTGTTCTTCCAAGTATCCGGTTTAGTGTTTCTGTGTACCGACCCTGGCTTTGTCCCTGACTTCTCTCCTACATCATCTACCTGTGTACCAACCCCGGCTTCGTTCCTGACCTTGCTTGTCTTCTGCCTGTCCCAACTTCGGCTTGTCTTCTGGATCTCCTAGTCTACTCCCATTGCACCCTGCTCCCGCTAGCGGTCTTCTACTACAGCTGGGTGTACCTGGGGGCCGCGACCTGGTTCCAGCCTGCTCCAAGTCCATCCCCACCATCAGGGGCTCTGGTGAACAAGCAGGCTGGGGCTTAGACTCCGCGCCTTGGGGAACCCCAAGCTGTGGATTAAGAGCTCACCACCACAAGTGCTGACAGTTAAATTACATTGCAGATGAAGCCATATAAAGTAAGAGTGAAGCTAGCATTTATTGTAACAGAGTTGGAGGGTCAGGTATAATCAGCAGCTTGTCTTGTTTTGGCACAGCAACACTGCACATTTACGAATTTAGCACCCAAATACTTTGTAAAAAAAGTGCCTGGCTATAACATACATTATTATGATTATACATGATTAATATTGGTTTCTGAGCTTGCTGAGCCTGCACACTGCTGATATTTTTGTAGGTGGGCATTTTAAAATATTCATGATGAAGTAGTGAATAACACATGGAAACCACGTCCTGCTTCTAAGATGGGCAGCTATCATCTGTGATGCTGCTTCTTCCTCTTATTCTCAGGGTCTCAAGGCAAGTAGTGTAGTGTAGTTTCAAGGGCCTGCGGTTACCATATACCTCCAGTCTAGAAATGAATGTCCATATTGCTCTATAACATGCCTATCACTGTGTTAAGTCTATTTTTGCATGGCCACGCTGAGCTGTCTGGGACCTCTCACAAGTTAAATCCTAAGTTTAGTTAAAACAAAACAAAAACACAAGGGACATTAATTACGATCAGTGCAATCTGTCACTTTTACTGTTGGCTCCTTCAATAGTTGAAATCCTCCTCCACTCCCCCACCCCTGCCTCTGTAATATTTTTGATACAATAGGAGTTAGTAGAGCTGACAGGCCTGTGATAGGCACTCATCAAGAGTACTGACTCTCTGCCCACCTCCTTAATTCATAATAACCACCCTATAGCTTCTATAAATGAGGTTGGGTGGATGAATGTAAAGCCTGCCTCCTTCATTAATAAATCCTTTTTCATCAATGGGAGCTTCCATAAATGGAGGAGGGTGTGGAAAGAGCGAGCATAGTCAGCACTTTTGATGAGTGCATATGACAGGTCCCTTGGCTCTACTAACCCTGGCCACAGAAGAAGATTATGATCAGAGGAGGAAGATTTCAATTATTGCAGGAGCACAAAAGACACATTGGACTGGTAGTAAGTAATGTCCCTTGTGCTAAGTTTTTTTTCTTACTAAACTTAGGCTTAACCTTGTGAGAGGCTTTATTTCCTCCCAGTCTAAGAACTGCTGCTTAGGGGACTGCAAAGGATTAATGCCAAGTCAAATTCTGGTACTTACAGTATATTGCTTGTATTAAAAAAAAACACAAATACTGATGTACTAATTAGAGACCTGCATTCATTTGTGTCTTTACATTTTCCTGAAGTAAAGATTTCATCTGCAACACAGCTATTTGAAAGACCTCCAGCCTGCATATACTATACCTTCTCTATGATCAATAAATCAGGGTCAACAAATGCATTATACACCACAGGAAGCAAAGCATACTTTTTTTTCATATTATTTAGAGATGGCCTACTAAAGTTCTTTGGATAGGGGACCAGATTCATCAACAGAGACAACTGTGATATAAACAAAATCATTACCATTCATTTATACTAAAGAAAATACATATACGAAAAAAGCAACAAAGAAGATGGTGTAATAAATTTCTTGGTGTGCAACCTAGAGAAGCCACCTGAGCTGGCCCAATTTGCCATCTAGGTGCTTCATTACCCAGCATGACATGCTGGTAGGATAATTGACTCCTGGCTAGATTTAGCCATAGTACTATAGTCTACTGTATGGGCCAAGGATGGCTGCCCCAACTACAGCACCTCGAGTCCCTAGGGAGAAAACTATAGAAGTGTTAATTAATAATCAGCCAGGAAACAGGGACTCTGTTTAGGTGCTGTTATTTCTTGTTTCAAATGTCCTGGGCAAACACTGAAATGTTTTCAGGGCAAAGTCCAAGCAGCATCGTTGTAAATGAACTTTCAATGTTACATCCCATAATTTGGTGCAACTTCAGCAGGTCACACTGTTTTATGATTATTTCCTACTTTAATTTTTTTTGCAAATGCTTTTGAATGATTGCTATGCAGCTTTTTCATCTTCATTTACCTCTACATCAACTTTGTTATCTTTTATCAATTTTGTTATGTGTGGACCTAGAAAATTACATTCCTTAATCTTAGCATCACTAATCCTGGGAGATTAATTTCTCAAGCACATGAATGAGATTCTTGTTTTATTCCTCGCTTTAACAAAGTTGTACATAAATTCAAGTTTGATATGCAAAGGAAGGTAAACTTTTCAAGTCTGACAAGTGGAATGCTTATCAGATTCTTCTCTACCGAAACATGTGAGGTATGTTTTGGCCATTTTATCTTAATGTAATTTTTTTTTTTTTCCTAATGTGCGACTCACCTAAAAGTGCTTTATTTGTTCAAGCTGCAAGCTGAGCACAAATACAATGACCTTCAGATTTTCCAGTTATATTTATTATGATTACTTTGACTATCTATGCTAGAGAGCAAAAAACAACTACTAGATGTTATTCAATGTTGCAAATATGCAATTATATTTGAAATATGTTACTGCAAGGTCACTAATGGAACGGAGTAATGAAGATGTGGTCAGAAGAAAACTAAGCCTGGTAGAGAAAATTTTATATGTTTTTTCTTACATATATATATACTGTATGTAGTGTGTGTATATACTGTATATATGCATTTTTCTATGATCCTTGTAAGACCAGTACTTACTGTAGGTTGCATTGTGCGGTTTTGTCTGTGCTTGTAAAAGAACATAGCCAGTCAAGCTCAGCTACTGAGATATGTCCTATATTTTATAGACAATTAAAGTTTTGTAGGTTGGAGTCATCAGTGACAGTTGTTTGCTTATAACAGCATTATTAATTTAGGTTGTATTTTGTGTAGCTAGATATTTTTATAATCTCATTCTGTTTTGCTCATAGTAATGATGTAGAAAAGGATATGCCCATGCGGGAATAGCTACCCAACCTTCCAAATAAAAAGCCAGCAACATAAACTGAAAGCAGAGCTCCATAACAACAAGGAAGGTCTGTGCCAGGCGGGCCCCATCACAACAAGGAAGGTCTGTGCCAGATGGCTCCATTACAACACAAGAACTAAGAAGGAAAGTCTATACCAGAAGTAACCTGGGAACCTAGGGATTGATGCTAGCACCAAATTTCTTGCAATCACTTGAGTAGAACCTGGAGCCTTAGTAGCTTATGGTCATTGTGAAGCCACTATAATGTGAGCTAAGAAACTTTTAGCATATTCCTATTCTACACAGAGCATTGTTCATGCTCATTTGGTAAAAAGGTTAGGTAATGTGTGCATGTGTTGTATGTACATCTGTAATACTTTGCACATCTGGTATTGATTTCCTACAATTGTAGGTAGTTTGTATGCATTTTTGCTTAGTAAAAGCACATGATATACTACACAGGTTTTTAATGCTTCCTTGCTTTACCGCAAAGGGACATTAAAAGATACAAAGCAAAACACATTCAATGTGCAGACTTCTAGTTTACTGTTTCACTCGTAATAAAGCTACTCACCTATATAATTCAAAATGAATCCTTGTCCTTTCCCAAAGATCATTCCAGCTGGATCAGAGTGAAACTGAATTGAGAGGTCGGGGGATGAGGAGTAGAGTTTCTGAGGGCCACTGCTTCCCACAAACTGTCCCAAAATCTTTGATGTAATTTCATCTCCATCATAAATGGTCAAAATATCATTATTACTCAGATTCATTCTGCAATGACGGGCAAAAAAATATAGGATAAGTCATACAAAATAACACAAATATGTGTAACAAAATGTCAGTCAGCTATTATGCAGTTTCAGCTTTGAGCCCTCTTGGATGAAGTTTGTAGGGTACAATAGCTATTCTTTAGAATGAACTCTATCTTCAACAATTGGTTTAACCAGTGTTTCTCAAGGTTTTTTCAGTCAAGGTACCCTTTAAAATTCTGCTTAATCTCGAGGCATCCTTTAAAATCCTGCACAATCTCAAGGCACCCTTTAAAATTTAGCACAATCTTGAGGCACCCATTACAAAATGTAAAAAAACTAAACTAATAGTTGTACAGAATGCAGCAACATCTGCACATTTGGGACACCTAACGTCATAGGTGATTTATTTTTCGAAAGCAAATACACCTTTGCACACTGGTACTGACTAGTATTCCATTGTTTCTCTTCTCCCTCAGTTTTTCTGAATCACTCAGCTAATGTGATCCTAGTCCTGACAGAGAATGTCAGGAGAGAGCCAAGCAAGGCTGCTGGTATCCGATGTCCTTCTTATCAACTGATGACATCATTGGGATTTTTGTGTTGATGGCTGTTGGAAAGTTGTAATGGTGCACAATAAAATCCTGTGGCTTTGTGTAACTAAAAAGCAGGCCCTAGCCACCTGTTGGTTTGTATACAATTTTTGGGCAATTTTTAGGCATTTTTCCAAGGCACCCCAGAAAGCTGGGTTAAAATAATTAATTAATTACCTCAGTAGGCACCATTGATACATAGCTATATCCAAAATACCTAAATGAATACTATAATACTGTTATGTGCAGGGACACTGAGATCCTTTCCTGATTCTTACAATGGTGCAAAGAATGACTACATGATATCATCAGTTAGGTAATTCAGCATTCTTTATGTATGCAGTATAAGGTATACATGCCTAACTCAATACACAGTGTAGTATATCTTTTTCTTAAAACCAAAAATAATTTAATTAAAAATGAATCCTTCTTTCTATTTAAGTGACAGTGCTTGTGTTAGTCCATCTAACACTCCCCTCCCACCAGATTAACAATGCTGCTGTCCAAGAGTGCCCCTGTGCTCATTCATCTAGAGGGGAGGCATTCTAATACAGGAGAATGTAAGGAAAAACCCAAAGAAAAGAAAACTAATGCAGCCACCAAATCTAAGAATTGGTAAGATGCAATACTGTATATTACATATTTGGTTTTTGGTTTAACACTGCTTTAACTTGTGTATGTAAAACTCAACAACAGGTGGTAAAAATAATAATAATAATAATAATAATATACTATACAATGTTCAAAAAATTAAGGAACACTTTGAAAACACATCAGATCTCAATGGGGAAAAATATAATGCTGGTTTTCTATACTGATATGGACTGGGTAATGTGTTAGGAACTTAAGGATGCCCCATCGTTTGATGGAAATGAAAACTATATACCTACAGAGGACTGAATTCAATGACTCCCTGAACATCAAAGTGAAAAAATGATGCAGCAGGCTAATCCATTTTGCTGAAATTTCATTGCAGAAACTCAAAACGGTACTCAGTAGTTTGTATTGCCCCCACGTGCTTGTATGCATGCCTGACAACGTCCGGGCATGCTTCTAATGGGGTATTTCCTACCAGATCTGGACCAGGGCATCACTGAGCTCCTGGACAGTCTGAGGTGCAACCTGGTTGCATTGGATGGACTGAAACATGATATCCCAGAGGTGTTCTATTGGATTTAGGTCAGGTGAGCATGGGGGTCATTCAGTGGTATCAATTCCTTCATCCTCCAGGGACTGCCTGCATGCTCTCACCACATGACGCTGGGCATTGTCATGCACTAGGAGGAACCCAGGATCCACTGCACCAGCATAGGGTCTGACAATGGGTCCAAGGATTTCATCCCGATACCTAATGGGTGCCATTGTCTAGCCTGTAGAGGTCTGTGCATCCCTCCATGGATATGCCTCCCCAGACCATCACTGACCCACCACCAAAACAGTCATACTGAATGATGTTACAGGCAGCATAAAATTCTGCACAGCTTCTCCAGACCCTTTCATGTCTGTCACATGTGCTCAGAGTGAACCTGCTCTCATCTCTGAAAATTCTGCCAATTCTGGTGTTCAATGGCAAATGCCAATTGAGCTCTATGGTGCTGGGCAATAAGCACAGGGTCCACTAGAGGACATCGGGCCCTCAGGCCACCCTCATGAAGTCTGTTTATGATTGTTTGGTCAGAGACATTCACACCAGTGGCCTGCTGGAGGTAATTTTGTAGGGCTCTGGCAGCTCATCCTGTTCCTCTCTGCAAAAAGGAGCAGATACTGGCCCTTCTGGTGGGTTAAGGACCTTCTATGGCCCTGTCCAGCTCTGCTAGAATAACTGCCTGTCTCTTGGAATCTTCATGCTTTTGAGACTGTGTCTCCATCCTGGAGGAGTTGGACTGCCTTTGCAACCTCTGTAGGGTCCAGCTATCACCTCATGCTACCAGTAATAACACTGACCCTAGCCAACTGCAAAATAGTGAAAAACAGTCAGAAAAGATGAGTAGGTAAAAAAATGTCAATGGGCTCCACCTACAAAACCATTCCTGTTTTGGGGGTTGTCTCATTGTTGCCCATCTAGTGCACCTGTGCACCAAAGCAGCTGAAACTGATTAACAACCCCCTCTACTACTTAACTGACCAGATCAATATCCCAGGAGTTTAACTGACTTGATGATATACTCTGATTAAATGTGTTCTTTTAATCTTTTTGAGCAGTGTATATATACACTGCTCAAAAATACACACACACAGTATATGCCCAAACTGTGATACATGCACACACAGTATATGCCCAAACTGTGTGAGAAAGATTGCCTAATTGTATGATTGCATAGCTATGGTGTAGCAGCTCACATCAGCTCATGTGCTGCAAATTTCAGACCAAATGTTTTGCTTCAAAACTATAGATTGTTTTTTTTGCCAATTCTGATTATTTTTTCATTTTATAATTTTATAGACTGATAATATACAGTATGTTTGTTTATCTCTATATAATGGCTAGTTTATAAATACCCATATACAGTACATGAACCATCCTATACACAATTTGCTGGCCCATTTAAATGAAACTAATCTATGTGATCATGCTTAGCTTTCACAAATAACTAGAATTAGCACAATCCCCTAGAAAATATCTGCACAAGGTCACAAAATATCCTTTGTATGGCATGACCTCTAGTTCTATCAATAGTGGTCAAACATATATGGACAATAAAACACAATGGTACAAGTTATCATATAAAAACACAATATGGGTTATCATTTGCTCTACCTCTTGCTTGAATTAAAAAAAACCCAAAAAAATTGATTTGGAGAATTTAGCATTGATATAGATTGCTGCTTTATCCATGACTTCTCAACCTTCAGGACATAGGGGGAAAAGTATTTTAATTATCATATCTATCAATCCTTATGCCAAAACAATAAATAACAATAGTCATCACTCAACTAAGTAACCATATTCCGTTATTTATGTACCCCTCTGTTTATTATGCCTTTTTGCTCAATTCTGTAATTGTTAATTATTCATTTATAATTCAGCTAGAGACTGATTTTCTCATTTCTAAAATTCTAGGACAGAAATAAACATAAAAGTGTAATTTATTATGCTGAATGATAAATACTGCCAGCGCTGAATAAATGCATGACTGCTGCTTGGTCTAGAATGATGATGAGATTTTATTATATAATTTACCTTACTCTTAGAACAGTTGTATTATTAAATGTCTGCCTATAGTAAATGTATATAAGTTACAGTTTTTTCAAAGGATCACAGGCTTTATTAACAAAGTGCAACACAGTTGTTTTCATCAACACACAGTGACCAAAGAGAACACTAGTTTACCTTCAGTAAAAACTACATGTCAATACAATCAGCAGATCCAAAAATACAAGTTATATGGCAGGACTGCACAGTTCCTATTTGTGCATTACTAAGCAGAGAGCACAGTATGTACGTGTATTGAGCCAATATAGTTACACAAAATGGTAGATTGAAACATAATTTTTAAATATTAAAGCACATTGAGAAAATTACTTATATCATAATGGTCATGTTTGCAGAAACTTTACATCTACAAATCTTTTAAAAGAGTATAGATTCTTAAATTTCCAAATGGACCTCCTCAAGCTAAACAATTCCAACACGTTATAGTTTTTACCCCTTATATCTCTATTTGGTGAAAGTGGTGGTCTACATTCAACCTCCCTCAGCATATGCACTTTTATTTACATCTTCAACATGCCAAAAGAACACAGGGTATTTCCTGAGTGGTGTTTGTCTCCCACCCCACTATTTACTGTTATTTAATGCAAGCAACTGAAACCTCTAAATGATTCAAATTGTGTTGCTATGCCCAGCTATTGGTTGCATTTCTTGAGGACTATCCCTCTAAAGTGGCAGAAAAATAGGAACATGATGTGGGACCTTTTATAAAGGAACATTGGGAACTAGCACTACAAGCTGTCCAGACTAGCTCTCTCAACATTACACAGAAACTTTCACAACTATATATCCTCTTACATACTAATTATACCTCTTTAAGTCTTTTTAAGATGGGAGTTTCCAAAGATCCACTATGTAGTAGGTGTCACAGAGGCCATGGAGACCTGATCTACTCTCTGACTCTGCCCCAAACTACATATATTATGGACAGAGGTTATAGATACAACAAATAAGGTCTTTCAGTTTAATATCTAGGTTAATCTGAAGCATATTGGGTATCTTGGATACTCTAGAGAGGCCATCATGAGTGTGCTATTTCAGGCTTTCAAACTTATTCTACAACACTGGAAATCTACAGTGTCCCCTAAACTTGTAGGTTGAATAAGGGTAATGGGTGATACATTAAGAATGGAATGTTATACTTATAGATGTGCCCCCCACATTCAGAAATAGGACATGCTGCTGACCTGGCTGTCTCCCTCTTATGTTGTTTGCACACACTAGTACATTGTAAGTAAGCCATTATGAATACTAGGACAATGTAGAGATTCAAGACTTGCTCATATAATTGTGTTAATCTATGTATTTTGTACTTTGTTTAAATAGACATCATGCTAAGCTCCTGAAGAAGCACTATGTGCAAAACATGGTATATTTTTGGTGTTGTAAAAATATCTTTACTTTGGTCAGGAAGCTGCATACCATGAGAAAAGCAAAATACCAGTGTGGTTATGTGTTTGTGAATTTTAAATTGAATGGAATATTTTGATTCTGTTTTTATAATTGTTTAAGTAATAGAATTAAAAAAATATGTATTTTAAAACAATTGTTTAATTGATGCCTAAAAAGTCCATCTTCCTTTTCTCCCAAAAATACTTGGACGCTATACATATCAACACAGGGGCTGTCTGGCTACATTTGAGATGGTATGGTCCAAGTGGTTAGACACCCCAGATTTAGGCCCCCTGGATCTTGTTTTAAATAGGATTCTGTAGATCTTAATGGTTGCACACACAAGTGCTCACCATTTACCAATGGACTCATGGAAATACAGTATATCACTACTGAAGTTATTGTGATTGATGATGCGTTTACTAGATGATCTAGTTCCATTCAAATATGACCAATGTAAACATCTGTAATATTGTTTGATGACTGACTATTCTGGAACTGTGGAACTACTCAATAAATGTTTTCACCAATGTAAAAAAAATGATTATGCCACAATGAAGTCATTGCTACCCATTTCACCTCTCCTACGACTATAGGATATAAGTCAATAAATCTGTTGTTGAGCACCACGTTAGTACAAGAAATGCAGTCCCACAATAACTGTCAATCTCACAAATGACTATTGTTGCAGTAGTAATCAATGCACATATAGAGCAAAGAATATTCACTATGTAAGCCAAATGTTCGCTTTCATACTGTAAATCTATGTTCACACTGTATCTCCATCCATATGGATGGAAAAAATGCTTTTTCTTGCACATGATTGGATGATTGTGGTGAACACAGTCATTTCTAAGCTGTGAACAGTCATTTTCAAACAGAGAATTTACTTTAAGAAATCAAAAAAAGTGCAGCTCTTTACCCTTACACTGTTACAAATTTTATATGTGTGAATACAAAATGACATAAACAATTAGTAACAATGAAGTGATATTCAAAAACAATAGTCCACATAGAAAATAATTTTCTCATTAGTGGAAAGAAGTATATATAGTGCAAATCACCCATTCACTGTGAAAAATGTTAAATTATAACACCCATGTACTAGCAGATCTATGATCAATTTAAATTGAAATTCCTGTGGTGAAAAGTGTCCAAAAATATTTAGCTCCTGTAATTACACTCCAGAGTGAACTTATGAGGGTGCCACAGTTCAAAATGAGCTTCACCCACTTCGCAATGTGGCAACTTGTGAGTTTCCAGCGCCTTCAATCATGTGCACAACCAATCATTAATCCTTTTACCAGATTCTATTGACCAAAAAACAAAACATGGTCAAAAGCGCTTATATGGGTAATGCCTGTGGATCAGCGCTATAATCCAAACCAATTTGCCATCAAAATCACAGCAAGCCATAAGACACAAAGAACACATAGTGTAGTATGTTAAAGCCAGATAAGGAGCATGTTACATAAACCTGTTATCATAGCTGTTACAGTTTTGTCTGATTTTGCAAGAAGTGCCTTATTTTATAAACATATTTTTAAATTTTCCTTACAATGTCCCTAAAAATCAGTCTGGAATTCCATACCAGGTAAAATGAGCTACACTCAGTTCCCAGATATTGTATACAGAAATGAGCAGGATGGGTGATTTTCACTCTATAGCGTGTTCCACAAATACAAAATTATTTTCTTTAAGGACTACTGTTTTTGAATATCACTAATTGTTTATGTAATTTTATATTCACAGATATATAATCTGTAGCACAGCGTATGAGTATAGCACTGCACTTTTTGATTATTGAATCAACCCCAATAAGTACATTCATATCATGGAAGTTTTGTGTTTGTTTTCCTTATTTGACGTGTATATGTCTACCATAAGTCATTTTTGGATTTTTTTTGTAGTCTGGATTTTATAACCTAAAGTTCTGACCATGTGATTCATAAATAATTCAATAATAGTAGTTAAACTACTAAGTAAGGTTCCTCTTCTTTCCACTCTCTCTTGAGCCAGAGGCAGTATTTAAAACGTCTGCTGGTAAGTGAAATTAAAAAATAATTATTGTGGAAACTTATGAGGTTTGGGGGCATGGATGGTTACACTACAGGCAGAGATGAAGAAATCTCATTAGTTTTTTTTGCTGGGCTGAGAATGGATGCATATTACAAATAGCTGGAGTACATAACTTTTAAAATAAAGTGGACTAGCCAACTGCTGTCAGTGGAGATTAGATGGGGAGATTGTATGGGATGATTCAACAAAAATGTGAAACATATTCACAATATCCAATAAAAGGGAAGGGCAATTCAAAATTCTAGGCAGGTAAATGATTGCTGATAAAAGATACGAAAGCTACAGTGAGATATCTTTATCAGAATTTCATCAAAGTCTTTCTATGCAGTTGTTGAGAAATGTTATCAATACAAATTGTCATTTAGCACATGCTAACATAATTGCAAAAAATTCCCTGTTAGAGGGCTTGGCAAAGGAGCCATGAGGACGCAGTGTGAGAGAACTCCAAGCCTAGGACAGGGATAGCACCACAAAGGGTCACAAATCAAGCTACATTTTATTATGTCCAAGTTGGGGAAATTACCCAACCCCCCTCCCCCCCCCGAAGTCCAACCAGGTGGACTTCACTTCCTTTTCCAAAGCAACCGGAGCAGACATGTAAGCAATGGCTGACAGCAATATGGGACAGACTTGGAAACCCTCTTCAACTCCTGGCGGGCTTACAGTCATGCCGGACCAAGTAGCACAAGACCTGATGGCTCATTCAAGTAACATGGATGGGGATTCCCATGCTGATATGGCCCATTTCCTCAGACCTGTCTCTCTGGTGGGCTCTACAGACTCCCAAACCTCATGTGACATACTGCCACTTTCCAGCAGGGATCTCATAAAACTGTACAGTACACTGCACACAGACCTGGACTCCCTTGCACTGAGAATTGAAAGCACCTCAAGAGGGAGCTGGCAGACATGGCAGGCATATTACCCAAATCAACAACAGAGTCTCCAACCTGGAGGAGTCTCAGGCAATACTGATAAGGCTTTAAACTCTGGAGATGGAGAGTGCTGCACAAACTCAAGCACTGACACAACTCATATTGAATGTCGATGATAGAGAGAACAGTAGCTGATGGAATAATGTCAGAATCAGGGGTATCCCTGAAGCCACTAGAGGTCTGGATCTGAAGGTAACAGTACAGGCCTTATTAAATATTTTATTGGACAGACATCCTTCCACTGGTATCGAATTGAGTCCACAGAGTCCACAGAGTCTTCAGTCCCAGAGACCTGTGCAATAGCAATCACCCAAGGGACATCTTATGCTGTGTCCACTTTTTTGTGAAGAGATCATGCAAAAAGAAGGGAAAAGAAACAGGTGGAATTTCATGGGACACAAATCACCTTTTTCCTAATTTGTCAGACCAGGAGGCAACTGTGCCCATTGCTTTTTTAGTTTTTGCACACTGAAGCAGTAGAAGCTCTGTTCTGGCTGGCTTAAACCTTGGTCTCTAAACCTCCACGATGCTGCTCCCTCAACACTGGTGGAATCAATGCCAGTGGGCGGAGGCGGGAGAACCCAAAGTCTGGAGCTGACCGTGGTGGAGGATTAAAATGGCCTTCTGCTATTCTTTGCTACCCTCTTTGGATCGTATTCAGTTTCAAGTTTCTGTGAGTACGTTCCTGTTGAGGTTTTTATGACCCCTTCACCATTTGGGGCAGCCACCCACTGTGATGAGTGTTTTTTTTTCAGGGGTAACTCTTCAGTACCCTCAGTACCCTTAGAGTTACAAACCATGTATGGCAAGTATACGACTCATTAATAGGCCTGTCATATGTTGGGCTACTTCATTACATGCCTGTGGATGAGTGTACTAGTTTTGAATACACTAAGCAAACTAACATCTTTACTTCCCTACCTTAGCTTCCTGTTTTCACTTGACAGGGGATTATGTGGCGTCAGACAGAGATCCATAGAGTCTGATGATGGACCATATCTAGAGGAAGCTCAAATAAGCAGCAGAAATTAACAATGACCTCTCCTGCACTACTTGCCACCTCAATACGCTGTTCTGGTGGGAGGATAACGACAACAAATGGACAACTAGATAGAGGTCAAGATATGTTTGACCTACAGTGGTCTTGAGTTGAGTGAGGTCTTTCCCTTTTATGAAGCTACCTGTTTGTGATTTCTCGCAGGTTAGGGGGGACCTTTTTATGTACCTGTTATTTTTTCATACCTCTCTAGCTGTTCAGACTAGTAGTAATATAACTCTGTGAGACCTTAACCATTTTTGCTATTTGATGGTTCTATCAAGGGACAGTCTGATGGGGGGAGGTCTGAATGGTCTTTTCCCACTGATTCATTCATCCTATGTATGGGTTATAGGGGGAAGTTCCACTCCCATGCAGGTAGAAGAACTCCCCGGAGTTATGGTGTCATGTACCACTGCACTCACTGGGTTGAGACCCAGGTCATACCTATAGCACCTCTCTCAATTTTCACAGAGAAGACCATTCGGGCCTCTGCTTGTTGGTTAGTTTTACCGTGAAGGAAGATCCCTGTTGGGCGAATCCTTCCAGCACTATACTCTGTCAACCAAGCTTAGTTGACATGCACTGTAAGTATCGTAGTTATAAATTATAAACTAGACTAAGATTGCCACTGGCACCCAAGCAGGCTGTGTAACAGTTTTGTTGTTATACTTGAAGAAGCCCAGAGAGGGGAGAGAGTCCACATTAAAACCTGTGCCTATGTAGAGGTAGAGGTAAAGCCCTTCTCTTTTAAGCTCTTGACAAACATCATGGGCAACTCTACCACATTACTAGCCCCTTGTTTGGAGAACCCATCATAGGTTTTTTTCTGACCTTTTTAGCAACTTCACAGATAAGATCATTCAGACTCTTTCTTAATGGGTGGTTCTATGGAGAGGGGAAATCCTTTTTTTGAACTCTCCTATACAGATATTCTCTAGCAGCACTTGAAGGCTAAGTGACTACATATTAGTAGTTGATACTTTAATATTTTTAAGTTTGAATTTACTGTTTGCTTGTTTGACCTTCATTCCTGAATTATTCAGTTATGGATACATCTCTGAATGTTCTCATATATACAAATTAGTTTTCTTCCTATCCTTAGAGGGAGGAGGGTTTTAACTCCTCCATAATACACAAGTTCTGCATAGTTTGATAAATTCATAAATCACCTATCCTGACAGCAAGATCCTTAGCATTTACATGTGGCTGCTTTTTCACACTCTCAGAAAAGACCCTTCAGACTGCCCTGTTTTGGGTTTCAGCACAAAAAGCGTTGGACCCCCTCAAACTTTTACCTCCAGAATTAGCCTATTTCAAGCCAATCTTTCTGAAACACTAGCACTCTGCTTGCTCAAATTGTTCATTTTTTCTTTATCCAATTATCCTGGGTTTCAACTCTCATTGCTTACTTTTTTACTAGCACTGTAGTACTGTAGTTTGGCCTTACGGGAGCTTTTTTGTTAATATGCACACGTAGACTTTATTTTTTATCTCACATTCAGCAACCATCCTTTTTTTGTTTTTTTTCTTACCCTTAACCCACTGTTTTTGCTACAGGTGATGCAAACCTTGAGCAGGCTATTTCTACCAGGATGCTGAAAAGAAAGGGGGCGCCTACAGCTAAATCTGTCTCCAACAACACATCAACTAAAATTAGCTCCTGGAATGGGAGGGGGCTACATTTACCACAAAAAAGTTTCAGAGACCTGTGGTTACTCCAATCTCATGTTGCCCACCTCCAGGTGACACATTTTCAAACAAACAAGCATCCAAAGCTTCATAATACCCGTTTCCAGGTAGCATCTCATATCACATCACCAGACAAAAAGTGTAGGGGGTGAGTATTGTCTTCTCTCACCCAGCAAATTGGACCCTCAAAGATCATCTTCTGATCATAGTCTGGGTCATTACCTCTTTTTGAATGGTCACTTGGAGGGGGGATTAGTAACCTTAGCCAAACTTTATGCTTTGAACTCCAACCAGATATCCTTTCTTGAACACTGCCTGGAGGAATTATCTTTCTTCACTGAAGGTATGCCAGTTATAGGGGGTTATTTTAATGTGGCACTGGACCCACTGATGGATGTATCCTGCAGTTATGCATATTTTCTATTCTTTTCTGCAACAGTTTTAAAAACATTTACACAGAGAGCAGTTAGTAGACATATGACTTATCTTACATAATACTGAATGTGACTATTCTTTCTTTTTGACCATGCACAATTCTTACTCGAGAATAGATTACTTCCTCAATAAAGACACTGACATTCTTAGGGTGTGTTCAGTTGTGATTAATGTGAGTTCTGTCTCAGACCAGCCTCCAGTTAGCCTAGATTTCTGTCTCACTACTGAATCATGCAGAAATTGGTAGTGGAAGCTGAATGAATCATTACTGGAAGATGCTCAGATCAAGACTCTGGTGGAATCATAACTCAGAAAATTCTTTCAAGCACACCAAAATACCAAAACTGCCTCAATGGTGATTTTGGAAAGTGTGTTATATGTGAGACCTTGATCTCTCAGGGCTCTCAAATTAAGAAGGATGGCACTGCACACATCTCTTCATTGCTAACTCACATACAGCAAATGGAATCAATACATAAAAAATCTCTAGCTTCTGCAGTGCTTAGAAACTTGCTTCTCCTTTGGCAAAGACTGAGCAACCTTCTCTTCCATAAGATGAAAGTTGGTTTCACTAAGAATAGATGTTTTTTCTATGAATTGGGGAATAAGCCAGGTGAACTGTTAACAAAAGCACTTAGGGATTCCCATTCTTTTATTCCCCATATTAATTTTAGCAAAGGTACACTGGTTCATTCCACTAAGGTGATTGCACAAAGATTCCGACAACTCCTTCTCACTCTTACAGCCCTTGGAAAATTTTGAAAAAATAAATCAATACCTCTCATCTTCAGGTCCCCTGCACTTCACAGATGAGGACTGTAGTCCTTTGGGGGTCTCAATTACTACAAAAGAGTGGTTGGCTGCCTTAAAGAGTTTAAACCTCACAAGGTCCCAGGCTCTGACTACTTCTCCCTCATATACTATAAAACATTTGCTCATGTTCTGGCATCCCCTTTTGTAAAAGGTGTCAATGACATCCATGAGGGAGCCAAGTTCCAGGCTGATATCCTCCGGGCTACTATAACCAAGATGGCAAAATAAGAAAAATATATTGTGCATTGCTCAATTCTATTCCTATCTCTAACTAAAATATTAGCAACTAGACTGCTCTCTTTTATACATACATTTTCTCATCAGGACCAAGTGGGTTTTGCCCCAAAAAGAGAGACAAGGGACAATATGACAAAGGCCATGAATGTTATCCATTGGGCACACTGTAAAGCAATTCCAATGCTTCTTTTAGTCACAGACACGAAAAAAGCTTTTGACTGGGTGGGCTGGTTGTTTATGAAAGAAATTGTGCAGTATATAGCCTTTGGAAAAATTTTCTAACATGGATAGACACAATAGGGTGGAATTACTAATACTGGAGAGTGAAAAATCTGGTGCAGCTGTGCAAGGTAGCCTATTAGCTTCTAAGTTTAGCTTGTTCAGTTAAGCTTTGGCAATAAAACCTGGAAGGGATTAGTTTCTATGCAGAGCTGCACTAGGTTTTGCACTCTCCGGTTTTAGTAAATCAACCCCCATATATTCTCACCCTTCAGTGAATTTCAAAATTAATGACATGCTATCAGACTCATTCATATGGAACCAGACAAGGCTGTCCACTGTCCCCCATCACCTTTATATTGCCCCTTGAGCTACTATTGTACCAGATTAAAGCTAACCCCAACATTAGTGGAATTGCAACTAAGCTTGGTGAACATAAATATAGAGCGATGGGAAAGACTTGGATATAACATTTACAGTTCAGCAAAAGGACAGGATTATGATGTTAACCCACAAAGCATCTATTTCCTGTGCTATACATGAAACAAGCTGTAAGGTACTAGCACAGTGGGTATAGGATCGCCAAAAGATTACATAAAAATTTCCCTCAATGCTCTTATTGTGTTGGTGCTGTCAAAAAGAGGTAGGCACCATGTCTTTTGGTCCTGCCCAGGAATAACAGGCTTTTGGAAACAGGTTGTGCAGGTCATTCTCAAGCTGACAGATGTCCAGATCCTGCACGATCCCATAGCATTTTTTCTCCATCTGTCCCCAATGTCAGTGAAACACTACAGACACTCTCTTTTAATACATTTACTGAATGCAGCCAAAACCTGTATACCAATCTATTGGAAATAAACCAAACTTTATCAGATTTGCCTATGGCTGTCAAAGGTTAATGGACTCCAAACTATGGAGGAAATGATGGCAATCGCTAATTCTAAAGAGAAGCATGTTTGCAAAACTTGGTTCTATTGGACATTTACTTTTTCTTCAGAGTACCATGCCTTAATGCATGAGACCTAAATAAAGAGTACACAAATCTGGACCTTCTACTAGCCCTGCACAGCACTTCCGTTGGTCCTCATGTGCAGTCTCTTTTCTCCCCTCTCCCTATATTAACTGTTCCCCCTTTTTTTCTCATGTTTTTGATTTTCATTAGATTTTTGATCCTATACCAGTTTTTTACACAGTCATCAATATTGCCTATACTCAGTTGGATCTGGCTTTGATCACTGTAGGTTCAGAAATCTCTAGAACAAGCTACAAGTCTGACTACTGTAGCCCACCTTTAACCATAATAGAACTTAAAGAGCATATTTAATGCTACAGTGATGTCCACATCTTAGTTTTACTTTTATTGATCTAGTATGTACATAGACAGTTCAATGCTGTTTCTTTATAATTGAATATATTGACATTGTATATTGCTGTATGACTGTACTTTTGAAAATTGAAAATAAAGAATTAAAAACAAGCTGTTATTCACGTATGAAATTTTAAACACAGAATATAAATTGAATACTTCAATTTCTACAAAACTTGTCTGAGCAATACTCACAGTTGTATATCAAGAAATATTCTTCGATCATCTCCCACATGAATTCTCCATATACAGTCTTCTCCCTCTGTATACAAATCAGGCCAGTTTGGTGAAAGAATAACCCCAGCTGGGGTGGAGAGCTCCCCACCACACATTGCTAGAAGAATTTAGGAGAAAGTAATCAGATCCTCAAAATGTTTTGATAATGAAGGATAAGAGACATTGTACAGCCAAAACAATTAAACTATATGGGCTTACATAAAGAGAAATAACAGTTTATAACATTGCATTTAACAAAATGAAAGCAGCAACAGTGTTACATTATGTATGTCACTGTTTCCCAAACTTGTCCTCAAGTCTTACCATTAGTGTATGTTTTGTGGCTATCCACACCTGTAGCATTTATTGCTGCTGAGAACCTTATAACTGTTTCAAAGAATAAACCAGTGTGAAGTGAAGCACTACCCCCTTGAGAGCCTCTGGTTTTGGGTTCCCCTATTTCTTGCATGGCCAGGCAACATGCATTTTCCAACTTACATTCAGAGTTAGTAACTAGTCCATGGGATTGTATTTGTTGTTTTATTTGGAGTGGAACAACTTGGATTGAGTCTAGGGGTATATGGGATGCCCAACTTGACTTTGAAACATTAACTCTGAGGACAACTTCCTTAAATCTGTACATAAAAAGGTTGGATCCTGGACTTTCTACTCCCTCCGGAGTGGCATCATTTTCTTTATGGACCAATAACACAGTAACTCATCAGGAGATGGGAGGGATGGGCATAATGGAATATGAGATTCTCATACAACTTCAGCTACAAATTTTTATGGATTATGAATATGCTCAGTTAGGGTTACCCAGATTTGTAACTAGTTACCTTTAGCGAAATTAAACATATGTGCCAGGGATACATTTGACAAGAAGAAATAATAAAGTAATCGCCTTTACCTATGGCCACCAGTGTCTTAAGCCAAGTGTGTGGCTTAATTAAAATACCTAAATTTACAGAACTTGCACTTTAATTGCAGAAATAAAATAACTTTCTTACCTCTGCAGAGAGGTTCTGTATCATTCCAGTAAGGGTCCTTCATATTGATACACTCTATAATGGATGGTCCTTGTTCCAAAGAGTGTCCAGGGTCACATGTAAACTCTACCACAGTCCCCATGCTATAAGTTGGATCTGTTGTTGTAAAGTTGCCATTCTGAATATAGGGTTCATAGCAGTGTCCTCGTTCAAAGGCTAAAAAAATTAGACAATGTTCAGCCACGGCCATAGATTTTAATATTACAAAACATTCAAACTCACTTTGCTATAATAATCCATATACATCCATTACTTATCAGCCCTGTAATCTATTTTTCATAAAACTTTTCTTAATTTATCTTTCTTACTTCCTGGTAACAGCCTCCATACTTCCATTTGTTTGGAATAAACAGTACATGCTAGTTGTGATCATGTGCATTTCTCTATGCACACTGCAAATCCTATAGCCCATAGTTCATAGACCCCAGTCCAACCCAGGAGTGAGCAAAAGAAGGTGACTATATTCCTACATACAGTGGGACCATGGGAAATAAACAAAGCTGCCCTCTAAAAGCAGATGAGATCATAGTAGCAAAAATATGAACATTGGATATTTTAAGGAAGCTGAGAACAGCAGAATATATTTTTAGGGTTAAGGATACATCCCCAAATAGAATTTCTTTTAACCACAGTTTAGTGTCACTTTAACCTCCCTGGCGGTATTCCTGAGTGTAGCTCGGGGTAAAATTTGAGTACCAAGAGCGGTAACCCCGAGCTACACTCGGGCTTACCATGTGGCATTGCTCAGGGAGTCCCTGCAGCGCTTACCTTGTCCTTCGCACCCGCGATGTGTCCCCTGCAGCGTCCCCGGCCATCTCCTCCGGCTAATGCCGGCATCCGGCTTCCGTGTTCTGGTCCCTGTGACGTCGGGACGTACGGGCGCCGGAACCGGTGGCAAATTTGAAATTTTTAAAAAATTTCATTTTTTTAAAAATGATTATTATATAGTAAAACATTGCTGTTTCAATGCATTTCACATATATTTTGTCCCTACTGCTTTGTCCTGTGCCCTACCTAAATTTTGACTGTTCTTTCTGCCTGGAAACTTAGAAAAGTCCATGGCGTCCAAAAAGCATCCCTTTATGTCAAAAGCGGTTTTAGACCAGCTAGAGAACAGCGATAGTAAATCAGAACCACTTGCAGAATTGAGTGATAATGATTCGTGGAGAAATTCGTCATCAGACACTGAAAACGATTCTGCGACTTTGCTCAGCGATGTGCGAACTTGGCGCTATATTTCAAATTTCAGTGTTTTTGGTTTGATTATATTATTGAATTTAATTTATTATTATATTATTATTTTTTATGATTATTAATTAAATTATAATTTATGATTTCGTGTTTCAAGTTTTATCATATCCGGAATGTTTACTAGACTCGTGTTCGGACAGATTTTTTCATTTATCTCTTTAATAAAAAAGGTATAAGGAAACTCACAAACAAGGTGTCCAACAGACACCAGCTTCAATCGCAAAAAAGGGTTGAGATACAGTTAACGCTCACCGCAGATCTCTCCCATACAGCACAGACCAGCAAGGCTCTCTAACGTCCACATCAAGTAGGCTACGCCCAACCGGTTTCGTCACACCGACGTCATCAAGGGGCAGAGCTGGTGTCTGTTGGACACCTTGTTTGTGAGTTTCCTTATACCTTTTTTTATTAAAGAGATAAATGAAAAAAACGTATTGCACCATTATGTTCTTTTTTTTGTCCCTGAGTGTACTGCATGCTCTCATGGAGGTATGAGAAAGAGTGGAGAAGTTCATCATAAGAGCTTGGGCTGCAAAGTTGTTTGGCTGTGATTATTATTATCTGGAAGTATCTGAAACATCACCATATCTATTTGGACATCGGGTTCATTGCTCCCAGAGCACAAGCGCTGTTGCTGGTTTATTATCTGACCAGCCATTAGCTCTGGTGAGTTCATTTAATCTCCTTTGGTGGTGGATTTCTCACAATTGTGTTCAAGTCACTGAAGATATATATATTTTTTTGGACACTAATTTATGTTTGGACACTATAATTTTGTTTTTTGGATGATGATATACACTTTTGTATAAGTTTGTTATTAGCGCATACCTTTTAATTTGGACTACAATAAAAAACTACATATTTCCATGCAAAAAATGGTACCGCTTTCAGCACCAAAAATCGGAAATAATCATACTGCCAGGAAAGTTAAAGTAAAACCGCTAGTTACTTTGCACAGAAGGTAGTAAGAAAAAATTGTTAAAGGAAAACTTCACACAGTTAATGCCTGAAATTACAACTTTGATTTGCTTTTTTTTGTTTGTACGTTTTACTGCAGCTTAACAAATGAGGGACAAAAGGCCTTCATGACACTATGACCATTCTTTATAGTGCATGCAGTACAGAAAAAGGAAATTCAAATTTAGCTGTCTAGAAGTCTGTTTTCCTGGAATTCAGCTTTATCCCCTTGAACCAATAATCTAACATTAATCCTAATTCTTAAATCCCTAGAACTTGGCACTAAAACTAATCAATTGTAACCTCTAACATTGTCCCTTAAACTGAGTCAAGAACTGCAGCATTATACTTACATTGCCTACCTGAATCATCAGTGCTAAAAGGCACCTGTCTCATTTTGAAATTTAAATTTGGTCGTACATGAATCGAAATTTGATCCACATATGGCCATTCCCATTTATGGAAAGGCAATCTACCAACTGACTTTTCATAAATGGGACTGCTGGGAAAATTCAGCTTGATCAGTGCTGCAGCCAATAGGCTGCGGTGCTAATAAGTGTATTCTGACAGTAGGGAGGAGGGGGAGACACTCCACTGTCAGAATACAAAGACACAGTGGGGAGGATTCCCCCATCCACACTAAACTGACCCATGTATGGGCAACTTAACAGTGCAAGGTGTCAGCACTGAAAACTCCTGCATCAAACCAGATTGATTAATGAGGGCTGCTGAAAAATAGTTCCCTGTGCTGAAGAAGATGTGGCAGTAGAAGACGTGGTTAATGAAAAGTTAAAATGCCCCAATGACATAACAGCTTTTAGTGGAAACCTAGTCCTGATATTGGCAACAAGAAGATATGTTCTAGGCATTCTTTAAAAATCTTTAGGTAACCCTAATTTATTTTTTGCTTAATTTTTACACAAACTAGTTAAGTCTGGAGCAATTTATTCAATGTTACTGACCTCCAGCAAAATGTGAGTAAGAATGTCTGAGCAGATTAGGGCTATAAAATTAAAGTATGTATAGGAGAAATGTTAAAGAAGATTGAAGAGTCCAAACAGATGGGTTTTGTCATATGGGCAGCTGGGGGTGCCTGGTATATGAGGCAGGAGTCTTAAGAATATGTGGTTATACAGTATTACAGGAAGAAAGTCAAAGCCAGACTTATAACTGGGAGATACACTGGAAGCTCTGAGGTAGGTAAACAGATTTAATGTGGATATCATCTTAAATAATAGTACAAAGTAGTTCTCTGAGATGAAAACACCAGATAGTTAAACTAATATTAAAGAATAAAGCTGATAGATCCATATGTGGTAAGAAAAATTGGGTGCTAAGTAGAGAGTCCTGGAAAGTTCGGTGTATTCTGTAACATAAACACCGAAGAATGCGTTCTGTGATGCTGACCTCAAATGAAACAAATGTTGGCAAGTCCCATGGGCAAACAAGAATCATAGCCATGCTTAGTGTCATGTAATGGTAGCTTCTTGAAGAGAAGATGGGACAACATTGCTTGTGAATGGAAAACCTGAGGTCTGAACCTTCCATGTGGCAAATTTGTGCAATTATTTCCCTGATTTAACCCTTAGATGGACTTTAAAGGCTAACTCCACCTTTTACACCAATTTACATGTTAAACCCTATTTAGGGTATACCATGTAGTTGCTGAAAATGGGCCCCTTCCAACCTCAAACCACCCTCAGCTTGGTAACTTAAACTTTGTACATCAGTACAGACAGGGAGCTGGAGGAAAAGTCTGCAGAAGTCTAGCATTGCACCCGTGATCCACTGATCATGGATGCAATGCTTTGCAGGCTCCAGTGAAAAAAGAATGATAAATTCAAATTTTTCCTTAAAATATGTTAATTTGCTATTTTTTAAAGTGCACTTAACATTTAAGATGATCTTAAATGATAACAAGCTTGCGTCCTCTTGTGTTAAAATATTACATTTGCAAACAGTCAGAAGTCCACGTGCGATTGGAGAGCCTGCAGCAGTAGATGACATCCAGCAGCCCTCTTTGGCCAGCGGTATGGTTGCGTGTAGACCTGGAACTCTGTCCTGGGCATCTGCTGAGTGATTTCAAGTTTCTGGCCTGATAAAGGGGGTGACTTCCCCAAAACGCATTGCCATGGTTACCTTGTAATCCAGAAGTGTTGCCCAGGATTCACGAGAATGTCAAGATTCTTTACCTTTCAGCAGGCCCACTGTGATCACTCAGCAGGTGTCCAGCACAGAGTTCCTGGTCCATTTGCAACTCTGCTACTGGCCATGAAGAGCTGAGGAATATCATTGATTGTTGTAGGCTCTCTTAGCTGTTTGTAATTGTAATGTATTCTTTTTAAGAACATTATGCTAATGCACAAAGCTGGCACACCATGTTCATTTGTGTCCACCTACCCTTATTTTTCCTCAGCAGATTCCTGCTATCACTGTTATTCACTCCAAAACAAAATACGTTTTTTTTTATCACCTTTCCTCAATAATTATACGACGGTATTTATTTTTGAATTTGTTGCAACCGCAGCAACACAATAGGGAAGATTTACTAAAATTGGAGAATCTGGTGCAGCTGTGCATGGTAGCCAATCAGCTTCTAACTTCAGCTTGTTCATTTATGCTAGGACAATAAAACCTGGAAGCTGATTGGTTTCTATGCAGAGCTGCAACAAAGTTTGCACTCTCCGTTTTTAGTAAATCTCCTCAAATGTAAACTTGTAATGGTGCTATATAGGTAAGTAAATATTTATCTTTGGGTCTATACATTTAAAAGTCTGTTAAAATGTCATTCTTCTCTTCAATAGTGGATGATACCCTTAGTACTGTATTATTCTGCAATGGATAAAAAGAGCTGTGGCTAAGAGCAATGGGGAGTTAACACTGAATGCAAAGAAGGAATGTAATACACTATTTAATTAAATTATGAATTTATAAATAAAATCAATAACTAGTTTTTAAATGCAGCTAATTAAAGTACCTCAATATGTCTTGATATCAGTCTCCAGTAATCCCTACACAGCAGGACTCATGAGTCATAGGGCCAGCACTGTCATAATGAGGCTGTGCATCAGCGCACAAGCACTGACAGAAAACATGCGGACTGGAGGAGAGAACAGTGTGAGATGGCTGACTCATCAATGTGTTGATGATCCTTTGTTGTCCCATACTGGTCTAGGAGTTTTCTTTGACCTCTTATTTGGACGAATCTGTGCTGCAGTGGAAGTCTATATTCTGTCTTTGCTCTCTGGCAGGGCTGGATGGGTCACATAACTGGTTGCATGTATTTACATATCCTTTGCCAGCTAATTAGATTCTATACACATATTTCAATTGAATTTAGCTGCTTGCCTGGAGATCAGCTTTAATGAGCCTATGCAGAAACTGATTTATGAGACAAAATTCAGTCTATGATATTCTCCTATATACTGCTAGCAATGCCTTTCATGTTGTGTCTCTACAGATAAGACTGGTATTTTTGCAAAATAACTGACACAATCTACCGCAGTGGTACTCCTAGCAAGAGAAGTTCAGGCCAGGGGCACTTTCAAAAGGATTATCTTAAGAAAAAGATTTTCACATGATGTTATACATCCTTTAATGGGTGATAACTGTTCAACCTGATCTCTCCATCTCCCAGCAAGAGGTCCATAATCTCTTTTTAAGAAGGTCCAAGCTCCCAAAATATATTCTTATTGCGAAAAGTCCATAGTAACAAGGGCATTTACTAGCAGTTTTATATCGACAGCAGCAGGATCCTGTACAATTGCACAGACAAGAGGACATGATGCCATTTAATAATATTGTATCCAAGAATGGACTTACGTATGTCTGCATATATTAATATTCCTGATATCCTTGTTATAATTCATTAGACTATAATGGTAGGTGCACAAAGCACTGTATGTGGTGTACTATAAAAGTATTATGATTATCTATTATAACTTGTGTGAATGAGCAGTGTAATTATCCTGCATTCAGTGTATGTTTATTTATAGATGAACTATAGATCTGCATGAAATGTTTATAGCTCCTTGCTGATATAGCACTTCCTTTTATTATGTGTCTTCTTTCAGCACAAGCATGGTTTCTGAAAGGGAACTTATGATGAACTGTTTCTTTTTTTCAAAGTACTTGAACAATATTAATATTTTATTGTATTGGTTTAGACAAATAAAAATACCCTTACACAAGGTTCCTTTATATCTATGCATTTTACATTATATATGCCAGCAGCAATTCCAACCAGAAATCACAATGTCAATGACTTTTGTTAATCTCAACCCCTTGGGTCATGTGATTATGTTGGCAAAAAGTTGGCTGGAATTCCCTATTGTAACTGGACTGCTCCAGATGCAGAACTGCTTTGCATCTGTACAGACAAGGCAAAAGAAAAATGGCATTTTGTGGCTTAATGCTGTCCTATAACCATGTGTTCTGTTGGGGTGATGTTCCTTTGCTTCTGTCCTGGAGACACAACAGGAGGTGAGAGGAAACCATAATAGTTTTCACCAGAAGAGATGTTCCTATTAGAAGACCAATGGTCATCACTAATGGCGATTTTGTCACCACTACAACTGCTGCCACCACTACCACATCACTTAATAATATAATCATGATACAAGCTTTATAAAATTCCTATACGTGCAGCGCTATGATAGATATATATAGCAATCTATTTAAAACATCAAGTACTCAGTGTATCACATATATCGAAATATTGTATAAGTGAGCGCTAAATAAATTATGAAGTACAGTATATGAATTAGAATTGTTGAATGAATGCTCTGAGAATAGCTGTTAGCAATCTGGATATCGACAATGATCCAAAAATCAACTTCAAAGGTATAAGTGCAGAGCTATAAACACATGTAACATAAATACCATATAACAATAAAGTGCAAAGAAGTGCATCAAAAGTGCAACTATGTGCATCAGTATGCTCCCGTGACGACTGTAACAATAATTCAGCAGGCAGTAAAACCTAATAATGTCCTTTATAGACGGGTGATTATTCCAAGTGCCAAAGTGCAAACATGCAGTTATTCATGACGTTCCCCCCCAGGATCACAGGAGACCTGTCCTAAGTGGTGGATTCCTTTTATGCATTTCTACATTTCTGCATGTCATGAATAACTGCACATTTGCACTTTGGCACTTGGAATAATCACCCTTCAATAAAGGACATTATTAGGTTTTACTGCCTGCCACGGACGCATACTGATGCACATAGTTGCACTTTTGATGCACTTCTCTGCACTTTATTGTTATATGGCATTTATGTTACATGCATTTATAGCGCTGCACTTATACCTTTGAAGTTGATTTGGGGATTGCTAACAGCTATTCTCAGAGCATTAATTTGACAATTCTAATTTATATACTTCATAATTTGTTTAGCACTCACTTATACAATATTTCGATATATGTGATACACTGAGTACTTGATGTTTTAAATAGATTGCTATATATATCTATCGCAGCGCTGCACTTATAGAAATTTGATTCGATTATTGGGACTGTTGCCCATGCCCTTTAGTGCCAGCAGCTATCTGGAATTACTACCTATATTGATTGTTTTATGCGCTTGCTAGCACATTTATTTTAGACTTTATAAAATGCCTGGATTCATTGGTATACATTGTAAAGACCACATGACCATTTAAAGCAGTATTAAACCCAAACATTTATTGTATTGTAGCTTAACAGTTCTTAGATGTAATGGATGCATTAGTATTAATTTTCACGCTTTCTTTCCTTAATTTTCAACTGCCAGTAAGTCTGTTGTTTTTCAACAGAACACGTTGTTTTGTAGATGTAGCAGTTAAAGCAGACTTTCTCAACCTTTTCAACACAGAGGAACCCCTGAAATACCTTTCCAGTCTCAGGGAACCTCTGCTAAAAATTACTATATCTACAACTCATGATACATTAGTGAGATGCTCAGTGGGAAGAATGCTTCTTACACTTGTCACCATTGGGCTGAATTACCCCCTTACATATAGCTAAAAAGATCAGTGGTATCAGTGGGAACTTATCTGAGAGGCAGGCATTGCTCACTGCTCAAGGAACCCCTAGCAACCTCTGGAGGAACCCTGGGGTTCCATGGAGCCCTGATTGAGAAACCTTAAGCTAGAGGATTGAAACAATAATCAGCTTTTATTTATTTATGTCAGGGGCCTGCAAACTTTCCACACAAAGCGCCAGTTTACTGTCCTTCAGACTTCAGGAGGGCCAGATTGTGAGCAGCGGGGGTAGAAAAGGTCTCAGGGCCAACATCAGTAAGAGTAAACAAGGTCTCAGGTGTGGTGTTCAGTTGCATAGTGCCTGTGGTCAGTATTAGGAGTAGTAGTGCCCTATTATTGCTATCACTGGAAGACATATTGGCCCATAATTGATGTTAGTGGATGGAATAGGGCCGCATCACTGATATTAGTAAGAAGAATAGTGTCCCTTTGCTGGTGTCAGTTGGAGGAATTATGCCACACTTTTAGTGTCAGTGTTAGGAACCCAAGGGCTGGTTAAAGGCTAGCAAAGGAATGCAGTTTGGAGACCCCTGATTATGTAAAACCTTTATCCTAAAAAGAAAAATAAGTGTTAGCTGGAGTCTGGCTTTCTTAGTGTTCTTAGTTTCTTAAATCTAAATCTGCTAGTACAGCTAACACTCCCCTCCCCCAGATTACCAATATTGCTGTCCAAAGGTGTCTCTGTGCCCCTTTATCCAGAGTGTAGGCACCCCAGTACAGGAGGTGTGTTACTGGCCATATTACAGGTGACAACACAGGTGAAAAAAGCCTAGGGTAGTATGGTCTGCGAAGGAAAGCTGTCTGAGGCTGTTTTCACTCACATCCACACTATGGTTGGGCCGGGAGTGTGGCTTTCTTAGCACACAATGGATCAATCACTGGAGGATGAGTGAACACATTAGCCAGCACCTTTTTTTCTGAGGACTAAAGAGATTGATTTTCTTTATGCTTTGAGTGGAGCTCCAAGTCTAACCATGGGTCACATGCTGTCTATTTACACACTTTTGTATGCTATATAAGTGTCCCTAGTGTGGAAGGGTTTGTTTGTTTAGTTTTGCCTGAACGTTTTCTTGTCACTCCTGGTTTCCTTGTGGATGCACTTCCAGTTCTTGGAGTGCATCAACATGTGCAGTAGGTACTTTCCATCTTTCCATCTTGTAGAATACTTATCAGGCTATCATTATAGCTCTCCATCTTAATTCAGGGGCTCCACCTTTGAATCATTAGCGGGGACAACATTCTTACAATGCTTATTTTATGTTTACATTTCTGGGAGCATACATTTTCATTACATCACATTCCTATGTCACACCCAATAGTATATTTGCCTTTAGTAAATCAACCCCCCATGTATTCCTAGAGAACTCTTCACACTGATCTGGTGTGGTTTTTAAAATCCTGCCTGCTGCATTTTTGGAGTAGGTTTGGTGCAGTAAAAAATAGCACCAAAAATGCATGTCCCCATTGAAATAAATGGAAAACGTGGCAAAAACGCCTACATTGTGTTTTGGTGAGGTTTTTGAGTCACGTTTCCTTTAAAAATGTTCCACGAACACAGAAGAAACACAGTAAAAACGAGTCAAAAATGCATATGCATTTTTGCAATGGATCAGTGTAAAAGTAGCCTTAAAACTGTACCATGTAAATGAAGACTAGCACAAAAATAAAGAGTGATACAGTACTTTTCTTTCAACTACTACTTGTAATAATATCAATAATAATAATGCATGAATACACTGAATTATACTACAAGTCAAATGAGACAAGTTTTTAAAGTGAAACAAAAAAGGTACTCCTTTGAGACTTATATGCCAGTAGGGCATAAGAAATAAAAATGTATTTTGTACTGTGGCAGTTATAAGAACTTAGTTTCAAAGTTACACTCAGATATAGAAAATATGAAACAATTTCCTTTTAAACTTAGCCATACTTAATGTTTCCTCTCTGGCTGTTCTATTGTAGACAGCTGCCACTTCTTATTAGGCTGATTTTTGCGTGTCTCTTTCTGTTTATGCATAGTCTACAATGAATAAAGAAATGAATAAGAAATGTAAATCCCCCAGGACTTGCTGGTTTGATGTAGTCTACCTGCAAGAGATATAAATCACTTTCTATTTATAGAAAAGTAGTAGTCTGATCAAGTGGCTCTTCTCTGCCATTAAGTCTCTTTTTCCGCATAGCTTAAGGTTGAATCTGTTCAATATAAGGCAGTCCTGCAAAGCCAAGATGGAGAAGCTGATGTAATTGAAAGAGAAAATCTATTATTTTGAAGTACATATGTGGGCCATTAATATAATAGGGAAAGAGACCATTATTTTTTTTTTCACCAAGTCCATCTAAATACAAGTAGCAGCTCATGTTCTTTTTAAGAAACCCATTGTGGTTAAGACAAAATCTTATACAGTTTTTACTTATTTTATATTTCCACAGCATCAGGTACCATATATATATATATTTAACAATATCTGCACCAAAGTAAATTTCTTACTGAGTGAAATTCAGTTAGGCTTCAAAAGGAGATGTCCGGTCTCTAGTGTATAGCAGAACCTCTTTGTGGTAAACCTGTGCTTTAAAAGGTGCAGGTTCCATGGTTGTCACTACTTGGTGTATGTATGTAGCCAGTGAAAGTTGAAAAGCACCTTTAAAAAAATCAGATTTCATCAACTGTCTTCATAGGTTTACTTTTAAAGAAGTTTTTTTTTATTTTTTTTAGAAAACTCTTCATTTGGAGAATAATGGCTGGAGGGAAAGATCTTTCGCCATGCACTCAGCTACATGAAATTTAGTTTGGGATCACGGGATTGTTGAGGTTTTTTTTGGCTTTAAAGAAAGGTAACACCTTTTTTGTCCAAAAAAAAAATTTGAATTGTTTTCAAAGGCTAACTCACCATTACTTCCATAGTTTACAAATCTTAACATTTTTGCAAAAGTTAAAAAATGCTTTTTAATTTACATTTTAGGAGTGATAACTAGAGATGAGCGAATTATTCAAAAATTCGATTCGGCTGATTCGCCGAATTCGCGGAATAAATTCGATTCGAGGCGAATATATTCGCTGCGAATTTAACTTATAAAAAGGGTGTTTCTAGGCTTCAGAGAGCCTTTATATTAGTGCAGAACACTGTACCTTTAATTTAAATGCCCTTGGAGTCTGCTGGGGAAGAGAACTAATACTGTCAGTCAGTATGACATGCAGATGAGTGCCGTCGATCTTAGAATCACCGCACACTTCACTCATTTGGGCAGTCACGGGGCCAAAACCAGAGTGTGGAGCCACAGTGTGGCGGTGGAGGCAGCAGCAATGGGAGGCCATACAGCACCCTATGACAAAATGGAACCCACCAGCAGTGTGAGGAGACCTGAAAGTGGCACATGGCAGAGTGTGGCGATGGAGACAGCAGCAATGGGAGGCCGTACAGGGACCCATGACACACTCTGGACCTGGCAGCAGCATGAGGAGGCGGTACAGGGGCCCATGACAGATTACGGGCCTGGCAGCAGCAGTGGGCGGGCGGTGGATGCAGCAGTATTCGGAAGCCAAACACAGGCCTCGGTTAAAAAGCGGAAGCCGTCAGCAGCGTGAGCAGACGACAGAGACACATGGCGCAGGGTGGCGGTGGATGCAGCAGTATTCGGAAGCCAAACACAGGCCTCGGTTAAAAAGCGGAAGCCGTCAGCAGCGTGAGCAGACGACAGGCACATGGCGCAGGGTGGCGGTGGAGGCAGCAGCAATGGAAGGCCATACAGCACCCTATCACAAAATGGAACCCACCAACAGTGTAAGGAGACCTGAAAGTGGCACATGGCGCAGGGTGGCGGTGGAGGCAGCAGTATTCGGGAAGACATACACAGGACTAGTTTAAAAAGCGGAAGCCGTCAGCAGCGTGAGCAGACGACAGAGACACATGGCGCAGGGTGGCGGTGGAGGCAGCAGTATTCGGGAGCCATACACAGGCCTAGGTTAAAAAGCGGAAGCCGTCAGCAGCGTGAGCAGACGACAGAGACACATGGTGCAGGGTGGCGGTGGAGGCAGCAGTATTCGGAAGCCATACACAGGCCTAGGTTAAAAAGCGGAAGCCGTCAGCAGCGTGAGCAGACGACAGAGACACATGGCGCAGGGTGGCGGTGGATGCAGCAGTATTCGGAAGCCAAACACAGGCCTCGGTTAAAAAGCGGAAGCCGTCAGCAGCGTGAGCAGACGACAGAGGCACATGGCGCAGGGTGGCGGTGGAGGCAGCAGCAATGGAAGGCCATACAGCACCCTATCACAAAATGGAACCCACCAACAGTGTAAGGAGACCTGAAAGTGGCACATGGCGCAGGGTGGCGGTGGAGGCAGCAGTATTCGGAAGACATACACAGGACTAGTTTAAAAAGCGGAAGCCGTCAGCAGCGTGAGCAGACGACAGAGACACATGGCGCAGGGTGGCGGTGGAGGCAGCAGTATTCGGGAGCCATACACAGGCCTAGGTTAAAAAGCGGAAGCCGTCAGCAGCGTGAGCAGACGACAGAGACACATGGTGCAGGGTGGCGGTGGAGGCAGCAGTATTCGGAAGCCATACACAGGCCTAGGTTAAAAAGCGGAAGCCGTCAGCAGCGTGAGCAGACGACAGAGACACATGGCGCAGGGTGGCGGTGGATGCAGCAGTATTCGGAAGCCAAACACAGGCCTCGGTTAAAAAGCGGAAGCCGTCAGCAGCGTGAGCAGACGACAGAGGCACATGGCGCAGGGTGGCAGTGGAGGCAGCAGCAATGGAAGGCCATACAGCACCCTATCACAAAATGGAACCCACCAACAGTGTAAGGAGACCTGAAAGTGGCACATGGCGCAGGGTGGCGGTGGAGGCAGCAGTATTCGGAAGCCAAACACAGGCCTCGGTTAAAAAGCGGAAGCCGTCAGCAGCGTGAGCAGACAACAGAGACACATGGCGCAGGGTGGTGGTGGATGCAGCAGTATTCGGAAGCCAAACACAGGCCTCGGTTAAAAAGCGGAAGCCGTCAGCAGCGTGAGCAGACGACAGAGACACATGGCGCAGGGTGGCGGTGGATGCAGCAGTATTCGGAAGCCAAACACAGGCCTCGGTTAAAAAGCGGAAGCCGTCAGCAGCGTGAGCAGACGACAGAGACACATGGCGCAGGGTGGCGGTGGATGCAGCAGTATTTGGAAGCCAAACACAGGCCTCGGTTAAAAAGCGGAAGCCGTCAGCAGCGTGAGCAGACGACAGAGACACATGGCGCAGGGTGGCGGTGGATGCAGCAGTATTCGGAAGCCAAACACAGGCCTCGGTTAAAAAGCGGAAGCCGTCAGCAGCGTGAGCAGACGACAGAGGCACATGGCGCAGGGTGGCGGTGGAGGCAGCAGCAATGGAAGGCCATACAGCACCCTATCACAAAATGGAACCCACCAACAGTGTAAGGAGACCTGAAAGTGGCACATGGCACAGGGTGGCGGTGGAGGCAGCAGTATTCGGAAGACATACACAGGACTAGGTTAAAAAGCGGAAGCCGTCAGCAGCGTGAGCAGACGACAGAGGCACATGGCGCAGGGTGGTGGTGGATGCAGCAGTGTTCGGAAGCCAAACACAGGCCTCGGTTAAAAAGCGGAAGCCGTCAGCAGCGTGAGCAGACGACAGGCACATGGCGCAGGGTGGCGGTGGAGGCAGCAGCAATGGGAGGCCATACAGCACCCTATGACAAAATGGAACCCACCAGCAGTGTGAGGAGACCTGAAAGTGGCACAGGGCAGAGTGTGGCGATGGAGACAGCAGCAATGGGAGGCCGTACAGGGACCCATGACACACTCTGGACCTGGCAGCAGCATGAGGAGGCGGTACAGGGGCCCATGACAGATTACGGGCCTGGCAGCAGCATGAGGAGTCGGTACGGGGGCCCATGGCAGATTACGGGCCTGGCAGCAGCATGAGGAGGCGGTACAGGGGCCCATGGCAGAGTGGCGGAGCGTAAGCAGCTAAAATTGAAGGGCATACAGAGGCCTATGTTAAAAAGTCCCCCCAGCAGCAGCGTGGGGAGACGACTAATAGTCGTCTCCCCACGCTGCTGCTGGGGGGACTTTTTAACATAGGCCTCTGTATGGCCTTCAATTTAAGCTGCTTACGCTTCGCCACTCTTCCATGGGCCCCTGTACCGCCTCCTCTTGCTGCTGCCAGGTCCAGAGTGTGTCATGGGTCCCTGTACGGCCTCCCATTGCTGCTGACTTCATCGCCAGACTCTGCCATGTGCCACTTTCAGGTCTCCTTACACTGTTGGTGGGTTCCATTTTGTGATAGGGTGCTGTATGGCCTTCCACTGCTGCTGCCTCCACCGCCACCCTGCGCCATGTGCCTCTGTCGTCTGCTCATGCTGCTGACGGCTTCCGCTTTTTAACCGAGGCCTGTGTTTGGCTTCCGAATACTGCTGCATCCACCGCCACCCTGCGCCATGTGTCTCTGTCGTCTGCTCATGCTGCTGACGGCTTCCGCTTTTTAACCTAGGCCTGTGTATGGCTTCAGAATAATGCTGCCTACACCGCCACCCTGCGCCATGTGCCTCTGTCGTCTGCTCACGCTGCTGCCAGGTCCATACTGATTCATGGCCCCCTGTACCGGCTCCTCATGAACGTGGTTCAGCGGGTTTGCATCACTTAACGGCAAATCGTTGACAAACGCTGGGACGTTCAGTGTTGTGCGCATTAAGCCAGACACCAAAGGGCAGCACAGACCTGTTATTACTCGCTCAAGCATGGCTGAACAAAACCAGTCTCTACCACAAAGGAGTAGAGTTCGTTATTGGAATTAACTGTGAGGGACTTTTAAACCTAGGCCTGTGTATGGCCTTCAATTGAAGCTGCTTCTGCTCCGCCACTCTGCCATTGGACTCTTGATAGTCGTCTAGTTAATTCCAATAACGAACTCTACTCCTCCGTGCAATCTACTTACGAGACCCTGGGCAGGTCTGGGTCCAATTTGTGGTAGAGACTGGTTTTGTTCAGCCATGCTTGAGCGAGTAATAACAGGTCTGTGCTGCCCTTTGGTGTCTGGCTTAATGCGCACAACACTGAACGTCCCAGCGTTTGTCAACGATTTGCCGTTAAGTGATGCAAACCCGCTGAACCACGTTCATGAGGAGCCGGCACAGGGGGCCATGAATCAGTATGGACCTGGCAGCAGCGTGAGCAGACGACAGAGGCACATGGCGCAGGGTGGCGGTGTAGGCAGCATTATTCTGAAGCCATACACAGGCCTAGGTTAAAAAGCGGAAGCCGTCAGCAGCGTGAGCAGACGACAGAGACACATGGCGCAGGTTGGCGGTGGATGCAGCAGTATTCGGAAGCCAAACACAGGCCTCGGTTAAAAAGCGGAAGCCGTCAGCAGCGTGAGCAGACGACAGAGGCACATGGCGCAGGGTGGCGGTGGAGGCAGCAGCAATGGAAGGCCATACAGCACCCTATCACAAAATGGAACCCACCAACAGTGTAAGGAGACCTGAAAGTGGCACATGGCAGAGTCTGGCGATGAAGTCAGCAGCAATGGGAGGCCATACAGGGACCCATGACACACTCTGGACCTGGCAGCAGCAAGAGGAGGCGGTACAGGGGCCCATGGCAGAGTGGCGAAGCGTAAGCAGCTTAAATTGAAGGCCATACAGAGGCTTATGTTAAAAATAATAACATGTTTGGGGCATGATTCATGGCGGATTTAGTCAGTTGTGTCAGGAACTGGTGGTTTGAAATCCAGACTAATCCACGCCTGATTCATTTTCACAAACGTGAGTCTCTCCACACTTTGGGTGGACAGTCGTGTCCTCCGCGGAGTTACAATACCTCCTGCCGCACTAAACACGCGCTCCGATGCCACGCTACTGGCCGGGCATGACAGCCTTTCAAGGGCAAATTCAGCTAGTTGGGGCCAAAGGTCAAGTTTCGTTGCCCAGTAGTCAAGGGGATTGTCTACCTTGGTTGGCAGGGTGCTATCCAAGTAGGCCCGAGCCTGTTGTTTGAGGTCCTGCTCCAGGTCCACCTGATGCTGCTGCTGCTGCGGCTGGTTAGTAGTTTCCTCACTGCGCTGGTGAAGAAAGCTACTCATCATCGACTGCAGACTGAGGCAGCTGCTGCTGGTGGAGCTGCCACTGCTCCTACCACCCCACCCCTCCCCTGCTGCCATGGCAGCGGAACGCGAGCGCACAGGGCCCACAGTGTCTGAGGATGGACGTTGGCGCAGAAAGGCAGAGACCAACTGACTACATAGGTGGTTTTTATAGTACTTTATTTTGGCCTCCCTCTCAGCAGGTGTGAAAAAGGCCACCATTTTTGAACGGTAGCGAGGGTCCAACAAGGTGGACAGCCAAAAGTCATCCCTCTGTCTGATGGTTATTATTCGGCTGTCACTACGCAAGCAACCGAGCATGCTATGGGCCATTTGTGCCAAGGAATGCGAGGGACTCCCTGCCTCCATCTCCACAGCATACTGCCACGGTGCGTCTGGGTCCTCTGTCTCCTCCTCCTCCTCCTCTACCAGATGCTCCTGCTCCTCCACTCCTGTCCGCTGAGTGGAAAAACCACCCATTTCACTCAATAATTCCTGAGCACCAATGTCCTCCTCTACCTCCTCCTCTTCTTCCTGTCCTGCCCCCACAGGGGTCATGTGGCGTTGAGATCTGTGCGCCACGTCTACCGCACCCTGACCAGCCATTGTTAACAGCATTTGTTCCAGGACGTGCAACAGAGGAATGACGTCGTTCATCCCATAGTCCTGCCGACTCACAAATAGCATGGCCTCCTCAAAGGGCCTGAGCAAGCGGCAGGTGTCACGCATGAGCTGCCAATGGCTGACATCTAAGTTACACAGGGGAGTACCTTTATCCGCTTGTAACATCAGGAAATCGGTGATGGCCTTTCGCTGTTCGTAAAGGCGGTCTAACATATGTAGGGTTGAATTCCACCTTGTTGCAACGTCGCAGATCAGGCGATGCTGTGGAATTCCGTTCTGCCGCTGCAGCTCAAGGAGGGTGTGCTTTGCGGTGTAGGAATGGCTGAAATGCATGCAAAGTTTATGTGACATTTTAAGGATGTCTTGCAGTGGGATGGTGGATTTTAGGAACCGCTTGACAACCAGATTGAACACGTGAGCCATGCATGGCGCATGGCACAACCTTCCTTGATGCAGAGCAGACACCATGTTCTTTCCGTTGTCGGTCAACATGGTTCCGATTTTCAGTTTGCGCGGAGACAGCCATCTGTCGATTTCTCTGTTCATTACACTCAGAAGTTCCTCCCCTGTGTGACTACGTTCGCCAAGGCATACCAGGTGCAGCACAGCGTGACACCGTTGCGCCCTGCACATGTGATATGCCGAGGACACGGCGGAAGAAGAGGTGGTAGAGGCGGACATCTTTGCTGGACCAAGGACGTGCAAACGTGGAGGCAAAAGCGGCGTGACCTGTCCAAGTTGCTGGTGCGGCTGTGCCGGCACCACGTTCACCCAGTGGGCCGTAAATGACATGTACTGTCCCTGACCGTAGTTACAGCTCCACACGTCGGCGCTGCCGTGCACTTTGACAGAGACCGACATGCTCAAAGACTGGCCCACCATCTCTTCTACATGTGAATGCAGGGCTGGCACTGCCTTTTTGGCGAAGAAATGACGGCTTGGCACTCTCCACCGCGGCTCGGCACAAGCCATCATTTCTCGGAAAGGTGCTGAGTCCACCACTTGGAAAGGGAGGGACTGCAGCACCAGCAACTTGGACAGGAGGACGTTCAGCTTCTGCACCGTCGGGTGCGTGCTCGCAAACTGTTGTCTCTTGGAAACGGATTCCAAGAAAGACTGCTGACGGAATCCGTGAAGAGGAGTAGCAGGAGAAGGAGCATCTGAACGAGCGGAAGATGCCAATGAGCGACAACTCCCCTCAGCAGAGGTGTTGGAGCCTTGACTGGCTGATGGAGGGCGATTGACGTCGGGTGACGGAGCAAGTAACGGAGCGGGTGATGGAGCGGGGGCTGGGGCAGGCAGAACCGCCGTATCTTTATCACGGTTTTCCCAGGCCACCGAATGGCGACGCTGCATATGCTGACGCAACGCTGTAGTCCCAACATGGGCCCCCTGGCCACGCTTGACTTTCTGGCCACATAGTCGACATACGGCTACGTTTACTTCCTCGGGCGGCTTGACGAAAAATTACCACACCCCCGAGTAGGAAACTTTGCCCCCGCTACTCCTCACTGGCTGACTGCTACTTCCTCCGTGCACACCGGCACCACTACTGGCCGTGGTGGTAGGCTGCAGTGGAGCTGGTGCTCTACTCCGTGGCCGTTTGCCTCCACTGACACTGCTGCGACCCTGCTGCCTCCTGGGCAACCCACCGACTGTTTTGCTCGCTGGCAAGCTGGCACCCTCTTCTCCTGATGATGTGGAAGCAATAGCCTGATGACGACGAGGCTGCCAAGTGCGATCAGCCTCATCATCATCAATTAGGGTCTCCGCGTCACTACTAGCCCCCTCGGCTGTGTGTGGGTCAGGAGACAGACCTGTCTCTAGACCGGCTACCGAGCCACTCTCCTCGCCAGTACTTCTTCGCCTGGCTGCTGAAGAGGCGGATGTCTCCCTCCGTTCCTGACCGCCCTCTGTTAGCTCTTCCTCACTGTACAGTGGGGCTGAGCCCACAGCATGCGATACTTCGCTTGGTGAGGGAACACCAAAGGACAGGGGCAGGTAGAGGACACGTGATTTCAGTGGGCTTGCTCCCGGGCCATGCCAACTAACGGTTGTGTCTGACTTACCCACCGACCGTTGGCTGTAGGTGTCAGAGGTGACCTGGGAAGAGGAAGACGACCGAGTCAACCAATCGATGATGGCAGGGTTGTCGGTGGAGACACGACCGCTGGATGACACCGGGAGCACTGGCCTCTGGCTGCGACTAGTGCTGCCTCGACCCCTTCCTCTGCTGCCACGTCTGCTCACTCCTGAAACATTGCCTCCTCTGCCACTCCTCTGCGTGTTGTCTGACATACTCTTTAATTCAATAAGCACCCCAAACATAAAACAGGATTTAACTCTTTGAACGTACAATAGTGGTTGTGAAGCAGAAAGTAACGATTCTGTGTCCCTGAGCAACGATTCTGTGTCCCTGAGTAACGATTCTGTGTCCCTGAGTAACGATTCTGTGTCCCTGAGTAACGATTCTGTGTCCCTCAGTAACGATTCTGTGTCCCTGAGTAACGATTCTGTGTCCCTCAGTAACAATTCTGTGTCCCTGAGTAACAATTCTGTGTCCCTGAGTAACGATTCTGTGTCCCTGAGTAACGATTCTGTGTCCCTGAGTAACAATTCTGTGTCCCTGAGTAACGATTCTGTGTCCCTGAGTAACGATTCTGTATCCCTGAGTAACAATTCTGTGTCCCTGAGTAACGATTCTGTGTCCCTGAGTAACGATTCTGTGTCCCTGAGTAACGATTCTGTGTCCCCGAGTAACAATTCTGTGTCCCTGAGTAACAAT
This sequence comes from Staurois parvus, assembly GCF_062004578.1. Classification (NCBI taxonomy): domain Eukaryota; kingdom Metazoa; phylum Chordata; class Amphibia; order Anura; family Ranidae; genus Staurois; species Staurois parvus. Next base: position 5,456,982 of record NW_028318132.1, on the reverse strand, counting down.
TCTGTGTCTGTCCCTGAGTAACGATTCTGTGTCCCTGAGTAACGATTCTGTGTCCCTGAGTAACGATTCTGTGTCCCTGAGTAACAATTCTGTGTCCCTGAGTAACAATTCTGTGTCCCTGAGTAACGATTCTGTGTCCCTGAGTAACAATTCTGTGTCTGTCTCTGAGTAACGATTCTGTGTCCCTGAGTAACAATTCTGTGTCCCTGAGTAACGATTCTGTGTCCCTGAGTAACGATTCTGTGTCCCCGAGTAACAATTCTGTGTCCCTGAGTAACGATTCTGTGTCCCCGAGTAACAATTCTGTGTCCCTGAGTAACGATTCTGTGTCCCTCAGTAACGATTCTGTGTCCCTCAGTAACGATTCTGTGTCCCTGAGTAACAATTCTGTGTCCCTGAGTAACGATTCTGTGTCCCTGAGTAATGATTCTGTGTCCCTGAGTAACAATTCTGTGTCCCTGAGTAACGATTCTGTGTCCCTGAGTAACAATTCTGTGTCCCTGAGTAACGATTCTGTGTCCCTGAGTAACGATTCTGTGTCCCTGAGTAACAATTCTGTGTCTGTCCCTGGGTACGATTCTGTGTCCCTGAGTAACAATTCTGTGTCCCTGAGTAACGATTCTGTGTCCCTGAGTAACGATTCTGTGTCCCTGAGTAACGATTCTGTGTCCCTCAGTAACGATTCTGTGTCCCTCAGTAACGATTCTGTGTCCCTGAGTAACAATTCTGTGTCCCTGAGTAACGATTCTGTGTCCCTGAGTAACGATTCTGTGTCCCTCAGTAACAATTCTGTGTCCCTGAGTAACGATTCTGTGTCCCTGAGTAACAATTCTGTGTCCCTGAGTAACGATTCTGTGTCCCTGAGTAACAATTCTGTGTCCCTGAGTAACGATTCTGTGTCCCTGAGTAACAATTCTGTGTCCCTGAGTAACAATTCTGTGTCTGTCCCTGAGTAACGATTCTGTGTCCCTGAGTAACAATTCTGTGTCCCTGAGTAACGATTCTGTGTCCCTGAGTAACGATTCTGTGGCCCTAAAGTCTCTGTGGCCCTAACTCTGTCCCTAATACAGACAGGTCTGTTTCTCTTGAATGACCGGAGGCTAATGGAGAATTCTAAGATGGCCGCGATTTATAGCTCTACCATTACACAGTGCTGGCTGGCTGGCTGCTGATTGGCTAATGCGATCACATGTCATGAATGAATGCATTATGGGTCAGCGCGCCTTGTCTGCGCGCCTTCCCAGAGATCCCCGCTCCGTCGCCACACATGTCGCCGCCATTTTTGGGAAAATTCGATTCGTGCATCCGAAGTTTGCTAATTTTCGGATTCGGCGCGAATCGAATTTTTCCTAATCTTTGAAACGAATTCCACTTCGTCATGTTCGATTCGCTCATCTCTAGTGATAACATATCATGAGTGGAAAGGGATTATCTATTTTATTAAAATAGCTTATTTACATTTAATAATAAAACTGTATTTACAAAATATGCATATTGATCCATTCATTTTGCAGTTCTTATTTATCCACTGTCCCACAAAACACACCACGGTCTCATTCACACGGAGCTTAACCTCTTTACGCCGGCCGCACACAAATGTGCGGCCTCCCGGGGTCTGGGCCTAGATGCCGAGCGGACGCACATTTGTGTGCAATTAAGAAAACCATATGTTCTGTGAGCGTGCACCCTGCGCGCTCCCAGCACACCTGTCCGCTACTCACGGAAAGGTCCCGATCTCCTCTTTCGATCGGGATCTTTCCTGATCAAGTGACCACATGACCCTAAAATCCCGCCTCCCGGCTTCTGAAACCCTTAATGGGCCGGGAGGTGCCGGCGACAAGGGGTTAAAAAACATGGCTTAGACAGGCCTGTAAAAGTATCTCTGTGTAAGCCTATGTGTCTAATATAGTATAATAATATTCTTAACAATTGAACATTATAACGCCTAAACGCTTTTGCAATATAGAGCTTTTAGCACATTAAGTTTTCCTGCTTATGGAGTTCAGAGAGGTTTTCACAGATTCCCCGTGTACATTAGGCTTTTGCTGGTTTAAAGTGATATTATTATGTGAACTTGCAACTGCAAAAAACACAGGCCGCTTTGATTAATAATCTTGCAAGGCCCTAAAAAACTTATTTATTCCATTTAGAAATCCAAGATAGGATTCTGATCCACAGCTTAAGCATCTGTACTCATGGCTTTGTGTAATTGTAGTAGATCATTGATATGCTCCAGAAATATTTTGAGAGAATAAAGATGAAAAAGGCACCTGGACTGAATGGATTACATCCATGTGTCCTAAAAGAATTGAGCTCTGTCATTTCAAAGCCATTGTTTTTAATTTGTAGTGACTTGTTAATGACTGGCATAGTAACACTAAAATGGTGTAAGGCCAACATGGTGCCTGTATTTAAAAAGGGGTCAAATTCTTTACCAAGTAACTATAGACCCTTTAGGTGAACTTCTATAGTTGGGAAGATACTGGTGAGTTTAATAAAAGACCACATAGATGAGTTTTTGCTAGATTGCAGATGCCATAAGCTATGAAGTGGAATAACGTCCTTACAGGATGTCTCCAACTTACAACCCTCAATGCACTGTTTAATTTGGCAACTATGAGGTTTAATGTTGAAAAAATGTAAAGCTGTGCACGTGGGTGCTAAAAATATGCATGCATCATACATACTAGGGGGAGTACAACTTGGACATCAGTGCCTGACCTCACAAATGTGCTTCAGGAAGAATAGTCAAACATTCCCATAAACACACTCCTAAACCTTGGACACGCTCCTAAACCACAAACAATGCAGAGTACATCAGCTTACTGACATATTTTGTCATTTCTGACTTTGTCAAAGGATCCTTTGACAAAGTTGGAAATGACGAAACGCGTCAGTAAGTGATATCAGACGTACACCGGAAGTTGCGCAGCAGCCATTTTGGATAAGGTTTTGAGCCAACAAATGCTGTGTATTGATCATGAATACATGCTGATGTACTCTGCTAATTTGAAGGCCACATGAAGTTCGGAGGTCTTTAGCTATTGACTCTGCAGACAGTTGGCGCCTTCTGCGCACTGTGTGCTTCAGCATGCGCTGACCGAGCTCTGTCATTTTACGTGGTCTACCACTTCGTTGCTGAGTTGCTGTTGTTCCCAGTTGCTTCCACTTTGTTATAATACCACTAACAGTTGACCATGGAACATTTAGTAGCAAGGAGATTTCCCGGATAGACTTATTGCACAGGTGGCAACCTATCACTGTACCATGCTTGAATTCACTGAGCTCCTGAAAGCGACCCATTCTTTCACAAATGTTTGAAGAAGTAGTCTCCATGCCTAGGAGTTTGATTTTATGCACCTGCGGCCATGGAGGTGATTGGAATTCCAATGATTTGGAGGGGTGTCCCAAAATTTTTGCCAATAGCATGTGTGTGTATATACTATATATATATATATATATATATATATATATATATATATATATATATATATATTTTGTGTGTGTGAAACTTGAACTCTTTTAATGCTCATCATGTGAGTATAGTGATTTGTTACTTCATTTTTAATAAATGGTGCCATTGGTAATGTACTAGGCCTTTTTTTTTTTTTATATATAGTGTTTTTGAATTCTCTTGTCTAAAAAGGTGTTGTAAGACCTAGGAAGCACTGAGTGACTCAAGAAAACCTATGCCAATCGGAAGACCATCTATTAAAACTAGATCACTTACATCCAGCACATTCACTACACCTAAATACAGAAGGAGGGTTCTTCTTGTTGTATATTGACTGCTTGAAAATATATTGAAGCTCCCTATGCTTTATGGCTCCTGGGGTACTCTGCAAGGTACTTGACTTAAGGAAATTAATGTACACAAGTTTGCTTTTGGTACTTTCAGATTATATTTTTGGCACTCATAAAATTGTGTAGAGGAATGCCACAGGGTAAAATGTTAAACAATATGTTCTGGAAAGGACAGAATATGGAAATTTGTCTGTGTAGTTCAGTTAATTGCCATCCACATCATCCATTACTAAAATAGTAACTTTATAAGGACTAACCCTGCAAATTTAGCTTCAAATAAAGATTGGAAACACACACACACTAATCAAATGAAAATCTGAAAGCATTCGATATGGGACAACTCAGAACCAAATTTTATTTACTGTAATAAATGTCTACTGTACACTGAACACTGCAGTCTACAGTTCAGTCTTCACGAAATGTAACACAATTATTTTATCCTTGCTTTAAAAAGTTTAGATCAAAGCCCAGCATTATAAAGTATTCATCTGCATGAAGTCTCCTGTGGACAGGAGGTTAAGCATCTACATTACTTCCAAAAGATTCTTTCCAGACTTGACAAGTCCTATGAGGAAAAGCAGGTGAAATTCAGACTACACCCTTTGACATGATTTACACTGTGGGATGAGAAACAGACTGGCAGCTTTTCTTAATTATATTTGGGAACTAGTATTTGACACATTTATACTCAGCATTAAGATGCAGGCATAGTATTAAATCTCAATGACAATTATTTTGAAAATCAGTCCATTACTTTGAACAAATACATATTATCTCAAGTCTCTTAGGCTTCTGTTTAATATGAATCATCTTCCTACATTAAGATAACACATATCACAGATGGTGTACATTTACATTTTTAAGAACTTCAAATGTCTAAAATGCTACTAGTCTTATTTATAAAGGTAGAAATGACCAGTTTACTGTTTTAATACAAGCATCCATTTAGGAGGCACTGGAAAAATGCTATTTTTTAATGCATTTCATGGAACTATGTCCGCATCTTTAAGAATAGCAAAATGAGTGATCTTATGACATGCAATGATTACCTGAGATATTCTATAATACTTTAAATGCAATTCAGGTTCATATACTTTTTACCCATAGAGTGATAATAAGATAAGAGTGAGAATAAGATTCCAGCAAGTGACATGTTTCCCCAAATCCAGCACGTCTTGCCAGGAGCTAGCAACAAATGCTTGGAAGACAGCCATCACGACAGTAGCACGGTTCAAGGAGAAAAGGCCTCCATTGTTTGTTTACACTCCACAGGCTGATCTTTACTGCACTGGATGCACCTGCATGGTAGCATCTCATAGGTTTTGATAGGTTTTGATAGTACTCAATGCAGAAACACAGTTGAGTACTGTTCATGATGCTTTTCTATTTACATCTAGGCTCCATGCACACTAGTGTTATTAACCACTTCAAGTCCAGACAATTTACCCCCTTCCTGTCCAGGCCAGTTTTCAGCTTTCAGTGCTATCACACTTTGAATGACAATTGCGCAGTCATGCAACACTGTACCCATATGAAATTTTTAGCATTTTTTTTAGACAGATAAAGATTTATTTTGGTGGTATTTATTCACCACTGGGATTTTTTTTTTTTTTGCTATGTAAATGAAATGTGCAAAAATTTAGCAAAAAAGTGTTTTTCTTATAAAAGTTTGCAAATAAATAATATTTCATCATAAATTTATTCCTTTGTCTTTTTAGTAAAAAAAATATAACCCAAATCAGTTTATAACCAAAAATTATAATTTTTAAACATTTTTTTTACATTTTTATTTTTTTTTATATTATTATTTAAGCTTTTTTTTACATACTGTCACCCTAGCAGTACAGTGTTACCATGGTGACACTGTACTACTTGTGGGGTGTGATGAAGATTTTTTTTTTTTTTTTTTACACTGATTGCTTTTACACCCATAAATGCTGTAAAAGCAATCATTTCTCCTTCTCTCTGGCTGCATTCTTGCAGCCATTGAGAACTACTGTGTGAGCTGTGATTGGTCACAGCTTGTCACATGGTACAAGGCTGTTGTGAATAGCCTTGTACCATGTGACCTCTGTGATCATTCACAGATTTCACTAGTAGTAAGCAATGATGTCAGAAGTGACATCTTGCTTACTTTTCTGCATGTGATCACTGATTGGCCAATCAGTGATCACATGATTGGCACCTCGCAGAGAGGTCCCGTACGAAGATCGGTGTTCCACTGTGTCCGGAGGACACAGCGGGCACCGGATCATGGTGCTGCGCACTCCCAGGGAGTGTGCGCACAAGCAGGGGGTGGGAAGCCATTTATAAACGGGAGGCGGTCAAGCTAAAAAAACACCTGGAAAAAATGCTGGATAAAAAACGCTGGTAATAGCATATTTAGTAAAGTATTAGTAGCGTTGGTGTTTAATTAACATTTTTAAAACATTTTTTCTACTCCTAGACGCTGAAGCTCAAAAAATGCTTAAAATAGTGTGCATGGACACATAGGATAACACTATTTAGCTTCTAGGAGCAGAAAGAAAAGTGCTAATATTAGCTTCTAGGATCTTACAAAAGTGCATCGAGCTAAGGCTCCATGCACATTAGCATTTTTTAAGCTCCTAGAAGCTATTATCAGCATATTGTTTTCTGCTCTAGAAGCTAAATAGTGTTATCCTATATGTCCATGCACACTACTTTAGGCTATTAGCATTTTTTGAGCTTCAACTTCTAGGAGCAGAAAAAAAGCTTTTTGGAGCTTTGTTTTAGCAGAAAAAAAATGCTAAACTCTCCTACATGCTGCTAAACACTACTAAAATGCTCCTAACAGCCTTTTTCTAGCTTTGTTTTCCCTCCATGTACTGTAAAAATGCTAATAAAACTCTAACGCTCCTAAACTTTTCTGAACGCTACTAAAGAGCTACTAAAAACGCTACAACCAGCAATTTTTATCAAGCATTTTTCCCCAACATTTACTGAGTTTAAATAAAACACTAGTGTGCATGGAGCCTAACAATTATATTTTCAGGAAAAGCTTTTGGGCTATATCCCCTTCTTTTAAGGTCCAAACTGTACCAATACACATAGGGTTTAGCAGATTTTCTCTAAACATTTTGCTAGAATCTTTGTGTATCAGTACTGCCTAGGCCTTAGAAGAAGGGAGTAAACCCTAAGGGGTTGGTTTACTAAACCTGCGTGGTGCAAAATCTGGTGCAGCACTGCATAGGAACCAATCATCTCCCAGGTTTTATTGTCAAATCTTAATTGAACAAGCTGAATTTAGAAGCTGATTGACTACCATGCACAGCTGCACCAAATTCTGAGTTCACCAGTTTTAGTAAATCTTCCCCTAAATTTAACTGTTAGTGCAAAAAAAAAAGTAACTCACCCAATGAAGGAGAATGAGGCACACATACTGTACATCTGGGGTAGGGAAGAGTGAGCTAGCCAAGCACAGTGTGATGGAATGGGGTGGGTTGGGGTGGAGTGGCTGGGCAAAATGGGTAAAGGTGCTTTGTATGATATTGCACCTAATGCTTAGCAGAATATTCTTGGTGGACATCGTCATTCAATTTTTAACTATAGGCAATGTATGGTAATCTATCTATCCATCTATCTATCTATCCATCTATCTATCTATCTATCTATCTATCTATCTATCCATTTATCTATCTATCTGTATTTCATCTATCTATCTATCTATCTATCTATCTCTCTATCTATCTATACAGTATACGAGTAGTATTATGATGTTTTCCATCATCATGCGTTACCCACAAAGCCAAAAGAGCCATTACATTTTGTAAAGTAAATGTATAGCTGCGTAAGTAACATTGTAATGTAAATAACACATAGGGTCAACAGTCATTTCCTTATTTCTGAAACATTATTGTAGTTCATTGGACAAAGTTAATATTTGAAGTGCAGCAGTAAACTGACACACATTATTTTGCATCTGGATAATATAGTATACAGTATAAGCCCTTGCCCAATTGTAAAGCAGTATTAAACAAAAAATCCCCAAAATTTAATATATTGCAGCTTTCCAATCATTAGATGTGGTGGCTGCATTTGATTTCTTTTTTTACTCTCTGCTTTCACCTGGTGATCTGGCCAGTAACACACCTCCTGAAAACCACTCTGGACGAATGAGCACAGGGGGCAGATTTGGACAGCAACATTATCAGTCTGGGTGGAGGGGATTGTTAGAAGTACTAGCAGTTTTAAAAACAGAAACAATTTAAAGCCAAGCTCCAGCTACTACTTTATAATCAGTTGCAGCAAACAGTTTTTCCTTTTGTGATAAATGTTTAACAAAAATAAATAAAAGCTGATCATTTTAAGCACCCCTGCGAGTGTTAAACGGTCTGCTTCATCTCTGTAAATGCAAAAGAGCTTTTCTGTTGAAAAACAACATATAAGAAAGGAAGCCTAAAAAAGAAACTAATATAGCCTTCACATCTAAGAATTGGTAAGCTGAAGTATAATAATTGTTTGCTTTTGGGTTCATTACTGCTTTAAGCTTTAAAATCTACATTCAACATGTTATCTGTGTTTTAACACACTGCTTCTTCTCTTATAAAATATTTATATGAATGAGCTTAATTAGATTCAACTTGCATCACCCCAAATTGAGCATCATGGGAGAAGCGCTTTTTTTTTTAAAGGGCATAAGTATTTCATTGCGTGTTTTAATTTACCTTCAAAACGAATATTGAATCCAGGAGCTGTCTTGGTCTCATCTGTGGAGAATTCAATCCTAATACAGGACCCTTCACTAATAAGACCTTCAAACGACACAGTCTCTGTTTTTGCTGAATCAAAGAGCATCTTTCCATTGCTGTACACAGCCAACCTGTATAATATGAAATGAAATATTACACTGCCTTCTTGGCCCTACAATACAGTTTGCAATCTTCGTATACATGGCAATCTTTATATATGGAATGTGATGCAAAAAAAAGGAAACCACATAAACATATGGAATGCTGTGTATGATGTAACAGTTATGTAGTTTGAAAAGCCTGCTGGGGTTTACATTATAGTGATCTGGTCCTCTGAACAGTAGTAAAATGAAAATACATAGCAATGATGACAATAGTATGCCACAAAATGATGATGAGGACAATATATGGACTGCGGATCGGCAATTATTACAATACACAGCAACAAACAGGCAATAATTGTAATACATGGGCAACAAATTAGCAATTGTTAAATATGCTGACAACAAATAAGCAATTTCTAGGATACATGGGATACAAAATGGGAATTGTAATACATGGACAACAAAAGGGGCAATTGTTACAATATGTGGGCAGCAAGCCAAGGTAAGGGCAGCTCACTACAAAAATAGCAGAGACTTTTCCTCCCATTGCCACTGACACCAATGGTTTTTGTGTGCCTCTGCAATTCCTGTTGAGCGCCATTGCAAAACATGCCATTAACATTGGCAGTCAGTGGCACTACTGTTTCATATATCCAATCCAGATCTTTGTCATACCAGGACTCACAGGTCTCATCACCCTGAGTTACTACTATCATTTATCAGAGAGCTAGAAAAAGGAAGACTCTTAGCTCTCCATCTTGTGATCTGACAGAGTGTGCAATCCTGATATTTGCATATCCTGGTCTGAGAGAGGTCTCTCCATCCTGTCCCCAGTCCAGTCCAAATTGACAGAGCATTCCTCCACTTGGATGTAACTGGGGTGTGCTAACCCCCTACTTCACCTAGGTGTTCCATAGGCAAGGGATGTTTTTAAACATAATTCCATTATTACTGATCAAATTTGTAAGATCCAAGGTTCTTGAACAAAGTCCAATAAAGCCTCCAATTAGGAAATCATACTCAAGGGATGTTTTGAGTGGAAATGGAAATGGAAAAGAAGGTAGGATCTACTGTCTATACTAATTTTTCACTCTCTTTATAAAATCTTGCTTTATCACATCTCTGTAGAGACAGCACCTTGGATCTTAAAGTGCAATAAAGGAATGATTCCTTTTGTAAATCTGTAATGTTTGCTCGACTACAACATTTTTGGAACGAAATTAAGTCCTATTCATACCTTGTGAATAATGGTGAAACAAGGTAAACCTTGGTTGAGCAATAAGGTGTTATTTCATAATTAATTGTGCTACACTGAACTTTCACTCATGTTAGATTTTTTGGTGTGGGAACATATTACAGTGTCCAGCTGCAATAGGGTGTTAATCGATGAATTATAATTTTGATAATTTTTGGTTTTTTTGCATCTTAAGGTGTGGTGGTGTGGAGGATCTTTTTTTAAATATGAGTTCCGAGTCATTTGGTATTTCTTCACCATCTTGTTGAGCAAAGTAGATAAGCTGAGTTAACTGAGCAAGCACCACTTGCTTAGCTCTGACTTTACTTATTATTAGTGAGGCATGTATCTGTTTCAGGCAACACAAGTGAGTAGGAAGTGTCTTTTTACCTTGCGTTCAGTGTTGGCAGCAAACACCCTCAATATGTGCATTGACAAGTGCCATTAAGCCAGGGCAAACATCCATAGTAGAAATAATGAAAGGTCAGTATAAAGCACAAATGAGCATGCCTGCTTCTTTCAATCATATTTGATAAAATGTGGATGCAGCCTGGTGCCTTTGAATAATTAGGATTAAGGGATATAAGGAAAAGATTGGTTTGCTATTTTTCATAAAATAAAAAACATGCAGAAAACATTCAATTTTGATGGCATGAATCCATGCAGAAAATGTGACCTATTTTGTAATAAGATGTATGAAAAAGCTTGTTTAGCAGTTTAAGTCTGGCACATACAGTATAGTTTGTACTTAAGACCTGCTTTTAGTTGGTGATGCTCAGTAATCACTATTGATTTGCAGCAATCTGCAATATGTAAAACAAGCTAGCTTAATTAGCTACCTTACCTTGCAATGACAAAAGCAGAATTCTAAAACTGTATAAAGCATGATGAATAGATACAGGAGTTGGTATACATTGGATTTACATCTTAGTATAAAAACAAGTATTAGTATAAAATGTGTAGCACTACCCCCTTGGGGGTTGCTAAGGTTTTGGGTCCCCCTATAGTCCTGCATAGGCAGGCAATCTGCATTCTCCACACAAGCTTGCACCCAGGGTCAGAAATCAGTCCTTGAGCTTTGTTTTATAGGTTTAATAAGGGTATTTAGAACTAGGATATGGTAAGGGGCATATAGGAGGCCCAAGGGAACCAGTAACTGAGGACACACTTCCTGGAATTGTTCACAAGATTTCTCTGCAGCACAGTCTCTGTTAGAGAGCTAGCCAGCATCTCCTTGATATTCCACCCCAGACCCTAGATGAACTTCTCCTTTTCACCCAGCAATTTGAAGGTATCCCTGTGCAGGGCAATCCGGTTCCTGTCCCTTTAAATAGGTGATCAGTCACAGGTAGGGTCACAATCCGGTTTCCCACCAGAGTACTCCTTCCCTTATTCGCCCAGGGGTGTAGATGTACTCACTCAGATCCTCTCCTGTACTGCACGTGGGTTAGTTTCTGCTACCAGGCCTATCAGCTGAGTTGCTCCTTCCCTACAATACAGGTGGTCCTCTCTCAGGGGGTCATTGAGTTCCAAGCTTTCCACCTTTCCAGCTCCAGGCTCACAAGCAGGCCCCATCCCACTAGGCCTCCTGGCAGCCTCCTCCCTCAGCCTCACATCGTCCTTTCTCCTTCTTCCACCCAACTCCTCTCCCACACTCCACACTCTTGCCTCTGAGCAGGCAGCAACACTTTATAAAGGGTCCACTCCCTTGCCAATCTTTTATTGCAGTCAGCCACTCCTCAAATCCACCCATTGCCTCTAAGGTCTTCCTCCAAAAGCCCTAGAGCAGGGGGACATTCCAGAGGGGCTGGCCTGCAGAGACTCCCAGTCCTGGCCACAATTTGAACCCTCTCTGGCTATTACACCTGGGCTGCTGCTCAGCCCCTGTCTCCCCAAGGTAAACTAGGAGGGTGCTACAAATGTACTCTGTGTGTTGTAAAGTGGAATTATAACTTTTCAAAGTAAATTTAAAGTATAACTGAAGGCAAAACCTTTTTTTTGTTTTGGACAGTGGAGATGGATTCGAATGCTTGTAAATTTTTTTGTTGTCTGTGCCCCAATTAAGGAGATCCACCCTCTCTATGTGTCCTGTTTACCATTTTCATTGAAAGTGAAAGTAAAATTTGCTAGGATTTCTTCTCACTTCCTGTTTGGCTATGGGAGCAGAAGTGAAGGGAAATCTTCATAATGGGACACAGATGATGAAAAAAAAATCTGACAGGGGTTATAACCCACCCTTGCTCTATCCAAAATTGAAAAAAAAGTTTCACCTATAGTTCTACTATAATGTGTTAGGGATTGATACATTTGTTTATGACCCCACTAAAAGTGATATAATTTATAAAATAATTCAAAAAATGTTCCCAGCTCTTTTTCTGTGAGGTGTTTTGTATTTTTGTAAGACCTCGCCCTAAAATTGGTACTAAAAGTGGAGCAGGCTCCAGAGGCCTGTATGAGGGGTGTGGGGCCAGGAGTTCTGTCTGTTTTGTCAGCTGGCCTACCACTGGTGAGTTTGTCATCAGCTGCTTTGACTAGCCTTTGACTAAACAGCATTGTTCCAGAATGATTCTTTAGCTTAGTCCCTTCAAGGGAGAAAGACCATTGGATTCCCCCCCCCCCCGCACTGGGGAAAATAGCTATTGATATGGCTATGCCTGGTTTAAGGTCCAGGGCTGGCACTTAGGACTGGAGGTTATCTCCCCTGTGAAAAAAAGCTGTGTGTCTAGAAGCTTGATTGTGTTCTAGTCATCACTGGAACAGAAAAACACTAGCTTAGTGGCTACTGTGCTCCAAAAGAAGTTCAGTGTAATTGTGAATTTAAAAAAGGGGTGCTAAATAAATATCAAATAAATAAATCATACATATATCCTATAAGTGCAATAATACAATATTGCAATAGTCTCGTAAATATATTTCTTAATATGGTCACATATGTGTAAAAACCACACAATCTAATGAATACATAGCACAAAACATTAATTAATATGTGATCCACCACACATCTTCACCACGTGGCACAAAGCTAACAATGCCTTATTGATCCCTTATTGCTAAGCAGGTCTATGTGCATTTTGGTTAGAATCCAGAATGTTTTTACTGAGTCCAGTGTTCCTCCTAAACTTTCGGCACAACTTCTCAATGTTTCCTCGATATGGTAAAAGGACCACTGGTACATAGACCATTTTCAGAATTGTTCTGACTCCAGTGGAAGATGACTAGTGGAGACTGGATGGGGAGAAGGCTCGGTGTACCCAAAGTGCACATAGACCTGCTGAATAATAATGAGTCAATAAGGTCCTGTGAGTGAGCATTGTTTTCCCTTTGCCACCTGGTGAAGACATATCATGGTGGATCACAAGAGTACACACATATTAATTTATACGTTTTTGGATATTTATCCATTAGATTGTGGACTTTTTTGAATTATATTTTTGGTTGTTACACATATTGAAAAATATATGCACGGGACTAGAATATTAGAATATTGTAGGGAACCCTTAGCTTCTACCAGAGTGACTAAAAGTTTGCACAAGGCTTTTTCTATTCACTTCTACAGGGAAGCAAAGCACTGTTATGCTTCAAATGAATATTCAAAAACTATATTTAAAGTGTTACTAAACCCATGACCCTGCATTCACTATATCTGGTCTCCCACAGTACACAGAACATGCAATTATTTAAGTAAATATAAACTGCTAAAAACCTTTTCTCATCAGCAGTTAGAGCAGTTTGGTGACTTCTATCAGTGTACAGCAGAGCACTGGTTAATGCTTGTGGGAGGAGTTTTCATTCTCCTCTGATTGTCCTATGAGGCTCATAACCCCTAACCCTCTACCTAGACAGTGCTGATTGGCCCTGTGCTGATCACATGCGTTTTTGCAAGAAAAAAAAACTCTAGAAAAATACACCAAACTGAACATGTGCAGCTTGCCCCCAAGGCTCTGTTCTATCAGCAGATGGATTGGGAACAGTAGAAGAAGGGGAAAATCAGAGAAGACAGGATCAAACAGCCTTTTTACACAATGTGGAGGACTAACCCCTTAGGTTCCACAGTGAGTATAACAAGCATGATTTACTGCATATACAGACTGATTTTACTGTTGTGGGTTTAGTAACACTTTAATTACTCTAATCTATCTATCTATCTATCTATCTATCTATCTATCTATCTATCTATCTATCTATCTCTCTATCTATCTATCTGTGAAAGCACTATTTGCTTTCACATAGGCATTGAAGCTAGTGGTGAGGATGATAAACAAGCCAGCAGTGGTATTTGCCATACCTCTTTCATGATGGGCGCCATTCACCGTGGCACCTTCACTCTATAAAATTCAAATACTAGATTAGTACAAAACACTGACTGTAACCTGTTTTGCAAGAACCTTTGCAAGAACCAGCACAGTCTATAAGTTTTGTTGAAGTTAAGGGTTAACTCCTACTAGCCCAATTTTTGTTAGGCAATAACAGTACAAATGTTCCACCTATTTAAGCAGTCTTTTTAGTTACCTGAAATAACTCTAATTAGTTTAAATGGCTCACTTGCCAGACAAGCAGCAGCTGTCATTACAGTTCTGCTCTGCATACATCACATGAATGTATCTGTGAATCCTATCATCAAAAATAATATATTGTTCCATTTTTTTTATCTGCATAAAGATCTCCTCCCTCTGACTGGCAGAATAATAGCTTTCCCAAATCCACAACTGCCTACAGCAATCAAGATTTGTCCCACACTTTTCTCTGGCAGCAGAAGAAAGAGGAGTAACAGTGAGAGATGTGGGTAGAAGGTCTTGCTGTCACAAAAATTATTCAGCTCATTATTGACATGCCAAAGCGTTGTAAAAATTTTTTTTTTTTTTCATTTTTAACAACTGTTGTGAACTGTTCTGCTCATTTATTCATGTTGCACCACAGACATTAAATTTTTGGTCAGATTGGGTGTCAGTCTAATGTAGTGATTCTGAAGAGCTGTCATAGTCTTTGCAGAACCAGTGGTTATTTTCTACTTGTGACCCCCTTGTATTGGTACTGCCTGCTTTCCTTTCAGCACTGATTGTTTCTACTTTGTGTGCCTGCCTGTCATCTAGGCAGCACCTACCTCACAAAAAGAACATACAAATAGTGCACATAACCTAACCTGTACAACCCTGTTACTCTTTTCAGTCCATAATGTCCTTAGAATATCCCTGGTGATGACCACTATATCTCCTGCACCTCCTCTGGGATCAGTAATGATCCAACCAGTGCAAAGTAGATAAAACCAAGGAGGGTGCAGGCATGTATTAAACTGGATATTTACTAAAAAAAAGAAACAATATCTCCCTTAAAGAGAATTGGGCATACAGAGGTATCCACCATGTAGTGTGCAAAGATGCTCCGGAGTTAGGAGATGACCATCAGGCTGTATCATACAATGTCAGAACTACTGCTGTGAACCTTCTCACTGGTTGACACATTTGGTGCCAACAGCTACTGGAGTACTTTGCAGTGAAAGGGCTTCCTATGCTGGAATGGCAATGTGTTTGAGGGCCCTGTCTATTTCTCAAGCCTTTGGAAGCTTGAGAAAAGGGAAATAAATCTCCAAACCCTGAGGCATCTTGACTGTGGATACCTATGTGTGCCCACAGATGCTTACTGTTCTGTAAATGAGACTTTGTTTCTTTTTTCAATAAATATTTGGTTTCTTACATGCCTGCACCCTCTTTGTATGGATCCTATTGGCACCTACCTTATAGACTAGCTATTGGGTGGTTGAAGAGTAGTTTAGCAAGAATATAGTACTTTCCACATTTTCGTTTTCAACTGCTATCTACTAACCAGGTAATTACACAAAGTTTAAACAGTCAGCACCAACTCTACAGATACCTTGACAGTCTGGTGTACTTATATCCCTTATCAGTGGCCCTTGTTTGAAGTGAAAGGCAGCATAGAATGAGCTTCAGCCCAGAAATTTAGAGGCTTATCTTACAGGGCCCCTCAAGGCTACGGGGCCTTATATGAGTAATTTCTGCTTCAGGGTGCTGTGTCTGTGTATGGTGGAGCCCAGTATATGGATGTCAGCATCTCCCCTACACCCAGGATACACCTACCTTTCATTGCTTTCTATTGCAGAGGGAGCAGGAAGTGACTATGCCCTCTGTCCTGGGAATGAGACAAGTTGGATCAAACTTTTCAGAATTTCAGAAAAAAGACCTGCTGGATAATAGATGGGCCACTGACATGCCAGTTATCAGGGGCCACAGAGAAATCTCACTCTGAACATCACTGAAAAAATCAAACTGTATATCAGCGAGTGGGCTGTTCACATCTACGTGCCATGGCTAACCAGAGCGTACTTCTACAAAATCAAAAAAAATAACTGCACAGACATTGATTATTATTATAGTGTTATGTTTTTCTAATATCATTTCTACCAATAAATAATAACTACTAATAATTTATGGAGTTTAATTTTAGTAGTACAACTGTAAGGTCTTAGCATTAAGGATATTAGGTGGGACTATATAAGGAGGTGCCACATCCTATGTATAATGAGGAAAACTAAAAAAAAAACAATGTGACAAGCAAACTTTTAAGGCACCATACACTAATATTTAAAAACATTAATTAACTCATATAAGGCCCCGCAGCCTTGAGGGTCCCTGTAAGATAAGCCTCTAAATTTCTGGGCTGAATGTTGGTTATATATATAACTATTTGTAACTTTTTTAAATGTCAGTGTATGGCTGTCTTAAAAGTCTACTTGTCACATTTTTGGGGTTTTTCTAACTGTAGGGTGTTAATAAAGAATTTGATATGTATTGGTTATTATATTAGTATCAGTTGAATTTCTCAGGAGGTTTCCAATGGATACCTGAAGCCTCTCTCTTTATATTTAAAGTAGTTCTAAAGCCTTGTTGTTTTTATTTATCCTAAAGCGATACTAAAGGTTCAGTTTTTGTTATTCAACAACAAACATGTTATACTTTCCTGCTCTGTGCAGTGGTTTTGCACAGAGCAGCCCTGATCCTCTTCTTCTCAGGTCCCCAGCACTCCTGGTTCCACCTTCCTGTTGAGTGCCCCAAAAGCAAGCAGCTTGCTATGTGGCACCTGAGCAGGTGCTCTCCTGAGCCGCTGTGTGTCCATTCACATATGGAACTACAGCCCGGCCCTGCCCCCTCTGTCTTCTCATTGGCTCACTGGCTGTGATTGACAGCAGCGCAAGCCAATGGATGCTGCTGCTGTCTCAGCTAATGAGGAGGCAAAGGCCCGTAGAGCTGAGGTTCTCGTGCACATCGCTGGATCGTGTTGGGGCTTAGGTAAGTATTAGGGGGGCTGGGGAAACTGATGCACACAGAAGGTTTTTTTAACGTTCATGCATAGAATGCATGAAGGTAAAAACCTTGAGCCCTTACAACCACTTTAATGCATATCCTACATTATGGTAAAAAAACACCCCACTAACTATTTCCCTCCTCCCCATCTATAAACACTTACCTAAGCCAGTCAGTGATCCAGGTCTTCGCTCCCCTCTCTTCCTCTTCTCACATGGACTCAGGCAGCAGTGAGAGTGATTGGCTCCTGTTACTGCCAGTCAAATAGTGTGAGCAGAGAGCAGGGAGCAGGTCAAGCCACGTATACTGTATAGAGGCACATCTCAGAAGTGCATCTCAGAAGCAAACCCGCATGTGTGCCTCCATAGCAAGTGGCTTAATATGGGGGCACACCAAGAAGAGTTCCGGCAGGGGGCCCCAGAAGAGGAGATTCAGGACCGCACTGTGAAAAAGCATTGCACAGAGCAGGTAAGTATGACATGTTTGTTATATTAATTAAAGTGTTTAAATTTGAGTGTTCAAAATCACTTTAATTATATTAGTAGTGATTACCCATACACTTCTGAAATTGAAAATGTCATTCTGTTTTGTTTACAGTGTATTAAGGGATGTGTTTAGAAATAGATTAAGAGATTCATTTATTTGCACTTTCCGATGCTATGTCCCTTTGTCTCTAGTTATTTGCTCAAAGCAATATTTGGAGTTCCCCTGAATTATAATTTGATTACCTAATTTAAAATTAATTTTACTGTATTTTTTACTTTTAGGGCAGGGAAGCTTTGCAAAAACAAATTGGTAGGTCCAGATGTCACAAAGGTTGACAAACACTGGCCTAATGTATATGGAGTAGCCTCAGGCAGTACCTCTGGACCATTTTCAGAAGAGATAGAAATCAGACACATTGAGAAATGTTCCAAATTGCTATTCTTTCTTGAGAAATAAGCCATGGGAGCTGTATGTGTTCCCTTCCACCTGCAAGAGGTATGCTTATTGAGACCAAAAAACATTGTTAAACTGGAAGATCAGGTGTTCATGTCACACTGTTCTCTGATGTCTATAAACATAAGTGGAAGAGTAATTAATACATAATATAGATCAACTTACACTAATTTGTAAGTATATCTAAAGTTAACATTTTGTTTACCCTCCCTGTGCCCCTAAAGAGATCTCTTTGTTTCCTGTCCTGGAGCCATAACAAATTGCAAGAGAAATGACAATTGTCACTGGAACTGGTCTTCCCTATCCCCTCTCCTCTCCTTCTGGTGAGAAATATTCCATTGTTTTTAGCCCAGATGAGAATGGTTGCAGTAGAGACAATGCAAACCCCTCCCTACTATACAAAAAGTTTGCCTGTAAGTAAACTTTATGGTTAAATACTGTATATTGTTCTGGTCTTTTTAAAATTACAAAAACATAATGGCTGTGCACATGGTACATGTTTGGACTAATTGTCAAATATATGATTCAAAATTTGTAGTCCAGTATATCATACTTTACCTTAATAGCCTAATTTAGGCTCAAAAGATGAATACGGTTCTTTATAAAATCAGAGCTAGGCTGAATGATGTTGATTCATTGTAGATCAGTAGGAAAACTAAGTGCCATTGAAGAACCATACAAGACAAAAAGATTTAAGCAATTGTACCTGTCTTTTTCAGCCAAAATGAACTTCTCAAAATGCAAGTGCAATTTCTGTCCTCCTGGTGCATCAATTGTCCATGCACAGAAGAGGTTGTTGCTATAGTTACTTGGGAAGTTTGGGGAAAGCACTCGTCCAACAGTGGCATTTTGTATTCTTCCTCCACAAGGGGCTAAAAGCATAATGAAATGATACTTATGAAGTATATTGTTAAAATACAACCTAAAAACATGAATATTTCAAAGTGAAACTCAAGGAATGCAATTTAAAACACTGCCAAAATACATGAATGCTTACCAGGTTTCCCGACAAAAGATTTGTAGCCAATCTTGTGATTAACACACCTCTGCCACACTACACAGCCAGTTGGATTTTAAATAAATTCAGTGTTCTACTACACTGATTCTGCTGAAAAATCCCACAAGCTCCCAATTATAATCCTTTCATTCTGATAGACATTTTTTTGTCTTTATATAATTAAGATCAAATATAGGATGCAGCACCACATCTATCTTTGCAAAAATCACCATGGTTTCATGCAAGATTGCTACATAGGAAGATACAAGCCATCAGTTTCCGACACCCCAATCCTTACTTAGTCAGATTTACCATTCATGTTTTCTTGAATAGGTCCTGAAACTTTTAAAGGAGCCATTTAAAGACCATCACATGCTTAAAACCAGCAAAAAACACCTTATGCCCCTTTCTCTATTGACTTCATTGTGAAATTTTGTAGCAGTACTCCAATTGTTGCCTACATTTTTGGAAATTATGCTCAACCCTACTCTCATGTTCTTTGATTTTTGCAAGTAATGCTCTCATTTCATTCTAAAACTATGTTTCTGTTCTAATAAATGTTTCTTTCTGTGGCTAATAGGTTCCTTGATAGTTCAATTTATTCCTTTTAAACATCTAGTCTTGTTGTAGCTGCAAGGTAAGCAGGTTGAACAGGCCAACCCAAATTTTACTTTGTTCAGTCACAACCTGTACCCGAGAACCTGGCAACCTGAGAATTCTAAGTAATTATTTAGATAATCATGGCATACCTGAGTTCTCAAGGAAACCTCCAAGGACATCTTTGTAAGATACTCCCAAACAACTGGCAAACAGGCTTCAATATAATTAAATACCTGCTTCCTCCTGTGATACTCCCAGACTGCCAATATCCTCACCTAGTGTATCCGGAAATATAAGCCCAGACACCTCTTCTTAAACTGCATCCAGAGTCTCATTCTTTTGTTCACTACCCATAATGCATGACTTTAAATGAAGACAGGTATGTACAGCAGATTGCCCAGTAAATTGCACAACTCTAGAAAATGACCTTACACTTCTCCACCATAATAGAGTACAATGTCTGCAAAAGTGGAGACATCTTCCAAATCCAAATATTAATTTCACACTCCCTCATTCCATAACCTGTGAACAGGATGTCCATGCAGCTAGACACCCCCAAAGAGAGCAATATTTCTCTATGATGTCATGGAATATTCCATGGAATACGCTGGTTCTACATTGTAGATAGCAATAATAACAATTGTAATAGCATAATCTGACAGGTTTTACAGTCGCTGCATGTTCTTGTTTCCTACTCAGGATATGGTTTTATATGTAATCACCTAATTATTTCTGCTTCTTAATCCCTTCCAGCTTCCAGCTTAGTTGAAGAAGTTGGACAATTAAAAAGTTGATTTTCAAGCCAGTCTCATTTATTTAATTTAAATCCCTATGTTCAGATTGTTTTATTTGCTTATTTGTGTCAGGTATGGGAAGATTCAAACATACATACAGTATTTGCTATAAGGTTGGATACAGGTCTGGCAGGTACTGTATATGTTGCCTATATATCATTAAGGTATAACTGCACATTTGGTGTACAATTGGTGGCCTCACTTGTAGTGGCAGATGAATATCAATGAGATTAAAGACAGAAAACCATGAATCTTAAATGTATAGTAAAGAGTAAAATTGAGTGCTTTTCCTATATCTAGCAAATATAGGCAAGTATTATTTTTGTAGATTATTGATATTAATAGTGTTAACAAAATGACAGAATTGGTATTTTAACAACACCTTTGCCAAGCTATTTTATTTCTCATTATCCATCTACATAAAATGTCAAAGTAATTAACTGATATTAAAGAAAGCTTTCTGTAGAGCGATATTACCTGGATGAAATGGATGGTGGTTCAATTGTGTTCATGTCTTAGGAAGTGATAGATATTATTTCCTCATTTATTTGAACATTTGAATTAGATCTTTTTGAATGGCACTTTGTGCAAACAATTTCAGCAGTGTTTCAAAAATGTTATCTTGTGATTATATGTATAATATATGTGCCCATGTTTCTTCCAGGGTGATTATGCAACAAAGAATCCCTGTTTTTATTGAAGTGTCTAAAGCAGCGGGCACTGCTATAGATCCATCTACCACCTGATCTCATATAAATGCTGTATGGGAGAAAATGACAGGGAGAACCACACTGTTTGAGGGTGTGAAAGCCAGGCAAGCACTATTATTACTGGACATAACTGTACGTTTGAGGACTAGATTTTTTTGGTTTGCTTATGTAGCATGATTGGGAAAAAATGTTGGACTTCACTGTTGTCAAATATAAAATTTAGATAAGAAAACTCTTGCAACTGGCTTGTGGACTTTCCATGTGTTCCTTTCAATGCTGTGGGGTTACCTGACACCATGGCATAACTTTGTGGCTGGTTTCCAAAATATATATATATGTTTCATGACCTACCTAAGCAGATGGGCTCCTTGTCACTCCAGCGTGGTTTTGAAGAGTTGATACACGTGAGGTTCCTGGAGCCTTCCAGCTCATATCCCATGTAACAATGAAAATGTGCTGTTCCCCCAGCATGCAGGTCCATGACTGTTACATCTCCATAATCTGGCCTTCTAGGAAAACTGCAGCTCAGCATGAAAACTTGAAATACAAATACAGTTACATATTAGCAAGGAGATAGACATAATAATAATTTCAAACAATACATATCTTATTTATTTATCAAATCAACAGCTTCCCAAAAAATTACAGCATAATGCAACTTTTACAAAGCCATACAAAAAACTGAATTAGGTCTTTTAGTACATTTAGAGAACCATATGGTTTTCTGCCAAATCTATGCTTCTGTATATCCAAAAGCTGCTCTATCCATTTATCATCTAAATCTCCTTGCAAGCAGCGGTGTTTAAGGATTTTCTTAGTGTTGCTAATAGTGTTACTGTGGTGTCACATGAATTTCATGAAAGCCCAACATCGAGAAACTTGGAAATTCTCTTAAAATTCTCCCAACTTCTCGTTTAATCTAGGTTAGGGGGTGAAAATAGCACTTGGACTATGGACTCTGCATCATTCTTAAAGGATAAGTTCACATTTTTTGGGCAGAATTTAATTTTTCATAATAAACAGAAACGCTTTCCAATGCTATTTCGTGCCCAGCCATCTCAATGTGCTTTTCTCTCACTTACCTTATGCACAGAAGGATTAAAATATTGTCAGTTTATTTAAATTATTTAAATGATTTATAGATTCCATCAATTCTTGTAGATCGTCTCTCAGCATTCACTTCCTGTAGATCGGGGGTCAACAACCATTAGATTTCTGAAAGGTGACTGGTAGATCTCGATCTGGGCTTGCTGAAACTCCATCCCAGAGCATCAGAGTACAATATAGAGGAACTACTTGTAAAGTTGGAGCTCTAGTAGGGAGCAAGAGACACATAAGTTGATGTCTCCTCTGTAGTGTTGCTCTTACACCCTGTTGTGGTTGGTGGGTGTAGTACCTGCCAAGTATGACCCGTTCAAGGGCCACTCTTCAATTGCCCTGCAACCTTGTGCAGTACAGCAAACAAGGGTTTAAACAGGCAGCAGTGTGTTGCTTTCTCACCACGTGTTTTAACCCCTTGGCCCCCGCAGAAGCATGCAGTTGCAGGGCGCTTGCAGAGTGGACCATTTACTTGAATGGGTCTCGGTTGACAGGTGGTAGTGTCCATGAAAAGCAACAGGGGATGTAATTCCTGCTGCGGTGGGTGTACACCTTTGGCTGCTGTCTCATCAGCTAAAAGGGGTAGGGAATGGGGGGCAGTAAAACTGTGATTAAACCACAGGGTTTTACCACCCCTAACTTTACGTGAACAAGCCCTAATGGTGCCACTGCTGATTACAACTAAGGAATCATTCACAGTTGCAGTAGGCACTTCTGCCCCTCTGCAAAGTGATCCCAGTGCATTTGACAGGTGGTGAGGAGGCGATATGTCATCACGTGATTTAAACCCATGATTGCTGCGCAATGAGTGTGATTGTGACACGTGAGTATGCCAATTAGAGTTTTAAATCAGGTGTGAGGAGGTGACACTATGCTCGATGATCTTTGACTTCTCCCATGTTGTTTAGATAGATCTCCACCTCTTTAAAGTTGCCGACCTCTGCTGTAGGCCATCTCCCAGAAGCCTTCACTTTCTTGTTGCATCACAGAAGAGGACGTGATAGGGTGTGTCGCCTTATATGCAACAATTGCCCCAGAGGAGCTCCAGAACTTTTTGTGGAGTGGAGCATAGTGCAATAATGCAGTTTTTGGTGCGTTTGTCACACTTGGGGTGCCTTTAATAAGTAATGAAAACACAAACACGATGTGCATTTGCAACATGTTTGTGAAACAAATGGCAAAGCACACATGTTTGCCATGTGTTTGGAAACACACAGATGTGACTGGAGCCTCATTGTTCTGTAAACAAACCAATTTCACTTTCAGGCCCCATTCACACCTAGAGTAGAGGAAACCCATGTTTTTTGGCTCGTTTTTTTTCAGTGTTGATTTTAATGTGTTGTGCTATGGCAAAGTAGCTCATGGGACATTTTGGTTGCATGTTTTTTACTGTGCATTTTGCTGCATTTGTCACTCATTTTGTCATGTGGCAAAATGCATGCTTGTTCTGTGTTTGGTGTGTCGTTTACAATTAACCAAAAGCGCAACTACTGTAGTTCATTTTTGGTGTATAAAGGCGGCCATACATAATACAATCTGATTGTACAGTCTCTATACGATCTCCTTTAGATTTACCAAAACTATGTCATAGGAGGACACACCATCTCCAAATCTCCAAATTCCACTGATGCCCACCATGTATGGAATAAATGATAGTGTAAACCCGCAATACACAATTGAATATACTTTATTAAATCTGCTTAAGGGATCCCTTATGAATAAGTCAGATGATGAAACGCGTCAAGGGAAGTGACGTCAGACGCACAGCGGAACTGGAAGTGATCCAGCGGCCATCTTGGAATCTGGCAATTCCTCTCAGAATTACATGTGGAGGACACCAGGAGACTCCTAGAGGTCTGGTCATCTTCTGTAGGCGTTTTTAAAGAGGAATTAATATGTAAGCAGATTTAATAAAGTATATTCAATTGTGTATTGCGGGTTTACACTATAATTTATTCCATACATGGTGGGCATCGGTGGAATTTGGAGATTGATGGTGGAACATGAAAGCTGCTGTATTCGTATGACATCCTGAGCATATCTATTAGGCTGTGATGATCTTTTTGGTAGAAGCAGATTATGCAAAATGATCCTGTCCGGGTGGCTATAAGGCGTATTATTTGTCATTTTCGGCAAGGGTATTCACTCCTTACACTATAGAAGTGGACACAGTGTTACACGTGTTGTTTTGGACTTACAATTTTTCACTTTGATTGATTCACTGGCACGTTTTTGACACGTTCACTTTTTCACTATTTGTGATCACGCATGCTTTTTTGCGTTTATCACACTTGTTTATTTAGTTTGTATTATAGAAAGGGTTATCAAAGATAATGCACTATGGTGTCCTTTTATGAACCAGCAGTAATAGATCGCTGCTCAGTTCTCCGGCATTCTCTGAGAACACAGTTCTCCTGTGAATGCAGTTTATGAAGCATATGTAGATCAGTTCTCCAAACGAAGGGAGAACGGTCTCCAAACGCTGGAAAACAGCTGATTTTACTATAATCTCATGAGATTACAGTAAAAGATCAGTTTACTAAGCAGAGGTAAATTATCTCTGCTTAGTTTGTGGTCCCTCTGATTCTCCAGCTCTGGGCTGGAGAATCTGGAGGGAGAACACAGATCTCCAGTGAAGGGCTGAACATGTTCTCCTGAGTGTTATAAACTGTGAATGACCAGAGAATAACTGTGATCCTCTGAATCACAGCTATTCTCTGTGTCATAAAAGGACACCTATGTGATTTTTTTCTTCTTTTTGAGGTTTTCTTTTTGGCCACAGGAGCCATTGGGAAGGCATAATATGAAGATTGTGGTTTGGATTTAACACAAGAGTGACTATATAGTTTTTGGAAGGACTTTATTAAATCTTTGGACAATATTTGTGTGATTTATTATATATTATTGGGGATATACTATACTGGTCGAATTAGCATATTTATATTCACAGGGTTTTGAATAAGAAAAAAAGAAAAGAAAAAATAATTTTTTTGTTTTCTTTCTTCATTTTCCAAAAACATGTGACAACAAATTAGTTGCCTCTTAGCAAATACCTTGGAGTGTCTCCTTTCCAAAAAGGGGTCATTTGGAGGGGTTGCCTCTACTATCCTGGCATTTCAGGGCCAACATTAGAAGCTTGTGCCACACATCACCCACTCTTGAAGACCAAGCCTTTTCTGACACTTTTTGTTCACATGAAAAAACAGGTTTTTTACTAGAAAATTTTTTGAACCCTCACACATTATATATTTTTTTAAAGCAGAGGCCCTAGAGAATAAAATGGTTTGTGTTGAAATTTTTTACGTCTCACAATATTTGCGCAGCGATATTTCAAATGCAAATCGTTTCGGAAAAATATACTTTTTAGAATTTTAATGCACAAAAACACAATATATTGCCCAATTGTTTGATAAAATGTAAAATATGATGTTATGCTGAGTAAATAAATACAAAACATGACATGATTTAAAATTGCGCATGCCCTTGCAATGGCAACAAAGTACATACATTTTTATTATCGATAGGTGACACTTTAAAAGCCTTTACAGGTCACTAATTTATATTCACACAGGAGGTCTAGAGATAAAATTATTGCCCTCGATATGATGTTCGTGGCTATACCTCACATGCTGGTCCATGTTGGGCATATATGTAACAGTAGAGAACATGGGCATACGATGAATTGGCTCTGTGGAACAATATGACCGGAATTCAATCTTTTTGTAATGCTCATGTTGAGGGTTAGGCCCAAAAGAGTTTTAAATTCAGAAACCGTGATAGGTTTCTATGCGAATTGTCTGGAAAGAGCTGAATTTGTTTGGGCGGCCATGTATTGTTGCGTATAAATTGCCTTGGTCCAAAATCAATTGATAGAAATCTAACGTGAATAGCAGCAGAGGGGCTAAACACTAGTGCTGGCAGTGAACGGGGACGATCCTGCTAACTGCATTTTTGTGGACACTATACAAAGGAGGCACTAGTATAGTTCTGTTCATGATCAATATATTGATCTGTACAAACACTAAACTAGTAATGGCAGTGATCAGCGACCTATAGCGTGAGTGTGATAGTGTGCAGGCAATCTAACGCTAGCTGACCCTGGCTAAGAGGGATGCTTACTGACCCTGACGCTATCTGATGTTGCTAGTGGCAGAAATACAGTGATCAGTGACAAATTCTATATACTGACACTGTACTAATGGCACTGGCTGGGTGACGGGATGATCAAAGGGTTAATAGGGGCTATCAAAGGGTTAAATGTGCTAATCTAACGCATGCGTGTAAAATGTAGTGGTGCTTTTACTCGGTGCCATGTTCTCTCTTCTCTCCCTGGACCGATTTGTGGGGGGGCAGTGGGGAGCACAGGTGTGTTCACACCCCAAAATAGGAAGCGATGCATGATTACATCGCTTTGCTAAGAGCTCCTGCTCAACCGCAAAGTGCGGGTAAGCGGTTGGCAAGTAGTTAAAAAAAACCTCTTAAAAAAGTGTAAAAAAATTCTCAATATGTTTTTTTTTTAACATTTTCATTATTTTTTTTCAAATACTTTTATCAGAATAGTACAAAGTTACCATAGTAACATTGTACTACTGTGTGTGTGTGTGGGGGGGGGGGGGGGGAGGGGTGATCAGGGATTTTTTTTTACACTTTGCTTTGCAGGAGAAATAAAGATAATTTCTCCTGCAATGCGAAGCTTGCTGTCAGAACCCATTCATGAACTGTCAAGTTTTGACAGCTCTGGATAGTGATCTGTGATTGGCTGGAGCTGGTCACATGGTACAGGGTGCTGTGATTGGCCCCCATGTATCATGTGACAGCTGTGGGCCAATCACAGCTAACTAGGAAGAGAAGCTGTTATGAATGATATTGATTCATGAAAGCTTTGCTTACATAGTGATCATGTGATTGCATAGCGATTACATGATCACCGGGTCCCATTCACTGGGATCTTCATTCCGTTGTGTCCACTGGACACAGCAGTCGCAGGGGGGATGCTCTGTGCACACACTCAGGCGCGCAGCAGTCCCTTGTGTTAGTACAGCCAGAGCGACGCATGGGAACGTCGCTTTGCCTGTAGCTGCAGCCTGGCCGCAGTACATTGCGGACGGGAAGTGGTTAATAATAATAATAATAGTAATAATTATTGATTAATTTAAAGCCAACAGCTTCTGCAGTGCTGTACAAATAAAGCTAAAAAATGCTATATTATAAGGCGATCTTTCTTCATTATTAGGGTAGGACCTACAAATATCAGTTAAGCAAATGGCCTCTACTCTGCTGCTTCACCAGTAGTATCTGGTACTAAAAAGTGCCCTGGTAACTGCCGATATCAGTAAAAGAGAAAGGTACCCTCCTGCCTGACATTCTCAAATTGGGCCATGAAAATACCATTAAACACACTTCTAATTAATGTACACTTTATGTATTTACAAACTGTACTCTTTAAAGGAGGCTACATTTTCAATCAAAGCAGTGTGTGTATAATGATTATTAATGGTATGTCCTTGCTAATTTGCTCAGAAGCCCATGTAGTATCATCGTGTACACTTGTTTCATTTCCTGCTATAGTTTTAAAGCTCATTTGTGCATTCAGATACCAAAAAAAGACATAGGCAAATATCTATTCAAATCACGTTCACATACTGTATGTCATACTGTGTTCTGGGGTTCTTTGTTTGGTATTGGTTCTGCTTTGGAATGTAACTATATTATTGGCTCTTGACCATCTTTGGAGGCCATCACCATGCCACTGTACCATTTCTTCAGTGATAAAAGAGCTTTCAACATACTCATAAATTAATAACAGCTCCTGCCCCAATTAAGCAAGCTGTTAACAGATTTTAGAGCTTAAACTACCCAAAAGGGACTTATCTAAAGGCCTATGTGCCCAAGAGTCTTTACATTTGAAGATGGATTGGGTAGCTGTGTTTGCTATAATTAACCCTGTCTGTACTGTACAAACAGAACTTGCATGACACCAGTGATCTGCTGATCGCTGGTGCAATGCTTTCCAGATGCTTAAAAAAAAAAAGTAAATGCACATTTTTTTTTAACCTGCAAAAAGATGTTTATTTATGTATTTATTTTTTTAAAGGTGAACTTATCCTTTAACCACTTGCCCTCTAGAGGATTTACCCCCCTTAATGACTAGGCCTCTTTTTGCTTCTCGGCACTGCACTAATTCAACTGATAATTGCTCGGTCATGCAATGCTGCACCCAAATGAAATTTACGTCCTTTTTTCACACAAATAGAGCTTTCTTTTGGTGGTATTTGATCACCTGTGTGCTTTTTATTTTTTGTGCTATTAACAAAAAAAGACCAAAAATTTTGAAAAAAAACCTATATTTTTTACTTTCGGCTATAACAAATATATAGAAACTCAACATTAGTTATACATTTAGACCAAAATGTATTCTGCTACATGTTTTTGGTAAAAAAATCCCAATAAGTGTATACTGATTGCTTTGTGTGATAATTATAGCGTCTACAAACAATGGTATAGATACTGCAACTTACGCAATTTTTTTGCTATACAGCACTGCACTAGTTTAACTGACAATTGCGTGGTCATGCAACATGGTACATAAATGAAATTTATGTCCTTGTTTTCACACAAATAGAGCTTTCTTTTGGTGGTGTTTGATCACCTGTGAGCTTTTTATTTTTGGCACTATAAACAAAAAAATTTTGAGAATTTTTTTTTTTAAAAACAATATTTTCTCATTTCTGTCATAAAAAATATCCAAAAAACTAAAATTTTGTTATAAGTTTAGGCCAAAATGTATTCTGCTACATGTTTTTGGTTAAAAAAATCCCAATAAGTGTATATTGATTGCTTCGTGTGAAAGTTATAACATCTACAAACTATGGTATAGATAATGGAATTTGCACAGCTTTTACTTTCTGACTGCCCATCACATTTCTTGAGGTAGTAAAATACCAGGATAGTACAAACACCCCCAAATGACCCCTTTTTTGGAAAGTAGACACCCTAAGCTATTTGAGAGGCATATTGAGTCCATGGAAGATTTATTTTTTTTCCACAAGTTTCTGCAAAATGACAAAAACTTTTTTTTTTACACAAAGTTGTCATTTAAATTATATATTTTTTGCACAAGCCATGGGTATATGTGGAATTACACCCTAAAAATACATTCTGCTACTTCTACCGAGTATGGGGATACCACATGTGTGAGACTTTTTGGGAGCCTAGCCACATACAGGAGTCTGAAATCCAATGACCACTTTGAAAGCCTGAAAGTGTGTAACTTCCTCATTTCACTTCCTCACTACCTAACACAGTTTCGAAGGCCCTGAAATGCCAGGATAGCACTAAACCCCCCCAAATGACCCCTTTCTGGAAAGTAGACATCCCAAGGAATTTAAAAAGAGGCATTTTGAGTATTTTGCAGATCTCATTTTTTCTCACAAGGTTGTGAAATATAAAAAAAGAAAAGAAAAAATACGTATTTGTTTTTTTTTCTTCATTTTCCAAAAACTTGTGGCAACAAACGAGATCTGTAAAATACTCACCATGCTTCTTATCAAATTCCTTGGGGTGTTTACTTTCCAAAAAGGGGTCATTTGGGGGGGGGGGTTGGTTCTATCCTGGCATTTCAGGGCCTCCGATACTGTGATAGGTAGTCTGGAAGTGTAATGAGGAAATAAAGCCTGATGGTGCTTATTGGATTTTGGGATCCTGTACTTGGCTAGACTGCCAAAACGCCTCTCACATGTGGTACCCCCATACTCGGGAGAAGTAGCAGTATGTATTTTGGGGAGTAATTCCACATATACCCATGACATGTGTGAGCAGTAAATCATTTAAGTGACAATTTTGTGTAAAACAAAAAAAAAATTATTTTGTTTGTCATTTTCCAAAAACTTATGGTAAAAAAATAAATTCTTCTATTGATTCAACATGCCACTCAGCAAATATTTTGGGGTGTCTGCTTTCCAAAAAGGGGTCATTTAGGGGGGTGGGGGCATTTTATGCCCGGCATTAGAAGTTTTTGCCACACATCATTCACTCTTCATGACATGTTTTAAAACTGCACATGCCCCATGCAATGGCAACAAACTGGATACGTTTTTAATAGAGGAGGTCTAGTGTTAGAATTACTGCCCTGATCTGACGTTCATGGCGATACCTCACATGCATGGTGCAACTGCTGTTACTGGCACAGGGTCAAAGCTCACGAACGCAGGTGTACCTTTAATTTTTTTTTTTATCACTTTTAATGCTATCACAGGGAATGCAAATATCCTCTATAACTTCAATCTGGGGTCTATCAGACTCTAGATATCTCCTCTGCCCTTACATGATCTAATCAAACCAAGATTGGTGTGACCAGATGCTTTCCCAATTTACAAATGGTGGTGCTGTTTATATCCTGTGAAACTGAGGTGATGAAATGCTCGTAGCTTCTAATTTCTTAGGCTATAGAGATGATTGGCATCATTCTGGTCTCCAATCAGCTCTATGGTCAGCTGGCAGAAACACCAGCTGCATTCTCAGGTTCCCCCGATGGCACGGGACTGCCCGAGAAGGCCCTGGAAGGCAGCAGGGGAGGGGGGATATTGTTTCCTGCTGCTTGTAAAAGCAATTCTGCAGCTAATTAGCCATTAGGATTGCTTTTACATGAAAGCCGATCGCCAGCTGAAAAAAATTATACCAGGATGATGCCTGCAGCTGTAGGCATCATCCTGGTATAACCATTCAAATTCAAGTGATGTACCAGTATGTCGCTGGTCCTTCTTGGGTATATATGCTATGTTCTTTTTTTTTTGTATGCAGCCTGTGGACTGAATGAAAAAAAGAGAACAAATCTCTGCCAAAAAAAAAAAGTGTGGTATGCCCACCATTAGAATATACTGCGCTGCATCAACCCACTTCTAATGGTGGGCACACATTAGGTCACACGGTGCCACATACGCCAGTTCCAAGATTGTACAAATGTATAAATAGTGACATGTTTGAATAACAATTGTCCACGAATATGGAAAAAGGATGACACCAAGTCCCAAACTATCTTGCCATTACTCCCCATGTAGTCTGGCCATCTGGAGGCTCCACGTGACTATCTTTTCCCTCGTAAATCCAAAACTTATAAGTATAGCCTTTTGTCCTCTCACAGGTCTTCCACATCTTGACCCCATATCTGGCACACTTGCTGGGGAGAAATTGTTTGAATGCAAGGTGGCCAGAAAAATTAATGAGGGACTCATCAATGCAGATTTTTTGCTGGGGAGTATAGACATCTGCTAATTTTTGGTTAAGGTGATTTGTGAGGGGCTGAATTTTGTGGAGCCGGTCAAATTCATGGTCACCCCGAGGACGACAGAGGGTATTGTCGTTGAAATGCATAAAACACATTATACTCTCATATCTATGCCTGGCCATGGCAGCAGAGAACATGGACATATGAAGAATCGGGTCTGTGGACCAATACAACCGCAATTAATTTTTTTTAGTAATACCCATGTTGAGGGTTAGGCCCCAAAAAAATATAAATTCGGAAACTGTAATGAGTTTCCATGCGAATGGTCTGGCAAGGTTTCAATTTGGGTTGGCGGTGATAAATTGTTGTGCATATAAAATGCTTTGATCCACAATCAATGCATACAGATCTTCCGTGAAAAACAGCTCCAAAAAAATCAAGGTGAGTAGTTACATTTGCTATTTCCACCTGAATTCTGGGTTGGGCAGTGAATGGGGGAAGTATGGGTGTTGCAGAATTTGTGGGCTGCTACTTTTGCAAGCACATCCTGAAGGATACTAGGGGCTCTAAGGGCCTGTGTGCAAATTCTTGGTGGCTGTGTGACAATACTTGTGCTCACCACCGCACCAGCTTGTACTGCACTTATGGGACTCGCCACATCACCAAGTGATACTGCAGTGCTGGTATTATTATTAATATTATACAGGATTTATACAGCGCCAACAGTTTGCTCAGCGCTTTACAATATAACGGGAGACAATACAGCAACAACACAGTTCAATACAAGAGGGTTAGGAGGGCCTGATCCTGGGAGCTTACAATGTAAGAGGTATGTGAAAGACTAGGATGTACTAGACCGCTGGTGCTTGCCAGTTCAACAAACGGTAGCGCGGCACTAGTACTGGTACTCTGCTGCATATGAGAGTCATCAAAATTTACCGACAAGTGCTAACAGAGATCAGGCCTGATTCTGCGAACACTGCGGTTTTTCGTGCAATGTATCAAGTGACAGTGACCTACTGGACACTGCACTTACTGGGGGAGAAGGGAGGTAAGCATAGGGGCTAAACGCAGGGGCTGGCAGGACGCTATACTAATGTGAACGCTGGTATAGTGCTGATCTGATCAAAGATATTGACCCGTTCAGACACTATACTAGCAATGGAGGTTTATTGTGTATGAGCGTGTTCCTGGCAATCAAGGGTTTAAATGTGATTACTGCTGTACTGACTGGCAATCTGAGGCCATCTGGGAGGGGCGTGAAAACCACGGGAGTGTGAATCACGTATATATATATATTTGTGATTTTGCGCACCTGTGCTGCCCTGTAGCAGTATTTATGCTATAGGGCGGTCAGGAAGTGGTTACATAAGTGGCTTGTGTTATGGCACTGCGTTACTTTAACTGACAATGGCGCAGTCATGCAATGCTGCATCAAAATTAAATTTACATAATTTTTTTCCCCACAAAATGAGCTTTCTTTAGGTGGTATTTTATCACCTTAGCGGTTTTTATTTTGTGCGCTATAAAAAAAAAAGACTGACAATTTTGAGAAACAAAAGCATATTTTGGACTTTTTGCTATAAAATATGTCCTGTAAAAAAATGTAAAAATCAAATTTTGTCATAAATGTCAGCCAAAATGTATTCTGCGACATGTCTTTGGTAATAAAAATCCCAATATGTGTAAATTAATTGGTTTACGTAAAAGTTATAGCGTTTACAAATGGCGGTAAAGATACTGGATTTTTTTTTATACTAATAATGCCGGCAGTCAGCGACTTATGTCGGCGATCAGCGACTTATGGCAGGACTGCGGGACTGTGGCAGACATTCTGACACTGGGGGCAACTGACTTGGGGTCACTGACATCCCCAGTGACACCAATACAGTGATCAGTGCAAAAAAAAACACTGACACTGTACTAATGGCACTGGGGAGGAAGGAGTTAACTTTTGGAGACAATGAAAGGGTTAACTGTGGGAGGGGAGTGTTTTACTAGGGGGCGGGGGTGTGTACTGCTCTGTTACACACTATTCCGGACGGCTGTGTCCAGCGATCCTGGAACAGTGTGCTGAAAGCTGACAGGGAGGAGAGCTCTATTGAAAACAATGCAGCCTTCTTCCCTGTCTGTGTTTGCCGGCAATCGCCGGGCTCCAGCGGGTAATCACCGGACCAGACCTGGTGATTGACACCCTCAGCTGCGATCGCTTCCGCGGGTAGGGCAGTTGACCGCCTCACGCGCGCCCCCTACCCCGGAATGCAGGATCATGTTTATATACGTGATCCTGCGCACAGGGACTGCCTTGTAGCAGTAATATGTACTGCGGGCGGTCCCCTAGTGGTTAATAAACATTTGTAACTATGTTTGAGCGTTGTCCATCCTAACAAAGGGTTAAAAGTTTAGAATCTAGGCTTCTTGGATTGAATGTTATTGAGAGGATACTCCTTAGGACAGACTCACTCTGACATTGTTCAAAAATGCTTAAAATCAGCCAAGAGACCTTCTACTGAGAAACATCTAAAAGGTAGGAAATATTTAAAAAAAAATTTTTGTTTGGTATGCTGTGTGAATGAGTTCACAATACAAACATATGGTGGGGTTTTCTCAAATTTAACAGCAAAAGTGGAAATACACTTTAAACTCCCACGTCAACCTAAACTATTTATTTTGTTTTGTGGGAAAGGGTTACAGTATTTCTCAAGGTTTTTTTTGTGTTTGCCAGTTGTTCATGTTGGGGAGATTTCCCATCACTTCATATCAGCACAGGAAATGGTGAAAATCTTTCAAATGGGATCAGTACAATGAGAAAGGGTTAGAACTTTCGGTCCCTGTAACAACCACACTCCAGCTTTCTTCTCTTGGTCTCTTGGTATTTAAACAACCTTTGCAGTATTTGCTAATAAGAATGTGCAGCACACTTACAGGCAAGAAGGCAATTAAAAAAACTCTCCAGAGGACAAAAATACAGCCTTTATCTAATCAAACAAAGCCAACACATGGGAGATAAATATACAAAGATGGTCAGGCTTTGACAAACAAAATGATTTTGCTTTTTAAAGACTTTAAAGCAACATCTTGTTTGATTTTTTTGTGTCTTTATAAAAGAAATAAAGTGCTGCTTCATTTGCATGTTTTTTTTAGTTTTGCTTATAAATTTAAGCTACCAAGTCAGCATTTTTTCCACTTCATTGATATCATAGATTAGGCTCTGCAACTTTTAATAAAAAATAGATTTTTTTTTGCCACGGATGCCAAAGGGATTCATAAGCCCTCGGAGCTGTGGGATTAACAATAAAACTGGACATGAGGATGACTCTGGTCACATTGCTGTTTATTATAAGAATCTAGTTGTTGCTTTAACACTTACCTTGGTAATGTAGATGAAAGGTCCCGATTGAGTCATCCTGGAATGTTTTGAAGTAAACTGAAAGACTGTTAGTGGGGCTTCGGATGACCTGACCTTCAACCAGAAGTGTTTCATTTGCTAAGACTACAAGACCATCCTCGCTCATGCCTCGAATAGATAGATGCTCTCCCTCAGAGAGATTTACACTTTTAACCTATAAAATAAACAGAAGTTATAAGAACAAAAAATCATAGGAACATGACAGTCATTATGTCCTCAAAGTATAAACTTTATGCCAAATATAATTCCTGGTGATATCATAGTGGGAGTAATGTTCTAGGCTACACTTCTTTTTAGTTATATGGTAGTCTTATAACTATGTGCTCTAGCATGAATAAGTCAAGGCTTGTTTGCTATTGTAATGTGCTGATTGAAATAAAGACACCTGGTGCTTTATTTTGTTTGTGGATTTTATTTCTGCATATGCATTGATACACAGGTTAGCATCTGGAGAGCTGGGGAACAGGAAGTAGTGTAGTTGATGGACATTTGCCTTGTGGCAATGTCATCTGTTTTTGACCCTAAGCCTAACCTGATGACAAAAAAAAAAATAAAAAAATGAACGCAACAAAAAATATCACTGTTACATTAAATACCAGTGATAATTTATGTATACTAAAATCCAAGAAAAAACTCACCGAAATGCTAATGCTAATGTTTCAGTAGGACCCCATGGAGAGTAAGTGTTTTTTTCTTAGAAAGACTATAAAGTTGCTTTGGGATTATGTTATGTGTAACCAGTTTGAATGCAAACTGTCCTTTTACAGTTCTTTAAGTTGTAATTATTCCCTGTCAAAGTCACAGCACCTTTTTATGGTATAGTTGACTTATTGTACACACAATTGTGGGAATAAATCTAGCCGTCATTAATTATAGGTTGCAATCAATGGGCTCAACTAATGTAACAATTATGTCTTAAATGTTTCAGAGACATATTTGTAAGGCTCTTTGTTTAAAAAAAAATACAGTTTTGCTTACTTTAATATTGAGCTTTCTTCAAAGTATTTAAATAGAAAGGTTTTTAAACCCTTGGCTTATACTTAGAGTTTAAAGCTTGTCTAACAGGCACTAGCACAGTTTAATATGACCAGTCCATTAGCTACAAATGTGCCTTTAGCATAAAATTCCTGATTAGAAGCAGAACACGTCAGCATGTGTGATATTAAAATCTTCAAATGAATCATGCTACACTGGTTCCAAGCAGGTGCTGTAAATCTTTGCTGGTGTTGTATATATCTCCAAGGATCGACTATACAGTACATGTTAATATAAAAATAGAAACAGAGCACACTAGTGCAGATAAAATCAATAGCAAGAAATGAAAATTGCCCTCACATATAAGTGACTTGAGCTATGTGTATCACCAAAAACAACTCATCCAAAGAATGACCATGTTCTGCTAAGACATTATTGTCTAGCAGGACATGGCAGGGTACAATTGTACTCTCATGTAGAAGCCAGAAATTGGAGAGACAGCAATCAATTTGAAAAGTCTTTGTTGGACATTGGAAAAACCATGAAGAGAAAAAACTGCAGAAATATCCCAACCTGAAACATGAATAGGAGGACAACATCTGTATTCAGGGGGATGCAGTACCTTCACTAAACTAACATGTTTTGAAGTCCATGCCACTGCATCAGCTGTTGACGGGGCATGGACCCCAAAACATGTTAGTCTCTCCCACTGCCAGCTTCTATATGTGAGCACAATCTATGTGTGGGACACGGTATTCCTCTGGATGAGCTGTTTTTCATCGAGTCACTTATATGCAATTTTAATTTCTAACTATTAAAGTGGTTTTATGTGCACTCTGTATCTATTCATATGATATTGCCTAGATGACACTGCCTTAGCAACCTTTCAAGAAATGAATGGCCTCCCATAGGGGGCTTTTTCTACAGCTCAATACTCAGTAGTTCTCCTTCATTTTACGGAAAATTGACAATTCCTAGAGAACAGTGAGTGCACATTTGGACAAAGAGGACAACTGGTTCACAGGAAAAGGGTCATCTACCTCAGACTGGAATAACCATCACTGAACAGGGTCAGGGGCCTTCAACACTCTCTGTCTTCCACATATAATTCTGTTTTAGTATCTCTACCCTGACATTTTCCACAAGTCACATCTATAGCCATGTAAATCAAAGGATTAACACCTATGAAGCCTGACACCAAGGATAGCATTGTGTAACTACAACAGGGTGGTTCTTGGACAATAACATTAGGTTCTTGGACAATAACACATGCCTTTAAATTCTGGGGTATTTTCCTGTGGCTCATTAGACTTGAAGAAGAAGCTTGGATAAGTTATTAAACATCTTTAACATTACAGAACAAGTCCAGATGAATGTGACTAGCTACTACTTATTGGATCACACTTCAAAACTAGCTGTCCAAAAGTATAAAACCCTGTCTGCAGGGTGTAGAAAGAGAGCCACATTTTTCAGCTTTCTGCTTTGATCAGTGCACCGATAATGACCCTAAACACAGCCTTTTGGGTCCATCAAACAAGAAAAAATCCACACGTCAGTTTGGAAGGTCTGCTTTCATGCTCTTTACCAAAGGGGTGCGGGCTACATGAATGTCCAAATATTCTAGATGGGGGCGCTAGTGAGCAGCAACCCAAGATGACTGCACAGTAGCCGCACTCCTTGCCCACCGGACATATCGGCAGATCCACTGGCTTCCAAGGGGGTACAGCACACACCCACTATCCTCCTCCAGGTCACTGACGCCCGCCTACCCAGATGGGGAAAAAACGGGGGCCTCCAGTGCTCAGCAGGCCGCGCCAGAGCCCATGGCCTACTCTCCAGCGGTCTCCCCTGAAGCCCCGGCATTAAGTTTTGGAGCCGATGCTCGCGGGAGACCCGGATCCCGCTTATGACACAGACACTGCATCAGGTGCTCCTCTGCCACCCCTCTCTCCAGCCCTGCGGGATGCTGAACTCTTGGGCTGCTTCAAATCTATGTTGCAGACCGAACTATCCTCCAGGCTGGCAGAGCAACTCTCCAGGGAAATCAGAGAGCTAGGAAACTGCATGAATGACCTTGAGGATAAGATGGATGCCGCAGTCACAGTAATCGAAAATCATTAACAGGACCTGTGCGATCTTAAGAAAGAATTGGGGGATACGTTGCTACGGCTTGAGGACTTTGAGAACCGTTCCCACCATGGCAACCTACACCTGCGTGGTATCTCGGAATCCGTCATGGATCTCACCTCCACCACTAAAGCTCTATTTCAGGAGCTCGTTCCCACCATTTTCATAGACCGGCTCGAGTTTGACCACATACACCGGGAATTGGGACTGAAACGGCTGGATGGCCCCCCAAGAGACATCATCATCAAATTTAAATACTATCATAATAAGGAAACTATCTTCTTGGTGCTCAGGAATAAACCAGAGCATGATTTCCAGGGGCATCGCTACCAGTTTTTCTCTGATCTCTCCCAGATCACTCTTCAGAAATGCCCTGGTGAATTGCAGAATCAAATATGCGTGGGGCTTCCCCTTCCATTTTACTTTCGACTACCAAGGCCGAAGCCACTCCATTACCACTTTGGAGGAAGCTCAATCCATTCTTGAATCTCTACACCTCATTCCGCTGAGAGGCAATGTGCAGAGCCCAACATGCCTGTCTGGATCTCCAGCGGCCCCTTCTCAACTTGAACGCCTCTGGGAGAAGGCATCCAGCCAAAAGAAGTCCCTTCCTCAGGACCCCTCTGCGATCCAGTTGTACGTGCTCCTCACCGGGCTGAAGCCATGAACGGGACTTCTGCTGCACTTCCACATTGGAACATGTTGGAGGGACCGTGAGTTTGAGTCGGTGGGCAGTTCTACAGTGATGTTATTATTCTATGTTTAGGCCCTACTTGGTCAGCTCCCCCTACTTTTCCTCTGGACATGGATCTATTTTTGATAACAAGCTTAGCTGTGCTCGAGCCTTCGCCTGCTGGGGTTCCATCTCCTGGGTTTGCCTGCAAAAGGGGGTTGATATTGTCATTAGTCGTTTCTGTTCGACTACACCTGGGCATGGGCCCTTTACACTGTCTACAGCAGGCAGAGGCCCCCCTGGCTTGTAGGAGGCCTACTGTCCCTACTTGAACTGGATGTTTGTGACTTTATGTTCTTATGTATGTCCTGTGGGCCTTGGAACTGGTGTTGCCCCCGGGTTGGTGTGGGTGGGGCTGGATCATGGGTCCCTCGGGGGCTCCACGGTGGCAGTTTAGATGGGGTGGGCCCCCTGCTCGGTGTCTTGGTGACTGGCCCCCCTCAGGGTCTGTTGTGGGCCTTGCTGGAGCTCTGGGGGGGAACCACCTGAGCAGTGTTAGGTTGCTATCCCGTTTCAGCCCGTGGTCCTCCCTGGGTTGGGGCTTGGCATCTGGGCTTAGTTGGATTCCCTAGAGGAGGGCTGCCTCGGAGTGTGGCCCATCCCCTTCAGACTCATATACCTGTTTCTACGGTAGCTAGTTGTCTCATTTGATATTTTGTGTTTTATGTTTGGTGCATTTTGCTCCCTGGGGACCTATATTGATGGATGCATTAGCAGCCATGTGTCCAGTGGTAGAGCCACCCACAGCTAGTATCCTTCGAGTGCAGGATGCATTTCACCATGGGTGTGTTACTGTTGTCTCATTGTACGTTCTTCTTTTTCTCTTCTCCCCTCTTCCTGTCTTCTTTTCTTTTTTGTTTTTTCTGTTCTTTTTCAGGGTTTCAGGATGTCTTGGACAATTTAGGCTCTGTCTCTTTGGCAGTGCCCCTGTGGGAGGCACATAAAGCCACGTGCAGGGCCACATTATACAGTTGGCTGTGGTTCGGAAACGGGAAAGGGAGTGTCACCTTTCCGATCTGCATTCACTTCTAGCCACTGCTGATGCTCACTGGAAGATGCACATGTCCGCTGCCCACAGATGAGCGCATGTCACTATGACTGTGGAACTGGATTTGCTTGCTTCCTGAACGGGCCTTGCGTTGGACCAAACATAAATTCTACACCTGTGCAAACTAACTGGGCCCTATGCTGGCCAAAAAGCTCAATTCTGTGGGGAAATCTTACAAGCCGGTCCAATTGCAGCTCTCTGCTGGGGGTTGCACATCGAACCCTCAGCAGATCGTCTCACGTTTTGTCAACTTTCTCTCACACCTGTACGTCAAACCGGACCCTTTCCCTTTGGACCAGGCAGAATCTTTTTTTTTGGGATTTGAAGCTCCGAGGAATATCTGAAGCAGTGTGGGTAGCCCTTAATGCTGGTATAACTGAAGCTGAAGTGCTCCAAGCCATTAAAACCTTGCATTCCACCATGGTCCCGAGCCCTGATGGCTTTTTGGGCTTGTACTACAAAAAATTTGCAACCCTGCTGGCGCTCTACCTTACTGGCTACTTAAATGACCTATGACAAGGCTCCCTGCCCTCTCCTGATGGGCTCAGGGCCCATATCTCTATGATTCCTAAGACAGCGGAAGCTGTGCTGGAACCGCAGGCCTTTTGGCCTATCTCTCTTCTTAATGAGGACCTGAAATTTTTGGGGAAGATTCTCAGTCTTCATATCAACAAATATATGCGTAGTCCATAGACACCAGGTGGGATTTATTCCTGGGAGGCAGACGGGCGATAATGTTCGTAAAGTGATCCATCTTATACATCTCCTGCACCAGTGGAAAATCCCAGGATTCTTGTTGTCTCTAGACATCGACAAGGCCTTTGATTCCCTGTCCTGGGTATACCTGTGATTTGCGCTGTCCTGTTGGGGCTTTGGGGATTCAGTCCTTTCCTGGATTCAAGCTTTATACTCTTTCCCTGCGGCTTCGGTCAAGTATACAGGGTACTTCTCAAATCCCTTTCCTGTTTGGAGGGGGATGACACAGGGATGCCCCTTGTCCCCGGTGCTCTTTGTCCTAGCACTTGAGCCGCTGGCCATGGCGCTCTGTGCAGATTGTAATATATCGGGTGTCCCCTACGCGGGCCATGAATTTAAGCTCAATCATTTTGTGGACGAAGCCCTATTGACCCTTACTAACCCACTGATTATGCTCCCAAATCTGCAATGGGTCCTTGCTAGTTTCTCTTTGATATTGGGTCTCCGCATTAATCTGGATAAGACTGTTGCTCTCAATATCACTTTGGCTTCGGGCCTGGTCAATCGCCTCCCGCCTCCAGTCTCACTTCCCCTATAAATGGGCTTCCTCCTCTCTTGAGTATCTGGGCATCCGCCTGACCCCATCCTATGCTTCTCTAGTCGCTACAAACTACTATCCCTTGCTCCGTTCTTTGTCGTCTCTCATGCACTCCTGGCAATTTCCACACCTATCCTGGATAGGGCGCGTCAATTCTGTGCAAATGACCATTTTGTCCAAATTACTATATTATTTTTGCACCCTCCCAGTGCGGGTTCCCC
Organism: Staurois parvus; assembly: GCF_062004578.1. Taxonomy (NCBI): domain Eukaryota; kingdom Metazoa; phylum Chordata; class Amphibia; order Anura; family Ranidae; genus Staurois; species Staurois parvus. Next base: position 5,415,647 of record NW_028318132.1, on the reverse strand, counting down.
CTCATGTCTTCATTCAGGCTAGGTTCCTGGGATTTATTTGGGCTGGCAGACACCCCAGGGTTTCCAGAAACACTCTCTTTGTCCATAGACTTCAGGGAGGTCTTGGGGTGCCCAACATAACCAAGTATTATCAGGCGAGCCAGATCACCCCACTGTCCTTGTTGCATGCTTCCTCTGATGTTCCTCTCTGGGTTCTTTTGGAACTGCCCAATTGTGACATTGACGCTTCTATGGCTTTCCTCTAATCTGCGCCTGATGGCGTTGAGTCTGATTATGCTTCATAGCTTACAAGTGTGGGATTCGGTACGTTACTCAGGTGGCCTGATGTCACTCTTTTTGCCTATGCTCCCAATTATTAATAACCCTCTCTTTCCACCAGGTCTTGATCAACCACGGGCGTTCTCTTGGTGGGTGGCCAATGCTTTTTCATATGTTTGACATTTTTTGATCTCTAGGTCTTTCCCCACCTTGAACTCCCTTCGGGAATCTCGAAATGTCTCTCAAACAGAGTTCTTCCGTTATCTCCAACTGCAGCATTGGCTGACCTCCCTGCCAACAGCACCTCGGTTCTCTGGGTCTTATCTCCATCCTTTATGCATCCCTGCATAGGCATCTGGCTCATTCTTCTCTTTCGTATGTTGTTCAATGGGATCGGGACCTGGCGGTGATCGTGGTGGTCATGCCCAAAATTAATTTGTTTTTGGTCTCATGTATATGGCCTTCTCTATACCCTGTTCCACCTTTCTATAAGCTGGGAGGCCTGGTATGCCCTGCTCCATTGCCCCATACCAGGCTTGTTTGCTCACCAGCAGAAGTTGGCCTTCTATTTGTTTTTGTTGGCTACCAAAGTGATTGTTCCGGCCTGTAGGAGTATGTCTGTCTCCCTTCAGGGTATGACAGCTCTGATGCTCAGTGAACAGATGTTGAGTATTCTCAACGATTCCCAACGTAAGTTTCTAAAAGTTTGGGAGCCATGGCTGAAGTATACTTTTCCCACAATCCCCCCGGCCAGCCTGGGCCTATGCTGTTGCCCTGGCGCTCCCGATCCCCTGATTCTGTCTTTGTCTTCTCTTCTTTTTCCCTCGCTCTTTTCCTTTTCATTTATATCTGGTCTCTGTGAGATGGTCTATACCTGCCCTCAGTTTTTCAATTCACTGTTGGTTTTTATTTTGCTGTTTTTACCTTTTGTGCCATTGCTAGCCCCTGCATGGGCGTGCCTTATGCCTATGTTTTCTATATGTTTAAAAGTTAACAAAAACCATTGAAATACAAATATTCTAGACATTAGGATTGTCCTGATATTGTCTAGCATCAATTACCATACACCAAATATCTGTTTAAAGTAAAGCTTCTGGGCACAATCGAATAGAACAAATGGATAAGCAGAAGTAGCAGTGAAAACAGCATTTCAAAACCTTACAAATAGGCTGCAACAAGTTGAACTTTGGGCAGATATAATGGACACAAATTCATGGAGCTTTGTAATCATTAATACACCATTAAATACAATTTTAAATGCAAGCGGTGTAAAGCTGACCATACACTTTTTTGTTCATCTTACAGGCTGGATGAAAAAAATCTAACAGGTTTTTCAATCCATGCTGTACAGCGGACGGATGTTTGTGGCACTGTGCTTATTGAATTCTGATAACTGTTGCAGATCTAATAGGGCAGTGGTGGGCAACCTTTTTTTTCAACTGAGCCAAATCTCGCCAAAACCACGATTGAAATTTATTTTGAGAGCCACATTTTTAAAACTGAAAATACATCCCCCATATAGTAATTCATCCCCCATAGTAATTCATCCCCCATATAGTAATTCATCCCCCATAGTAATTCATCCCTCATATAGTAATTCATCCCCCATATAGTAATTCATCCCCCATATAGTAATTCATCCCTCATATAGTAATTCATCCCCCATAGTAATTCATCTCCCATATAGTAATTCATCCCCCATAGTAATTCATCCCCCATATAGTAATTCATCCCTCATATAGTAATTCATCCCCCATAGTAATTCATCCCCCATATAGTAATTCATCCCCCATAGTAATTCATCCCCCATAGTAATTCATCCCTCATATAGTAATTCATCCCCCATATAGTAATTCATCCCTCATATAGTAATTCATCCCCCATAGTAATTCATCCCCCATATAGTAATTAATCCCCCATAGTAATTCATCCCCCATATAGTAATTCATCCCTCATATAGTAATTCATCCCCCATAGTAATTCATCCCCCATAGTAATTCATCCCTCATATAGTAATTCATCCCCCATATAGTAATTCATCCCCCATAGTAATTCATCCCCCATATAGTAATTCATCCCCCATATAGTAATTCATCCCTCATAGTAATTCATCCCCCATATAGTAATTCATCCCTCATAGTAATTCATCCCCCATATAGTAATTCATCCCCCATAGTAATTCATCCCCCATAGTAATTCATCCCTCATATAGTAATTCATCCCCCATATAGTAATTCATCCCCCATATAGTAATTCATCCCTCATATAGTAATTCATCCCCCATAGTAATTCATCCCCCATATAGTAATTAATCCCCCATAGTAATTCATCCCTCATATAGTAATTCATCCCCCATAGTAATTCATCCCCCATATAGTAATTCATCCCCCATATAGTAATTCATCCCTCATAGTAATTCATCCCCCATATAGTAATTCATCCCTCATAGTAATTCATCCCCCATATAGTAATTCATCTCCCATATAGTAATTCATCCCCCATAGTAATTCATCCCTCATACAGTAATTCATCCCCCATATAGTAATTCATCCCCCATATAGTAATTCATCCCTCATATAGTAATTCATCCCCCATATAGTAATTAATCCCCCATAGTAATTAATCCCCCATATAGTAATTCATCCCCCATAGTAATTCATCCCTCATATAGTAATTCATCCCCCATAGTAATTCATCCCCCATATAGTATTTCATCCCCCATAGTAATTCATCCCCCATATAGTAATTCATCCCCCATAGTAATTCATCCCCCATATAGTAATTCATCCCCCATATAGTAATTCATCCCCCATAGTAATTCATCCCCCATATAGTAATTCATCCCCCATATAGTAATTCATCCCTCATATAGTAATTCATCCCCCATATAGTAATTCATCCCCCATAGTAATTCATCCCCCATATAGTAATTCATCCCCATATAGTAATTCATCCCCCATAGTATTTCATCCCTCATATAGTATTTCATCCCCCATAGTAATTCATCCCCCATAGTAATTCATCCCCCATATAGTAATTCATCCCCCATATAGTAATTCATCCCTCATATAGTAATTCATCCCCCATATAGTAATTCATCCCCCATAGTAATTCATCCCTCATATAGTAATTCATCCCCCATATAGTAATTCATCCCCCATATAGTAATTCACCCCTCATATAGTAATTCATCCCCCATATAGTAATTCATCCCCCATAGTAATTCATCCCCCATATAGTAATTCATCCCCCATAGTAATTCATCCCCCATATAGTATTTCATCCCCCATATAGTAATTCATCCCCCATATAGTAATTCATCCCCCATATAGTAATTCATCCCTCATAGTAATTCATCCCCCATAGTAATTCATCCCTCATATAGTAATTCATCCCCCATATAGTAATTCACCCCCCATATAGTAATTCATCCCTCATAGTAATTCATCCCCCATAGTAATTCATCCCTCATATAGTAATTCATCCCCCATATAGTAATTCATCCCTCATAGTAATTCATCCCCCATAGTAATTCATCCCTCATAGTAATTCATCCCCCATATAGTAATTCATCCCTCATAGTAATTCATCCCCCATATAGTAATTCATCCCCCATAGTAATTCATCCCCCATATAGTATTTCATCCCCCATATAGTAATTCATCCCCCATATAGTAATTCATCCCCCATATAGTAATTCATCCCTCATAGTAATTCATCCCCCATAGTAATTCATCCCTCATATAGTAATTCATCCCCCATATAGTAATTCATCCCCCATAGTATTTCATCCCTCATATAGTATTTCATCCCCCATATAGTATTTCACAGTACTATTCCCCCCCAAGTAGTAAGCCAAGTCCCCCCTGTGTCAATTCACTTACCTTTGCTCCGCGCGTTCCTCTCGCCGTGTTCCCGCGCCGTTCGGGTCTTCAGGGCAGACTGTGAGAGGAGCCTAGCTCCCCTCCCCTCACGTTCGTCACGCTGCCCCGCCTACACACATCCTGACAGCCACATCCGCGGGCCGGATTAAAAGGTCCGCGCGGACTTTTGGGGAGGGGAGCGGGCGCCCGGCACACAGAAGAGCCACATTAGAGTGTGTAAAGAGCCGCATGTGGCTCGCGAGCTGCGGCTTGCCGACCACTGTAATAGGGTGAATCCGCTGTGTTACCCAGAAATTTTCCATCCAGCTCCTTCAATTTTTCAAGTGAAATATGTTAGACAGAAGGGAGCTGACAGGGACACCCACATAGTGAATTTTACCTGACATGATTGTTGATTGAATATTCGCTTTTTTTGCTTTATATTTTTTACTTTAGATTCTAGATTCCTGCCTGTCTATGAAAAAAGGTTTATATTTTAAAGAATAAAATAGGATTCTTTTTGTGGATAGAGTTTGTTCGTGATGGGTTAAAGAGAGACAAAGCCAGTAAATGATTGGGATAACTTATATTAATGTTTTTTTTTCTTGTTGAGCACTGGGGTAAAACATAATATTCCCGTAAAATGGCATTTGATACTGGATGTATGATTCTGTTGTAGATTATAGACTCCTTCTCTATTGATATGTCATATGTTTGTGTTTGTAAAGAAACAGTTTTGAAAAAAATCAATAAAATTCTAGCTAGTTCATCAGGAACTGGCCAAAATGCACAAATTATATGACCAACTTTTTGCAATCTCTGTACAGCAGGGCTGAAGTGTGAGAAGAAGAAGAGCCAGTCAGTTCATGTGCTTACAAAATTCATGCTGATATGAAGAGAAAAAACAGAGATAGAGAGATAAGCTGATCACTGTCCTGTTTCTCTTTTCACTGTCCAGTTACACGCTGGGAGGGGTCCAGGATGAACTGGGCTTATAGGAAATGGAATAAATAATGCTGGTCATCAAGCTGAAGGCATCTAGTGGCAAGAAAAAAATCTCAGAAAGTGAATATTGTAGCAAAAGCTAGCTTTGTTATTTTATCTTTTAATGGGCTATTCATTTGTAATTTATCTTTGTCTGGTGACTACTTTAAACCGTGTATCCTACATTTTCCTAGAAAATGTTGGATTCGGTTCCATCTCTTTTTACCTCCTGAGTGTTGATGCAACTCCTTTAATGATGGGATGTCTCACTAACTAATAAGAAGCCTTTAAACCAATATGAAGAGGGTCGCGCCAAGTGCAACGTTGACAGAAAAAGTTCACATGTTCATTCAGTATAAATATATCTGCCTATATTTTTTAATCTCCTAATGGTTTCTACACATATTTTTTACTGAATGCAACATCCGCTTATGTCCTATTCCATCACATGTTCAGTTTGAATTACAAGTTGTATGACAAGTTTCTCTTAATGAGAACATAACCTTGGTTAGAAATCATATACTGTACAATTTCTTCAGGTTTACTACAGCAGATTTCTGAGAATGGTAATTGTGCTATGCTGGTAATTTCATGTTTCCTCTGTAAAAAAATATGTGTTTGCTACAGAGTAATTATGGGAAAGTTACAACTGTAGATGTGAAAATTATATATTAGGCCTTATTCTGAATACTCTATTAAATAAGAACTGTGTTGTCCAGTAGTAAGAAATCAGATTAAAATCTGCACAGCAAGATTGTCAGCTGAAATGTGATTGGAGATAGACACTTTTTATTTAAAGTACTTAGATTACATGTGAAGATTGATTGCTATTTTATATTGTATACAAATACCGCCAAAACGACATTTACTTTTTAAATTTTTAGTTCTTTTGCTGAGCAGCCAGTAGAAGAAAATCAACATGTTCTGTTATGTAGTATTTTTTTCAGCTGCATATCAGAAAGCTACAGAGAGCTGAGAGAAGAGATTATTATTTATAATACCTATCCCTCCTATAAATGTACTATATGCATGGTGGTAAAAATCCCCAAATTTATGGAATTGTTGGAAAGTTTATCCAATTAGTGAACATACCGAGTGTATACCAAGGTAATTTCCCCATGGTAAATTCTCTTCAGATATAGCCTAGGATGTACAGTCTGCTAAGGGCCGGTATCATATCAGGCTCCCAGTGACTAGCACAGACCTTTTATAATGAGTAATATAGAGTGGTCCAAGATACATTAATGACCCCATGGGAAAATAACAGAAGCAGGGATCTGTTCTAGGCTAGCATACAGTGTTTTAGGGCAATCCTTACTTTGTAAAATAACTTGTCATTGAAACAGCTAAGTGAGGATTTAAAAATAAAGATAATCCAAGTGACTGTAAAGCTTATTTTTTTAAAATAAAAACATGTCATGTCATGTCATTCACCTGCTCTGTGCAATGTTTTTGCATAGAACAGCCTGTATCCTGCTCTTGTGTCCCCATTCCTGAATTCTCTCCCCTGTCGAGTGCCCCATAGCAAGCCACTTGCTGTGGGGGCACCCATGTGGGCTTGCTTTCAAGCCACCTCTGTTTGTTCAGCTCAGCCACACCTCCCACTCCCTACTCACTAGCTGTGATTGACAGCAGTGGGAGCCACTGGCTCTTGCTGCTGTCTCTGAACTAATGATTTGAAACATTGATTTGACTCCATTAATGATTCGAAAATCAAACAAATGTTCATAAAACTAACTGTTTTGAAAGAAATTATACTAGTGTATGGACAGCAGTTAAAAAAAAACTGCTGAACTTAGAAAAAAAGGACCTAAGGATTTATTCATAAAAAATGCAGAGCTATTCACCTGGCAAAACTAAACATACAGGAAAATAAGTACTTAAACACTAAAATAAATACACACTACAATAATCAGCTCTATCTAGTGGCCATAATGTGGTATATTTCTGGTTCATTCCATTCTTATGAATGAGGAACATTTATCCTTGAGAGAAAATATACAAAATAAAACAAAGCATATAATGCATCATATAGTACAGTGCAGTAATATATACCTCAAAATAATAATAACAAATAAATAAATAAAGTGATCCGAATAACACTGTGTCAAAGAAAACATATATAAAGATAAAAATACAATGGTGTTCGGTGCTTACATAAAAAAATTAATCCAAAATCTGGTGCTGCTCTGCATAGAAACCAAACAGCTTCCAGGTTTTATTGTCAAAGTTTAACTGAACAAGCTGAAGTTAGAAACTGATTGGTTACTATTCACAATCAGGGTATAGTATAGTAAGTGTCCACCTAAATCTTTCATTGCTCTCTTCTGTGAATGAATATCATGCATCTTACAACAAAAAACATTCTAATGCCTTCATATATACTTTTTGGGCTTATTATGCACAGTGGGTTATTATTTGGTTTATTAGGAATATATATATATATATATATATATATATATATATATATATACAGTTGTGGCCAAAATTATTCAACCCCCACTGAAATTGAGTGTTTTGGCCAGTTTGACATTGCTTTTGATCATTCAGTCATCTTGCTTACATTTACATTAAAGAGGCACTTGTAGGTCAGACAAATATAACATAACAGTTATAATGAAATAACCACAAATGTCTTTTCTGTGCTCACAGCATTATCAGTTTTATTCAACCCCCAAGTGACATTCAATCTTAGTACTTAGTACAGCATCCTTTTACAGTTATAACAGCTTTTAAACGTGAAGCATAGCTTGACACAAGTGTCTTGCAGCGATCTACGGGTATCTTCGCCCATTCTTCATGGGCAAAGGCCTCCAGTTCAGTCACATTCTTAGGCTTGCGCACTGCAACTGCTTTCTTTAAGTCCCACCAGAGGTTCTCAATCGGATTTAAGTCTGGTGACTGCGATGGCCACTCCAAAATGTTCCAGCCTTTCCTCTGCAACCATGCTCTAGTGGACTTGGAGGTATGCTTGGGATCATTGTCCTGTTGAAAGGTCCAACGTCTCCCAAGCCTCAGGTGTGTGATGGACTGCATCACGTTTCCATCCAATATCTCCTGGTACTGAAGAGAATTCATGGTACCTTGCACACGCTGAAGCTTCCCTGTACCTGCAGAAGCAAAACAGCCCCAAAGCATGATTGACCCTCCACCATGCTTCACAGTAGGCAAGGTGTTCTTTTCATCATAGGCCTTGTTCTTCCTCCTCCAAACATAGCGTTGATCCATGGGCCCAAACAGTTCTAATTTTGTTTCATCAGTCCACAGAACACTATCCCACAACTTTTGTGGTTTGTCCACATGGCTTTTGGCATACTGCAGTCGACTCTTCTTATTCTTTGGAGACAGCAAGGGGGTACGCCTGGGAGTTCTGGCACGGAGGCCTTCATTACGCAGTGTGCGTCTTATTGTCTGGGCTGAAACTTCTGTACCCACATCTGACAAATCTTTTCTCAGTTCCTCAGCAGTCACACGGGGACTTCTCTCCACTCTACGCTTCAGGTAGCGCACAGCAGTCGAAGTCAGCATCTTCTTTCTGCCACGACCAGGTAGCGTTTCAACAGTGCCCTTTGCCTTGAATTTGCGAATGATGCTTCCTAAGGTGTCTCTTGGTATGTTTAACATCTTTGCAATCTTCTTATAGCCATTGCCCTTCCTGTGAAGAGAAATCACCTCTTCTCTTGTCTTCCTGGACCATTCTCTTGCCTTCACCATGTTTGTAACCACACCAGTAAATGTCTAGAAGGAGCTGAGTATCACAGTCATTTTAAAGCTGCCTAATTGGTGCTTATTATGCTTGATTGCTGCTCGGTGACATCCACAGGTGTTTTCAATACCTGATGGAAAGCACCTGTATGAACCTCTGTTCTTCAGAGTGGTAGTCTTTAAGGGGTTGAATAATTGTGGCAATGAAGAAACCACATAAGAACCATTTACTACTGTATTACATAAACAATTGATGTCATTTTAGTTGCATTTGGGTAGTTACAACGTCCTTGTAGGATTTGATTCTGAATACAATTCCAAATGTACACTATAGTCCCTAAACCCCTTTACAGCATTGGGGGTTGAATAATTTTGGCCACAACTGTACCTAATTAGTGTAATATTGTTTCTTCTAGAGAAAAAATAGCCCAATAAAGTTTGATATTTGCAGCATTCGCTCAGAATGAATGTACATGCAGTTTCACAGAATAATGATCTTTGCAAATTGTTTTATAAATTCAAGTGATACTACACACATATTGTTTAATGTATGTTGTCTGTTCTAGTTCTGTATTTGGATAATGGCACTGTAATTAATTTAATAAAAAAGAAAATCTAACTATATTTTTCCTAATCGATAAACAGCTGTCACATGACCCAGATCGTTCCCAGCCTGTCTGCAGGGAAACATAAGCAGGAGGAGTTTCTAGTCCTCTGCTGCTGGTCACATGTTCAAAATTAAAAAAAAAAAAAACAGCCTTTGGAATGTAGAGTAAAAATAAATTAATAACAACAGTAACAATAAACTATTTTAAATTGCCTTACGAATATATATTTGAAATCAAATCTGTACTATTTTTTGGCAATAACATGGTGTGGGCGGATTTCTGACAGTCACAGGCTGTGTCACGCCCCTCCAGCCTGTGTCTTAGAATGTAATATCTCGCCCCCATTGTGTTTAGCTGGTTAGTGGGCATGGAGGAGGAGGGAGGGAATGGGCTGTCATTTTCCAATATGTATACACCCACATGTTTGACTCTGTGGTCACATGGGTGGCTCAGATGTGATAGGGAGGACATACTGAAAACTGAGCATATGCAGAGCTGCCACCACTACTCTGCATAATCCCCAGCTGCATAGGGGACTTGGACAGAAGGGAGAGCAGGATCAAGCAGTTTTGTTTAATAGAATACAGTAAACAAATCCCATATTGGCTGACTGAGTATGAACAGCATGTAATAAACCATTCATTGATAGTTTCTATGATGTGGGTTTAGTAATACTTTAATTACATTTGATCCAAATTATTATAGTTCCCTTTTAACTACACTAAGGAACAAAAGATGAAAGTATAACTAAAGGTAAAATTTTATTTTAGTGTTAGATAACATGGAGGGGATTAGAACACCTGTCAGGTTTTATAGCTGTCTGTGCCCCCATTAGGAAGATTCAGCCTTTCTATTTGTCATGTTTACCATTATCACCAAGAGTGAAAGTGAAAAAAACCCCAAAATTTTGTCTGTCACCACAACAGGAATATCTGAGAATATATGAGAAATCTGGGGACACTAGTTCAACTAGTTCAATAGTGACAACAAGGATTCCGTTACTATGTGGGGATTTCCTCTTACTTCCTGTTTTGGCTTTTGAACAAGGAGTGAAAGGACATATTGCCAATGGGATCCAGGAGACAAAAAACTGACAGGCATTATATACCTCCCATGTCCCCAACACCCACTGTACATAAGACAACACTGAAGTTTATATCAAGGAAGACTGGGGAAAATCCCTAAATCAAGAACAAATAGACTATTAGCAAACTACAAGAAACATTTGAAGTTTGTAATTTTTTGCAGGAGATTTCTTCAGCTCTAACTGGAGTGATTCAATTGAAGTCAGCTGATAAATAGTAACAGTTGCAGATCATTACCAGTCATTTCATCAAAGAATTAACAAAAAAAACAAATCAAATGCAATTCGACCAGGGTTCCAACTTTGGCATAAAGCTGTAGCTTTTTGAATTTTTTTACTGTAAGATTGGCTAAGATAGATAAATCAAATAACATAAACACTGGTATAGGTATGTAAGGCTACTGACACAGCTGCTGTATATCATAAGGTGATTTGTTATTCCATACACAAATTCCGGTCATGTTATTTTTCATGTGCACTTTGGTGGTTCTTAACCACTTGACCTCCAGAGGATTTACCCCCCTTAATGACCAGGCCTCTTTTTGCTACTCGGCGCTGCACTAATTCAACTGATAATTGCGCGGTCATGCAATGCTGCACCCAAACAAAATTTACGTCCTTTTTTTCACATAAATAGAGCTTTCTTTTGGTGGTATTTGATCACCTGTGCGCTTTTTATTTTTCACGCTATAAACAAAAAAAGGCCAAAAATTTTGAAGAAAAACAATATTTTTTACTTTCAGCTATAAAAAATATATAGTAAACTCAAAGTTGGTTATAAATTTAGGCCAAAATGTATTCTGCTACATGTTTTTGGTAAAAAAAATCCCAATAAGTGTATATTGATTGCTTTGTGTGAAAGTTATAGCGTCTACAAACTATGGTATAGATACTGCAATTTAGGCCATTTTTTTGCTATACAGTGCTGCACTAGTTTAACGGACAATTGCGCGGTCATGCAATATGGTACATAAATGAAATTTACATCCTTTTTTTCCACAAATTGAGCTTTCTTTCGGTGGTATTTGATCGCCTGTGCGGTTTTTATTTTTTGCGCTATAAAAAAAAAGGCTGACAATTTTGAGGAAAAAAAACATATTTTGGACTTTTTGCTATAAAACACGTCCAGTAAAAAAAATTAAAAAATCAAATTTAGTCATGAATTTCTGCCAAAATGCATTCTGCGACATGTCTTTGCTAAAAAAAAAACCTAATACGTGTAAATCAATTGGTTTAGGTGAACGTTATAGCGTTTACAAATGGTGGTAAAGATACTGGGATTTTTAGTTTTTTTTATACTAATAATGGCGGCGAACAGCGACTTATGGCGGCGATCAGTGACTTATGGTGGCGATCAGCGACTTATGGTAGGACTGCGGCGGACATTCTGGCATTGGGGGGTACTGACTTGGGGTCACTGACATCCCCAGTGACACCAATACAGTGATCAGTGCAAAAAAAAAACACTGACACTGTACTAATGGCACTGGGGAGGAAGGGGTTAAGTTTATTATTCAGGGAAAGGGTTAACTGTGTGAGGGGAGTGTTTTACTAGGGAGCGGCGGTGTGTACTGCAGGGAACACTGCTGATCGGGAGAGAGAAACTCTTCTGTCCCAATCAGCGTGTCCTGGAGCAGTCAGGGAACTACTGCAGCTGTGCTCTCTGTCAGCGATTGCCGCCGATCGCTGGCACATAGCCGGTAACGACCGGCTGTGACCCGGCGACTGACATCCGCGGCTGTGATCGGCGGGACAGGTAGGGCGGCGGCGCGCCTCGCACGCACCCCCTACCTGTTTACAAAACACACATTTTAAAACATGCTTTTGCCCAGCCGTGCCGCCCTGCCACCGTATTTATACAGTGGCTGGGCGGCATGTGGTTAAAATATAAAATGGGCCTAATTTGTGAGGCCTGCTTTTAAACTATTAGTGCATGAGTGTTTTTTCATGCCAGCCATTTTTTTATTCATTTAAAGAACCAGCCTACTTAAATGTAATATTACATTTTTCGTTGGAGCCTGTGCATAAAGTAACATTTTTACAAGAGTAACTCCATTAGTAGACCTATCATGGACAACTCACATGAGTCAATGTATTTGGTAAAAAGTACTTTTTTTGCCATGTACATGAAAGCAGTTGCATTGTGTTTCTTAAAAAGTTATTTTATTTTCTCTTCTCCAACAGCATGTACTCAGCTTTCTTTGATCCCTTACTGCTCCATTTGGCCTCTGGAAGTAGAGTAAAATACCCAGTATGGGAGAGCATGTGTCTCACTTTTCCTCTACCTAATATAAGCGTTAGGTACCACAAGATTGGCTATCAGAGGGGGATTGGAAAGGAGTCCATAGCTTTCTGTAAGCTCCAACAAGTCAGAAGTTTTGTTATTTTCATAAGGATTTCTTTGTTTTGTCTACATGAATAAATGGAGAGGTGCAGAAGTGAAGAACAATGAGCACAAAATGCTGGGTGGATATTGTGTGGGACTTAAATGACCCTTACGCTACCCTGCATTTGTGAAAAAAGAGCTAACTAAAAGCTTAAGCAGAGATGGCATGGTGTCTAGCTGCCCAGTGCATTATAGAAAATTCACAGGAGATAGTTTTTGATTAGACATACCTAATTCATTAATTAATCAAAGCTTGCTTAGGTAATGGGTAGACATGAGGGTCATCATATGTACTGTATATATACTTACAAATTATACATGAAAACAAAAACACTCTTTGATAAGAATATTTACATTTATCTCGTAATTTTCAAAAGTATATTAGTAAAAAAAAAAAGTATAAATCCCTTTATTCACATAACACTATGCACTGTAAACACCTCCAAGCAAGTAGAATTTTAACTAGCAAGAGGGTTTCTATGTTATTTTTTAAAATGTACAATTTATTCTCTTATTCGGAGTTCAAAGACTTCAAATAAACAAGGAAAGAGTAAAAGTATAGTGATAGGAAATATCCTCATACAGAAAGAAAACTTTGTCATAAATGTTCATGAGTTATTTTATAGCTGATTGCTTCCTTTCTTTTCTGTTGTGTATGCATTTGTCAATTGTCTGCTGAAAACACTATTTTATTCACTTTCCATAACTTAAACATGAAGCCTTTATATCTGTCCTAAGAAGGATTTGAGTACATGGAATGGTACAATTTTCTCTTCTGACAAAAATCAATTTATGTAACATTTTGATTCACAGTTGAGCTCGATACAATTCACTGAAAGCTGTCATCAAAAACAAAAGAGTTGTTATATTGTGTGAAATGATATACAATTTCATTGCTTTGTTTTGTTATGATGTCACATGCATGCAGCATGGCTGTTTACAAAAATGCTCAGAATGAAATATATTTTTCTTTTGCACAGTTGAATAAAATATTGACTTTTTTTCTTATGAAATGTAGGTGAAACTACTCTGCTGACAGTGAGCAGTAATTTGTAAAATCCTCTGAGATTCTTTGGGCATTATGTATCAATATGTTCTTACAAAGAACTGCCACTTAGCTGCAGTTGAAATTTGAAGCATCTACACATTTTTCTTGTGCAAGAGTTACTCCTATTATAAAGCATGGTGTGGATTTTTTTTCCCAACCAGCGTCCTCATAGAGTGGCTTATAATGAGGTCCTCAGGGAAATAACATAACTTTTCTGGTGGGATGGTCCCTTTAAAATTGTCCTGCACCAAATCATAAAAGCATTGTGACTAATTTGTTAACAGTTCATAAAAGTATGACAAATTCATGTCGTTTCTATGTGTGCTGCTTTCAAAATGTGTTGCTATGGCTGTGACAGATTCAAAAATAATTACCTATAGTTTCAGAGATAATTAAACTTGACATACAGGCCAGAGTTTTGGAAAGGGGGGGGGGTGTTGTGTTTAGCTTTATTCATGTAACTTGTATTGACTTGATTGGTTGCAAGGACACAGGCCATCAGCATGGTAACAGCCGTTAAAAATGATATAGATACTCCAACCTCAGTGCTAGCCTACAGATTCATATACCTAATTCCAGCAAGTACATGAATCTGTCACAAGCACTGACAATTGTGTGGTGTGGAGGTCCAACAGAAATCTAAAAAGAGTCCATGACACTGAATTCCAAGGCTTTTCTTTTGATCTCCAACTGTCTGCTGTTATACAAACAGGACATTGCCCAGGAATTTAGGAACCTCCTTCCTTGTGTTTTTATCTAACTTTAGATACTAAAAATGTAGTAAGTTGGAGTCAGGGGCAGACTGACCATTTGGGAACTCGGGCATTCCCCAAGGGCCCGGGGTCAGTAGGGGACCCCATGAGATGCCCCTGGTACCTTTTTCATAGGCTTTTTTGAGTTTGGGCAAGGACACAGGGGCCCCATGATCTCCTATTGCCCGGGGGCCCCATGAGTTGTCAGTCTGCCCCTGCTACATATACAAGGTTTTTAACTTTGGGAGGGAGGAAGACAAAATGGAGTATGTGACCGAAAATTCAGATACACAAGGGATGGAACCAAAGATGGACAGCAAAAGAAAAAGGAAGGATGTATAGGTAAAGGGATATATAATCTCAGTTCTGTTCCCTTGACACAGAATGAGATATATGTCTTGGATAAAGGACTCAAATTTGCTCCTAGATCAAATATGAATAAATTTGGAGTATATATTGATGTAAATAAATACATAAGGAAATTAAACATAAAAAAATACTTTTTGTCTTTACCTGGGCCCAATTTGTTGGAGAACAAATTGGGTCCTTCTAATTTATATACACATAGTGGATTAAGGAATAATTCCACTTTTAATCCGGTTAATAACAAAAATCAATTTGTAGAAGTTTTTAAACATATGATAACAGAAGATATTAGGAACATCGAAGCTAAGAGGTTTAAGGAGGAAGTGGATTTACATGAGGGGTTAAATTCATTAAAGGATAGGAACAATGTTGTGATCAGGCCGGCAGATAAGGGTGGGGGGGGGGGTTGTATTGGATAGATCGGCCTATGAGGAAGTTATGGGGAATATTTTAAAAGATACAGATACATATGTTGAAATTAAAACTAATCCATTGAGTAAATATAAAAAAATACTCCAGGAATTAATTAATAAAGCAAAAAAAGATAATATTTTAAACGAGAAAGAAGCGAGATATCTAGTCCCATTACATTGTAAATTACCCATTATATATTATTTACCCAAGATACATAAAAGTTTGGTTAATCCCCCCGGCAGACCTATCATTAATGGTATTGGAGGTATACACTCAAGAACTGGAGAGTATATTGATTATTTTCTCCAGCCTATAGTGAAACAAATGCCATCTTATTTGAGAGATGCTCAAGATGTCATTGATTTAGTAGAATTGAGAAAAGTTTCAAGTGATACCGTGTTGATAACCATTGATGTAAATTCGTTATACACTAATATAAGACATGAGGATGGAATCAAAGCGGCCAAATGGGGTTTAAAGAGATTTGCAGATTTGCATACAAAGCAGAGAAGATTTATTATTAAACTTTTAGAGTTCTGTATGAATAGGAATTACTTTTGGTATGGAGGTAGTTTCTATGAACAAAAAAGGGGAGTGGCAATGGGCGCAAAGTTTGCGCCCAGCCTAGTAAATATTTTTTTGAGTAAATGGGAGGAGAATGTCATTTTTAATAAAAAATGGGAGGGATTGGTTTTATGGAAAAGGTACATTGATGACATCTTGCTTATCTGGGATGGTCCTATGGATGCGTTAAAGGCCTTTATTGGAGTAATAGAAAATAATGAGTATAATTTAAGTTTTACGGTAACTATGGATAGGTATTCTGTGAATTTCTTGGATTTGAATATTTTCATAGAAGATAATGTTATATTAACTAAAACCTATTTCAAAGAAACAGATAGGAATGGGTATATACCTATACATAGTTGTCATCATCCTATCTGGATCAATGGGATCCCAAAAGGACAGTTTCTGAGAATTTTTAGAAATTGTTCACGTTTAAAAGAGTATATTGAACAGACAGAAATTATTAAGAGGAGATTTGTGGAGAAAGGGTACGACCCATTGGTGCTTGAAAAGACTAGGTTCGAAATAAGTAGGTATTATATAGGAAATAAGAAATTGAAACCTGTACCTAAAAAGAAAAATTATAATAATAAGGTGGAATACGCATTCATTTCAGGATATAGTAATCAGTATAAAGAAGTTGAATCTATTTTTAATAAATATTGGCCCTTATTGAAAAAAGACTGTATCTTAGGACCTCAGATCCCGGTGAAACCCTCTTTCATTTATAGGAAGACAAAAAATCTAAGAGATGTTTTAGTTAAGAATATTATTTCTCCCCCTAAACAAAAGAAGAAACATATGTTTGATTTTATTGGCTTTTACCCCTGTAAGAAATGTATTATGTGTAAAGTTACCAATACCAATACACGGGTGGTCTCTAGTTTTGTATCATGTAGAACAGGTAGGAACTATAATATTAAGAATTTTATTACCTGTACTACTCCCTATGTCACCTATGTATTAGAATGCCCATGTCGGCTTCAGTATGTGGGTAGGACAAAGAGGCCATTATATAAAAGATTGAATGAGCATGTTACAAATATTAAAAAAGGTAAGAAGGACCATTGCCTCTCAAAACATTTTAGGGATTACCACGATTGTGACCCGAGTGGTCTAAAATTTAGTGGTATTGACAGGGTGGATGCGCATTGGAGAGGAGGGGATAGAATTAAAGATATTTCAAGGAATGAAACTTTTTGGATATTTGAGCTACAGACTTTAAAACCGAGTGGGTTAAATGTAGATTTGGACCTGAATTGCTTTGTTTCAAATTATTAGCTGTGTATAGGATTAGGTTCCGGGATGATTTGTTTTTAATTAATATTTTTAAGAATTTTATAGGAATTAATTAGAATATGGTGTATGACGAGAAAATATGATTATTAATATATATTTAAATATAATTGATATATAATTAAAATTTAATATCAATTTTATTTATTATTTTTTTATTTAATATTTTTATAGGAATTAATGAAAATAGGGGGAATTATAGAAAATATGATTATTAATATATATTGATTAAAAATTAAAAAATTTATTAAATATTTTAATTTTAAAAAAATGTTTTATATTAATTTAATTTAAATTTAGGTAATTATATAATTTAGATTATATTTTATGGTTTTCAGGTTTATTATAATTCAAATCAGGGCATTATAGAATTTTAATATTGTGAATAATTGAGGCTAATTTTAGATTATAATATTGGATTGATGTTTTGAGGTTTTTAATATTATATATTTATGAAATATTGATAATATATATAGGATAGTAATTTTTGAAGATGAGTGGTGGGTGAAACTATTAATGAGTTCCTCCTTAAACATGATGTTCTTATGGAATATGGATAATACATACATGATAGGTATTATATTTATTATATTAAATTGTTATCGGATTATAATGTATATGGATGAGATTTTAAGTATAGTTTAGTTACAGAATATATATATGTTTTGTTACTGTATAGAATTAGGGTAGTTTTGTAGGTGTTAATGATATGTGAATCCTCCGTTATGTGAATATATGAGTAGTAATAGGAAGTGTGGGCATCATTCCCTTCTTCAGTATGGCGGCACATGCTGCGGAGCTTTATGGAGGAGGGTTATAAATGGGACTGTCCTGCTTGACGTCTGAATCCCTTATGATTAAGTCGATGACGAAACGCGTCAAGGGAAGTGACGTCAACGCGCACACGAGAACCGGAAGTTGACCGGCGGCCATTTTAGATGAGGGCAGATCGTCTGATTTCCCCTGGGCACTTCCTGGTTTGCTGTAAAACATTTCTTAATACCTTTAAAGCGGTTTTTATGCTATCTAAATGTGAGCACCTTAATTAAAGTTACTTTTAAGATTGGTTCTGGCGGTATTATGCTATTTGTGTTTCCTGTATGCTTATATTTATATGGAATGGATATATGGAGTTTCAAGGCTGGTGGATCTTGGTGGTAATATGAAGTATGTGAATATTTTTTCTTTTTGAGGTATATTAACGGAGGAATTTTTGAACACAAGAAGAAGTGGATTTAAATATTGGACTTGTGGTTTTGAACTGCACATAGTTTTTGAGGGTTTATTGTACAGCATTTTCTGTTTATTGACCCCATGAGATGCCCCTGGTACCTTTCATAGGCTTTTTTGGGTGTGGTTTGATTGTAGGTGAGGACACAGGGGACCCATGATCCCCTATTGCCCGGGGGCCCCATGAGTTGTCAATCCGCCCCTGGTTGGAGTTTAAATTATACTCTTGTTGGATAATCTAAAAGAAGGGACAGAAATAAAGCCCCAAAAGCTTTCATCTTTAATAACTTAAGTTAGCCAATAAAGAGTATTCCTTAGGCCGCATTCATACTTGAGCGTTTTGTAGCTTGAAGCTCGAAACTCCAAAAAATCTCAAACTTAAACAATCAATTGTTCTTTGTGGACCCTGTTCCCATCTGACTGAGTGAACAGGCACCATAGAGAACAATAGTTTTTTTTTTAAGTTTGAGCATTGTTAGAGCCTCAAGCTTTGAAATTCAAGCTACAAAACACTCAAGTGTGAGTGCAGCCTTAACTCCAAGCTTTCTGTATTAATTGATGGCTAACATGGTACAAGACTCTACTGACATTAGGAAAAAAAAGCTCATGAGATGATGAAGCTAAGTACAGGGGCAGGGCATATCAATGGCATTTGGGTAGGTTGATGTTTTAAATGCAGTTAAAACAGCACTGTCCATACTAAAAAATAACAAATCCCAGAATCTGTGCAGTCTAACCTGTATACAATAAAGTATAGTAGCAGCTATTTTTCACTTTTGAAAGTATCTTTGTTGGAATGCTTTAGGTGAATCTTGCTAAATACCAGCAATATCCTTTTGCTGACATGCTTTCCAAAGTTTATATAGTGTATATCAGGCCTTGAGTGTGTCCCCCAGGGCCATCTTGCTGAGCAGGCTCGGAGCTCAGGCTGGATCTGTCATTGGCACTGGGAGCCATCAGACTGCTCAATAGCTGAGCGCAGTGAAATCAAAGGAAGGAGTGTGTGCTGTGCTCTCTGCCTCCCCCTAGAGTGCAGTACCCGGCTCTGTGAGTGAACAACAAAGTACTGCAACTTTTTATAGTGGTGTGTGTGTGTGTCTGTGTATGCATGTACATTTGTCTGTGTGTATGTACATGTGTGTATCTGTACATGTGTCATGCGTGTATGCACATGTATGTGTGTACATGTGTCTGTGTACATGTGTCTGTGTGTGTGTGTTTGTGTGTATGTATGTACATCTGTCTGTGTGTACATGTGTCTGTGTATGTATGTACATGTGTCTGTGTATGTATGTACATGTGTCTGTGTGTATTTACATGTGTCTGTGCGTGTGTATCTGTGTGTATGCGTCTCTGTACATGCCTGTGTGTGTATACATGTGTCTGTATGTGTGTTTGTATACATGTGTCTGTATGTGTGTTTGTATACATGTGTCTGTATGTGTGTATATGTACATGTGTCTCTGTGCGTGTGTGTACATGTTTCTGTGTGTGTGTACAGGTGTCTCTGTTTGAGTGTGTTTGTTGGTGGTGTAGCTCAGAACTTGAAATTTTAAGGCCTGGCTAGTAGCTTAGGACTTGAAATTTTAAGCCCTGGTGTATATAGTGTTTCAGCAGTAGCACTAATAGGGTTCATTTCATTCATTTAATGTAGAAGTCTCCCAACCCCAAACAAACCAGCCAGGCATGCCAGGCATGCAGGCTAGGATTCCTATAAAGAAGGAGCAGTTAGCATGGAGCCCTCCTGCTGGGCTGATGCCAGGCACATGCCCTTCAGCATTGGATGGTGCTTCCTATCTGGTTTCTGATCAGCACCAGGTCCTCTGACGCCCCTGTATCCGGGAGGGGAGGGGGTGCCAGCAACGGGGGCTCATTTTCCATTTTCCCCTCCCCAATGGTCCTCCCAAACCCATCAACCAGTGTGTGCAAGTAAGAGAAAGTAAAAAAAAAATACACTACACAAAATAAACACAAATTATTCTCTGTTTTAATTTGTAAATGACATTGTCCAGTGATGTCCAACAATGCTTTGCTTCATCTGCTGCAGCAATGGCAAGTTAAAGTTTAGGGGAGCATGGGACTCCCTTCTTCACTGCTCAAATAATACTTGAGCACTGAAGAAGTTCCTGCCAATGGCATGGTTTTAAGTTGCCATGGAACTCTGGATAAGGAGCTACCCTGACATCTTTGCCCATATTTGGCCAACATCCACATATGGGCAGTGATACCTTAGGGATTTCCCAGTGATGTCACATAATTGTCCATATTTGAACTAAGTCCAAATACTGCCAATGACATCATAGGGAAATTCATCTCTAGAGTTCCTTGGAAACCTAAAACTGTGCCAGTAGCAAGAATATTTTTAGTGCACAAATTCTCTCATGAATTCTGACCTGCCATCCTGCCATTGCTGGAGCAGAGGACATGGGACATCTTAGTACATCATTGGACCCTTAAAAAAAAAGATTATTTAAAAAACAGATTAAAAACATTTTTAATGCATGCATTGGTTAACTGTTTATGGTTTTAGGGGCATCTAAAACCTGTTCAGGTGGAGAGGACATCCACCTTCTTGTCCCTATGGAGGGAAGGTAGGTGGAACATGGTTCAAGCCCTGGCCAGCACCCTCTCCTGGGCATTTACGTTGTCAAAGAATCTGGTGCCAGTCAGGGAGTGTTGGGAGAGGCCTCCCTCAAAGCACCCCCTAATGCTAAAGAGCATGTAGCCTAGTACCAGCATAGCAGGGGGGCTGCAAGCTCCTCATTTCCTTGTTATGGAGACACCAGCCTGCCTGCCTGATGTGAGTGACTGGTTTGTTCAGGGAGAGGGGGAGATACCATTTATTTTTTATTTTTTTAAATTAAACACAAAAATAAACTATGGAAGTGCTGACCCTGTATTCAACACTCTCCATATGATTCAGCACTCTTCATATGAAAATCTTAAGCACTTTTATAATGCAAAAACATTTCACAGCTCTAAAGAAAATAGGTACTTCCCAAGTTCAAAACAGGGAATAGTGAGATCATGGGCAAGCTAAAAAAAAAATCAATGCTGGCCGAATTTCAGAAGAAACCTACATTCATGATAAAACGGGTGAACAATATAGTCCCGAATTTTCCCATTGAAGAGAGGATGTTGGACAAATCTTGTTTGATGAAATTTTCACAAAGGAAAATCTAGTTTGTTGGTATTTTCAACAGATTAAATCTGTTTGAATGTGGGGAAAAAACCCACTGTGATAAATAGAGGGAATGTGGAAAATTGAGTCTTGTTGAAAGAAAGGTGAATTTTGGATAAATGTTGAGTGACTTTCTTGTCAAATCGTTGATAAATACACCCATTTGTTTTAAGAAGGCAATAATAAATGCCCTATTTATGTGGGGCTGTGTGGGTCCTTTTAGACAATCTCATCAAAATGTGTGGTTTATTGTTTTTTTTTTTGCTAAGTCAGAGAACAGGTTTCCTTAGAATTTAAGAGTCCTCTGTTTGCAAAGATACTGGAGAGTTTAATAAAAGACCACATAGATGAGCTCTTGCTGTAAAAAACTATTTTAAGCAACAGACAGCATGGATTCATGAAAGACAGAAGTTATCAAACAAATCTAAAACATATATAAAAGTGTTGCGCTAACTCATATATACATAATAGTCCATAAAAAGCTCAAATGTGATAGTTCAATCAAAATATGAAATATAAATTAGAAAAAATATATATAAAGTGCTTGAATGGTGAAAAATCAATAAATTGCTTAAGTGGTGAAAAATTAATACGATGTGCTCCAGACAAATTAAGTCTTTTTAAAAAACACAGTGCTCTACCTTCACTTAGCGTTCCACCTTCAATTAGTGTTCCTCCACCTAAAAATATATAGATGGCGGCTCACCTCCTACCATGGACCTATAAATTAATACAGGTCAACCAAGCATGGTAATTCCAAAAAGATGCTCTAAATGGCAGCAGAGAGCTGATGACAGGCACCCCTTCAATGACCGTATTCACGGTACGCTTCTCATCTTAACTGTCTCTCTGCAATCTCTGTCATGATGATGCCGCTTCCACCATTCAAACCCACATTGCGGCATGGCAGGACAAGGACCCTCCCGGGGCTACCCACTGCACTGCCTGTATGGAACACCAGCCCACACAAGAACTTTTTTCAGCCAGACTAACTATGTAACTATGTAAGCGGGTAATAGTTGGTCCAAATATCCAGTGGGAAAAGATCCTATGATTCAAGATCCATTTTCCTTCATAAATAAAAAGTGTCAGATGCAGTTATTAAGATAATCCAGAAACATAGACACTTACTTCAAGGTGGCTATCTACATATAACTGCATGTGTCCAATTATTTGTGCTCATTGCTTGATTTTGTAGAAATTAGATTATGTTTGGTCAGATCAGACTCACAGCAGTAGAAAAGTTTGACTAATTTTGACACAGTCCTGTATGATAAAGGGTTGCCACATTCACACTTTAAAAAAATTGAAATAGGAGTTTTTGTAGTTGTGACCTCTGTTAGGTAGGTATATTTTGAAATCCCTTGTGGGGTGACCCATATAGATGACACCACACAGAGAATTAGAAGAGATTACATCTTCCTTTAGAGAAGTCACAGAACTGCCAATGAAAAACCATTTGTGGACAATAGACATGGACGCAATCAGATCAGATCCCAGGATTCAGATCTTTTAGATGTTACTGTACTAAAAAGAGAAGATGAAAAGATTCTACAGTTAAAACTATTTAAAATATACCAAAAAATATACTGGATTCAGTTAGCTTACCCTCAGGGTTTAAACACAGACTTTGCTATTCACCTATTTTTGTAAATTATTAATTTATTACTAATATGCATGATTTCTTTCATCTCTTCTAGTGGGGATTTACATCTACATGTGTCTGCTTTGAATGTTCCAATTTTCAGTGTTGAGTTCGGTGTATCCATTTCCAAATTTAGCTTGCTGTCAAGTATAGAAAAACATTGTACTTTTGATATAAGTGTTAATTTGATTTCTTGAGAGATGTTATGTGATCTAAAACTGATCATATATAACACAACTTGATAAAGGTCATGGAATTTGGCTAAAGGCTTGTAATATATAACCCCAAAAATGAAGCAAAAAAGCAAAACAAACGAGTGTACTGCAGTAAAATTAATTTATCTCTCTTACTTTGTGTGTGCATGTATATATATATTAGATATGTAGCACCCTCCTAGGTGGGTGCTAGGATTAGATAGATTAGTTATGTTTTTTAGAAGTAAATCTAGTTGTCACTGAGAGAGTGCAGAGTGACTGTAATTATTGCTAGGAAAAAGCACAGTTGACTATACTAAGAGAGCTGTGATCATTTAGTAAGGTCTGCTCAGTGTGCTCAGGTGCTGCTAGCCTGCCTAGCTTCCTCCATATCCAGTAAGACTGTAGATGTTTCTGGATGATAGGTGTGGAGTTATGCAGATGGGAGCATGAATAATGATACAATCTTAGCCAATCCCAGAAAGAGGGGAATGCTGGGTAATTGTTTCAGTTGTGTGAGCAAAGTGAGCACACTAAACTCTCGGTCTTTCTTGGCTTGAGCTGCCCAAACCTTGATTGAGGGCACATTGCACTCCCAGGTAGTTGCTGCCGTAGGCCTCAGGTGGGCTGCATGATGGCCTGAATAGCTGAGACCCGGGTCCTGCTGACTGATGGACTTTTTACTGAAGATCTGGTCAGGTATCATGGAGGAAGGTTTCCAGCTGCTCTTGGGCCTTGGGAGTACTGATGACTCTAAGAATCTTGGAGACTGAGTGCTGTTTAACCCTCTCTGGTGCTAGGAAGTCAGCTGCAGTTCTATCTGAAGAGCTTTGTCCACCTGTCCACTACTACTTAAGTCACACCGCTGCGATTTAAAATTGTGCTATTTGTGTGCAATTTCAGGTGTGATTTCTGAAGACTTTATTGCTACTTGTGAATATTTTCAATGATTTCTTACAATTTGCAGTGTGATTTCCATTATAGTCTATGTATGTGAAATCACAAAAAACTTCAGAAAAAGTAATAAAAGAACTACTTTAGAAATTGCGCTGAAGCAAATCGCACAGGTTAAGACACTGACATTCACATTCATTAGATGCGATTTCAGGTCCAATTTAAATTTGCAAATCGCACTGGTATGTCCGGGCACTAAAAAGACACTGCTCTGTGGCTCTAAAGAAATTGACGTTGTTACTACTACTGCTTGTTGCTAGGGCTTAAAGCTTAAGTCAATTGTTTGATTCAAGCACAGACCCTGATATAGCTTTCATTGAAGAGTAGACAACGTTCTCAATGTACTGTACATAGTTTTTAACTTGAAGTATACCACTTATCTCCCTCATCCCTATCCCAATTCTACAAAAAAATAAAAACAACACCTCCAGACTTATCATTGGAGAAATGAATTAAAAAGCCTATATGCCTTGCTGCGGGGCAAAATTACTGGGGTGGACTAGGACAATATTCCTTGCGGCTCCTAAGGGATTAGCATTACAGATACATACATATCTATATCTATATCTATCTATCTATCTATCTATCTATCTATCTATCTATCCATTATCTATCTATCTATCTATCTTTCTATCTATCTATCTATCTATCTATCTATCTATCTATCTATACACACAGACAAAAACACATATACAGGATATATACAGTATGTATGCACTGACGTTACCATGGGCTGGACAGCATTAAGCTTGTATTGCCTGTGCCTCAGGGCTTGCAAATGCCCCCATATTCCAAATATTTTCACAAACAAGGCAGTCATATGTGGATACTACTGTGGGAATAAAAGATTATTTTTCTCCTCATTTGCAGTTTTTACATTTTTCAGTATTTCACTTGGTAAATCTTTGTTGTGGATGCATAAGGGGCAATTTAGCAATATTACAATTTACACATATTCCCATCTTCAATTTTCAGAATCCCTTTTGAAAATCCAACTCTCTAATTAAATGTTTCACACTTATTGATTAAAAATGACATAAACTTGCATACTATATTATATTAAATTCTACAGTTGAATCAGTGCTGTAAAAAAATATTGTATCATGTCTTCACTTAAGGAAGCACAAAATAAATAATGGCTTAATGGCTCCTTAGAAAACCATGCTTTTAGAAAAGGAAATCCTTTTTAAAGTTTTCACTTAAGAAGCATGAGAATTTATACAGCAGATAATTATCAACATATTAAATTACTGCTGTACCAGAAAGTACAATACTTTCCTTACTAAAACTGGAGAGTGTAAAGTCTGGTGCAGCTCTACAGAGAAACCAAGCAGTATCCTGTTTTTTTTTTGCCGAAGCTTAACCACTTGCCAACCGCGCTATAGCTGAATGACAGCTATAGCACGGTTGTCCAGTCCTGGGAGGGCGTCATATGATGTCCTCCCAGAACGTGCCTTTCTCCGTGTACCTGGCGATCTCCAGGATTACTGTGTCCTATGGACACAGGTGACCATGTGATGTGGTAAAAGGCCAATCACAGCGGCCTTTTACCACGTGATCAGCTGTGACCAGTGACACAGCAGATCACCGGTAAATGCAGTTGCCAGTTATGGGTTGCACTTTTCTCATGCTGTCACAGCGTGAGGAAATTACTGCCAATAACCGGAAATTGTCAGAAGAGATCAGCACTGATGACCAGTGCCCTGATGATCGGCGCCCAGCAGTGCTGCCCACAAGTGCCCATCAGTGTCACCCACCTGTGCCCAGCAGTGCCACCCACCTGTTCCCAGCAGTGCCACCCACCAGTGCCCAGCAGTGCCCCCCATCAGTGTCACCCATGAGTGCTGCCCATCAGTGCCCAGCAGTGCGGCCAGTCAGTGCCCAGAAGTGCCATCAGTCAGTGCCACCCATCAGTGCTGCCCATTAGTGCCACCTATCAGTGCGCGTCAGTGCTTATTATTGTTGCATATCAGTGCAGCATCATCAGTGCCGCCTCATCAGTGCCAGCTCATCAGTGCTGCCTATCAGTGTTGCCTATCAGTGCCAATCAGTGCTGCCTATCCATGCCACCTTATCAGTGCTGCCTATCAGTGCCCATCAGTGCCGCCTTTCAGTGCCCATCAGTGCTGCTTATCAGTGCAGCCTCATCAACGCACATCAGTGAAGGAGAAAAAGTTTCAAATGTTTTGCTCTTTTTTTGTTTATAGCGCAAAAAATAAAACACCCAGCAATGAGTAAATACCACCAAAAGAAAGCTCTATTTGTGTAAAAAATTAGAAAAATTTCTTATGGGTACAAAGTTGCATGACCGCACAACTATCATTCAAAGTGCAACAGCATTGAAAGCTGAAAATTGGCCTGGGCAGGAAGGGGTGTAAGTACCCAATAGGCAAGTGGTTAATTGTAGAAGCTTAATTTAGAAGCTGATTGGTTACTATGCACAGCTGCACCAGATTCTGAGTGCTCCAGTTTTAGTAAATCTACTCCACAGTCTCTTTAAGGTTAGGTTCACACCTATGCAGTTTGCATTTGACACCTGCGTTTTGTGTTTTTTTTCCTTTTTCTTGTTGCTAGGCAGATTTAAAATGCAAAACGCATCAAAAACACATCAGAAACATGGCAAAAATGCAGTTAAAATGCAGCAAAAATGCAATACATGGTTTTCTGCAGCGTTTCCATTGAAATCTATAGAACTAAAAATGCTACTTTTTGCGTTCACAAAAGTCCCTGGCCCTTTCCAAAAAACGCACCGGGTGAAAACGCAGAGATGTGAACATGAACATGTCCCATAGGAAATCATGTTAAATGGACTGTACTGCGTTTCTGCAAACCACTGCAGAAAACGCTTAGGTGTGAACCTAGGGTAACCTATAAAAGTGACCAGCTTTAAGTAAATGTGCTATTGAAAAACATTCTAAAACTTGAGTGTGACAAAAGTTACAGCATGATCATGTTTTCTGTGCTGCCTGTCATAACCATGACAGAACAGACAACTTATCACTTGTGCCCCTTTTGTTATTTGGAAAAGCATCTGTTCCAATTTTTTATGCTTTTTATTTGGACTTTTTGAGATCTCTGACCATGGTTCTGGCAGCTTTATACTGTACCTCTCTAGTTGTTGTCCAACACAACTGCAATGTATTGTTCAGAGAAGTATTTATGCAAACAACATTGACAGTACAAAATATTCTCTCTCTCTCTCCAATTTTGGCATTGATATTGAAAATATGACTGATCATGCCAAAAAAAAGTCTATTATTTAACCACTTGCCCTTCAAAGGATTTACCCCCCTTCCTGACCAGACCATTTTTTGCGCTGTGGCGCTGCGTTACTTTAACTGACAATTGCGTGGTCATGCAACGCTGCACTCAAATTAACTTTATGTCCTTTTTTCCCACAAATGAAGGTTTATTTCGGTGGTGTTTGATTGCCTCTGCATTTTTTATTTTTTGCGCTAAAAAACAAAGAAAGACAGACAATTTAAAAAAAGCCCCAATATTTTTGAATTTTTGCTAAAAAACAAAACCAGTAAAAAAATGTAAAAAATCTAATTTCCTTTATAAATTTAGGCCAAAATGTATTCTGCTACATGTCATTGCTAAAAAAAATCTCAATACGTGTAAATGAATTGGTTTACGTGAAAGTTATAGTGTTTACAAATGGCGGTATATGTACTGAAATTTTTAATTTTTTTTTTTTTATACTCGTAATGGTGGTGATCAGCAACTTATAGCGGGACTGTGGCATTCTGACACTGGGGTGGAACTGACTAACTGTCACTGATATCCCCAGTGACACTAATACAATGATCAGTGCTAATAAAAAGCCCTGACACTGTACTAATGACACTGGGCAGGAAGAGGTTAACATCTGGGGTGATCAAAGGGTTAACTGTGTGCTGTGTGTGTGTTTTACTAGGGAGGCGTGCTGTTTTGTATTGCTCTGCTATGCAGAGCAATAGAAATCAGCATACTGGAGCTGACAGGGGAGAGATCTGTATTGCTTACATACAGACCTCTCCCTTGTCAGTGATACTCGGAGATTGCCAGCAGAGAATCTCCGGCCAAGACCCAGTGATTGACAGCTGTAGCCACCCCTACCTGGAAATACAAAATCTCGCACAGACACACATATGTATATGTTATTTTGTGCAGCCCTGCCACCCTGTAGCAGTATTTGTGCTCTAGGGTGATGGGGAAGCAGTTAAGGATAGTGATCATATGAAGCCATGTATTGTCATTAGTTGTTTGGCTCTTTTTGAAATCATAATGGTAACAGAAACCAAATGGCCCTGATCAAAAGTTTCCAGCCCCCGGAATGTTTGGCCTTGGTACAGACACACAAGGTGACACCTGTTACTCAGGTCTTTTGATTGTTCTTTTCTGATCCCCATGGCTCAGTATCTACCCTGCTCAGTGCATCCACGTCAGAGCTAACAAACTCATTGACTATTTATCCACAATTTAAAAAGCCACAGAGGTGGGACATTAAGCTTTAATTGCCATTTTAACCTGTGTGTGTCAACTTCCAGGGTATGTAAACTTTTGATCATGGCCATTTGGGTGATTTTTTTTATCATTAAAATTTAAAAAGGAGCAAAACAACTATGTGATAATACATGACTCCATATGATCACTATCCGTAAATGAAAGACTGTTTTTTGGCATTATCAGTCATACTTTCAATAACAATTAAAAAATTTCACGATTTCTGCCAGAGTGTGCAAACTTTTGAGCACAACTGTATATATTTTCTTCAAAAGAGACCATTTTACAATATCATGCACAGGTCATTCATTCAATATATAAAGTACAAATCATGCAGACCTTAGTACAAAAAGAAAGGGAAAGAAAATCTCCTTGGCAAATTTTCAGTGACAAAATCAACATCATTGTAGTTCATTGTTCCATCAGCCATGCTGTAGCAGGCTGTCATGCAAGATTACCTCGATAATATGTACCGGATAAGACATTTCTAACACCAAAATGGTGAGGAACTACTACATAAAAAAACCATCTGCTATTCCCTTGAGAAAAGATCACATTCATGGAAGTACACCATTTTATAACAATAGTATGATTATGTTATTATCATAATAACTTCAAAACAGCAGACGTGTGAACATAAAACCTTCCTTTATACGGACTGGGTGCCAATAAATCTGCCATCAAAAAGTAAGCACTGCCTGGTGAGATAATAAATGAATGTGAAACTATGCTCTACTCTCACAGCTGTTCTTTATATGGAAAGTTGTATTGCAATGTTTAGTGATACCAGTTTGGCTTCTTATCATAGCCAAGATATAAAAAAGTGTACAGGACACCAAAGGGCAGAATCAAAGGCTGCTTGTCATTTATCTAGCAGACTCCTTCAAAAGGAGTAAAAAAACAAACAAACTACAGAATACAGAATAATAAGTACTGAACTCCAGGTGGATGTAAAAGAAAAACATGATTGCACTTCTTTATTCATTAACCGCTTCAAGTCCGGACACTTTCACCCTCTTCCTGTCAAGGCCAATTTTCAGCTTTCAATGCTATCACACTTTGAATGACAATTGCGCGGTCATGCAACACTGTACATATATTAATTATTTAGCATTTTTTTGAGGCAGATAAAACTTTATTTTGGTGGCATTTATTAATCACTGGGATTTTAATTTTTTTGGTATATAAATGAAAAAGTCCAAACTTTTTAAAAAAAAGTGTTTTTCTTATAACATTTTGCAAATAAATAATCTTTCTTCATAAATCTTGGCCAAAATGTATTCAGCTATATTTTTAGTAAAAAAAGAAATAACCCAAATTTGTTTATAACCAAAAATTATTTAAAATGTTTTTTTTACATTTTTATTTTATTTTTTTATATTATTATTTATTTATTTTTTAACATACTGTCACCGTAGCAATACAGTGTCACTATAGTGACACTGTACTACTTGTGGTGGGTGATGAAGATTTTTTTTTTTACACTGATTGCTTTTACACCCATAAAGGCAGTAAAAGCAATCATTTATCCTCTCTGGCTGCATTCTTGCAGCCATTGAGAAATACTGTGAGAGCTGTGATTGGTCACAGCTTCTCACTTGGTACAAGGCTGCTGTGAATAACCTTGTACCATGTGACCTCTGTGATCATTCACAGATTTCACTAGTAGTAAGCAATGATGTCAGCAAGTGACATCTTGCTTACTACTATTCATGCGATCACTGATTGGCCAATCAATGATCACTGATTGGTCAATCAGTGATCACATGATCGGGATCTCACACAGATGTCCCGTACAGCGATCAGTGTTCTGCTGTGATCGAAGGACACAGCGGATCCCAGGGAGCGCGCACAGGCAATGGATGCGGGAGGACGTTTATAAACAGCCACCAGCTCTTGCAATGTTCCCCTCCGGCCGTTTATGTACATGGGCCAGAAGGGAAGTGTTTAATAAACCACTACCTGTATTTTGTTTAATGCAAGCAGTGTAAGTACCTACATTTGACTTAACATTCTATTGCAATCCCTATACAGCAAAGCTCAGAATGGAAGGAGAAGCAAAAAGTGGAGCCAGTTAGCTGTACTAACAAGGAGCATGTTAATAGGGGGAGAGAGCAGAGTGACAGAGAGGTAAACTTGTTAGTGTTCTGCTACTCTTTTCTCTGCCTAGTCATAGGCTGGGAGAGGGACAATACCTGTAAGTGTTACTTGAAGAGGAACTTCAGTATTTTCTTTAAAAATTAAAAGTCAGCAACCAAAAAAACTGTAGCTGCTGACTATTAACCTCCCTGGCGGTATGATTATTTCCGATTTTTGGTGCTGAAAGCGGTACCATTTTTTTGCATGGAAATATGTCGTTTTTTATTGTAGGCTGTAATTTTTAGGAATAACTCACTGAAATCTGTCCGAACAAGAGGCTAGTAAACATTCTGGATATGATAAAACTTGAACACGAAATCATAAATTATAATTTAATTAATAATCATAAAAAATAATAATATAATAATAATAAATTTAATTCAATAATATAATCAAACCAAAAACACTGAAATTTGAAATACAGAGGCAAATTCGCACATCGCTGAGCAAAGTCGCAAAATCGTTTTCAGTGTCTAATGACGAATTTTCCCACGAATCATTATCACTCAATTCTGAAAGTGGTTCTAATTTACTATCGCTGTTCTCTAGCTGATCTAAAACCGCTTTTGACATAAAGGGACGCTTTTTGGACGCCATGGACTTTTCTAAGTTTCCAGGCAGAAAGAACAGTCAAAATGCAGGCAGGGCACAGGACAAAGCAGTAGGGACAAAATATATGTGAAATGCATTGAAACAGCAATGTTTTACTATATAATAATCATTTTTAAAAAAATGACATTTTTTAAAAATGTCAAATTTGCCGCCGGTTCCGGCGCCCGTACGTCCCGACGTCACAGAGACCGGAACACGGAAGCCAGATGCCGGCATCGGCCGGAGGAGATGGCCGGGGATGCTGCAGGGGACACATCGCGGAAGCGAAGGACAAGGTAAGTGCTGCAGGGACTCCCTGAGCAACGCCGCATGGTAAGCCCAAGTGTAGCTCGGGGTTACCGCTCTTGGTACTGAAATTTTACCCCGAGCTACACTCGGGAATACCACCAGGGAGGTTAATAAACAGACACCCGTCTATCCAGGGATCCAGCGCTGTCCTCACCAGAACCGATTTTTTCAATGATCTTCGGGTCCTGGTGCCAGCATCTTAACTGTGACCCCTGTGACTGTGGCTTCACAGCTGGCTGCCCACTGTGCATGCGTGAGACTTTCTTCACTTTGTGAATGGTCCTGCAGCCTTCTGGGACCTTTGAAATGTCTCAGAAGTCTGCAAGCGTAATGGGGGTGGGGGGGGGGTGTGGAGAACTTCTACTCAGATAGCCTAGGTGATCCGAGTAGAAGTGGGTACGGGTACCTGTTACAACTAGGTACCCACTCCATCCCCCACCAGGAACAGTTCCAAGTGCTGTGTGAAGTTCAGCTTTAAATTCAGCAGAGTAAAATGGGGTCTCCTACCCCGTAGGGCTGTACAAGACTGGATAGACAGAAATACAAATCTTTTGGCAGGTAAGACAGCATATATACAGTATATGTATATATTAGCTTGCAAAAGATGAAATCTGATTGCTAGTCAAATATCACTGTACTTTCATATTGGTCTTTTCTTGATTGATTAAGGGCCTATTCACACTGGAAAGCAGCAATCCATGCGCCTTTCCTGCACCACATGTGAACGCACTGCCCCTGAGAGATATGCACGGATGCCATTGATAATTGGAATCCAAATGCATCTTGCAAATGCAGCCACCAAATCATATGGTACCGCAGCACCATGCGGTTTGGTGCTTGCACTATTTTTTCTGTGTTCCAATATATTTGACAGCCCATTGAAATGATTTAGCTGTCAAAACTGGAGTGCATTGGACCATATAGGAATGTATGTGTTCTTGTGTGAACCAGCCCTAATATTGAATGTATTAGTTATGATATGTATTTTTCTTCCAGTGGGGTTATTCACTTAATTTCCAGTATGTTCAATGGGAAAATCCTAAAAAAAACCAAAAACATTTGTTATAGGCATTGAGAACAGCGCTTCTATCAGACACATTGCCAGATAAAAACCGTTATCTTCCAAGAGAAAAGGAGAAGTAAAATATTCCTGTCATTGATATAGATCACCAATAAACAGAAATGGTTAATCTTGAATGGCTTGGGGTTCTAAACATAAAACATGTATCAGCTGTTGATGGTAATTACGAAGGTGAAATTCAGTACTGTAAGAAATTAAAGAGAAATCTGTAAATCAATTAGGATTGTCACTATGAGCTACAGCATAACTGAGGTGCAATATTGCATTCTAATGTTTTAACACCTGCCTTCATTTATCTTAGTGTGTAATAACTTAATTAGGTTGGTAATTAGTGGTGATGAAAAAAGATATTCACAAGGGATGATTTAACACGGATTCAAAAGCCTATAAAATGTGCTATGTTTTACATTAGTGGATGGTTTTGTGCTTTCTTTCAGGAATTGGTGTCATATCAAACAGCTCTGTTATGAAGTCACAGGGTCTGTGAGGGATATATAACATCTAAATCATTTGTGGAATTGCTCTAGGGAGGGCTAGATTTCAATTTTCCATTTCCCCATGATATTTAAATTGCACCTCTGCCATGATCAGAGGTCTTTATGATTCTGCAGCTCTATACTTCCTAAATACAATACAGGAATCCAAGCACTGATATCTCACGAATATAGCTCCTGAGTGCTTAAAGTGTAACTATGGGCAGAATAAAAAATTACATTGATGATGCAGACTGTCACTACCATTGGCATAACAGTGTTTGTTTTTGCGTGCCACCCCCACCCCACATGTAACAAGTTTTATTTCCTGTTGGTCCTACTAGTAGGTCTATTCATTTTTCACCTCCTTTATCAGGCCAACTGTCCAATAAATGGTTCACAACTGACAAGGGTGCTAGGAAAATGTCAACTTTTTTTCATGGAAACATAAAAACATGCCCTTTGTGTTTTTTTAATTTTTACATGTTTTTGTATTTTTTTTTTACTTTGTTTTTGGCTGAGTATAGATCTATGTTTGCCCCAAGCATGTTTGAATCCAATTACTATAATAATAATTTTTAAGATTAGTTTTTATATTTCCTCCTGCTAGTTTGTGGTCATGTCCCCGTGTGCTTGATCTTGATCAAATGGCTTAAATCATAATTTAGTCACAATCATAAAAATCTGTTGTAACTGCTTAACTTGTGTTAGCTGGAGTTAAAGGAGAATTATGGGGTTAATATCCAGCTTCATAGCATCCATGTGACGCTGCAGCTGTCCCATGCCGGGTTTAATATTGAGAGCTACATATCACATGATCGGTCAGCTTGCAGCAGAGAACAGTGAACCCCACTCTGCTCCTCCAGCGATCACTGAAGTAATAGGCTAGGTGGACACCTGCTTTTAGCCACATGCTAAAAGGCCATTTTTCAATTAGACATCTGGGTAGATCCTGACAATATTGTTGGTATCTTTACCAAATGTGGTTTCAGCTGACAGTGGGCAATACCCCATTATCAAGTGACTCTGGGTTCCAGGAGTACATTAGTAAATGTTTTCTTGGGACCAATAAGAGAAGAATAGCCAAAAAAGTCTGGTCATACTTCTCTTTTAAGATTTAGTTTGTTTGTCTCTTACTTACGGTCCATTTAAACTTACATGTTCTTCTAAAGCATGGATTGAAATTTGTCTGGTTCAGCAGTGACCACCTGAATTTTGATCCATGTATAGGCTAGTTGGTTGTACAGAGGTTCATTCATTCATTGACATGTGTACAACCAGACTGTTGGGGTTTTCCCAAAAGCTCAGTGCCACTGGCTTTGGCCGGAAACACTGATCATTGTAATCTGATGGCAGAGAAGGCTACTCACCAGCAGAATTCAACAGCTCAACGGGAGTGATTCCCCTATCCAAACTGAATGTGTGGATGCGGCAATCAGATTTTTTTAAAATTCAACTCACTAGTTGAAAGAAAAAAAAATGAATTATGTAAGGCCAACCTAAAACTATCCTGCCCATAGGGTGACAATGATGCTGTGTGATTTCACTGCAGAACAAGCAGCATTGTCAGTAGCTTGTCTATCAGCACCTAGCCACACGTAATCCTGTCCACTGCTTTCTGGGTTGACAGCCTTGATTGAGTGTCTGTGAGGGGAAGTATATGAGACACAAATAAAGGAGGATTTTGCTCAGTCACAGATAGTAAAGGATGTATTTTTACTTCTTTCAACTGTCATACAGGAGTATTTAGTTGTACTTTAAGTAAAAATAAAACATTTGAAACAGTTTCCTGCGCAATAGTGGGCATTGAAAGAGAACAGAGCTTCACCTTATTTACTAAGCAAAGTGAACAATAATTTTTCTACTTGAACAGTCTCTGCTCCTTTAGTAAATCAACCCCACTGCTTCTGCCTCCTTTCTTAGACAATTCCTTGGAACTCTGCATGGGTTTTCTTAATCACTTTGATTGCACTACTGTCAGAAGTCAGATTCCCTGATGTATACTTAGTAATTTCTTTCCCCTTTTGGTGCAGGTGTTTCAGCCTGTTAACTTATTCTAGTCCTGCCTCATCAGATATGTGCTCCTTTATCTTTCTCCTCACTTCTGCCATGCATTGTCACTGGAACAGCACAGTATGACCAGAGTTTCTGTTAAAGCAATCCTGTATTCACCGTATGACAGAACTATTATGTTCCGTTTATCCAATCTTCTATTCATATGCACTTCAGCTATCTCTAAATGTATTATTCGGTTTTTGTGCTGTAATAAGAGAAAAATTCATGGGAAAGACAGTGAACCAATCATATATGCAGGAAAAGGCATTTTTGAGGGCAGCTTTTGACATTTTTAAAAATCAAGCTAATGCAGATTAACAGAAGGGTAATTCTGCATAACAATAAATTACCAAATGATGAGTAGCAATTAAAAAGGCTATATCAATTCTTTAACAAAAGATATGTTTTTTTTCTTTTAATTTAGTTTAATTCATTTGCTTTATTATCTATCAGTTAAGTTTCCCCTGGGCTGCCTGAACATTTTCTCCATAGGTATTTAAAGCATATCTAAACCAAAAGACTGAAGATATATATACATATTTTGTTATATACTATTTTTTAATATTGGAGCCTACCAGTCTGTAATGGCTGCAGTAATTTCCTTTTTCTGACTTTTTTCCTTTATTTTCACCTTGTGATCCTGTGACTATGTTACCATGTGCAATACATTTTTTCTCAACTGTATCTATGGGGAAAGCAATGCTTGCCACACAGACGTTAAACATTTATGGACACTGTGGTTTTCCAAGGCCATGCTGTCCCCAATGTATCTCTGTCACTTTGACACCACTTTGTACTGCTACTACAGAGTGCCTGCCTTAGTTATGGACCTGGATAGGTACACAGCCATGCACTATTTGAAATTTATGTGGACCATCTGAGAACACCTGGAGGAATTGATGCACTCTTGCACGTACTGGGCAGTCAGCCTTGAATACATTTTCTGGTACTTTAAAGGAACTATTTTCCATCATATATGCTTGCCTAGATGTCTTGATAAAGATTGCTGATGACTGCAGCTGCTGATGTTCAATTATTACTTTGGAGAAGGTAAGCTGTTGGATTGCATTACAATTTACTGGTCAACACAGGCTTTGTACTGGCATGGAAAGGCAAAATTAATTTATGCTGATGGTATCCTACTCTTTGAAATTCTAAGTAACCAACTTAACCCCACAAATGTGTACTTATGTGTCTGGATATAGAAATTGCATGCAATTGCTGCAAACAGTATATCCCTGAGACTTTATACCCTCAGAGGATTACAGCATCTATAAGATGAAATATACCTAGCCTGTTGGGCTAATTCAGTACCCTCACTGCTTTGCATAGTTTCAAATGATTCCATATTTATCACTCTGTCACCTACAAATACAGAATATGACATTTGTATGCAGATAGCTATCCTGTCTTCGATTTTATGTTCTGGATTTACCCACAACCCAAGAACGTAGTTTGTTTAATTAATACCTCTATATGTAATGTCCTTCATTTGACAGACTATATGGCCGTATTTCATTATTGCAAGTCAGCTCAAGTGATTGAATGCATTATATACTATACCAGGAGTCTCCAAATATTCTAAACAAAGGGCCAGTATATTGTCCTTCAGACTTTAGGATGTCTGGACTGTGCCCCGTGGGAGTAAACAAAGGTTGATTTACTAAAGGCAAATATACTGTGCACTGCAGGTGTGGTTGTTCCAGAGCCTAGTAAATAATGTAAAGCTTTACTTTGCAAAGAACACCCAACCACATGCAAAGAAAATAAAATACAGCATTTTTGCTTGGACATGATTGAAATCAGCAGAGCTAATTTCCTCTCAGATCTAGAGCAACTGCACTTGCAAGTGCACAGACTATTTGTCTTTAGTAAATCAACCCCAATGCCTCATCTTGGGTATTAGGAGGAGAAATATTGCCTCTTCGCTGTTGTCAGTAGGAGGAATAGTACCCCATTGCGGGTGGCAGTGGGAGGTATAGTGCCTAATTGTTAGTGGAAGGAATAATTCCCCATCATTGGTGTCATGGGGAGGAATAGTTCCCCATCATTTGTGTCAGTAAAATTAATAGTGCCCATATTTGGTGTCAGTGGCAAGAATTATGCCCCATTGTTGGTGTCATTGGCAGGAATAATGCTCCATGGGTCGGGCAAAGAAACGCAAAGGGCTGCATCTGGCCCCCAGGCCACAGTTTGTAGACCACTGTACTATATCATAAGAGCAGTTTTTAGTATTTCTGCTTCCTGTTGTTTGAACTATACTGCTTATAATATCTGCAAACTCTTTTGATGATTCATTGTTAAAGTGAGGGTTACTTACATCGATTAGTATGCATCGTTTAACTTCAATTTTTGGTAGCATTACATTCATAACTTTCTTGTGCATCTCTATATATTGAACTGTTTACGTGACATCTCATTAATTTCTCTCAGTATCAAAATCTCCTGAATATATTTGGGAGCATCTCCCTTTGAAAAGGATATACTAGACTAATAATCAAGCATTGTCTCACGTATTTCTTAATTGTTTTTAACAGAGTTGTCATTTTAGGGTCTATATTCTTTTGTGTTTTTTTTTACTAATTCCAAATAAAAATGGTGAACTTTGATGGTTTGGTTTGTACCTGAAGCTTTTTCTAAAAATCTCATATATATATTGCATATACATTATATTCTAAAATCAGGATATTGCTAGTGATATGCTATGGAGATTAAGAGTTTTTTTCTCTTTACTGTGGGTTTTTTGAATTAAGAACATTTACCTCCCTGCCACACACATAGACTTTAAAGGATAAGTTCACCTTTGGAACATGATACATGTTCCACCCATTGATCCAACATCTGAACCTTCTCCCACAAATTCTCTGTTACAGGGAGTGGGGTATTTTTCCTGCATCCTCTGCCACAATTCGAAAACAGTGTGGCCACTTGGATCTCCACCCACATAGCTGCATCATTCATCTATAGTTTCCTGTTAATGGATAGACTACAAGTACCATCAACCATTGTTGCTGATATCTTGTAGTTCTCAATGAACTACGAGGGCAGTGGTGAGTGCCCTCGTAGTTCATTGATTTTCCTGCTCTCAAGTAACTGCCTGCTCTTACGAGGTACAGGCAGACATGACAGGTACAGGCAGACTCATGAGAGTCTGCAGGAGCCTGACATTGCATCTGTGATCTGCTGATCGTGGGTGCAATGTTCTGCAGGCTCCTTAGAGAAAAAAATAAATGCACATTTTATGACCTGCAAAAAAAAGTGCATTTAATTTATTTATTTTCAAAGGTGAACTTAGCCTTTAAACATGCTTACCTTAGTTCATATCGATTACATTGTGTTCTTAGATGTAGTGGTTCTATAAGTTTTCATACAAAGACCAGGTACAGAAATTACCGGTTGTTCTTGCCAGAAATGTAGTGTCCTTGTAATGCCCTACGAGCTTAAAGGCAACATCAAAAGAACTTATCTTTATTTTATAAATTGCTATTAAAATCATGTAAAAAGCAAATGTATGTTTATCTATTTCATCTGCACATTATTTGACAATGAAAGGAAATATTAACATAATTCATTTTGTGAAAATTATTAACTCCTTTAGTAAATCAGCCAGTTCTATGCTCGCTGACACAGGGCATTATATACTTTATGGAAAGCTCACTGGAGGTAAGATCTTGAAAGGAAAACTGCATGAGGATGCCCTGCAAAGAGATAAGGATTAACCCATATCAATGCTTTTTAAGTCCTGGCTATACTCTATCTGTTAAAGTGATTCTGTCAGGCGTTAACAAAACTAAATTGAAAGTACTCATTATGTTTGTCTGTCCAGCAGTCTATTTGAAAAAACTTTGCCCTGTAGCAGAGCTCCGAACACCAATCCTATTCTGATTCACAGGGTGTGTGAAATAGTGTGTCCTCTGCTTGCCATTGTGCTCCACCTGACCACCCCTGGGTCATTACCCACTTGCCGCCCAGCCACTGTAGATATACGGTGGCACTCGCAGGCAAAACCACGTTTTAAAATGTGTGTTTTGTAAACAAATAGGGGGGGCGCATGCGAGGCGCACCGCCGCCCTATCTGTCCCGCCGATCACCGCCGCAGATGTGAGTCGCTGGGTCACAGCCGGTCCTTAGCGGCTGTTTCCCGGCGATCGGCGGCAAACAGTGACAGACAGCACAGCTGCAGTAGCTGTGCTGTCTGTCACTTCCCTGTCAGCTCGAGGATGTGCTGATCGAGAAAGAACAGTTTCTCTTTCCCCATCAGCCTTGTCCAGTCCAGCACACACCCCCGCCCCCTAGTAAAACACTCCGCCTCACTCCTATAACCCTTCCCTGCAAAATAAAGTTAACCCCTTCCTCCCCATTACCATTAGTACAGTGTCAGTGGGTTTTTTTGCACTGATCACTGTATTAGTGTTTTTGGGGATGTCAGTGACCCCAAGTCAGTACCCCCTAATGTCAGAATGTCCGCCGCAGTCCCGCCATAAGTCGCTGCCATAAGTCCCTGATCGCCGCCATAAATCGCTGATCGCCGCAATTATTAGTATAAAAAAACCTAAAAATCCCAGTATCTTTCCCGCCATTTGTAAACGCTATAACTTTCACGTAAACCAATTAATTTACAGGTATTGGGGTTTTTTTTTTAGCAAAGACATGTCGCAGAATGCATTTTGGCAGAAATTTATGACTAAATTTGATTTTTGCATTTTTTTTTTTACTGGACATGTTTTATAGCAAAAAGTCCAAAATATTGTTTTTTTTTCCTCAAAATTGTCAGCCTTTTTTTTTATAGCGCAAAAAATAAAAACAGCACAGGCAATCAAATACCACCGAAAGAAAGCTCAATTTGTGGGGAAAAAAAAGATGTAAATTTAATTTATGTACCATATTGCATGACCACGCAATTGTCCGTTAAACTAGCGCAGCGCTGTATAGCAGAAAAATGGCGTAAATTGCAGTATATACCATAGTTTGTAGACGCTATAACTTCCACACAAAGCAATCAATATACACTCATTGGGATTTTTCTTACCAAAAACATGGAGCAGAATACATTTTGGCCTAAATTTATAACGAACTTTGAGTTTACTATATATTTGTTATAGCTGAAAGTAAAAAAATATTGTTTTTCTTCAAAATTTTTGGCCTTTTTTTTGTTTATAGCGTGAAAAATAAAAAGCGCACAGGTGATCAAATTACACTGAAAGAAAGCTCTATTTGTGTGAAAAAAGGACGTAAATTTCGTTTGGGTGCAGCATTGCATGACCGCGCAATTATCAGTTGAATTAGTGCAGCGCCGAGTAGCAAAAAAAGGCCTGGTCATTAAGGGGGGTAAATCCTCTGGAGCTCAAGTGGTTACTGTGTCTTGCAATGACAAGGGGTCAGCCGGAGGAACCACAGTGGATAGTAGGGAGACCCACAATTTGACCAGCCAGAGGAGCTGAATAAGATGGGTAAAGCACAACTTTTACAAGAACAGTTGACATGTTCAAACACTTCATATGCCTACCTTTCTGCATCCAATAATTGTTCTGATGGTTTTGCACTGAATGAAACTGCATATTGTTTTGACACGTGGTTTTCACAGATTGGAGCCTTTGCTATTATTTATTTTTTTCATAATATGCTTTGTTTGAATTTGTGACAAGGCGTTACTGTTAATGTATGGTAAAAATTAAAACAGGAAGTATTATTTACACAGTAAGGCTTTTTTCTGAAATTGCATTTTTATGTTATTTGGCTAGTTTAGATGCTAAGATTTCTCAGCAGAGTTCTGCATCCTCTGGTTTAAGGCATGCACGTATATTTATTTTTTTATATTATGGAAAAAATAGCAAATATTCATTTGCATGCATTATTTAGCATTTTTGTCCATACCATAAGGAATTTATGAAAGTCGTTTTGTTCTTGCACATATGGGGCTGAGTGACTTGCACAAACTCTACAAGGTAATAAAATGAAAGATTTGCCTTAATTTATTTTATAAGATTACCACCCACTATGAACCAGAAACCAAACACAGCCACACACTTAACTCCCAGCTGGAGCATTACAATGCAGACTTTCTAAAAGAATTATTGTTTATTATATTCTCCATTAACTTTCCCTTGTGTTCACCTTGAATAGAATGGAATATGGAAATCTCAGAACAAGAAAGGGCAACTTTGCTTAAATATGTTGCACGGAAGTCCCAGTGTTTCTTTGGAGGGATCAAAGCTACCTCCATGAGCTTCTGTTAATTAGCATCCATTGGTATTAGTTATTTACTATTCTACCTAGTACAGACGCATATTACAGAAGTACATAAAATATTCATAACAGGCATATTTTGATGCATTCTATACTAAACTATGCCTGAAAATAGAGGAATCATCATTGGGCAGAGTGGTTTTAAATAAAAGTGTGTTTTATATAATAAGTATGTCAGTCTAATCCCAAAGTCACAGTAGATGAGCCTTTTTAAGTTTTTCATTTAAAGCTGAAGTTTAGTGATTTATTTAATTTTTACTCAACCCCAAGGGCAGTACTTACATGGATGATGAGTGCCCAGTGTGCTTGTGGTTTCTCCCTTCCATGAAATATTATTTTCTCCTTCCCCCGAATACACCAGCAGCTGTGATGTTCTGGTGCTGCGGGGTTAATACCAGTGGCTTCACCTGTCACAGGTAATCATTAAAAGCATTGACTATGCCTGCCCTTTCTGCTTCCTTGCTCCACTCTTAGAAATTGTACCATCAGTTCCCACAATCAAAAGTGCTCTATGAATGTAGGAGGCAGACTTTTCATACATCCGCCAGTCCTCCATTCATAGAGCGCTTTTCACTTTTCACATGTGCCAGTGACAGGTGAAGCCACTTGTATTAATCTTCACAGCACAAGAAGATCAGAGAAACTTGGACAATTCAAATTGAGCAATTGATTGAAATAACCAAAGGAGGCTAGGGTAACAGAGGAGAGCGAAGCCAAGTCCATTGTTACAGGAAAAGTTAAGATTTGGACTCTACTGTATATTTATTTATTGTATATTTACTAATTGTTTCTACATGTAGTCTCCAATGGGCTTGTCCTCTCTCATATTCTAAGTTTTCTTTGCTCAGCCTCGTCACATATTTAATTTAAAGTACAACTAATGGCAAAACTTTTTTTCAGTTTTGGAGAGTAGAGATGGATTAGAATGCTTGTCAGTTTTTATTATTGTCTGTGCCCACATAAGGAGATCCACCCTCTCTATTTGTCCCATTTACTGTTATTACTAAAAGTGAAAGTAAAAGAAAATCTCA
Organism: Staurois parvus; assembly: GCF_062004578.1. Lineage (NCBI taxonomy): Eukaryota > Metazoa > Chordata > Amphibia > Anura > Ranidae > Staurois > Staurois parvus. Next base: position 5,372,699 of record NW_028318132.1, on the reverse strand, counting down.
AATATGGGGTTGTCTCCAGAAAAGCAATAGAGGGGAATGGGGACACTAGTTCTAAGTTTTAATAGAGGGGAATGGGGACTAGTTCTAGGTTTTAAGGGAAATCTCCGAAATGGGTCACAGATGGTGAAAACAAATTTGACAGGGGTTATAGACTTCCCTTGCTTTATCCAAAATGAAAAAAAAAATGTTGCCTATAGTTCTACTTTAAGATAGCTGTAAACCCTAACTGGATGACTTTTAGGTTGTTAAAGCACTGTGTCCTTTACCCCTTTTATCGTTTAGAATATTTCATTTTTTTATCCTTTATTTCAACTCAGTATTGCTGAATCCCTGCAGTTGTTTTGAAGTCAGTTTTGGTCAAAATGAGTGTGCTCAAGCAGAAGATGCATGTCATTGCTCAACCAAGCTTCTTGATTCTTCAAAGCACCTGAACATTCCTGTATAATGTGCATTAGAATGGTCACTTACAGTCTCCAGTGAAAAAGGAGTGACAGGGACACAATATAGATGAGCAATTGAGAAACAGAGGCAGAGCACTATTACTCTGTAACAGAAATATCCTGAAAAAGAACCTTTTTGGTGGGGTCACTAGGTATTATTTGAAAGAAAGATATATAGGTAAAATATTAAGATTACTTTTGAAATAGCTTTAATATGCCAAACTAATCAAATATTAGTTTTTGGTTTTAAACTTTCTTTAAGAAATATAGCATTACCTTCCCAGGTTACATGACATATGTAATAAATTAGTAAAAAAATTGCCCAAAACCAATTTATATGTAGATAGGTCTGTTAAAAAACTTATCTATCAAGAACACACTGGAAAGTAGCTTTAATAAATGTGTCTTTTAACACGCAAATAGGGCAGTTCAGCAGTCAGCTCAGGTCTTCATCCTAGTGGCTCTTAGTCAGTGGCTTGTAAGTCAAATGTTGCTTTTATCTACCTTTCATTTGGCTATTACCAAGCTCCATTGCTGCTCAGCAACTGCTGTGGGGTTGTTTCTCCATGAGAAGAGTCCAGTGCTGTTCTAACATACAAGTGAGACTCGAAAAAAAAAATTAGAATATCGTGCAAAAGTTAATTTATTTCAGTAATGCAACTTAAAAGGTGAAACTAATATATGAGATAGACTCATTACATGCAAAGCAAGATAGTTCAAGCCGTGGTTTGTCATAATTGTGATGATTATGGCTTACAGCTCATGAAAACCCCAAATCCACAATCTCAGAAAATTAGAATATTACATGTAATCAATAAAACAAGGATTGTACATAGAACAATATCGGACCTCTGAAAAGTATAAGCATACATGTGTACTCAGTACTTGGTTTGGGCCCCTTTTGCAGCAATTACTGCCTCAATGTGGCATGGCATGGCATGGAAGCTATCAGCCTGTGGCACTGCTGAGGTGTTATGGAAGACCAGGATGCTTCAATAGCGGTCTTCAGCTCTTCTGAATTGTTCGGTCTCATGTCTCTCATCTTTCTCTTGGCAATGCCCCATAGATTCTCTATGGGGTTCAGGTCAGGCGAGTTTGCTGGCCAATCAAGCACAGTAATCCCACGGTCATTGAACCAGGTTTTGGTGCTTTTGGCAGTGTGCCAAGTCCTGCTGGAAAATGAAGTCAGCATCCCCATAAAGCTCGTCTGCGGAAGGAAGCATGAAGTGCTCCAAAATCTCCTGGTAGATGGCTGCGTTGACCCTAGACTTAATGAAGCACAGTGGACGAACACCAGCAGATGACATGGCTCCCCAAATCAACACAGACTGTGGAAACTTCACACTGGACTTCAAGCATCTTGCAGTGTGTGCCTCTCCATTCTTCCTCCATACTCTGGGTCCTTGGTTTCCAAATAAGATGCAAAAGTTGCTCTCATCAGAAAACGGGACTTTGGACCACTGAGCAACAGACCAGGTCTGTTTTTCTTTAGCCCAGGTAAGACACTTCTGACGTTGTTTGTTGTTCAGGAGCGGCTTGACAAGAGGAATACGACATTTGAAGCCCATGTCCAGGATCCATCTGTGTGTGGTGGCTCTTGATGAACTGCCTTAGTCCACTCCTTGTGAAAGTCCCCAACACATTTGAATGGCCTTTTCCTGACAATCCTCTGCAGGCTGCGGTCATCCCTGCTGCTTGTGCACCTTTTTCTTCCACACTTTTCCCTTTCCCATAACTTTCTATTAATGTGCTTTGATACAACACTTTGTGAACATCCAACATCTTTTGCAATTCCCTTCTGAGGCTTTCCCTCCTTATGGAGGGTGTCAATGATGGTTTTCTGCACAACTGTCAGGTCAGCAGTCTTTTCCGTGATTGTGATTCCTACTGAACCAGACTGAGAGACCATTTAAAGGTTTAGGAACCCTTTGCAGGTGTTATGGCTTAATTAGCTGATTAGAGTGGGACATTTTGAGCCTAGAATATTGCACCTTAATATTCTAATTTTCTGAGATTGTGGATTTGGGGTTTTCATGAGCTGTAAGCCATAATCATCACAATTATGACAAATCACGGCTTGAACTATCTTGTTTTGCATGTAATGAGTCTATCTCATATATTAGTTTCACCTTTTAAGTTGCATTACTGAAATAAATGAACTTTTGCACGATATTTTAATTTTTCACCTGTAGATCAGTGAAGTCACTGTTTTTTCTATATCCATCAAAGTTTTATCCTGTGGTAAGCCCTGATGAAGGAGTGTTGCCCTTGAAACATGTTGGCTGTTTTCATATGACTTTTATTTATCAACAGTTAAAATGGTCTTGGGCTCTTTTGTCTGATTTTGCTCTGGTGCTCCGTTCTGTATTTCTATTTTTTGTACTTAAGGCAACTCAATGTCACATATCCTGTATATTATATTATTATTAGTATTACAGTATATTATAGTTGAAAATGACTGACCATCTGACAAAATGTGTACCTTTTTTTCTATGATTTTACTGTTTTGTATTTAATAACTAATTTATGTGCAATACATGGGTTATCAAAACTAGGTGTGGAATTATGTTAACAAAAGATATACTGTACAAATGACTTTTATATATGTCTCCCCTATCTCCACAAGCTCAAGTATGCTCTGTGACTTCTAGAAAATGATACAAGGCCAAATAAGTAGCTATACATATACGCAGTCTCAGAGATGACTGCCTATGCAATAACATAAAAACAATATACTGTACATATTATAAATATACAGATTATATGTAGTATTAATGTTAAAAAAAAAAGACTGTGTTCCTTCTTAGATAGAACTTTAACTTAATTTATTCTCTAAGGAAAGCAGGTGGCCTTTATAGATTTAGAAGGTTGCGTAGCTGTGTTTGACATAGCCAGCATTGGACTTTTTCTAAAAATTCCCCAAAATATAATTATTATCTATAATTCTTTAAAATCTTTGTGCATAAAATGTAAATATATTTTAAAATTTTTTTAAAATGACTAAGTACTTCCCTTGCCAAAAACAACAGGATATAATACTCATTAGAACAAGACTAAAGTAAGTGGTTTAAGGGCAAAGGGAGGACAGAATAAATAGCTAATTTATATCTAATTAAAATTTCCACTACATATTGAGGATAGATTAAGAAATCCTACTGTTTTATTTATGCTAAAAAAAATAAGAATAATTCAGCTTGTCTATATTCTATACAGGCTTGTTAATATTAATCAAATTCAATATGAAAACATAATGTACTTGCCTAATTTTATTCTGCGAAATGAAACCAGTTATGTGTTGTGCTATTTTTCATTAAGTTGATTAAATGGGATGTTTTTAAATTCCCATTAACCTTTGTAGAGCAGACAGTAATGGCAAAAAAAAATCCCGAAGGAAACTTTAAGTAGCATCAAATAGAGCCGATTTGTGTTTGGTGCATTATTTTGCTATTTGTATAATTCTAAAATATTCTTTAATGCTTCTTCTCTTACTTATTTTTTCATTTAAGGGAATGGTAACCATCTTCAACATATTCCCTTTCAAATAACAACAGCAGGTTGAAATGTTAAGCACAAGCGATTTCTCCAACAAAACAGATAATGAATGACATCTGGCAGTCCTACCTTGGAGAGAGATGTGTATTGATGGATTCATAAACAGCAGTGGTGCAGATAAATAATGAACACTGGAAACTGAGCGTAACTTAAATTTAGATGCATTTCTCATTTGCCATGTATGTACCATGTGCTTGCCATGCTTTTAGCATGCATCCATTTTTAGAGAGTAGTTGGGGGAGGGGCGGGGGAAGGAGCAAATAAATATATTGGGAATGTACTCCAGAGAGGGTAAAAATAAGCTTACCACCATGTGTAATAATTTATTCCAGAGAGAAGAGGGAGAACAAGTGCATAAGAATATATGGAGAATGTACTCCAGAAGGAAATGGCGAAAAAAGGAACATAGCAATATATGGATAATGTACTCCAGAGTGGAGTAATAAAACAGGAGCATAGACATTTATGGAGAATTAACTCCATATAGGGGGAAACAGATGCAAGATATGGAGAGTGAAATTCCCAGAGGGGAAACAAGAGCATAGCAATATATAGTGAATCTACTCATAGCAATATATGGAAAATTTACTATGGAGGGTGAAAACATTAGAATAACAGTATATGGAGAATATACTCCAGGGAGGAGAAACATTATATGGAGAATGTTCTCCACAGTGGGAAAACAGAAGGTTTTTATAAGGGTTGTATAAGGGTCTTTGAGGGGCAAACTCTACTCTCATCACCATAATATGGTCACAAAGGTGTTATTCCCTAATTGTTGGAAATGCTTCTCCAATGAGAAGTAAGGATGGCTCTGGGAAGGAATCAAGGATGATTAGACATCTGGAGGAAAATATGTGAAACCTTCTAGATTAGGCTGTGGTAGCTAGGGGTGAAGGCTAGTTTATGTCTGCAGAAGGAGTCCCAGATGTCCTACTTAGAACCCCCTGACTGCAGCATGTTGTAGTTTGGGCACACTGGTTGAGTAGGTGGCCCTAGAAGCTCCCAGTATTATGAGTTGCCTAAGCTCTGAAGATGCTTGTGTTATGTTTATCCCTTCACTTTACGTATGGATCTCAAAAATGAAACTCATTCACTGCCAACCAGGCTTTACAGTACAGCTACAGTTGACACGATGTGGGCTTACCAGGCCAAGTAATAATGTTAATTAAACCAAATAAAGACATGACTGAAATTCTAACTTTTCCCTACTTAACATGTTTAAAAAGTTTGCACTTTTTCTACGGGTTCCCATTGGAACTAGTATTGGCAAAAAAGTCTTCAGCATTTTACACGCAACTAAAAAAAACAAACAAAAAACCCTCAAAACAAAACAGAAAATCAGCACAAAGGGCATAACTTCTATGTAACATAATACAATTTAATTGAATTGAAGAGCTTGGCAGAAAGGGTGGGGTCTCTTGAGGAGAACCTGTGACAGCCCATTAGTTCCATTAAACCACACCATACAAGGGGAGATGGTTGGGGGGCTGCTGGCATAGATGGATGAAGATTCAACAGAAAAGGCATCAGAACAAGGGGCAGACCCTACTGACTGTAGCTTTAATGCGTTGGAGAGATGCTGGTCTAAGGGGGCTACAACTGAAATAAAAGATGATGATGATGAAAGCAGATGGGAAAAAAGTAGAGCTTTACTTATAATTAATACATACAACAAAGTAAATACATCGTGACTTGATATTGGTTTAAATTAAACAATGGGTAAGGAATTGTTAACAAGAATTTATAATTTTGTGAATGCTTAATAAGCAGTACAAAACACATCATAACAATGACGCAGCAGATTGCTGAACTATATGTTTGATCCCTTAAATTCTGTTTTACTATATTTTATTACTTTTTTCCCATCTTAGACCATTATATGATAAAACAGAGACTTTAAATTAGATGTTAAAAATGAACTCCAGGCAGATACCTGGACTTTATTTGGTATCAATCGCATTCAGTTCCTGTACAGCAGTACTCAGACTGAGATAGGAAAAAAAGCAAGAGGCAAGAATTAAAGAGAGATAAGCTCATCAGTCTGCTGCTTTTACTTTAATTTCCCAATCACAGTCAGGGAGTAGGGGAGGGAGGCAATAAGTGTTACTGAACTGTAGCAGGGAAAAACTGGGTCTCCTGCTCTGCTAGTCAAGGCTGCGCCTTGTGGCAAAGATATATAAATATTAAATTAAAAGGACAAAATACAAATCCATTGGCAAGTAAAACAGCTCTCATATATGTATTTGCTCATATTTACTTGCTCGGATTTCAGCTTTAAAAGTTAATACCATAGGTATAGTTACTTATTTTTAGACATTACAGATAAATGTGTGTCTAAGCCCTTCTATCTTCTCCATTTTTACTGTCTCATTCAGTACTTTTCTCCTGCCATCTCTACCACCAGCAACAAGATGTAGTCACTCAATTTTGATGGATTGATTCAGGAGAGGCAGCTAGAACACATCGCAGGCTGACATAAAGTCCCAACAACAGTATGTGCTGGAATTTTGGGATTGCTTTGTAGGTTTTCTATATATAATCATATAATCTGCAGAAAACAATGATAAATGACATGTTGGTTCCAAAAGTAAAATAGCACCAAAAGGACAATTTTTGTACCTCAATATACACTGCTCAAAAAAATGAAAGGAACACTTTGAAAACACATCAGATCTCAATTGGAAAACATATCATGCTGGATATCTATACTGATGTGTACTGGGTAATGTGTTAGGAATGTAAGGATGCCCCATTGTTTGATGGTAATGTAAATTATCAACCTACAGAGGACTGAATTCAAAGACACCCCGAAAATCAAAGAGAAAACATTATGCAGCAGGCTAGTCCATTTTGCTGAAATTTCATTGCAACAACTCAAAATGATACTCAGTAGTTGGTATGGCCCCCACGTGCTTGTATGCATGCCTAACAACATCAGGCATGCTCCTAATGAGATGATGCATTGTGTCCTGGGGTATTTCCTCCCAGATCTGGACCAGGGCATCACTGAGCTCCTCGACAGTCTGAGGTGCAACCTGGCGGCATCGGATAGACCGAAACATGATATCCTAGAGGTGTTCTATTGGATTTAGGTCAGGCGAGCGTGGGGGCCATTCAATGGTATCAATTCCTTCATCCTCCAGGAACTGCCTGCATACTCTGGCCACATGATGCAGTGCATTGTTGTGCACCAGGAGAAACTCAGGACCCACTGCACCAGCGTAGGGTCTGACAATGGATCCAAGAATTTCATCCCGATACCTAATGGCAGTCATGGTGCCATTGTCTAGCCTGTAGAGGTCTGTGCGTCCCTCCGTGGATATGCCTCCCCAGATTATCACTGACCCACCACCAAAATGTCAATGCTGAATGATGTTACAGGCAGAATAACATTCTCCACAGCTTCTCCAGACCCTTTCATGTCTGTCACATGTGCTCAGGGTGAACCTGCTCTCATCTGTGAAAAGCATAGAATGCCAGTGGCGGACCTGCCAATTCTGATGTTCAATGGCAAATGCCAATTGAGCTCTATGGGGCCAGGCAGTGAGCACAGGGCCCACTAGGATGTTGGGCCCTCAGGCCACAATCAGGAAGTCTGTTTCTGATTGTTTGGTCAGAGACATTCACACCAGTGGCCTGCTGGAGATCATTTTGTAGGGCTCTGGCAGTGCTCATCCTATTCCTTCTTGCAGAAAAGAGCAGATACTGATCCTGCTAATGGGTAAAGGGCCTTCTACGGCCCTTGTTCAGCTCTCCTAGAGTAGCTGCCTGTCTCCTAGAATCTCCTCCATGCTCTTGAGACTGTGCTGGGAGATGCAGCCTTCTCCAAACCTTGTGGCAATGCCATGTATTGATGTGCCATCCTGGAGGAGTTGGACTGCCTGTGCAACCTCTGCAGGGCCCAGGTATCACCTAATGCTACCAGTAGTGACACTGACCCTAGCCAAATGCAAAACTAGTGAAAAACAGTCAGAAAAGATGAGTAGGAAAAAAAATGTCAGTGGCCTCCACCTGTAAAACCATTCCTCTTTTGGAGGTCATCTCATTGTTGCCCATCTAGTGCACCTGTTGTTAATTTCATTAACACAGAAGCAGCTGAAACAGATTAAAAACCCCCTCTGCTACTTAACTGACTAGATCAAAATCCCAGGAGTTTATGTGACTTGATGCTATACTCTGATTAAAAAGTGTAATTTTATTGAGCAGTGTATTATGCTCCTCAACCTAAACTCTAAATAACAGTTAACAAGAAATAAATAATACATACATGTAAATATATATATATATATACTGTATATATTTATATAAAGTGCTACACCCTGTCACAGTGTGAGAAGGATTGAGTGGCACCCAGATTCCTCATCCATACAGACTGAGGGGCTCCAGAATAGAAGCTCAGTCAGTGTCCTCAGGGATTAGTAAATCCTGGTATTGATCCTGGAGCCCAGAGGTTTCATAGAGACTTGGGAGGGCTGAAGTCTCCAATCCTGAGTCAATGTTTTTGACAGTAGCCAGCACACTTATTGTGTGAGTGTACTCAGCCCTTTTACAATAGGTGTGGGCCAGGGGCGGACTGACAACTCATGGGGTCCCCGGGCAATAGGGGATCATGGGGCCCCTGTGTCCTTGCCCAAACTCAAAAAAGCCTAGGAAAAAGGTACCAGGGGCATCTCATGGGGCCCCCTACTATCCCCGGGCCCTCGTGGGGTGCCCGAGTTTCCAAATGGTCAGTCCACCCCTGGTGTGGGCAGCAGTTCAAGGCTCCACCTAGGGGAGAGAGGTGATCTTTGCCCAGAAGTCAGGGTGTAGGTAAGAAAACCAGGGAGCTGCAAGGCATAGTGTACATGTGAACACATACATGATCCAGCTGTGTACCTCTGATGACCTGCACTGTCACTGACTACAGAATGATTTTGTCAGCAGGTCCTGGCAAATGAGATCTGTTGATCAGCTGTAGCCAATCACATCACATCACAGCACAGAGTCCTGTGTTTACAAACAATCAACAATGCAGAGCATTGCAAAGCAGATAGAAAAAATAGCCAGATCTTTTAGTAAAAGCAGCACATAATTATGCACATTACACTGGTTAGGTACACAGTTAACAATTAATTGACTCTTGATTTTAATCCTTTCCCAGCCTGTGTCATTAGTACAGTGACAGTGTACATTTTTTATATCTAATCATTGTATTACTATTGATGTCAGTGTCAGTTAATCAGTTAGTGTACCTCCCAGCGATGGTCTGTTAGTGCCAGATTGCATACCACACTATCACAATCTCACTTTAAGTCGCTGATCACTGCCATTACCAGTATAGTGTCATAGCTGTGGAAATTCCAGTATTTACACAGTACTATTGTTTGTAGACCCTATAACTCTCACAGAAACAAATTAATGTACTTATTGAGATTTGTTTTAACAAAGACACACTACACGTTGGCCCACATTTATGAAGAAACTAGATTTTTAATACATTTTTATTAGATATGTTTTATAACAGAAAGTAGAAATGTGTTTTTTTTTTTCAAACTTTTCTGTCTTTTTTCATTTATATAATGAAAAATAAAAAAACCCTGTGGTAATCAAATACCACCACAAGAAAAAAATTATATAAATGTAATTTGTTGCATGACCACACAATTGCCAGTTAAATAAATAGCACAGTGATGAATAGCAAAAAAAATGCCCTGGTCATGAAGGGGGTAAAACCTTCCAGTGGTGAAGTGGTCAATCTAATTCTAGGTATTTTAGGTAAATTCTAGGTATATCAAATGTCTGTATATTTTACAGAAAGAAATTATAAACGTTATGAGAGGCAGCACAGTTTGAGTGAATTACACAGCATATATATTGTTGAGCATGTAGCAAGTAAATGAATAAACCTCCCAGTAATGCTGTTACTAGGCTGGCACTATTTTTTTTCAAACAAGTAGATCTTTCTTTCAGTGGCATTTAATCACCACTGGGTTTTTTATTTTTATATATATAAACAAAACAAACACATTTTTTGAAAAAACCCACCTTTTTAGTTTCTGTTATAAACTTTGCAAACAAATAACCTTACTTCATAAATGTAGGTCAAAATCTAGTCTGCTACATTTCTTTGGTAAAAATAACCCAAACCAGTGTATAATATTTAGTCTATGTGAAAGTTATTGGGATTGATTTACTAAAGGCAAATAGACTGTGCGCCATACAAGGTGCAGTTGCACTCTGCAAGTGCAATTGCTCCAGAGCTTTGTAAATGAGATAAAGCTTCACTTTGCAAGGAATACCCAATCACATGCAAGGGCAATTGAAAATAAAAGCACTTTTGCTTGCACATGATTGGTTGATGGAAGTCAGCAAAGCTTCTGCTCATTTACTAAGCTCTGGAGCAACTGCTCTTGCAGAGCGCACATCTATTTGCCTTTAGTAAATCAACCCTATAGAGTCTACAAACTATGGTATATATATTTGAAAATTGATCAATCCTGATGTACTGACTGCCTATTTAATTTCTTGAGGCTCTAAAATGCCAGGACCGTACAGACACCCCCCCAAACCATGCTTTATTTGGAAAGTGTAATGACTTTAGTAAGAGATGTGGTGAGTTTTGTGAAGTTGTAATTATTTGTCACAATTTTTTGCCAAATAAGGAAATTAAATACAGTTTGAGTTTTTTTCACAATTGTTTTTACATACTGTCACCAGTGCAATACAGCATCATCATATGACGGTGTGGCGGTGATCAGGGATACTGACTTGTGACAGTATGTAAAAAGAAAATAAAACATTATTATTATTATTGTACAGTATTTATATAGCGCCACAAAGTTTGCTCAGCACTGTATATTATAGTGGGGGACAGTACATGAGACAATACAGTAACAATACAATACACGAGGGGTTCGAGGGTCCTGCTCTTTGGAGCTTACAATCTAGGAGGGAGGGGAAAGTGATACAGGAGGAAGTGGCTGTGGGGGATGGAGTGGTAGGAGGAGTGGAGGAGATCGGCTGTTAGCTGAGGGCGGGGTAGGCTTCCCTGAAGAGATGGGTTTTCACGGAGGGTCGGTGACAGTCTGATGGATTGGGGTAGTGAGTTCCAGAGGATGGCGGAAATTAAATAGTTTTTAATTACATTTTGTAACTCTTTTTTTTTACATTTTGTATATACTGTCAATAGAGTAATTCAGTGTCACTATATTTGTAGTTTTAATGTTATCTTCAGGCTTAAAATGATTTATTAAACATCTGTGTAAAAAAATGCAAAAGCAGCAGTAAAAAGAGTAAATGCTTAAAAAAATGTATTTCATTTCTAAAAATGATGCAATGCCATTATGGTTTCCCTTGAACTAAATATGTCCCTCACAAAGTGTGTAATGCAGGCAGAGTACAAAGCTTTTCTTTGCTTTGCTCTGTTCAGGTAGAGGCTTAGAAATGCTTATATGCTCTATGCAAAAATTACTTTCACTAAAGTATCTTGGTGCAGAATGTCAAGGCTTCGTCCAGGTAATGAAGCTGAAAGCAGTCGGTTTGACAGAGTGTTACATTACTTTTGTTACATTGTGTTACATTACTTGTGTACTGTTACTTGTGTGAGCATTTTGTACTTTATATTTTGAAAGCCTCAAATTCTTAGAACAAGAAGTTGATTTATTGCACTTCACCCACATCTATTCCTCCCTATGTGTTGCTATAGAGCAGGGGTGTCAAACTGGCGGCCCTCCAGCTGTTGCCAAACTACAAGTCAATGAGGCATTGCAAGACTGACAGTTACAAGCATGACTCCCAAAGGCAGAGGCATGATGGGACTTGTAGTTTCGCAACAGCTGGAGGGCCGCCAGTTTGACACCCCTGAAATAGAGGAACTGCAGAGAAGACATCTCATTTGTGATGGCCGTATACACATCAGCAAACGTGAAAATTTAATTTTTGCGCATGCTGGAAAGTTCAACTACACAGCAGTTTCTTTCCTCTTCGGGGAAATCTCTGTGTTCAAGTTCCAGGTCTACACACAAGCTTTGGAAATTATAAAGGGTCCCACTCCTTCTTTCTCTCATTTATTTTAAAATATGGGGAACACACAAAACTCAGGGCTAATTCAGCCCGCCAGGTTTCACTTATAATTAAAACATCACTTTTGGGTAAATTTAAAGTAGAACTGAAGGCAAAGCATGTTTTTCATTTTGGCTAGAATAAGAATTATATCCCCTGTTTTTTCCCACCCGTGTTGTATTGTGTAGATTTTCCTTTACCTCCTGTCCCATATACAAAGCACGAAGTTAGAGAAAATCCTTCAAAAATGAGGGAATGCCTATTTGTCACCAGGGTTACCTGAATTAGTATCCCCATCAGGAGATTTTCCCTCTATTACTGCTATTATGTCAACCCAAAATTCTGGCTTTTCTATGGTAACGGTAAACATGACAAATAGAGAGGGAGAATCTCCATAAAGAGGAACTTCAACCTGTTTGAGAAAATTACAAGTCAGCAGCTACAAATACTTTAGCTTCTAATTTTTAATAAAAGGACACTCACCTGTCCAGGGATCCAGCAGCATCTTCACCCAGGCTGGTTATTTGCCGGTATTTGGGTCCCAATGCTAGCATGGTTACTGTGGGAAGCCATCTGTAATTCCTTGCGGCTTCGCAGATGGCTTCCCACTGCACATGTGTGAGCTGCACTGTGCTTTGTGAATGGTTCGGCAGCCTTCTGGGAGCTACGACGTGTCCCAGAAGGTTGCAGGCAGCGAGGAGAGCGGGAAAACTTCTGGTGGAATAGATGTGGTGATCTGACTGGAAGTGAAAGTGGGTAACTGTCAAAACCAGGTGCCATTCCCCCCCTCCCCAAAAAAAAGCTCTAAACATGGGGGGGGGAGTGCATAAAGTGGAACTTCCCTTTTAGGGTGAAGTTCCACTTTAATGGCGGGCACAGACAGCAATAAAAACTGACCTGTTCTAATCCCTCTCCACTCTATCCGAAAAAAAAAAAAAAATTTAGCTATATTTTAAAGAGGCACTTCATTGACACTGACAAAATTAAATTGAATACGGATTTAAAAAATACATGTATAGTACTTGCCATTACTCCAGTCTTTGAATTCCAAGGCCTCTTTTACAGCAGTAAAAACAGGCTTTTGAGCAATTTTTACCCCCCCAACTGCCCCGTAAGCTGAAAAGGCAGCCATACCTAGGAATACACATGAAGGTTTGCATCATGGCTCACTAAACATTTACCCTCATTGCATGTGGTGGGTGGTATTTGCTCAAGTAAATGGGCTGCATCAAACCTATTCTGCAAGGCTGTGGTGTGGCTTAAGGAATAAAACAGGTGCTGGAGACACAACATAATGCCTTCTAACTGCCAGATTAATGCATCTGAAAAGTGATCCACTGCAGATCACTCTTCAGAAGGTGACATCAGTTTAAGTGAGCCCTAGAAGACCTAGAAGTACTGCTTGACTCCTCTGCATCTTACTCTTCTGAGTGCATTGGATGCCTGCAACTCCCTGTGGCTTGCAGTCATCCCTCTTCCCCCAACAACTAGATAACTTAGTGTGTACCTGAACCTGTACATTGTTTTGCACATATTTTTTATTTATTATGGTCAGGACGTAAAAAACAAATTAAAAAAACAAACAACTTTTATCTCAGCAGGCAAGCCTTATTAACTGCATAGTTATGTTTTTTTCTGCTTTTGATCCAATTGCTGAAACTTCAGGCACATTTTCTCAATGTTTTTCTCAATACTTCACCCTTCTGTTGGAAAAAAGCTCATTGTTTACAGAGCTCAATAGGTCAAACTAACATTTGCATACAACAGAGCATTGACTTTCCTCTGGTGAGATTGCTCAGTCTGAGGTTTTAATGAGACAAATCGAGCCCCAATGCAGACCGCATCTGCTGTGCTGTCTGCTCAGCTAACACCTAGTGCTCTTTGAATCTTTTGTCATATATTAAATGTATATTTGTAAGACATATTGAAACATGGGTGGAAAGACAAGTGCAATGGGGAGGCGGGCTAAGCAACTATCACACGTTAAATGCTATATGATCACTATTTCAGTAAACACAGGGTTAACCAAGAAAGTAAATCCTACCATAGATGAATCAAATCTCAGACGGTTCTGCAGGGACCAGCTGAGATTTGATCCGTCAATGGGCAGGCTGGTTGTACTGATGTCAATCCATCGATCAGCTTCAGTACAACCAACCTGTTGGAATTTTTGCATGCAATTACTATAGTGGCCAGCAGTAATAATTGTACTCTGTTGGTAGGGTAGGCTTCCCAATAGCAGTGTGGGAGGAATTCGCCCATCAACACTGACTATGTTGATGAGGGAATCAAGCAATTTACATCATCTATGGCTTGCTTAACTGTAGTACTATTTAATAGTAATTGTTTCCCATCTGGCACTGCTAAATTTGGCCTTCTATTTTTTAGTAAGTTCTGGTGTTTTCCTTATTTTGATTATAGCGGCCCTTAATAAGAAAGTTCCTTTAATGTAATACATTTACACGAGACAAACACAATTAACATCAAAACAGACAAAACATGGTTGATATACCTTGAAATTAGATTAGCTGATCTTTCTATACTTCTGTACCCAGTTGTTTGCTGACCCCTATCTTAATGATAATTGTTTCAGCTTGCTAATTATATACTGCAATGCCCTTGACATGCTGCACTGGATAAAAATGAGGCTGTTCACTCTACATTTTAGCTCAGGAGAACTTGACAACGCAAGGCTTGCTTAATGGGAAAGACAGATTCACAGCGGAGGCTGTTTCTTTGCTCTTATCTCTTGACAGATGTGGGAGATTATTTGTATTAATCATCATCACCTGTGACATTCACAGATAGTTACAAAAGAGATTTATAATGCCGAACCCTTTGTGCCGTGTGATTTTGTTTCAAGATTTGACCATTTCAATGGGAAGTGGAAAGTGGTTGATACTTATCAAAGGTTATGTCTACTGATGAGTATATTGCAAACAAACAGGGGAATGGAAATAAAACAAATGGTACAGATATATAGAACACATTCTTTTCATTTCTTGCTTACCATCATCATTTGTAATAATTTAAGAACTCTGCTTATGTTTAACATGGCCTCATACCAACAACCCCTATAGTTTCGTGAAAAACACAACTCTTTCTATATGGCTTATCTGCCAAATACCTTCATAGAAATGAGATATTTTTGGTAATGTGTGTGGCCACTCCTCCCCCTGTATGTCCTAGGTCAGCTCCTAATATACGTTGGTAGTCCAAATATATCATTAGCATAGATATGGAAGCGACTTCCATCTATTTTGTTTACTGTGTAAACGCTATAAATTAAATTAAAATAAACATTTTAAAATAAAATAGTGTAAACTATAAATTAAAGGAATACAAAATGGAACCTGAGATCTACAATTAGGATTAGTTCACAGTAGGTGCTTTGAGCAGTGTTGATCAGCTAACCGAAGAGTTGCGGTGCATAAAACTTGAGGTGATTGTAGCCGTATTATTGCACTTGCGACAGAAACAATTGTGTACTGTCCATGTTACTTTTTTTATTTGCACTAACATACAATTTTCAGGACAAGCTTTCATTGTACTGCTTGGACCTTGAAAAAGGGAACATACCCCGAAAGCTTGTCCTGAAAATTGTATGTTAGTGCAAATAAAAAAAGTATCACGCACAGTACTCAATTGTTTCTGGTGCAAAAAGCTAAAATGCTTTTTTTAATATTCATTAAAGTTAAAAAAAAGAAATAAGTAAACAGTGTGGTGTGTTATAATAATTCCTTACACATTCCCTACACAATGCATACCAACGCATGCATGTTATATAGAGCATAATGTGCATAGGCCCTTAGCTGTAAACATTTGTAGTAATGTGAGACCAATTACTGTCAAAAGTCACAGATTCATTTGTATTTCAAAGCTGAATTTAAGTGTAACTATAGCTAAATTTTTTTTTCTTCTTCAATATTCCTATTGAAATCCAGTCTATCTGCATTTTGATCTGTGCACTGAACCTGCATAGATGTACACCCGGTATGTGCATGGAGATCCAAGCTGGTCCATGAAGCCATCTGCCTTTCATTGATATGAACAGGCTGCCTACAGGGAACTGAATGGAACACCTGTGCATCACGCATGGGTGAAGACAGCCCCTTTGCACAGATGTACAAATTAATACACCTGTGTGATTGAGGTCTAAGACAGTAAGGATAACATATCAAATCATAAGCAAACCAGGGGATTATCCAGAGGTAGGAAAAGAGGGGTATAAGAGATGGTGCGAGAAATAGTCTGAAGGGACTTCAGCCACAGCCCCATTACAGGTGGCATAACTGCTTGTCTAAACCAAAGGGTAGAAAGTGTTCAGTTTGAGGTTGCTAGATAGGCAAAAATGTTGTGTCAGAAAGTGTGGCTGCTATCTTTTCACGTAACAATACCTGAGCAGTTTTGGATCTGATCTTTGATATACTAAGGGTAGGACTCATCCAGGACCTAGCTATTGTTTGCTTTGGAGCTGGAAAAATAAAGACCATCAGTCTAAAGTTTGAGTTAGTAAGACCAGGAGGTTTTAGATTTTGCCCACCTCCATGACAACATAAAGGGGAATAAACTGGAACATAGGTTGAGATTCTAGGAGGCAAAAGATACCAAATGGTTAGGACCTTATAGGTTGATTCTACTGCTAGAGCATTATGTGAACAAGATTTAAAGTTGCCCATATTAAGGCCCAGTCAGCATCCTCCGAGGTATCATTCAGGTTGTGGTTCCATTTTAGGGGTTAGGAAGGAGGTACGTTCTATGCTGAATTTGGAGTCTGGCAAATGAATTATTTGGCCAAAACTTTTTTATATTTGGATAGAGTGGGTAGGAATTAGAATTCCTACCAGGTTTTACTGCAGTCAGAGGCTCATTTGGAGAGAATCCTTCACTTTCTGTCTGGTAAAAGGTCGTTCCCAGGAAGGGATGAGATTTTTTTTTAAGTTAACTGCTTCTCGACCACCCTATTGCAGAACTACTGCTACAGGACAGCAGGGCTGCATAAAATCACATATATATATATATATATATATATATATATATATATATGTGTGATTTTGTATTTCCGGGGAGGGGAAGCATTCTCGTGCAGCTACAGCATTTGCCGCTACAGCTGCTGATCACTGGGTTCCAGCTGGAAATTCCCCACTGGCACCCGATGATCACCGAGGAACACTGACAGGGGAGAGGTCTATATGTAAACAATACAGATCTCTCCACTATCAGCACCAGCATGCTGCTTTGTATTGCTCTGCATAGCATTCATTTACATGTATTGGGATTTTTTTTCAGCAAAGGCATGTAGCAGAATACATTTTGGCCTAAATTTATGATGAAATTTGATTTTTTATTTAATTTTTATTGGATATATTTTATAGCAAAATGTAAAAAGTATTGTTTATTTTTTAAATTGTCTTTTTTTGTTTATAGCACAAAAATAAAAAATGCAGAGGCGACCATGTTTCAATATGTCTTACAAATATCACTGAAAGAAAGCTTCATTTGTGGGGAAAAAAAGGACATAGATTTCATATGGAGTTGCATGTTTGCGCAATTGTCAGGTAAAGTAACGCAGCAACGTATCGCAAAAAAGGGCCTGGTCCGGAAGGGGGGTAAATCTTCTGGAGGGCAAGTGGTTAAGCAGGGGAATGCTAGAACCTGTTTCAGCTTTCTATTGTTGCCTATGTCCCTGTTGCCGATTTTCCAATACTTCCTGTCTGGTAAAAATCTTTCTAATGGATCGCCATATAATGGTAAATCATGACAGGGGTTCTAACCTTTCCACATTCTATCCAAAATGTACATGTGCACCTAAAACAAAAACTTTTATTACGTACTATGGACATGTGAGTCTCAAAATGATGCCTTGGACAGACATTCTTAAATTTGTGCTCCTAATGTGTGTTGAACGGTCATTTGCTGCAACGTGTCTTGAGCCTATAGTCCACCTCACAATAGGGATCCTACTACCGATCACTGGTGGTAACTTGTCAGTGACAGAATAACTAATAGGGAATACTCACCTTTTTCTGTGATGTGACCTTAGCTGTTTGAACCCGTGAGATGTCTCTCCATTGCTGATTTCATGCTGGGGAGTGAAATTCTTCAGAACTAGGGCCAGTGAAGTAGAGCTGTAGAAACAGATGACTATTGTCTTTAGTGATTGTGTTGCTGCCAAGTAACCTGACAGGATCTGTAGTGAGACATATCCCTTATGCTTCAATAAACATAAGCACTTAGCAAAGTTTTTGGTTCACCTAGACTTACATGGCATTATTATGATGGATGCACAAAGCCTGTTTATTTACAATGCTTCTATAATAGTCTCCCTATTCCCAAATGGGAGAGAATTTCTAATATTCTGCAAACTGTGTCAATGAGCCTTGGGTAGGCAATATGTAAAGATAGCTACCCAACTTCTAATATATAAGAAAACTTTATATGAAAGCCATTTAAAGTTGGCTATACAAAGCTCTACTGAACTGAGTTGCTGCTCAGTGAAGCATTTCCACATTAGAACCTAAATTAGTATTTCTAAGTGATTTATTGCTATTATGAATATTTGATGTCAGTTTAGAGAGCAGACCATTAAACGATTCAGACTAATTGACGATTCCGCCAGTGACAAGAGCAGGTACTGTCAATTATCATCCAAATTCCAAGTTTCCTAAAAACTGCTTTCTCTTTTAAACTTTGCAAAATTATTATTATTCATTTAATATATACAGTATGTCTGATGTGTTTTATTAGAATTATTTTATGTATCTGAAAGTGCTTTGGAAATTTGTATGCTGTAATGCTTCAATCATTTTGTGTAAGACATTTAAAGGAGAATTCAACTAGATCCTCCAATGTTGAGGAATTTTTAGATAAGACACTTGAAATAGAAGATAAGTATGATAAGGCATATCAAAAATGATTCTGTTGACAAGCTGAGTGTATTTGCTGTTTTTTAAAACCCATGATTTGCCAATTTAGGGAAAATCCAAAGAAAATATCTGGTACTTTCAGGTATTGAGGGGCATGTGACTCAATCCATATGGCAGTGCTGGGCCTATCAGTGCTCCAGCTCCAGTGACTTAATGCTTACGGGGGCTTTCCTTTTGCTATCTGCGGCTGAACAGAGAAACCAAGGAAGCTAAAAAAGGTAAGCATATGCTGCTGAGGAGGTCTGTAATAAAGTAAATCTATTGCTTTACCTTGTATGGACACATTGCAGATTAATTTTAAATGGTTTGTTTACCAGAAAAAATAAAATAACTACGCACAGCCTCCCCAGTCCCTGTTGTACTTACTGTACCTCTGGAGATGCTGTAAGTGGTCATGCAGCTCTTCTCCCTCATCTCTGTGCAGCACTTCCAGGATGGGCCAGAGCATTTCACTGTGCAGGCACTGACCAATATTGCTCTGATCTATTCCAGAAGGGCTGCACAGAGAAGAGGGAGAAAAAACAGGGATGCAAATGCCCAGGCTGCAGGACCGACTGCATGGACTGACAGCTCAGCATTGCCGAGGTGAGCACATTGTTGACCGGGGAGGCTGTACGTTGTTAGTTCATCTTTCCATTTTTTCTGTAAAGGTGAACTAACACTTTGGAGATTTACTAAAACTGGAGAGTGAAAAATCTGGTGCAGCGCTGCATAGAAACCAATCAGTTTCCAGTTTTTATTGTCAAAGGTTATTTGAACAAGCTGAAGTTAGAAGCTGACTGGCTACCATGTACAGCTCCACCAGATTTTGTACTCTCAAGTTTTAGTAAATCGCCCCCTTTAAGTCCAGCAAGGTTGTTAGACCTTTGGCATGATATGATGATTTTTTATAGACAGGAGCATAAACAATTGGATATCTCCATTTTATCCAAATCTATAGCCATTTTAGACCTTGCTAGATTGAAGCAATTGGCTATGTTGGTTAATTTCAGGCAAACTAGTATCTTTTAATGAACCAATCTTATGCCAGATATGCCCAAGCAGGCTCCTCCTGTCCCTCCTTTATAGGTGTATACATGCGCCCTCACACGACCACTGTTCTACTAATATTATGTTTTGTTCTAAAATACAACATTCTCCTTCCATTTGTTCTGCTATCTCATATGGCAAAACACTAAATTACAAGGGGATTTTGTTTTAACATGCTGGCAATATTTGATGTTGAATGCCTTAGAACTTTATTTATGTCCAAAGTAATTTTCCAGTTCTCCTTGACAAGAGCTAGAAATGAAAAGCTCATATGGCCAGAATGTAAATCCGGAAACTTGTTTTGAACATTTGAAAGTCAGAAAAGATGAAAGAAGAGCAGACAGTAAAAGATACAGGCTATATTAAATAATGTTTGGCCATCAAAGGACAAGTGAGAATCAGCGACAGACACACACAATTAGTAATGCAGCCAAACTCCAGGCAACAGAGAATAATGCAATGTGATCCCCTCTCATCTCAGAGCAGTGAAAATTAGTCAGATACCAAGAAATGAGAATTTATTGTTCACAAGTTGACAGAGATATGGGAATACTTCAAAATAACTTACTGTATTTAAAAAAAGAAATACAAAATTACAGTGCATCTTGCTACACAGATTGACCCTTTTCAGTTCATTTTCCTTTTTAACTATTTTATATGAATATGTATATATGTTCAAACTATAGGCAGCTTAACAAGGTTACAGTTACATTAGCATTTCGGGCAAACAGCAAAGTATATGATTGAAATGCACACATGGAACCATTTAACTTATTAAATGATTTGTTATATTGTGAGGTTTGACATCTAGGTACCCATTTCAGCATTTCAGACAACAATGTTTGTTCCTTAAAGTGTAACTAAAGGGAAATCATTTTTTTTTTTGGATACAGTAGGGGAGGGTGTGAACCCCCACTGGTAGATTTCCCTTCACTTCCTGTCCCCTTAGCCAAAATAGGAAGTGAGAGGAAATCTCTCCAAAGAGGGAATCCCTGGGTGTCCCCAAGGTAACCAGAGATAGTATCACCATTGCACCATTGGAAGATTTTCCCTCTTATTACTGCTCTGATGTCAACCCAAAATTTGGGATTTTTTCTTACTTTTGCTTTCAAAGATAATGGTAAACAGGACAGATAGAAAGAGTGAATCTCCCTAATGGGGGCACAGACAGCTTTAAAAACTGGCAGGTATTGAATCCCTCTCCACTCTATCCAAAATTTTTTAAAAGTTTTGCCCTTAGTTATATTGCAGCAAAAGCAGTACAGCTTATTCTAGCGCTAACCCCTAGTATGATGATTGAACAGTGAAAGAACATCATCACACTGATGAGGTCACCCCTCTGCTCACTCTGTTCTCATTTCCTGTCAGCAAGGTCACTGTCAGCACATGTGGACTGTAGCAGAGCTTGATTGGCTTCTTTTGCTGCCCCCTGCTCTCTCAAACTGAGTGCTGCTGAGGATTGCAGTTGCACTAAAAACCAATATAATAATTTTGGTAATGAATACTTAAATACATTAATTTTTTTTATTATCCTGAAGTTCAACTTAACATCTATCTGCAAATAATTTTGATATCTGATTCTCAGTTACTATATATTTGTTTATTGATGATCATCAAATAGCTGTCAGTCACCACTCTGTGCTTTTCAATCCAGTGCTCAACAGAGCTCCGGACTGTGGGTGGGTGAGAGAGGTGGGCTCAGGCTCTCAGCAGGGTACTGAGAGGCTGAGCAAGTTGCTAGTCAGCCATCTGGGTGGATACAGACATTATTGTGGGTTTTAGCTGTATCTGGGTCACAGGAGTGCAGAACTAAGTGCACTCCTGTGACCCAAAGGAGAAGTATGGCCAAAAGAGCTTTGTCTATACTTCTTTTTTAAGAATGAACCATTACCTGGGAGTTTTACTGCATGCTATTACAATAAAAAGGTGTGATTTCAGTCACAGAAATCTGATTTGGTGGACTTACCCTTAAAAAGCATTTCTGGAACATCCAAAGCCTAGTGAAGAATTTAGCTAGTTGCATCATGCTACTTTAGTAAATTGAGATACACATGGATACTTTCAATATGTAACTGAGTAAGCCCACTGATCCCTATGATTCACTTTGTGAAACCACACTCCTTGCGATGCACTGAAAATCAGTACAATCCACAGTCCATACCTAAACTAATCACAATCGTTTGTGTTACAAAAGGGCAGTTATAACAAACTAACAGGTTCAAATCTTTTTTTGAAAATATCTTTAAATATCTTTTCTTGAAAATATAAAAAGTGAATTGATTTTAGTTATTAATTTTTCTTAATAACATAACTACATGTAATTTTTATGCATAATTAACAAACTATTATTTAGACAGCCTCTTTAATCACTTCAATACCGGGCACTTTTACCCCCTTCCCGCTCAGGCCAATTTTCATCTTTCAGTGCTGTCGCACTTTGAATAGCAATTGCGCAGTCAGGCAGCACTGTACCCATATTACATTTTTTATCAATTTTTTCACACAAATAGAGCTTTCTTTTGATGATATTTAATCACCACTAGTTTTTTATTTATTGCTATATAAACAAAAAAAAAGACCAAACATTTTGAAAAAAAAATGTGTTTTCTTCGTCTCTGCTGTAAAAATTTGCAAATAAATAATCTTTATTTATAAATTTAGGCCAAAATTTATTCTGCTACATTTCTTTGGTGAAAATAATCCAAATCAGTGTTTATTATTTAGTCTGTAAGAAGGTTATAGAGTCCACAAACTATGGTATATACACTATATTGCCAAAAGTATTGCGACGCCTGTCTTTACACGCACATGAACCTTAATGGCATCCCACTCTTAGTCTGTAGGCTTCAATACTAGTTGGCTCACCCTTTGCAGCTATAACAGCTTCAACTCTTCTGTGAAGGCTGTCCACAAGGTTTAGGAGTGTGTCTATGGGCATGTTTGACCATTCTTCCAAAAGCACATTTGTCAAGCACTGATGTCGGATGAGAAGGCCTGGCTCACAGTCTCCACTCTAATTTATCCCAAAGGTGTTCTATTGGGTTGAGGTCAGGACTCTGAGTCAAGTTCCTCTACCCCAAAGAGGCCATCCCCACAAAGTTGGGAGCATGAAATTGTCCAAAATGTCTTGGCATGCTGACACCTTAACAGTTCCCTTCACTGAAACTAAGATGCCAAGCCCAACCCCTGAAAAATAACCCCACACCATAATTCCCCCTCCACCAAACTTTACACTTAGCACAAAGCAGTCAGGCAAGTACTATTCTCCTGGAAACTGCCAAAACCAAACATGTCCATTGAATTGCCAGACAGAGAAGCATGATTCGTCACTCCAGAGAACACGTCTCTACTGCTCTAGAGTCCAGTGATGGTGTGCTTTACACCACTGCGTCTGACACTTTGTATTGCACTTGGTGATGTAAGGCTTGGAATACAGCTGCTTGGCCATGGAAACCCATTGCATGAAGCTCTCTACACACTTGTGCTAATCTGAAGGCCACATGAAGTTTGGAGGTCTTTAGCTATTGACTTTGTAGACAGTTGGTGACTTCTGCGCCCTGTGCACTTCAGCATGCACTGAACCAGTCTGTCATTTTCTGTGGCCTACCACTTCATGGCTGAGTTGCTGTTGTTCCCAGTTACTTCCACTTTGTTACAATACCACTAACAGTTGACCGTGGAATATTTTGTAGCAAGGAAATTTCATGGATGGACTTATTGCACAGGTGGCAACCTATCACGGTACCATGCTCGAATTCACTGAGTTCCTGAGAGCGACTCATTCTTTCACAACTGTTTGTTGAAGCAGTCTGCATGCCTAGGTGCTTGATTTTATACACCTGTGGCCATGTAGGTGATTGGAACACCTGAATCCAATGATTTGGAGGGGTGTCCCAATATGTTTGGCAATATAGTGTATATCCGAAAACCGATCAGTCCTGATGTACTGACAATTTCATTTATTAAAGCCTGAAAACACCAGAACAGTTAAAAAATACCACAAATGACCCCTTTTTGAAAAGTAGACAGTCTGAAGTATTTAGTAAGGGGCATGGAGAGTTTTTTGAAGTTGTACGTTTTTTTCATATTGTTTTGGAAATGAAAAAAAAATGCAAACTTTTTTTTTACATATTGTCACTGTCATCATATAACTGATATGGCAGTGATCAGGGACACTGACTGGTGACAGTATGTGAAAAAAAATGTATATATATATTTTTTTTTTAAAATATATTTTTCTTTTTTATTACATCTTTTTTTTCATTTTTTTTGTAAATGTTGTGAGCAGAGCAATAGAGTGTTACCATAGTGACACTGTACTACTCTGGGAAAGTGATCAGGATTTAAATTTTTTCACACAGTATGATTACTTATACCAGTGAATTTCACTTTATAAGAAACCATTATTACTGAATAAAATAGATTCATTCAGTGTTTACTATTGTTGTTAGCTGTGATTGGCCACAGCTAATTACATTGCACAGATGGGTTGTGATTGGTCCTGTCTGTACCATGTAATCACTGTAACCAATCACAGAGATCAACATAGTAGTACACATGGGATCGCATGAATGAACGGCATCCATTGTGTACAATTGTCATGTGATTTGGGATGAATAGTCACAGCGATTACATGGTACTGGCAGTGGGTCAGTACCCTGATCAATCGTCTGTTAGACACAGCATGGCCCATTCTGGATAGGACATCATATAACATCCACCCAGAATGGTGCCTGTTCCACAAAGCCTATAGACAAATGACTGGTTAACTAATCTTTTTGGAAATTGTTTTGGAAAATTGTATCTTTTTCATAATAAATGTACCTACCATATTCATTCAGCATAATTAAGAAACATGATGAATAAAAATAGGGATGGGCCCAACACACCTGGGTCCAATTCATGGAGATTTGGCTGGACATATCAAAAGTTCAATGATGTCGATGGGAGCTGAATCTACCAAATTATGTTTTTAGTTTTATGGCTAATAGCCAAAGGATTGGCAAAGCAGGGGTATACCAGACCCTTAAACCGAGCACCCCTCCTGAACCATACCATACTACATGCCCCCAACATAGGGGTCATCAATGTTCATCAGGACCCTGGCCTTGTGGTTGTGGGGGTGTTAGAGATTTATTGAAAACTTGAAGCCTCATTTAAGATAAGGCCCCCCCCCCAGATATCTGTCCCCTAATACATTGTACCACATCTGCTACTGCATTTTAGTCAGTCCTGCTATTGGGAAATTTTACACTACTGTGTTACACTGCTGTTTTACACTGCTGTATTATTACTAGTCTTCTAATTCTTTATTGTAAAGGAAAAAAACAATTTCAATGCTAAATATGTTGACTCTCTTAGTCAGTTCTAGGACCTCTTGTACCCCAATACAAATGTTTATAGTCTACTCCCCAAGGGCTCTGCTTTCTCAAAATGTATTATTGCACTTGCAAAAACAAAAAATAAAAAATGCTAACTGGGCTCCTGTTTAGTGTAGTGCAACACAAACCAAAACTTTTTTTCCAGTTTTGGATAAAGTAAGAAAAGGTTAAAAGTATTTCCGATTTTTCTTGCTGTCTTTTCCCCCACTGTGAAGCTCTAACCTGACTATTTGTCTAGGTGAACATTGATAGTGGCAGAGAAAGTGATAGGAAATCAAACATTTCATACCAGCACAGAAAGTTAGGAAAGTCAATGGAGACACTTGTTTCGGTGAAATAGGATTTCTTCTCATTTTGAGGAGAATTCTATTTACTCCCTTTTGTGTCTGTGAGGAAAGGGAATAAAGAGAAATTACTCCACTGGGGGATAGAAAGCAATAAAAACCGTCCAGAGGTTTTTAACCTCCCCATTCAATCCAAACTAAAATAAAGCTTTGGTTGGAGTTATACTTTAAACTCCTTTAATCTGGTGTCTGAAGTCTGATCTCCAATCACTAAGGAGCCAGAGCTGGTCCATTAAATATCTTTCTGCCCTGAAAACTACAATTTCTTTCTTTCAATTTCTTTCTACAAAGTGCTTTCTTCTTCCTCTTTTAAATTTGTCCCTTTAATATAAAACAACCATGTTATTTACTTAAAGCATACTGTTTGATAACTGATTCAGATTATTTCAGTTTTTTCAGGCTGTTATTGCAAAGTAAATTATATCAAGACCTTTATCTCTTTTTTTAACTAGGGGTAACCTTAAATTTATTAGAGTAGTTTGATGTGCAGTCATGATTCGACCCCAATTGGGCAAAATATTCAGTCAGCAGATACATAAACATTTATCCTTGTCTTGGCTGAGTAGCAGCATATATATGGAAGGAGAGGCCAAAGGTGCATCTACCCAAAAGTATTTGGCCACTGTCTGCTACATCCACAGACAACAGACTGTTGTCTAACTAGGGTGAAACTCTCTTATCAGATTACGTCTATTGCCAGCACTTCTGTTTGTAATTTATACATAGTTTGAATTTATTCATGTGTTTATATTTGATTCTTCAACCTTTCTTGAATTGTACGGTTAACAAGGCTTAGCTTTTCTGGTAATACGCCCAGTTTACACCATAACAACTTAAAAGTTATCTCTTTAAATCTTACCCCATCTATAACCATAGTTGACACATCATACTGAAATGCGACTATTTAAGAAATGACAATACTAAGATTTATTGACTAAACTGTGACAAGTCCTCTGAGCTATACCTACTGAGATATGACCACCATGAAATATTTATGAAATATGTTAGTTGTTATGCACCTTCTGAAGCATGGCATCTGAAACACAATATATATTCAAATGGCTCCTGTGTTAAGCTGTCTAGGTATGAGTTAACAAAGAACAGATATTTTGCTGTTTCAGGAATTGCAGAATCTATTCTTCTTATGAAGTCAATAAATTGTTGAATTTCTGTAGGCCTTATTAAAAGGGCTAATACTCCGGAGATACTACAGAAATTGAATTAATCTTTGCCTTTCTTAATCTAGACCTTATTAGTGGTGCAAACCAAAAGATGTAATAGCTAAAATCAGTTTATATTGTTAAGTTACCTGATAAAGTAATGATTTTTACACATTTCTAGCTTAAGCTGACTCTATAATTCTGTTGGAAGGGTCAGATAAAGAGAAGATAAACCTTATAACTACTTGATTTATGTTTAGGAATGGGGTTTAGGTTTGTTGCTACCATGGGAGCAAAGATAATTCAGCAGGTTTGAGATTTGTGGTCTCAGCTAATTTATGTGTGCATTTTGCCTAAGGGAAATTTTTTTAAACCATAATGCACTGCATGACCTTTGAACTATGGCTAGCAGGATTAGAAGGGCCAATAAGAGGGCTTTTTGAATAAGTCAGTCCCCTCACCATAAAAGCAGAGGGGAGCACAAGGCACTAATAAAGTCAGTTTATTGATTGCTAGCTCTTGGGCAATTAACCCTTTTTCTGATTTTTTTTTTTTTTTTTATTATTATTATTAGAGGCTTTTTTGTCTTTCATTTTATTTTTTGTGGTTGATTTGAGTTCAGTGGTCAGTCTTTTAGAGTCTAAAGCAAATTATTATTTTTTACAGACTGTAGCTTTAGGGGGGGGGTGCTATTTTTGGGGTTTTCATTTATGGTTGGGTTATATTGGTTCTTATTGTTTGCTGAAATGGCCTTTTTTTGTTCAACTGTTTTTTTTTCTTGCTGTAAGGCATTCCACTGAATTGTTTGACAGAAAAAAAAAACTAAGGTAAAAAATGGAGTGAATCTAAACCACCTCACATCATTTTACACACATTCAAGGCACCCCCCTATTTGTATAGTAAAATTAAAAGATAGGCATACACAGTTTAGACCTATTAATCCTGGTTCAAATGTCCTGCTGCTGGCAAATTTTACACTATCTGCCAAAATATCTTAATTCTTGCAGTAAAGCCCCAGCCTTTGCTTTATGTAAAAAATAAATAAATGTGAAAATGTGTAAAAATAAGTAAATGTGGGCTATGCTTTGCTTAATAAAATTTTCCTGTTGCTGGCTAACATTACACTTGCGTGTCATTTTCTGGTCTCTCAAATGTTGTAGTTACACAACTTCCTGTAGTCTTTTTCCCTATTACGTTTTGGCCAATTGCCCCTCATTAATAATGTCCTGCCACTGGCTATTTTTACACTGCTATATCATCTTTGGCAACTTATAAATTGGCCATCAGCAGGACCATTTTGCATCAGTGGGAACAAGGAGAACCACAGCAAACTACTGACCAAGATCTGTCTGTCAAAACAAGCCTATTACTGTTTGATGAAAAGGTGTATTGCCACTGAAAAATACCTCCTCCCCCTACTGTACAATTTTTGTATTGTGTAGCAGTGCTTAGATCACTATACCTTTTTTGAGGGTACTTTGCCTATTAGCCCTTCAAATGGCCAGAATTTAAACAAAAAAAATGTGCCCCCATAGAATTCAATAAAAATGCACTCCAGTCACGGATGTTGATTTTTCTTCTTACCAGCCAAACAGGTAAATACATTGTTTATGCACATATACTGTATGTGTCCTGTTTTTCCTCCCCAAAGAGTCTATAATCTTTTTAATCAGTTTTGTAGTTCACATACCCTTCCCACAGAGTATAGAATCAGGGGCTAAAACTGGCTCAAAATACCATTTTTTCAAGACTGCATCCCGGCAATGTCCTTCATTATGTCATACCTCTAGCTGGCTGATTGAACTATGAATGAGCAGTGAGGGAGACCAACTATGTGCTCCTCCCCTTCTTTAGTCTGCCCAGGTATCCATCTGCAGTACACACTGCCTGATTCTTGTTGGAAAGGCAGTTGTACATGATGCCACAGAACCTGATTGCATCACAGCACCTGCATTTCTACTTTCCAGGTGTGCTGAAAATTATAGCAAGTTAGTAAAAAGAAATTTCCTATATGTTGTAATTATATTACATATACATAACATTTTTTCATTTCTGAATTTACAACTGTGGTGCATTAAGTGAAGGTAGACAGAAATGCCTGTATCTACTGTACCATCAGATGTGTAATAAACGTGCTGCAGAAACCCTGAAAAACTATGATGTACTAATTGCTGGCCAGTAAGAAGGTTCAGGAGGGGCAGGCTTTCAGCATTGCTACTAAGTTTTAGAATTTCCATATTTGTGAACCACAGAAATCCCCAAACCTGTGCTGCAATGTGCAAAATCTGAAACTTCATCGTGATGTTTAGAGCTGGTGTGGAACCTCCCCCCATATTATCCCTGGCTGAGTAGCCTTCCCATCACAGAACTGAGTCAGTAGCGACAGTTGGGACAGATCAGCTGCAAGCTTTGTTAGGAAAACTTAAAATTGCATATTTCCCAAATGAGTAAAGCTGATTAAAGTAAAAATCGAGAAAAATAGAATTTATTGAAGATTAAAATTGACTGAAGCTGCCCATAAGCATGATACAGTCATCACCTGATTTGGCAGTTGATATGGCAAAAAACCAAACAGTTATACTCACCTACATAGCTGCAGAACCAATCCCAGCTGCAGCTGTCCCCTGCCGCCTCCAAGAACCAAGCTATCGAAGACCTCTGATCGCTCAGACTAGCTCTAGCACTAGATCTGTTTTGGTGGTTGAAGAGGTGAAAGAGCGTACACCAAGGTCTTGAGATCTTGTACACAGGGGCGGACTGACAACTCATGGGGCCCCCGGGCAATAGGGGATCATGGGGCCCCTGTGTCCTTGCCCAAACTCAAAAAAGCCTATGAAAAAGGTACCCGGGGCATCTCATGGGGCCCCCTACTGACCCCGGGCCCTCGGGCAGTGCCCGAGTTTCCAAATGGTTAGTCCGCCCCTGCTCGTACAGTAAATAAATTAGATGATACTATATAAAGAAGACTGTGAGTTGCTCAGGACAGAGGTGTTAGCTGGAAAATGATGTAAAAGTTGACTTTTTAAACTCTTCTCTTGCAACTTATTATCCATTGCACTGGTCTGGTGATGATCTTTTCTGATAACTGATGATGAACAATAACTACTTGTCATCTGATATAAGGTGGTGTCTAATATGTGCATAAACATACCTGTTTATCTGTTACAAGCATACAGGTTTATTCCACAATCATGCTAAAAATAAATCATGTGGTGGTGGGATAATTTGACCACCATCTCATGTTCACTGGACAGCTTGAGAACAATATAAAAATCTAGGTTAAAGATATGTTATACATGAATGAGCTCCAATTTTTTTAAGGACAACATAACCACCCAATGGATTGGGTTATAAAAAAAAAAAGATTGTAGCTTGTCTTATAACAAATGCAAATATAAATATATCAGTTTTGAACAATTTTGCAAAAATAAAGTGTACTTATGGTCACATTTTAGAATACTACATTGATTTTCACATTGAATTTATTTATGTATAGCCTACTCCTATTATTCTGAAGGATATTGAATTTTGAAAACTTTTCAATATGCCTTGTGAATATGCACTGCTGTGAAACATATTGTACAGAGCCTGCAATCTGAATCACATGGATGCTGAGAGGAGGAGTTTCAGGATGCACAGTCAGTACATACATCACCAAATGCAGGCAGCAAGGTACCATGGGTTATATAGTCCTTAAAAATTGAAAGTAAACCAAAGAAATTAGCAGAGGGGAAGCTGCAAGGCATACAGGGAATCTAGTAAATTATAGAAAGAGATGACCAACAAATAGGTATTAGGAAAGTTTTCAAGTAAGCTTTTATTGGATTGTCAAAATAACTATTGTTTGCATTGCTATTGCATTACTGCTGTTATAAAATGAAAGAGTATGCTGTGACTATAGATCTCTTTTAAAATATCAGTGGATATGGTCAAAACGGAAAGAGCTCTTTCGTTTCTCCTGTCCACTGCCAACCAACAGTTTGTTTCAGCTTTCCCTTAGGCAGTTAACACATAATAAAGGATAATGATATTTTGCCAGTCACCCAAAATTTGGACAAACACTTTGGCATTATGTTATATGATCCTTGGCAATGGTGTCTGCAGGGGGGACCTGTGCACAAAAACAATACTGGCTCGCCTTCAAAGCTCATGTTGTCCCAAACCTACATGCTGTTGCCAGGATGCCACCTTCTGGCAGAACAGTGCCCACTTGGGCCTTCCCCTCCGAAGTCAATTGTAGTTAGAACAGATTTGTTTATAGAGAACAACCTTATCTTTGGTCAGCCTCGCTTCTTACTTCCTATTAAATTCCAGGAGTACAAATTAAAATAAAATAAGCAAAATATGTAAACACTGACTAGATACACATATGACTTCTGAAAGTACAGATGTATAAGGGAAAAATGCTATCTGTCTCTCTGGATATTTTTTATGTCAATTTATATTTAGAGATAGTTAGACTTGTATGTATTATCCTTGGATGGGTATCTTTATTCGCTTTTATAGGGGGTTTCAAGCATTACATAATGCTGCTGACCTGAAGAGAAGGAAATTTGGGTGTTTTAATCTTCTTGTCACTTGTACGGTTAATATACTATTAACCCTGGCAAATTAAGATAATAACTATCTACCTCACATACATATGCACACATATTAAAATCCATCTGAATTCATCTATTGATTCACCAGTTGGGAACTCAATGTTACTGCCTTGTCTCTGAAAAGAAAATAACTAGTTTGCCACATCAGATAATTTAATCTATCTCCAACCCTTACTGAAAAACTGACAATTGAAAGTAGACTGCTAAACTAACCCAGACTCTTCATTTAAAGTAGTACACAAAATCTTTTTACAAATGGCTGCTTTGGGGCAGAGTTTGTTTCTTGACATATGGTTGAGATCTTATGATATCTTTAGCATAACTCCACTTTAAGCCAAGAGTGAAATTTTAGTTGCTGCTATTCCTTCTTGTGTAGCATTTACCATAGTGCACAAGATAGAGAAATACTGTACTCTACTCTAAATGACATACCACTTTATCTGAATTTCTGATGCTATCACATAAATTAAAGTATAAATAAAGCCAAAACCCTTTCTTTTTTTTCATTGTGGAGAGTGTAGGGACTAGCTAGAATCGTGATCATATTTTATACCATCTATGTCTCTTTGGGGAGAATTCCCTTAGCATATTGATCTGTAAATGCACTGCGTAGGAAAGGAAAACAATCTCTTAAAAAATGAGAGGAAATCTCTTTTAGACAGTTTTCACTGGAATAGTTGTGCCCATTGGAAGTATTTCTGTTTGGGCGTTAACTCCAAATTTTGGATTTTCCCTTACTTTTAGCCCCCCCCCCACTCCAATATTTTGGTTTTGGTTTTAAAAACACTGTAAGCCCTATATAAGCAAAAAACTTGAACAGATTTATTAATTGTTCTAAAAGGTTCAACCTGTCAATCTCTGCAAATAAAGCTATTAATATATTAATATTAACCTGTCCCATTGCCTGTGCTGCCAACTCTGTTACATTGATGAGATAATCTTGTTAAAAGACACTGAGCATCTGGCATACTTCCTGGTGTGTAAGATGTTCGATCCCTTGCTGTACTTTAAAATTTCTTCCACTGGTCTCTGCACCATAACCATGTTCTGTAATGACAAGTTGGCAGATGAAACCACCAGACACTGCTGGAAGATTTTTTAACAAAACTATCGTTTCGGTGCAGTGGAGTCCAGCAGCATGGGCAGCAGGGCAGTTGATTACTAATTTCTTGTTTTGCAAGGACTGTCATTTTTACCTTTAAAATATAGCAACAGAGTTGGTTTAATCATCTTTATAAACTAGACAGTCTAGCCAACAAAAGACAATTTGATGGTATACATATAAATAGAAATAAATAGTATTGTAAGTCTTTAGATCCAAAGTCTACAAAAATGTATTCCAATCTGTGAATGGTGCCGGTATGAGTCTAGGAATAAAATATAGTATACACTATTACCTCCAATAAAGAGCTAAGGGCCTGAATAAAAATGATAAAAGCTTACAAGTGCTCTCTGGTGCATTAGATGTGTCACTTCTAATTCCCTCAGCATCTTGAGGAAGTAAAGGCTTGCTAGGAAGGAGATTCATGAAGCTCTGTGGCAATATAATTCATACCGCCTCTTCTCATTATTGCCTTCTCATTCAGAAACCTATGAACATAATTAACGTCTACATATGAACCTTTCTTTGTTGCTGTGTGGATTTCACATGCTTTGTTATTTTGTATGGCAGGAAACTGCATGAGCCATACATAACAATGTGCTCAGGTTTATTAAATTAACTTTACAGTATGTTGCTTTTTATGGTGTTCCATGAAAAGTAATACCAACCGTGCAATTGTATTAATCAGTGGTGGTGCACCAAGTTCTTCGAATACTGATTTCCATAGAACCATTTTATAAAAAGAAAAAAAAAAAACCTTAAATGTAACATCTGAATGAATGGAGCACAATACTGCATAGTACAAAATCAGACTAACCAAGAATATCAAATAAAAGATCGCAGTGTGCTATCATGATACTGACTGCCCTCACATACTTTATGAATACTATTCACTCACTGCAGGATTTTCATATCATTGGCACCTATTGTGATTAATGATTATCTGCCAAGCCCAGAAGGTCATGGTTGGGGGTGGATGCACATGCCTATCAGAGAGTTAATTTGTGGTAAACACAAATGCTCCTGCACTTGGGGATGGACTCGATGCAGGCTACAACCACATTAAGAATGTCCTGGAACATGCACACCTTGCTGCCCTCAAATGGACTGGGGGAATCCAAATATACTGAATGAGGAAAGAACAAAGAGAGGGCACACAGGCCTAGTGCATTACCATAAAAAATGTTTAATAAGAAATAAAATAGGTGTTGTACTCACAAACGAGAATAAAGTCAAGGCACATCATAAAAGAACAGCTGGGTCAACACCGCGCTGAGTAACAGTCCGCAATGGGGAGTGTAGACATCCAATAGGCTGGTGCGTTCCGAGGACTTGCCTCTTCCTCAGAGCCAACTGACCAAATGTCTGCTCCCTCTGCACCACCTGCATAGGGGAGTGTCCAGGACGGCCCATGTGACCTTTGGTTCAACTAGTAGTGAGCATATAAAAGAGGGAGCAGACATTTGGTCAGTTGGCTCTGAGGAAGAGGCAAGTCCTCGAAATGCGTCAGCCTATTGGATGTCTACACTCCCCATTTCGGACTGTTACTCAGCGCGGTGTTGACCCAGCTGTTCTTTTATGATGTGCCTTGACTTTATTCTCGTTTGTGAGTACAATACCTATTTTATTTCTTATTAAACATTTTTTATGGTAATGCACTAGGCCTGTGCGCCCTCTCTTTGTTCTTTCCTCATTCAGTTAATTTGTGGTATTGGAGTGGCAAACCTTATGGTGATTTGCTGTAACATAATACATGGCATGTGGTCCTGGAGGCTGTTCACCAACAACTATGGTGTTTTGCTGGACACTTGGAGAAGTTGGACACTAGTTTGAACAGACCATAAAAGATTTATTCTTGTAGAATAAAATCTTTATGAACGATCCAAAGTAGTGTAGTGTCCCAACCTTTTAATTCTTCATTAGAGAGTTAATGGATAGAAATGACTAAATTATGATTGGAAACTGAGAGCAACATAATGGATAGCCAAGAATGGGAGGCCACTGTGGAAAAATAGACAAGATCAAAGTGGAAAAGAGGATGGCAAGCACAGAAAAAGCTAAACAGGCATACGGATCTATATAGTACATTTTGCTAAATAATTCTGAAAGATAAACTCAGAATTTATATGTTGAATGTAATCTAGTCCTCATGAAGTTAACTGCTACCTTCTTTGTGACTTCCCTCTGCAAGCTGTCATGACAGTCTGCAAATTCCCTATTTTTTTCCTGAGATTGTGTTTCAATTTATTATTGTGGGAGGCAAGGCTGGTAAAATGTAAGCACAATGATTGGCTGTAAAAACAGATAAAATGGGTAAACCAAAATATTAGTGAGAGTGCAAAGCCACAGAAATCATGTTTAATAAATAGTAAAAAAATAGAGGTAATGTGGCACATTTGAGTTTTAAAAGTCTAATAATTGTATAGTTAAAAAATATGAAGATATCAGCAGATAATAATGCCTTTAATGGGCCTAAAATGTAATGTATAGGACCTAGTGGAATGGTAAATTCTAGAATCTGTTCCATGACTTCTTGAACCATGGCTCAAAATCTCTGGACCTAGGGACAGAACAAGAAAATATGGGCCAGGGATCCTGTGTCAGTTAAACATCTCCAAAACTTTGCTGATATAGAAGGGTTCATAGCGTGTAGGACTACAGGGGTCTTATACCAGTGCATCATGATTTTGTAAATATTTTCTTTATAGATCACACAAGAGACCTACATCAATGTCTTTTAGAACAAAATGTTGTTTTTTTATCAGATGAGACCAGGGAAGGGTTAAAACTCCTATCTGCATACTGTTGGGGAGATTTCCCTTCCCTTTCTGTCCTATTGGTTCCTGCTTCTATTGGAAGATTTGCCATCACCTCTTTGTTTGGTGACAACTGTAAGATTTTAGATTTTCCATCTCTTTTTGTTTCAGTGGCAAAAGACAAATAGAGGCAATGATTCTACCTACCGTTGACAAAGACAGCAATAAAACTTGACAGGGGCCTTCCTTCTCTATTCAAAATGAAATGTCTTGGCTATAAATGCACTTTAAAATCCTGCTGCTTCAAAGGAAACCTGTCATAATGAAAACCTGGAGATTGACATGGCTGACCAAGCCTTCTAAAAATTCTAATTGCATGGTTGTCAACCTGAACCCTTTACTTCAGTAGTTTGACTTGAAATAAATATGCACATGAGATCCTCTGACATTCCCCTGATCTTCATAGTTCTTCTGGGTCAAAGACTCAAAGTGGTCCAATGCTAGTAGGTCAGCAGAATAACAAGGCAATAAATATTTTTAGAAGAAAATTTGCAATGTCAAATCTTATAGTTCTCTGTTAACAGGTTAGCTTTAATAGGAATATATTCACGGTATCCGTTTTGCATAATAAGTTAACGTTCGTAAGTCCACTGCCATCCTTAAATATCATTTACACATCTGATGAGAGGTATTGTATCAATATTCATAAAGATGGAGCCTTTACTTTTGATACATATTACATCAAGGTGAATGATTTGTCGTTCAGTTTGTAATGGCTCTTCAGTCAGTGTCAGTGGCCAAGGGAAGTCTTTCTTATCTCAGATGAGAGATGAAAAGGAACAGGGCTGTTTTCCAGCAGATGACCCACATGCTTCTGTTTCAATCGTTGTACAATCACAGCCTCCTAAAGAAACATTCAATTCTTTATATCTTATACAAGACTGACCCACATGCTGCCATTGCTACTGATACAGGTATCTAGGGTCATCCACAATCCCAGTTCTTTCCTCTTGTATGTTCAGAAAGCACTGATTACAGTTAAGTAACTAAAACTGCACTGCTGTCACAACACATCATCCACCTACGAGGTGATAACCTAAGTTTACATGACTGGTCTTACACCAGGATGGAAGAAGCTTGTGAGGCTGGGGTCACCAACATGTTTCATATACACATACAGTATTAGACATAGTCCCTTGAGTGAAATCAATGTATGTACTGTATACAATTACAGACATTTACAGAAATAGTTGGTGAAGTTATATGATCTTCCTTTTTTTCTAAAGATGTATGACAATCAGTGTTGTTGGGAATTATGATTATATTAATAGCATCAGTCTTATCTTAGCTGAAGATAATAATTAGTGTCATTTTTTCTACATTTGTATTTTATTGTGCATATTTTCTTTCTATATTCAGGCAACCCATTGCTTTGCTTCCAGCTATATTCAGGCTACCCATTGCTTTGCTTCCAGAGAATTCATCTCAGTGTCAGGTACTTTGTATTCTGATTCACAGATGTCTACATCTTGAAATAACATCTTCTGTTCTTGGTGCTTTGTGAAAACAATCCCCTATTTAGGAAAATTATTATTTTATTCCATAAAACTATATATTAAATGGTTTGATTTGGTAAAGATTAATAAATAAAATAAATGTCTCTTAGTGTAGATCCATCATTGTTATGCAAACATTTTTTGACATGTGAAAATATGCAATACTCCATGCAAACATATCATATAAGAATGCAGTCAGGTTATATACATTCAAATAGTTACATAAGTTTACTAAGCAGTAAATTAGTTATAAAACAAGCCCTTACAGATCTTTGTAGCTGCGAGCAGGAGTATTCATTCTCAAATTTACAGCAAAAACACTGACACTTTCATTTATTTTCACTAGCTTGTTTAACCAGTAGGCTTCTAATCACTAATATAAACACAGAGCAAGTACACAGGAAAAGTATATGTCCAGGTGGAAATTTCTTTTGAATTTTGAGGATGAATTGCTTGACAAGAGCTGCAGCTACAGAGGTCAGTGAGGGCTTGGTTTAAGGTTAATTACTGCATGTTAAGAATATGCAAATATTTGAATGGTTATTGCCTTGCCACAGTTCTACTTTGAAGTACACTTGTCTTTAGTAACAATTATCCACTCCAGTAGCAAAAAACCCCAAAAACTGCAAAAACAAAAAATACACCTTAAAGCGTTTGTAAAGTAATTTTTTTCTTTTAAAATAACAATCATATTATACTTACCTGCTCTGTGCAAAGGTATTGCAAAGAGCGGCCCCAATCCTACCCTTCTCGGGCCCCATGTTGGTGCTCCTGGCCCCTCTTCTTCTCAGTGTGCCAGCAAAGGAACCCACTTCCTGTTGTGATCCACCTGTGGACTGGATCCCTGGCCATACTGCCTGCATCTATAGACACAGATAACGAGGCTCAGCCATACTCCACTTCCACCCCGCTCCCTTGTCACAGGATTTGACTGAAAGCAGTTGGAGCCAAAACCTGTGAGAATGGGGAGAAGAGGAGAGAGACACTGCAGATGGGCAAAGCGCTAGACTGAGATCAGGCTCAGGTAAGTATAAGGGGGGTGAGGGGGCTACACACATATTGAAAAATGTTTTACCTTAATGGAGGGAATGCATTAAATGTTTAGGCTTTAGAACCACTTTAAGGCATCTGCTTGCATTATTTTAGATCTTCCCATGAGCTCCAGGAGTTCCAAAACTGCTAATGCTTTTTTTTTATATTTTACAATGAAAAATGTTAATTTGAATGTTGTCTGGTGCCAGCATTACATGCAATTCGGCTATAAAGACCCAAGCATCATTGCATGTAACCTGATATCAACCTACAGGTCCCATACAGACAACATATTACCAGGCTGTGACCAGTTTATTTTCAAACAAATCTTTACAAGAAGAGATACACAGAAAATAATGTCATAGCCTGTGGACATACAGCAATATATTGATCTGTATGTGATACATACATAGATAGTAAATGCAAAACTTTCAAGTATCAGGTAATATAGGATTGTAAGCAAGATTCTAAAATTTTGACTAATATAATAATAATAATAATAATATTAACCGTTTCAATACCGTGCTATTTTACACCTTCCTGCCCAGGCCATTTTTCAGGTTTCAGCGCTCTCACACTTTGAATGACAATTGCGCGGTCATACAACATTGTACCCAAACTAAAATTTTATCATTTTCTTCACACAACTAGAGCTTTCTTTTGGTGGTATTTAATCACCACTGGGGTTTTTATTTTTTGCTAAATTAACAAAAAAAGACCAAAAATTTTGAAAAAAAAACACATTTTTCTTTGTTTCTGTTATAAAAGTTTACAAATAAATAATAGTTCTTCATAAATTTAGGCCGAGATGTATTCTACTACATGTCTTTGGTGAAAATAACCCAAATTAGGATGTATTTTTTAGTTTGTAGGAAAGTTATAGAGTTCACAAACTATGGTATAGATCTGAATATTGATCAATCCTGAAGTACTGACGGCCAATCTAATATCTTGAGGTCCAAGAATGTCAGAACAGTACAGATATCGCCAAATGACCCCTTTTTGCAGAGTAGACAGTCCGACGTACTAAGAGGCATAGCGAGTTTTTTGAAGTTGTATTTTTTTGTCATAATTTTTTGGAAAAGGAAAAAATTAAAAAAATTATTTTCACTATTTTTTTTTTACATACTGTCACCAGTGCAGTACAGCGTCATCATATGGCGGTGAACAGGGACACTGACTGGTGACAGTATGAAAAAAAAATATATTTTTTTTTTTACATTTTTTTAAATTTTTTTATTATATTTAATTTTTTATTACATATTTTTTTTATTTTTTTTAAGATTTTTTTTCATATTTTACTATGACCAAAGTAGTACAATGCTATCATAGTAACATTGTACTACTTTGGGGAAGTGATCAGTATTTTTTTTTACACAATTTGCTTATAGCAAAGAATTACTTTGCTATAAGCAATCATTTACCTGAATGAAATCGATTCATTCAGCTTTTTTTTTTTTTTTTTTTTTTTTGTGCTTAGCTGTGATTTGGTCACAGCTAATCACATGACATGTGCATGTGATTAGCTGTGACCATTCACAGCTAGGCACTAGTATACAATGGATGGCATCATGAATGAAGCCATCCATTGTATACAACTGTCATGTGACCTGCTGTGATTGGTCACAGCAGGTCACATGGTACCAGCAACGGGAGTCGGTACTCGGATCTGTCATCGGCCGTGTCCGAGGTGCACGGCCGGTGACAGATCGCACTGCTGCGCCGCTCTGCATTAGCGCAAACGGCGCATGTGCGGGATCACGCCAAATGGGGTGCACCCGGAATGAAGGGACACATTTGAAGCCGTCAAACGGCCATTGGCCGGGCGGCTAATGGTTAAAGTGGCATTAAATCCTAAACCAAAAATGTAATATCTAGCAGCTTACCATTCATTAGATTTGGTGGCTGCAACGGTTTTCTTTTCTTAGGGTTTTTTTCCTCTTTGTTTTCACCTGGTCATCTGGCCACCTCCAGTGTTAGTGAGACCCAACTCTGGAGGAATGAGCAAAGGATGCACAGCAGACAGCAGCATTGTCAATCTGGGAGGAGGGGAGTGTAAAATGCTCCAGCAGATTTGAATACAATATCAAATTAAATCTAAACTTCATCTCACAGTTTATAATCAGTTATAGCTAATTTGTTTTCTTTTGGGATAAAAGTGTTACATAAGTAAATAAAAGCTGATAATTTAAATCACCCCTGCCAGTGCAGAAAGATAGAAAGAAAGAAAAAGAAAAAGAGAGGGAGAAAGAGAGAGAGAAAGGGATAAAGGGATAAGGAGAGGGAGAAAGGGAGAAAGAGACGGAGAAAAGGAGAAAGAGAGGGAGAAAGAGAGGGAGAAAGAGAGGGAGAAAGGGAGAAAGAGAGAAAGGGAGAAATCACATATACGAATTGGTAAGCTACAATATAATAAATGTTTGCTTTTGGGTTTAAAACCGCTTTAATGGTTTTCTTCTCTAGATATAAATGACAACGATTTTGTAATGTAGTCAAAATGCTTTTAAATCAGGTGTTAAAATTGTATGAGAAAAACCTTTGTGTTGTTAATGTATAAAGCTTTTCTCTCGGATGAATCAAGTGGTTTTATTACATGTATTATCACTCGATATGCTAATTTTACATGTATTAAGGGAAACTGGAGCTTGAAGAACTATATCTAAAGTGCCTTCAGCATTACAATTTCACAAACATTCTACAAATGATGGAGAACTACTGTTTACAATACTTCATCATATAAAATGTATATCTAACCTTTTTAGGACCTGTCTACCCTCTTATTCAGCATTTACTGAGTAGGAAAAGAGGAGTGATTTTTGTAGCAAATCTACCGAGTTGGCTAAAAGTGTGTTGAAATTAGCCTTTAAATTTGCCAATCAGAACTGACCATGTTACTTTTGCAAACCCTAGCTTTGATGCTCTCCAAACAACCCCTAGACACCACTCAGTGAATGGCCATCCAGCTAAAAAATTATAAGCCAGGGTTTTAAAATGTACTCCCTGTTTGAGTTAGTTGCATTCTTTGAAACTGTAAGTTAACCTGAGTTTGGGGGCAATGCAAAAGGCATGGGTGTAAAAGTGAAATGTAAGGGATAATGGTGCCATGCTTAGTAAAATAAAGGGTTTTTTAGTGTTGCACATGTGTGCCACAGTAACGCTTGGGTATACTAGAGGCATGACTTGATAATAACAGGCATGCAGTGGGCTAAATTATAAAGCTAATAATATAGTCATTTAAAAACAGCTCTGACTTGGTAATATGTAGGCAAAAAATGTTAATCCTGTGATGGGCAACAAACGGGTATTTGTGACAATGGTTAGGAAACAAACAGCCAGTTGTAGCCATATGTGGACAACAAATGAGCAAGCATGATAATATGTAAAAAAAATGGGTGATTGTTATAAAACGTACTATTGTGACACTGCAAAGGAAATAAAAACAATCATTACAATGTGTGGGCAACAACTGTGCAATCAAGACAATACAAGGGCAGGATATGGGCATAACAATGTGTGGGCAACAAACATAGAATCATGATGAAATGGCAACAGAAAATTGCTACAGTATGTGAGAAACACAGAAACAATGCTTACAACATGCGGGAAACCAATAGGCAATCATAACACTAAATGATCAAGAATACAGGTGCAGGAAGTAAGCAACTGCAACTTTGGCAACAAACAGGCAACCATTTTCACAATTTAGTCAGCAAATGAAGAGTCATGGCAATATTTGAGCAAAAGACATGCAATTGTAACAATATGCAGCCAACAGCTCATACAAAACACAGGAAACAAACAGCCAATTGTGAAAATAAAGGGAGGACAAATGGCCATTTGTGACAATACATGGAAATAAAACAAATAGTCATTACAATATGCTAGTAACAAACAGGAAAACAAGATAACACATGAACAATGAATGGGCAATTGTAACACTATGCACCAAATGGGAAATCCTTGCAATACATGCCCAACACATGGGCAATAGTTACAGTTGGTCAAGTTCTTTGCAATATCTATTGTCATGTTCCCAGCTAATGATGACATTTCAAGGCAGTTCCCGTGAAGTGAAAACTCTGTTTTTCTCATACTACTATTGAAACAAACATTAGAAAATAACTGTACTAACATGCAGATCCTTGAGCTGTCATCAGGGTCTCTGATAAGGGGGTATTACCTCTGATAAGGGAGGGCCTTGCTGGGGTCTAAGGCCAGCAGAGGGGCCAGGGAAATAGGTTAAATTTGATGTGGGTAGGGAGGGTGATCAGTGTGACAGAGGAGAAATTATTGGAACCAATACTCTGTGTGTCTCTCCTACAACAGCTGAATCCTAGTTTCTCCTCTTCTCCCTCCCGTTGCCTTCCAGCTGCTGCAAGAAGAGACACATAGGGGATCGGTTCCAATAATTTCTCCCTTGCCACGCTGATCACCCTCTCTGCAGATGATCCCCTTCCTTCCTTTTGCTGGCCCCCCTACAACACTGCTGCTTCCCGTTGGCTGCTGCAGGCACACAGGGGGATCTTTTCAGAGTGGAGAGCAGTGTTTACTATGCTTCAGTTTGTGAGCGAACTTTCAGTTCATTCACCGTCCTGCAGCTGAGATTGCAGAAAATGTGATTTAGAAATCTCAGTTCCTCTTTCTATCCCAAAAGTGAACTATCAGAGGTCTAGTTTAGACCCCTGATATTTCACCAACCCCCCCCCCCTTTCCAACAGAGTTATAATAAAAATAACTTTAAAAATTGTAAAAAAAATAGTAAAAATTTAAATAAAAAGGACTAATTCACACAGGTCTTCTGGCTCAGACAGTGTAAATGAACAGTTTGTGCAACTAGAGCCATCTGTTACTCTATGAGGTGCAGTGTCTGTATATTTTTAGAGAATTTTTTTGATATTTTGAGGTAGGGGTGCCCTGTCGGGTAGACTGTACGAAGAGCTGTGGTTTCTTACAACAGACCTGGCTATAATTGTCCCTACAATCTGAATGATAAACTAAATAAGATTTTATACCTCCTTGAGCCTGGCACTCAGCGTTTTACCAATAGCTTACATATGCATGTATCTTTAAATTACTCCAACTTCTTGTGTGGCCTGAAATATCTTCAGCCCAGCAATGTTCAGTAAATAGGGGTGTAAAAGAGACCATGTCACCAGACCTTTTGAACAAAAATGTTTCTATAAGATTATATGTGCATTTTAAATATATTATGCATTTTATTTACCAGTAAAAGCTGTGATCCAACATCTTGGATATGATGCTCGCAACCCCAGCAGACTCAGAGTTATGACTTAAGAAACACTCTGCAGTATTCCTCTAAACTCTTACCCCCCCCACCGGCAGCTACATAAAAAGTTGAGCGGATGGGCAAAGCAGTTAAGCCATCACAAAAAACAAGTAAACACTCCCAAATGAGGAGAGGGCTATGATGTGCAGGAGGGAGGGGACTATACAAGGAAATTGACTAGTTAATTTTTCTGGCAAGTTCGAAGGTACATTGC
The DNA here is from genome assembly GCF_062004578.1 of Staurois parvus. Classification (NCBI taxonomy): domain Eukaryota; kingdom Metazoa; phylum Chordata; class Amphibia; order Anura; family Ranidae; genus Staurois; species Staurois parvus. Next base: position 5,329,279 of record NW_028318132.1, on the reverse strand, counting down.
AAGTTGATTTAAAAAAATTATGGAAAAAGACACTGCAAGTAAGCAATTAAAATACTTTCTTTCTCTGCACAATTTTTAAGTTGGTAACAAGGTCTCTTTAAGAGTTTAGCAAATTTATACTTAGTGGCAAGTTCCGTTTAACTTGGGTTATACCATATTTTAGATACCACCTCTTCACCTACAGTTTTATTGGCGATAATGATTAGGCACTTGTGTATCAATGATATTTATATCAGTTCCATGAATGATTCTCTGGAGGCATGTCCTTTTAGACCTTGCTTTATGTATCAGGACACAAGCACAAAATTAAATCACCAGAAGAGTGAATTTCAGCATGCTTAATGGTAGCTGCATAAACGTTATCAGCCTCTTATTAAAAAGACTGTCTCCTACAATAATTTTAGTTCCAGATTGCTGCTGTAGTTTGAGTAATAAATAATAGATTTGGCCATTCCAAAGCAAGATTGCTTCAGCTGCTATAACAAAGGTTTTAACATAAAAGTTAAATATAGACTTAGCTAATATGCAGTCATAATTTGGGAGCAAAAATCCCCAAAACCAGATAAAACACTTCACAGATTTTTAGAGCTAAGTGCATATGCCAAATATGAGTTGACATTTTAGTTAAATGTAAACTGACAGATTATATACTGTTGTTAAATGTGTCCTTGAGATTGTAAATTGTGGTGCTGTGCTAACAAAACTATATGTGAACCCCAATACTTAATATACAATAAATAGGTGAACAATAACCCGTTAAAATCAATAATAGATAACTAAGTCAAATGAAACATAAACCCCACAACCTCTCCACCCCCTCTCCTAAGCACGATAATCCACAAATATACACAATATTAATACATATATATTAAATGCCGTGAAACTGAGAAAACTCCTGAACGACAACACCAGTGAAAAAATATAGTGACATAAACGCATGTAAACTTTACATGCCCTGGATGAACTGGTGTGAAAGAAATAATAGTGATCCCACTGGGGGATAAAGACAAAGTGAATCAATGAAACCACTCCTTGTGGTAAACCTACGAAAAAAGGAAAGAGGAATCAAATGAATAAACACATGTATAAGCTCAAAATAACTTGTGAAAGAAAACAATACCAGTGATCCCAATATGGGATAAATAAAGTGAATCCATGAAACCCCAACTGTGGTAATTAAGAAAGAAAAAAGAAAATCAGGCTCAATGCCTGTACATCACTAACATTTACTATATACACAATAGCAACCCCCTACTGGGGATGGGTGAACACCACAAAAAAAAAAAGGCTAAATGCCTATAGACGTGATACGTAACCCCAAATGGGGGTTCTAAAGAATTACTTTGCTATAAGCAAGCATTTACCTGAATGACATCGATTCATTCAGGGTTTTTTTTTGTGCTTAGCTGTGCTTTGGACACGGCTAATCACATGACACAGCTGGGCTGTGATTGGTCCAACTTGTGCATGTGATCGCTGTGACCATTCACAGCTAGACACACTAGTATACAATGGATGGCATGAAAGGAAGCCATCCATTGTATACAACTGTCATGTGACCTGCTGTGATTGGTCACAGCAGGTCACATGGTACCGGCAACGGGGCCGGTACTCAGATCTGTCATCGGCCGTGTCCGAGGTACACGGCTGGTGACAGATCGCGCCGCTGCGCTGCTCTGTGTACATGCAAACTACACATGCCTGAAAGGACGCCATATGGCGTCCACCCGGAGGGAGGTGTTTTGCAGGCCACCATCTGGTTATAGGCTGGGTGGGAACCTGTTAATTAATTAAGGCACCTCCTGGCCCTTTAAGGGGTTTGTTAGGCTGACGTGATTGGCTGCCACAGCAGTCACATGATCAGAAAGCTCCCAACTGCAAGTAGCAATTGGGAACTTTCCGTGAGGCACCGGTAAATGTGCCAGGAGCACCCAGGGTGCACCCTTGGAACATGTTTTGTTTACATTGGGTACACAAATATGTGGCTCCTCGGCACCAAGGCCCAGCCACCGAGAGGCTGCATATTTGCGTATGCTCATCGCCAAGGAGTTAACTTTTTTGATTCACAGGGTTTCTTTGTAATTTCTCTGTATTGAAAGCTCCACTTTAACAAATAAATTATTATACTCCAACCCTATACTGTGCAATAGAAATCCTAACACAGGTTTCATCTAATGGCAAGCCAATACACTGGAGGTTGCTGTATGTAAAGGTGACCACTTATAAACAAATTGGGAAATAACTGACACTTTACTAGTGTAAGATATATCAAACAGATTGTTTTTTTTTTTAAATAAAATTATTCACATTGTATTGATCCTTCATTTAACCCCTTGACGCCAACATGACACATATATGCGGCCTCACAGAACTGGGCTTTTTTCCATGGGGCTGCATATTTGTGTACCTGTCTTTGTGCTGGGAGCGCGGCGCAGAGCTCGCTCCCAGCACAAAGACTGGGGTGTCACTGAGTGCCTCGGGTCCCGTTCTAACGGTCAGGACCCGGGGCTCCTGATTCCAGGTCACATGATCACCGTGATAGCCTCTGATTGGCTTTGGCTATCACAATGACCGGTCACTGAGAAGCTCACCCCCCCTTGTTTTTTTTCTCCCTGAATGGAGGAGAGAGATACATTGTATCTCTCTCTCGTTGCAGAGAGAAAAAAAACATCTGTTTGTAAAAAAATAAATAAATAAACATTAAAAAATAAAAAAAACTAAGAAAAAATACCTAGATCAAGGTTTGATCTAGTTCAGTGCCAGCATTAGTGTTCGAGTCAAGGTCAGGGTCAAAGGTCAGGATTAAAAAAAATGGTATCAGTGTCAGTTAGTGTCAGTATGTTTTAAGTAAAAAAAACAAAATGTGCACTATTGTTTCTGGGCTGTTGTACAGGTACAAAGAACAAATAACATACATATATATATATGGTATCGCTACTATCGTCAAGAGAGAAACACACAGCTAAATTTAAAAAAAATGCTTTTTTTTTTACTAATTTGGGCCAGTTTTCCTTTGATAATAAAAAAAAAAGGAGATATCTATTACCATTTACCACCAAATGTACGCCTAATTTGTCCTGAAAATCAAGGTACAATTCACCTGGATGTACAAAGTACCATAGTTGTGATGATATGTACGATTTTACTAACACATGTCAAAGTTGTAAAATTTTACTTAGGCTTTAAGATTTGTTTTACCCTTAGGCGTGAAGGGGTTAAAACATTCGAAATTGGGAAACCATCATCCAAAAAACACAGTTGTAATATTGCTGGAACATAATGCAATACAGCAATGTACTGTACATGCCAATTTCCATAAATTCAGTACTTTTTATATCATATACGGTATATCACCACAATATAAGCTGGAATACATTTGTTTATGAGTTTCCACAGTTTCCACAAGTTCCTATTCACAATGCACTAGTTGGTCATTACTGCTTGAGGGAGGGATCCTCAGTGACTAGGAAACACAGTGTTTGTTATTATTTTTTGGTGGAGAAAAACATTTTTATGAGGGGCTGGTGAAAATCTATTGTTTGGATTACATTTCTGATGGCACCACCCATCATTTCATCATTGCCCCCCCCCCCCCCGATATTTTAGTCCACTGCTCTAAGGAGTGCACTGGAATGCGTGAATGTATGTATTGAAAAAAATGGTGCATGTTGGCTTTTTTCAGTTCTTGTGCATTGAAAGTCTGTCCATTTGAATGGCATACCTTAAATAATATGTAAACCCAACATTTTATATTCCTGATATGTGCCTGCTGTAACATGTACCTGTATGAAAAGGTATCCTGTTCTCTTTGTATTGCTTCTTTTGTGTGAAATCCTTGGTGCTCCTGTCAGTCCCTCTGCTTTCCTATTAAAAACTGACTACACTAAGCAGGAGAACACATCGTGGTCAGTTCTCTAACTGTGCTGGGAAATCAGTCTGATCTCCTCCAATAATAAGCCTTGTCCTGACACCCGCTCCTCTGCACAGCCTTTCACTGGGAAGATCAGTGTGCTTCTGTTTCTCCCCCCTCGCCTCTTTATGCAGCTGAGAATAAAAGGAATGTGATCACTTTAAAAAAAAGGGAAAAAATGTTTTTTATATCTATACACAATGCTTTGCGTTTCATTTCTATTTTAAACTGAATGGGTTGTTTTGCAAGTTGAGGGTTTACAATTACTTTAACACAATGTGTAATAGTGTGCGGATGTTAACACAAAGCCCTAGACTGGACAAGTCTGATTGGGCATTTAGTCATAAACAGTGACTACTTTGTGAATTCTGTATTTAAGCTATCCTTTGGATTGGCTGCTATTTTGTTCAGTTTCTCTTCATTTTTTAATTTTTGTTTTCCTAGTTACATTTTATCTGCTTATTGCACAAAGCTTGTGAGGAAGGTTTGAAAATGTAAAAGATGGGAAGAAAAAGAACTTATAATTTTTCTTGTACTTTTCATCACCTTCGGTGTAAATGTTGACAATATAACTGCCAATGTGAAAACCGAAAGATATATTTTAACACAGGAATGAAATAGCAAAAGAAATACAAACATAATGATGTTGTTCATGTGGACAAACAAGCAAATTAGAGAAGCTTTGCTTGGATACCTGCAGGGTGCTCTTCTCTCCTTCCTACTTGTGGTAGTAAAGACATAATAAAAACAGATCTAAGACTTGTAAAATGAATTCAGTCTTTTTATTTGCGTGATACTTTGTTTGCATGCGTTTTATATCTGTCTGGGTACACAGGCCCTCTTATGTTTATCAACATGGTAATAGGCAATAGATAAAAATAGAAGTAAAGTCTCACTCCAGAAAATTTGCATCTTGCAATCCTTTTTAAATAAGGACAATAGAGCTTATTTATACTGAAAAAATTTTCACACAAGATTAACACAACTTTCACCCAGGATTCACACATTTTCCCAATAGAATCCAAATGTAAAAACGTGTTAATATTGTGCAAAATGATCAGTACTGTGATAAACAGACCTTTATAGTAACTGACTGTATACATAGTCACATAGTTAGTCTGGCTGAAAAAAGACAAAAGTCCATCCAGTTCAACCAAAAAAAAACAAAAGTAATAATCCCATACCCACAGTTGATCCAGAGGAAGGCAAAAAATCCAGCAAAGCATGATCCAATTGCTCCTGCAGGGGAAAAAATTCCTTCCTGATCCCCGAGAAACATACAATATGATTTATGCAGAAAAAAACTGATAAATCATACTGGGTTGATAGTAATATATTTTATACATATTTTTTTACAAATATTTTAACTGATAAAATTAAACATTAAGATTTAGGTCTAGGGATCTGAGATGTGGCTCAACTTCAGTTTAGCTTTAACTGTAGTTTGCAGCGCTAAGAAACATATGGTGGTTGGTTTACTAAAACTGGAGAGTGCAAAATCTGGTGCAACTCTCCATAGAAACCAATCCGCTTCCAGGTTCTTTTTTTGTCAAAGCTTAATTGAACACAGTGAAGTTAGAAGCTGATTGTCTACCATGCACAACTGCACCAGATTTTGAACTCTCCAGTTTTGGTAAATCAACCCCATAGTATTAGAAAAGTACATGGTATTGTCAGTAGTGGAACCACTCGATAGAGGGATTTCACAATTTTTCAGGAAAATAATAATTTCCATATTGATTTGTCTTCCCATGTACTAGATGCCAAAATATACGGTACATACTTGTGAAGTAAAACAGGAAAAGAAGGATCAGATTCTCCAGTATAGGTGCGCAGTGAAAAAGCTAGGAAATAAATAATTTGAGACACAAAGATAAAAAAGCTTGAAGTGGTTGCGCACCCTTACACAGTGAAGTGACTGGCCTCAAGTGATACACAGAGATGAAACAAATCCTCCAACATAAGTTGTACCCTGTTTATCCACGTCCCTTTCTTCTCTACATCTATTCAAAGTCCAGAATTTATAAAGCTTGTCTGAGATTTCAGAAAAGAGGGGACAGAGAGCTAAACACACTGCACAGCTTAGTGAGGAGAACTCTGAGATGCTTATTGGAAGGAAGGGACACCCCCCCCCTTTGCACAGCACACAGGAACAGAGCTGAGGCTGTCAATCACAGACGGTGTGCTGAAGCTTCCTCCCTGTCATCTTTTTTCTCTTGGCAGAGGCGTAGCTAGGGCGGGGGGTACATATGTACCCGGGTGCCAAGGTACAGGGGCGCCAAAATGAGGTCACAAGATCACTGCAGCGGCTGCAGCAGACGTGATGTCTGCCATCCACAGTGAGTTATGAGAGGAGAGAGGAGCTGGCTGGGAGAGGAGCGAAGAGGAAGGCAGTGAGCTGGGCATGTGCCGGAGGGGACGAGGGGAGAGCCGAGCCGAGATGAAGGGGGGGGAATGTGATCGGGACGGGGGGGGTGTCTACAGGGACCATATGAAGTGGGGGTGGGGTCATGAGGTGGCCGTTCGTCCCCGGGCGCAAAATATCCTAGCAACGCCTCTGTCTCTTGGTGTCAGGAAAACATGTCAAAAGGGACTTATATAGATAGCAAAGGAACAGGGCAGCAGACAGAAATTACATTTAGTGCTCTGGATAGAGACACGTACATACTATAGAGGGGTATGCCTTGTTCATATCTCATGTCTGATGTTTACAACCACTTTAAGATAATTCAGATTATATATTACTGCATATTATACATATTAATATCATTGTAATAGTTTGGGGTAGTTCATGTGAAATATGACAATATGTGCAATTAAATAGTGTTGTGTTTATTGTCCAAGGCAAAGTGAGGTATTGTAAATCTTAAAGAAATAAAAGGGAATTAAATCAGAAATATTTACAATTTATATTGCAACATATGTCTACAAAGATCTCGTGACATGACTGACAGTTTAAAGTGGAAGTTCAGCCAAAACCTTAACTAACGGTATAAACCTACTCCCAGCCCCATTCTAAGCCTGATCTATCTAACTCTGTAAATAAAAGACTTCTGTACTTACCCATTGTGAAGCCACTCCAATCTGGTCCCAGGCTGAGCTGACAACGGTGGCTTTTGCATAGAGTAGCAGCAGTTAACAATGGATGTCCTATAGTAAGTCTATGGGTGACATCATCTGCTATTCATTTCCCAGCCGTTGTCGGCTTTCTGTCTCTACACAAAAGCTGTTGCTGGGTACCAGAGCCGCTTCAGAAAAGGTAAGTATAGCGAACTTTCACTATGCTGTGGCTGAAAGTAGCTGAACATCCACTTTAATAGTCATCAATATCAAAAGTTGGATATACTGTAGAAACATATTTTATGCAAACCCAAATAGAGAAAAAGGCAACTCTGACATTTGCTAGAAAGTCTAACACACCTGATAGCATTTGTTGGTTTGATATTAGCTCCTGTGTATATAGTAATATTTGGCACATGATTAGCAGATCTGTAAGGGATTACAGTGAGACCAGAAGATAAAAGGCATTGCCCCTAAAGCTAGGTTCACACTATAGCAGGTGGTTGAGGATGTGGGAATCACAGCTGTTCCCACACCGGCAACCCTCTGCAGCAAAAACCTGCTCCTTAAAAATGCACAGGGCTGCCATTCATTCTTAATGGCACCCAAAGCATTTAAAAATGCAGGCATCACAGGGAAATTTCCTGGCCGCTGCATGTTCAAAATGCTGCAGGAACCTTTTTCCTGCGTGAAACATAGGTACAGCAACCCATTCAAGTCAATAGTGTGAACCTAGTTTAAGTCCAAGTAAGTACTATATGGGTATTCTAAATTTAGACTGCTTTTTATTCTCAAATAGCCAGGGCCTGTGCTGCCACTAGCAAAACTAGGCAGCCGCCTAGGGTGCACTGCCACCTAGGGACATCTGGGTGCAGCATAGGCCGGCACTCTCTCTGTGTGGGATGCCGCCACATCATGAACGATCCTTCAGCTGAGGGGAGGGGCAACAGAGGGGAGGAAGAAATAACAGAGGAAGATGCCGGGTGTCTGGGGAACTGTAGCAGCCAAGCTGCCGCTCCTTCCAGTGTTCCTCTCAGACTCAATCCCTTACTGCAAGTCGGCTGGTGGCTGCTGATCACTGTGGAGTTCCAGGCCTTCTCTTCCCATTCTTCAGCGGAGGCAGAGCTGCGCCTGCGGAGGAAGGTAATGTCTGACTCTAATGTCTCGTGTCTGTGTGAGTGTGACCCAGCAGGCCATCCATCACATGTGCAATGTGTCAGTGAGTGATGACAGCATTAGGATCCCACAGCCTGTTCTTCTAGTGCCTGTTGATGTGTGTCAGTGTTGGTGGTGGAGTGTTATGTTGGATCTGTCACTGTGTGGGATCACTCAGTTCAGGTATTCTGTGTGAGTGTGTGTGCTGCCTGCTGCGTTTTAACATCCTCCACTCCCTGCAACTGTCACCCTGCCACTGCCAGCCACAGATACAGTCTGTCCGTGACACTGATTTTGTCTTTAATATTGGTGCTGGTGGCATCTTATGGCACTTATCCTTGAACATTAAAACAAATGTAGCAGTTTCATGTTTTGTTGATTTAATATTTCTACTTTTTTTTTATTTTCTTATTTTTTATTGAGGGGGGGGGGGCGCAAGTAGTTGATCTTGCATAGAGAGCAAAATAGTCTAGCACCGGTCCTGCAAATAGCCACTAGCTGTGGAAGTGACAGTATTAATTAGAGATTTTGTTTTGTGGCTTCTTAGATAAACACTTAGAAACAGATGGAGACATATTTCAGTTCTTACCTGTAGCTCAACTCCATAGCCCATGTAGACTGTGATATTGTAAGTGCATTCCAGGTAGTTTTGAGAAGGAAGTGGCGGGTAGTCTGTTGAGTCAATATATCCTTCTGGTTCGAAGAAGTTCACACTGCATTGAACTATATACAAATCCTTATTAGCAACATCAAAAAATAAAGACTTTATAGTATAATGTAATACAGTATATAAAGACAGCATTTCGAAAAATCTTATTCTTATCAAATTAATCCACCCTTGCAATAAAGCCCAACATCCTTTTCTTTCTAACGTGTCTGAGAACATGCAAATGGATCAACTGCTATGAAGTATATCATGAACTAAAGTGCCTACCTCTTGTGGTAAGAAAGCCAACAGACCTTACACATGCACACTATCCAATCATACATTAAACATCAGCGGATCTGTTCCTAAGATGATTACATGTGTTTGTGCATTCTACAACAGCTTTTATTCTATCCATGCGCATCACATCTGAATTTTACAGATTCGGTCATTATCAAATATAGAGATACTAAAAAAACATGTAAGGGTATAATTATTTGCTATATGAATTAAATAACAAATAAGGAAAAAATGCCACTCCTGCCCAATGATGCTGGACTTGCACAGCAGGAATACAATCTGGTATTCCAAGGGCTGTGGCCACTCATTCAGTAAAAGATAAACAAAGAACACATAGATGCCATTGATAAAATAGGAAACATTTTAATTTCCTTCTTCATGCAAAAGCTTCCAACTTAGTTTCATAGAAACGTGACTAGATATATAGACTCATAGGACATATTTTTAAAGCAGCGAATCTTATATTAAGCAAACATTCTCTGTAGGTGAATCTTCCAGGTCCATGTTTTTGAAATGACAGTGATTGACTTTCCAGAGAATGTTTGGTGAAAGTCACATTCACTGCTTTAAAATACAGACACTATTTTCATAATGCAAAATGTAATCTTTGGTAATGAATAAAATTACTTAACAAGCTAGATAGAAAGGTACTAATTTAATAAACTTATTCAGTGCACAAAGGTGTGCAATAATCCATTTTAACCAAGCTGTAATCAGACTACATTCCACTGCAGATTAAAATCAGATTTCTAGTTAATATGAAAAATGTCAGAGCATCACTTGGTGCCTAATGTTATTATAGACAAAAAAGTTGTTAAATAATATGAAATTTGGCAAAACCATTTACATTTTGCCTTTAGTCAAACTTTATAAAAAGTAGAGCAGGGATCTGAAAACTCTTAAAGAAAAGACACAAATATATGCACACAAACAGGGTATAGATGTTATATATTTAAGCAGTTTAGCCTCCAATCTTACTGGTCTGAATGACCAAATCTACCTACCCAACAGCGGCTAGCATTTATGTTCACAAATAAAGGTGATAGGGGCTGAAATGGCTTTTAAGAAAAAGCTAAGTGGATAATGAAAGCTGCTATGAGCAGCACAAAAAGCAAATTGAACAGAGATAAAAATACAGTAATAAATAGAGGAGATTGCCACTGTATAAGTGCTAATACCTGGACTCTGCTCTGTTGTGATGACAGTTGTTGTTATTATAGTAGATGTGGTTGTATCTTGGTTTTCCTCTCCTGCATTCAAATCATGGTCCATGTAATGTGTCCTAAAAGGCTCATCTGCCTGCAAAGAAGTGTTGATATCAGCTACAGACAATTTTATGGAATCCTGATTATGCGGCATTGAAGGTTGTGATGTATATGGTGCCAGCTGGAAAGGGTGGCGAGGAATGGCACCACTATGTCTTCTTCTGTTTATCCACAATGGAAACTCAGGGATATGTTCCTTTACCTCTCGGGTTTCAGAAGATAAATCCTTCAGTACAGGGGACACATCTGATGATATTGACGACAAAGATGCTGATGATAATATGCTGGCACTGGATTCTACCAGTCTTTCGGAGACAGTTGGGATTACTTGTGGCCTCAAACGTTTCCTTGCTATGTTTAATTGTTTTAGGGATGGAGGTTTTTTCCTAGTTGGCATTGTCTGATTATCTGCAAAATCTGGAGTGGAGCTTGGTGTTTGCTGCTTATGGAGTAACACTTCGCTTTGTGTATCTGAGTCCGAGAGCTCTTCTCCTGAGTGAGGAGCACTTTGGGATCCCATATTCTTGAGTCTGGAATTTTCCTTTCCATTTTTGCTGCTGAAAATTTCCACAGGGAGCACTTCCAATGCACTTGTTGGGATAGGGTTCTTTAGGATTTTTCCATCTACTGAAATATAAAGATTGAACATTGGTTCAATATTTGTTTAATGTGATTTTCTCTCCTGCACACAACTGCAGTGCAATACACAAATTTCAAACACTTTATGTTGAAAATACTATTCTGATAACTAATGCTTCCACTGGTCATTTGACTTGAGTGTACCTTTTGGCCAAGGTATCAGAAGTGTCCAAACTGGGCTTCTTGTGTGTAGGTATTGAAGATATGTGGGGGTACATGAATAATTTCAGGAAGTTGCTTTTCAGAAAGAGACTGGGGTTTAGATGGGCACGGTTTGGCACATTTATGAAACATTGCCTTGCAGAGATATGGATTTCATCCATGTCAGTCTACTGACAGACAGTGGCACTCTGTTTACTGAAAGTTGGGACCACAAGATGCAGATCCAGATGCTGTGTGTCTTTTACTAGGGAAACATGCTGCTGTGTATTTCTCTGCAAGCAGAGAAATACACAGCAGCATGTGCTTGATGGCAGGAGAGAGACCTGAGTTGTTTACACACAAGTCTCTCCCCTGTCAGTGTTACTCAGCGATCGCCAGGTGCCGGTGAGGAATCTCCGGCCAAGACCCGGTGATTGACATGCCTAGCCGCCAATGGTGGCATGGGTAGGGTGGCACGCATTCGAGCCCCTTACCCGGAAATGCAAATCACGTATATATACGTGTAGCAGTAGTTTTACTATAGGGTGGCGGGAGGCAGCTAAACTTTATGTAAAACCTGACATGTAGCCAGTGCAAGGACTCCAGGATAAAGGTAATATGGTCACTTGTACCAAATCTAGTCAGGATTCTGGCTGCAGAATTTTGTACATATTGAAGTGGATTAATTATGGATTTAGGTATGCTAGCAAGTAGAGCATTGCAATAGTCAAGTCGGGAGAACACAAATGTATGCATCAATTTTTCAGCTACAGTGTACGATAGCATAGGACGCAGCCAAGCAACGTTTCTCAAGTGGATAAAAGATGTTCTGACAACATTCTGTACATGGGAATCAAAGGTTAAACTAGCATCAAAAACCACCCCTAGACTTTTCAATTTAGACTGAAGCTCAAGTACGGCGCCATCGATAGACAGACTACCAGGACTTGCCTTACATAATTGATGGGGGTTGACAATAAGCATGAATTCAGTCTTGTCACAGTTTGATTGAAAGAAATTTTTGAAAACAAACATAACAATTATAGGGTACTAAAGCTACTAGGAGCTTTTCAAAGAATCATACAACAGCTGAAATTGCACTGAGAAAATATGGTGCTATAAATGCCCTGGTAAGCATTTATTTTTAAAGTATGTCAGGGGCAGAGCGAGGATATTGTATCAGGCCATCCATGCTCCTAATGTCCTATAGTGGCACATGGGATTCTGTGATAATAATGATAAAATGAAAAAAATTTAATACATTACAGCCTGCCAGTCTTTGTGACTGCATTAGTTTCCTTTTCATGCCCTTTCCCCTAATTGTCACCTGGTGATGCTGCCAGTAACACATTTTTTTGTTCTAGGATGACAATGCTCTTTTACTGCATTCCATCTATAAAGGTGCATTGTTGCCATCCAGAAAGCACTGGATTCCTGGCCAGGAAAATGCTAAATAGGTTTTTATTTTTTTATTTTTGCACCCTTTGAACAAATATAACTAAACACTTTCAAGCTCTCAAGTTCATTAATAGGGTTTACAAACCCTTTAAGCTAATACAAGTTTAAACTAGGGGAGGTGACATGAAGCCAAGTACCAACAATAGAGAAAAATCTTTACCATTTGTCAAATTGAAGTATAGGTCTGTTTCAGTTGTGGAATAGATCTAGTATAGTACCTTTTGTCATTTTGTCAAAAACTATTATGCTGGATCTACCATGCATTCTGACTATTATCCTAGATGAACATTGCTTTCTGTACATGATAAAACGGCAATTCTTTCTCTCCATACGTAGCCTCCAAATTGCTGGGCTTACAGTGCTAACCTGTTAATCAATGTGGTTTTGCTCTCACAGCATGTCCTCCACTAATACATTGCCATCAACAAGACATAGTCAGCAGGGGTACTGTTGATTGCTCGTACCTCTGGAGCTTCTTATTACCTTAAAGAATGAAATCTCAAATACAAGCTGACATATGAAAAGGTGCTTCCAACCTTCAGAAATATATAAATGCAAACCTTTGTATTAGCGATGCTGAATATGATAAAGAGTTTACTATTAGAGTTGGGCTCGAATGTTGGCCGCTCGTGTGTTTGCCAAACACACGAACGTTAAGGGCGTTCGTTGGGCTGTTCGCCCGCTGAGGGCCTCACAATGCACTGCGCTCTCACAGTGCATTGTGAGAGCCATGATTGGCCAAAGCAATGCACCTGACCTGTTTTGGCCAATCACAGCATAATGCATTGAGAGCCATGATTGGCCAAAGTCACGGTAACTTTGACAAATCATGGCTCACAGCTAAGTCAACACCCCCACACTATATAAAGCTGCTTACACTGCAGCCTTATGCAGTGTGTTGCTGGAGACTGCCAAAGACAGAGGGGAGAATACTCTCCCCAAACCCCCCCCCCAAAAAAAATTAAATAAATAAATAAAAATAAAACAAAAAATACAGTAAACCCCCCCAATCCTTACCAGACCCCCAATGTAAAATATGTAAAAAAAAAAAAAGTCCTACCAGGCTGCAGGACTTTTAACGGAAGCCCCACCCCCAAAAAATGGGGGAGAAAAGCATGGGTCCCCCTAAATTCCTACTAGACCCTTGATCCGAGCACAGGCCTGGCAGGGCAGGAAATGGGGGAATGATCAAGTGCCCCGCCCACGGCTTACCAGGCCATGTGCCCTCAGCATAGGAATGGAGTGCTCGTCGAGTGCGGACAGGTCGGCAGGCGTTGGGTTTTTTTTTTCAATGTTGGTGAGTCAGCATCATTGGGGCAATGCTGGATGCCATGATTGATGATGGATTACATCGATGGAACCATTTTTTTTTTTTTTGCTTTTTTGCCTTTTTTTTTAATTAAAGGACTTATCAAAAACTGTTGTTTTTTTTATTCACTAAAGGAAGTTTTCAAAAGTCTGGCATCTTTATTTCTTTCTTTTTTCTAAATGTAACCCTTTAGTGATTGGTTTGGTTAGGGGTACAAGTACCCCTTACTCATTCACAATGGGAGGGCAGCATCAGGGTGCCCCTTTATTTAAAGGTGTACCCTGATACTAATGAGCGCCCCTGCCTGCAGATCCCCACAACCACCAAACCAGGGTTTTGGGGAAAAGGGCCTTGTCCCCATCAGCATGGGGACACTGTCCCTATGCTGAGGGCACATGGCCTGGTAAGTCGTAGGGAGTGGGGCACTCGATCGCCCCCCCCCCTTCCTGCCTTGCCAGGCCTGTATTTGGATAAAGGGTCTGGCAGGAATTTAGGGGGGACCCCACAATTTTTTAAAATTGTTTACTGTGGGGGTCCCTCCTAACCTTCCTACCAGACCTAAAGGGTCTGGAATGGATTAGGGGGGGGACCCTGCGGTGTTTTTTTTAATTTTGTTTTTACATGTCAGTCCTGCTGCAGCAGGTTCTATACATTGTGTGGATGTGCAAATTTGCAGATAGTTTAAGGGGACCCTCCAGGCATGATATTTAAAGGAATTTCTCTTTTTATTTAACTTTAAGCAATGAACCTTTAAAAACTGTACTTTTTGAAAATGTTTTTTCACTGAATCATGTACCTCAGGGCTGTACCCAAGTCCCCATACCCCTTTTATGACCAATAACTGGCATATAAGCCTTCATAATGGGCACTTTTGAATTTAAGAGTTCGAGTCCTATAGACTTGCATTGAATTAGAAGTTTGTGGTCAAATGCTCATTAGGTTTGAACGCTCGACCGTGAACCGACCACGGAAGTGTTCGGCCCATCACTATTTACTACCTGCATTTTGTATCAAAATATCTTCACCATCACACTTTTATTTTTGGTTTGTTCAGTCTTCAGAGTCACTAAAATGGTGCACTTACTTTTACCTATGGACAAGCGTAACTCAGCCACTATTTGCAACACAATCAATAACCTAAACGATAGACATTTGTGTGTCCTTTTTAGTTCAGGAACTTGGAATATAGTCTTCTTCTTCCGCAAACTCCAGTCAGATAAACAGTATGTCCTTTATAAGTCTTTCCTTTTGGGTTTGCCACTGGCACCACAAAAGACAAACCTTTCCCTTTACAGTAGAATATCTCTATGATCAGTGCTACTCAATGTTTAAGTGGAAGAGTGTCATATATATATTCTGAGCAATATCCATCCATTTTAACTCTTTTGTATCAATATTGACAATCATTTATGTGTGTTGTATAGCCTATACAGCGTATTTCCTCAAAAATCCATTCTGCATTTCGGATTAGGTTTGCTTTCTAGCTTTCAGAAGGTCACATCAAGGCTTCTAAATACTGCATTCTCTTCAAAAAGATAAAAGTGATACTGATTGACAGCAAGTGAAGTAAGGAGGAAAATGTGAAGGCAATGAATGTTAGAGAATGAGAACGCGGACGACGCTTGTTTTAACAAATATATAATCCAATGAAAGCACCAAGATTCCAAGGATGAAATGTCTAAAAGTCAAATGTAATTCCAATGAAAATGTCCAAGAGTCCAAAGTAATTTACTGATAACATTGCTTCATAGCGGAATAAAGCCAACATGTTTCTGGGGTCAAACACACTACCCCTACATCAGGACTTGAAAATTAGACTATGCTTAAATGGACTCAGGTGAGCAGATACTAAATACATCTGCATAGTGATTTACTGCTTAGACCTGTTTCAGGAGGGCACGTTACACCAGTCTTAGCAAATGCAGCAAAGGAAAGCTCCACTGATCATGGGTCCAACGCCTTTCAGACTCCTGTGAAAAAATAATAAATGCACATTTTTTTTCTGCAAAACATGTGCATTTATTCCTTTTTTTATGGTGAACTTAGCCTTTAACAAATAGACTCTCATCATCATCATCATCTCATTATCTCATACATACTGAGAACTTATGATCAGTAAGCAGATTGCAGCTTAATACAGATCGATGACCTTAACGCCAAACAAGGATCTGATTTTTTCAGTGCCACAGGAAAAAATGTAACTATATATGTATATCTTTCCTGAGACAGGTGTCACTTATATTGTATTTTTCATCTGTGCATTTTCTCTGCATTAGCTGAGCAGTGTCAGACTTTGATACAAACCATTATTAATTCATAGCATATCTGTATGATTACAGACATTGTTAGCCTGATAAAAGATATGCATTAGTATTATGACAATTTTCTATCCCACTGCTTAAGTTGTATTTATATTTATGAAGTATTAATATTAATAGGATGTCAATTATCAATAATTTGTATTTCTATTCTTTAGAATTGTCAATTCTCTTTGTAAATAGGTTGTATTTGTACTATCAAAAACCTGTACTGACATACATTTAATATCTATATTCTATTAGGAATGAATGAACTGGGCAAGGTTTAGTTTGAAGGAGGTTTGGTGAATCCAGTAGAAAGTCTGTGAACTCCGAACATAGCGTCAAACTCTCTTGAAGTCTATAGGAGCTAAAACTTGTTTTTGTCTTTGCAAGTTATTCTTAAAAAAGGGGGGCATGAGTAGATGAGCACTGACATGGGAGACATGTACCAAGTCTACAAAAAATCTTTCAAACAATACCGCTTAGCAGGGTGAGGATCTTTTCGTTCAGATTTTAATAAAATGCTTGGAAGATTGCCTGTTGCCCTATAGCAGAAACACTGCTACAGGGAAGCAGGGCTGCGCAAAATCACGTATATATATATATATATATATATATATATATATATATATATATATATGTGATTTTGCATTTTAGGATAGTGGGCGCATTGGCGCCCTACCCGCACCGCCACTGGCAGCTTCAACTGTCGCTCACTCGGACCCGGCCAGAGATTCCACGCATAGCAGAGCAATACAAAGCAGTATGCTTCCCTAGTAAAACACACACAGCACACATAGTAAAACAGCATACAGTTAACCCTTTGATCTCCCCAGATGTTAACCCCTTCCTGCCCAGCGCCATTAGTACAGTGTCTTTTTTATTAGCACTGATCACTGTATTAGTATCACCGGGGATGTTACTGGCAGTTAGTCAGTTCCCCCCTGTGTCAGAATGCCCACTGCAGTCCCGCTATAAATCGTTGATCGCCACCATTACAAGTATAAAAAAAAAAAATTCCAGTAAATATACCGCCATTTGTAGACACTTTAACCTTCATGTAAACCAATTCATTTACACGTATTGGGATTTTTATTTTAGTAAAACATGTAGCAAAAAATATTTTGACCTAAATTTATGACGAAATTTAATTTTTTACATTTTTTTATAGGACATGTTTAATAGCAAAAAGTAAAAAATATTGTTTTTTTCTCAAAATTGTCGGCCCTTTTAAAAAACACACAGGCGATCAAATACCGCTGAAAGAAAGCTTAATTTGTGGGAAAAAATGACATACATTTTATTTTGGTGCAGTGTTGCAGTGCCATTTCGCAAAAAATGGCCTGGTCAGGAAGGGGGGTAAATCCTCAGGAGGGCAAGTGGTTAAACCTGCATGTGAAGTTACAGAACAGTAAAATGTAGTCCTCTATAACTGAAAGTTTTTTTAAAAAAGAGAAAGAGTGGTGTGGGGTTCCCATTACAATTTAAACCAGCAACCTATCCAGACCTACAGTTTGGGTGGCCAGGAAAGAGAGGACCAGGAGAATATGTCCCCCTCCCTGAATCATGCCAGCCCATATACCTTTAAACATTGGGAGGTACCTTGCAAAAGGAGATGGCTGAGACTACTTTAACTTCCAACTTCTCTTTCAGTACATTAGAGGTGATGTATCATATATAGCATGCATGTCACATTCGCATGTAGAGGTTGGTTGTTCCTAAGGATAAGAGCTCAAGGACTCCCTAACAGAAAAAGTTAGTGACAACTGCTCACTGGTTTTGTCAAAGAAAAAGGAGTATATTTAACCACTTCAAGTCCTGACACTTTCACCCCATTCCTGTCCAGGCCAATTTTCAGCTTTCAGTGCTATCACTCTTTGAATGACAATTGCAGTTATGCAACACTGTACCCATATGAATTTTTTAGCATTTTTTTTAGACAGATAAAACTTTATTTTGGTGGTATTTATTCACCACTGGGATTTTTATTTTTTTTTTGCTATATAAATGAAAAAGTCCAAAAAGTTTGAAAGAAAAAGTGTTTTTCTTATACAATTTTGCAAATAAATAATCTTGCTTCATAAATCTTGGCCAAACTGTATTCAGCTATCTTTTTAGTAAAACAATAAATAACCCAAATTAGTTTATAACCAAAAATTATAATTTTTACATTTTTATTTAATTTTTTTATATTATTATTTATGTTTTTTTTTACATACTGTCACCCTAGCAGTACAGTATCACCATAGTGACACTGTACTACTTGTGGGGGTGATGAAGATTTTTTTTTTTTTAACACTGATTGCTTTTACACCCATAAAGGCTGTACAAGCAATCATTTCTCCTTCTCTCTGACTGCATTCTTGCAGCCATTGAGAAATACTGTGAGAGCTGTGATTGGTCACAGCTTGTCACGTGGTACGAGGCTGTTGTGAATAGCCTTGTACCATGTGACCTCTGATCATTCACAGATTTCACTAGTAGTAAGTAATGATGTCAGGAAGTTACAATGATGTCAGGAAGTGTCAGCATGTTCTACTTTTTTTTCTGCAACCGGAACACACTGGAACTGCAAGCACTGATGTGAACTATGACATTGACAACCATATAACCTACTTTCTGTGCATTTTGGATGCAGAAAAAAAGCAACTGAAAACGCATGTAGTGTGAACTGGCCCTAAAGGTCGTGAGAGACTAACGGAGGTTGCCATTACTGAACTCTTAAGAATGCTAGATCACTTTGATTCTGATGTTTTGACTTCATAGTTGTCTGAGTCACTGACTCAGAACAAATATGTAGATAGGGAAATCTGAAATGTTTCTGACACTCATTTACAGCATGCTTGTTTGAGACTGAGCGTTTTCAGAAGGAAGCCTGAAATGGCAGCCTACATACTTATTTCATGACAGTCACTTTAAAGTGGTTGTAAAGGCTCAAGGTATGCATTCTATGCATAAAGGTAAAAAATCTTCTCTGTGCCGCAGCTCCCCCAGCCCCCTCTAATACTGACCTAAGCACCCTCTCTATGTGCACTGGAGTCTCAGAAATCCTCGCAATCCTCTCCTCATTGGCTGAGACAGCAGCAGAAGCCATTGGCAATCACATCCAGTGAGCCAATGAGAAAAGAGAGGGGGTGGGGCTAAGCTACAGCTCCCTTTGTGAATGGACACACGGAGCAGCGAGTGCCCCAATAGCAAGCTGCTTTCTGTGGGGGCACCCAGCAGGAGGAAGGGGCCAGGAGTGCTGGCGAGGGACCCAAGAACAAGAGGATCTGGGCTGCTCTGTGCAAAACCACTACACAGGGCAGGTAAGTATGATGTGTTTGTTATTTAAAATAAAATATTTTGTTTATTGGGTGTTTACTGGGTGTTGCACTTTCTGATTGTGGTTGACAGTGTAGTATAGTCATTAGTCATTAGTCATTGCATGTCACTAGCTATTTACTACCTCCCATGTTTCACTCTTTTACCTGCAAGTGTTTATGCACTTTTTGTAAATGAACACAGTTCTACTTATTTCTTTGTCTACATTCCCTGGCATAGTTGGCATTCTGGTCACTCACTGGTGACTCAATATTTTTAAATTGCAATTCCTGTCAGCATTTCACCAATGAGCTTTGCAGAGTGGACATCAAAAAATCTGGCACTGCTTTTATTACTGATGTCAGTTGAGCAGAAACTGGCAGTGCTAAGGTACGTTTATTTGCTGAAAGGTGTGATCGGTTTCACTCTGAAGGAACAGAAGACATGTCTGGGGCCATCAATAACAAGCTAGAGAGACTCTAAACATCAGTGAAAACAATACTGTATTCCCTGGGCTCTTAAGCATGCAAATTGTTAAAGTAGAACTTCACATTCAACATGGGTTGCAAAGTTAGATTTTTTTTTTAACCTTTTTTTAAATGCTTATAGTGACATGGACTAGAAGAAGGAGAACAGAAAGTCATGTATAATGAATGTTCTAAATATTCTAAATATCAGGGAATGTAAGAACCACATAGATCACAAAAACATTAAAGTGAAAGTTTAGTCAGAAAATTAAGTTCTGCTAGATCACTTCAGGCTGGCCCACCTTGCAGGTATAGCTATTGAAAACATTACAAATAAACATAATGTCCAGTAATACACTGTTTCATCCTGCTCTGCACATGCTCAGTTGCTCTCTATTTGTAGGCACTGTGCCAAATTTGTAGAGGCTGATTTGCTGACAGCCTAAAGATTTACTGCTGCTTAGGGACTCTGAGCTCCAACAAAATGGCAGCCTCAGGAAGAAAAAACAGGAACAATGTTGTAGGCAATTTACAGCACACACTCATTTTGGTTGCATCATTTTAATGTGGAATGTATGTTTCTTGCTAAAGAACATTATTTGTATCAAGTTGTTATGGGTAAAGTTCCACTTTAAACATTTTCCACATAAATGTTTGCTGTTTCTTTAACCTCTTCACGCCGACCGTAAGCAAATATGCGGCTCTCCACTGCTGGGCTTTGATGCAGAACGGCCGCATATTTGCGTACCATTTGTAAACAAACGTGCTGAGACCTCGCCCTGCACGCTCCCAGCACATGTGTCGATGTCCCACGAAAAGGTCCTGATCTCTTTTTGCGATCGATACCTTTCTGATCATTTATTTGCAACACATATTTACAGTATTTGGACATTATTTTTTTTGTTATATTTTTTTTTCACGTATAGTATTTATTAATAATTTGTGTGCTGTGTTTTCACTTTATACTTCCTGATCATGTGACTGCCGTGACAGCCAGTCACGGTGGTCACATGACCCTAAACCCGGCCCCACCGCCCAGCGTCAGAAACCCCTTAAAAGGCCGGGAGGCGCTGGTGTGAAGGGGTTAAAACTAGAGGGATTTTTTAAGGGGACGGTGTTGATATAAGCAAGGCTTCTCAAAGTTCTACTATAAAGTTCAACTTCAGGCATACAGATAGATACACAGATAAAATACATACAGCCTGCAAAGTATTTGTATTTTTGTACATTCACTTCTGGGATTTCTATAGTTCTGCCTCACCACAAAACCCTGTCTGGCAGGGAAGAGGACCTATTTTTTCTCAGCTGCAGCTCAGTAGCACTTACATTTCTTTTATCTACCCACACTGTATGATTGGACAGAGAAAAGAGAAGCAGCAGACTGATCAGCTCATCTCTCTATCACTCTGCTCTCTCCCTTTATCACTATTCACCTTGTACTGCAGCACAACGGATTGGCTGCTTGTGCTGCTTCTCCCCACTCAGTCTGATCTTTGCTTTACAAAGATTTCTAGAAGTTGATACCAAATTAGATCAAGGTACCTACACTGCTTGCATTAAAAAAATACATTAAAGGATATATTAAAATGTTACTAAACCCAGGACTTCGCATTCACTATATCTGGTCTCCCACAGTACACAAAACATAGAAATGCAATTATCTTAGAAAATATAAACTGCTAAATACCTTTTCTCATCAGCTGTTGGAGCAGACTTGTGACTTCTGCCAGTGTCCAGCTCAGCACTAGCTAAAGCTTGTAGGAGGAGTTTTCTTCCTGCTCTAGGAGGATGATAAAACCCTGATTCTCTGTCTGGACAGTGCTGATTGGCCCTGTGCTGATCACATGCACTCTCCCAAGAAAAAAAAAAACCTCTCTAGCAATACACACTAAACTGAGCATGTGCAAATGCCTACGGTTCAGTCTGTCTTATCAGGAGATAAGAGGTGGTCTCGTGAAAAAGGGGAGGAACAGAGAAGCAAGGATCAAATGGCCTTTTTACAAGATGCAGAGGATTAACCCTTTAGGTTCCACAGTGAGTATAACAAGCATGCTTTACTGCATATACAGACTGATTTTACTACAGTGGGTTTAGTAACACGTTAATGAAAAAAAGAGAGCTGCTTTAATTTGTGACTTTAATATCTGCCCAGAAGTCAGTTATGACAGCTACTGTCATCATATGTATGTTCATGGGCTGGACAAGTCAGTTAGAATAAATGCATCAGCAGTGTGTCTGATAACTGTCCAAAAGGATATTTCCCCTCATTTTGGAGAGATTTTCTCTCACTTCCTGTTGTAGCTTCTGAACTGGTAAAAATTACAGTAAATCTCTTCACTGGGCTATGGACAGTGAAGAAAAAACTGACAGAGGCCTTGGCCCTTTTCCACTCTAAAGAACCTAAAGCCCAATTAAAGCCACTTCCTTATTATTTTCTTTTTCATTTATAGCTTTTTCATTTCAATCTTTAGCAAAGCACATAGTACATGCAACATAAAAACAACCTTCTTGACAAAAGGAACAGAAGCATTCACATACACAGAATATAACTGGATACTAACATTTATAGGTTAGGTAAAGTTGATCCAGGGAATATCCGATTGCCTCTCAGGGGATCAGGAAGGAATTTTTTTCCCCTGCAGGAGCAAAATGGATCATGCTTTGCTGTTTTTTTTGCCTTCCTCTGGATCAACTGTGGGTATAGGATTATAACTTTTTTTTTTTAATGGTTGAACTAGATGGACTTTTGTCTTTTTTCAGCCAGACTTAGGCTGGGCATACACTATACAGGTTTCTGTCCAATATCTGCCCAATTTCCTTTAGATTTACCTTCAACTATATAGCGCAAGAGCCTGCCTAATTCAATACAATTGAAAGTGTTGTTAAGTTTGACCTCACATTATATGGTTTTGGTAAATCTAAATCAAAAATCTCAAGAAAATTGTATAATGTATGGCCATCCTAACTATGTAACTATACAACACATCTCATGACAATGAGAACCAGAAGACAGGAAGTCCAACAGTGTTATCTCATTGGTCTCTTAAGATGCTAATTTTCTAATTACATGCAAGGCCGCTGTGCAAACCAAACCCCTGTAAACCAAAATTCCTGAGCATTCAACAGCTGGTAGGTAGGTGGGTGTCCAGTGAAGTAACGCTTAAGCCAAAAGAGTGTATTTTCAAGATTTATGTGCGTTTAGTGGA
Source organism: Staurois parvus (assembly GCF_062004578.1). Taxonomy (NCBI): domain Eukaryota; kingdom Metazoa; phylum Chordata; class Amphibia; order Anura; family Ranidae; genus Staurois; species Staurois parvus. The sequence goes on along the minus strand of NW_028318132.1, from coordinate 5,306,120 downwards.
TATGGAATGGGCCCTAAGATATGGGCAACAGAAGGATGGTGGAGGGAGGGAGCTAAAGGGGGCCGAAGGGAGGGACAGAAACTGGTGTCCACAAAAAAAAACTAGGGTGGATATGTAATGTATGTAATAATACCACATTTTACAGAATTATTCTTTGCATTTCATAGCTGCTGTTAGACATTCCATGTCATTAATCTCGTTTACCACTGCTATACATTGACCAATCGATGGTGGGTCAGTACGTTTCCATTTTTGTGGAATGCAAACCTGGGCAGCATTGAGCAGGTGGATCGGGAGGGATTTATTGTACCTGCACCTTGACAGTGGAGTCATGTGTAAGAGGAACGTCCCTGGGTGAACCTCCAAAGATATATCATTGAGTTGATTAATCAACCATCCTATATCCTCCCAAACGGGCCATATGCGGGAGAGCGACCAAAAGATATGTAACTTAATTATTACTGTAAAGCAATAGAGCCAAAGATATGGTAGTGTATATCCTTCTTGTTTACTTTTTCATCAGCTAAGTGCAACCTCGAAGGTTAAAACCCTTCAGCTGGCAGAACAAGGAATGTGGACTGCTGCTCTCACACAAGCTCTTCTGGTCTCTAACATGCCTCCTGAGCACTGCTCCAATCAACAGCTTTTCTCAGGGTGGCAGAGTGATGTTGATTGGAGCAGTGCTCAGTGGGGTATGTCAGACCACAGTGCACCAGTTTAACCACATGCCGCCCAGCCACTGTAGAAATACGGCGGCAGGGTGGCACGGCTGGGCAAAACCACGTTTTAAAACGTGTGTTTTCAAAACAGGTAGGGGGCGCGCGCGCGCGAGGCGCGCTGCCGCCCTACCTGTCCCGCCGATCACGGCCGCGGATGTCAGTCGCCGGGTCACAGCTGGTCGTTACCAGCTATGTCCCGGCGATTAGTGGCAATCACTGACCGAGAGCCCAGCTGCAGTAGCTGTGCTTTCTGTCAGTTCCCTGACAGCTCCTGATCGGGACAGAAGAGTTTATCTGTCTGGATCAGTGTGTCTCCATGCAGTACACACCCCCGCCCCCTAGTAAAACACTCCCCTCACACAGTTAACCCTTTCACTGAATAATAAAGTTAACCCTTTCCTCCCCAGTGCCATTAGTACAGTGTCAGTGTTTTTTTTTTTTGCACTGATCACTGTATTGGTGTCACTGGGGATGTCAGTGACCCCAAGTCAGTTCCCCCCCCAGTGTCAGAATGTCTGCCGCAGTCCCGCAGTCCTGCAGTCCTGCCATAAGTCGCTGATCGCCGCCATAAGTCGCTGATTGCTGCCATTATTAGTATAAAAAAAAATTTAAATCCCAGTATCTTTCCCGCCATTTGTAAACGCTATAGCTTTCACGTAAACCAATTAATTTACACGTTTTTTGTAGCAAAGACATGTCGCAGAATACATTTTGGCAGAAATTTATGACTAAATTAGATTTTTACATTTTTTTTACTGGACATGTTTTATAGCAAAAAGTCCAAAATATTGTTTTTTTCCCTCAAAATTGTCAGCCTTCTTTTTTTATAGCGCAAAAAATAAAATCGCACAGGCGATCAAATACCACCGAAAGAAAGCTCAATTTGTGGGAAAAAAAGGATGTAAATTTCATTTATGTACCGTATTGCATGACCGCGCAATTGTCCGTTAAACTAGCGCAGCGCTGTATAGCAAAAAAATGGCGTAAATTGCAGTATTTATACCATAGTTTGTAGACGCTATAACTTCCACACAAAGCAATCAATATACACTTATTGGGATTTTTTTTACCAAAAACATGTAGCAGAATACAGTTTGGCCTAAATTTATAACTAACTTTGAGTTTACTATATATTTTTTATAGCTGAAAGTAAAAAATATTGTTTTTCTTCAAAATTTTTGGTCTTTTTTTGTTTATAGCGTGAAAAATAAAAAGCGCACAGGTGATCAAATACCACCGAAAGAAGGCTCTATTTGTGTGAAAAAAAGGACGTAAATTTCGTTTGGAAGCAGCATTGCATGACCGCGCAATTATCAATTGAATTAGTGCAGCACCAAGTAGCAAAAAGAAGCCTGGTCATTAAGGGGGGTAAATCCTCAGGAGGGCAAGTGGTTAATAAATCTCCCCCATAGAAAACAATAGTTTTCTATGTGCCAAGTTCACACCAGAATGTAATTTCTCTGCATTCCAGAGCTGTGCAATACTGTGCAACATGTTTGTATAATGACGCACCACTCCTGGGTATCCTGCATGTCAGCGCACTGAATGTAGTGTCACTTTGCGCACTTCACATAAATTTCAGACATAAAAATGGGAGCTGTGTAATGGGATAAAATGCACATCACACCGCCCCCTGCCACATGTCACTGCAGGCCAAAATGGCTGCTGCACACACTAAACCACTCCAGCTTAGTGTGTAGGCATTTGTGAAGGGGTCCATAAAGGTACTAGTACATAAAAAATGTACACCCTGGGTTGATTTACCAAAGACAAGTAGGCTGTGCACTCTGCAAGTGTTTTTGCTCCAGATCTTAGTAAATGAGGTGAAGCTACACTTTGCAAAGAATACCCAATCACATGCAAGGTAAATAAACAAAACTGCATTTTTTCTTGCACATGATTGGATAATGGAAGTCAGCAGAGCTTCCCCTCATTTACTAAGCTCTGGAGCAATTGCACTTGCAAAGTGTTGTCTATTTGTCTTTAGTAAATTAACTCCTCTGTCTAAACACAGTGCTGGATTTATAAGGAGGAAAAAGGGACAACTGCCCTGACAATAGGTGCCCCCGCCCCATGCAAAAATAATATAAAACAATATAAAAAAAGCATACAATAATAAATAATAATAAAAAATAATTTTATTTTATTAAATGCATCTTATGGAAGTAATATGTCACCTGCCATCATCTGTAAAGTCTTTATTCTGGACTGGTATTTTGCATCATTTTTAAAAGCACATTTTGGCAATTCAAGTGAACCACACACAGGGCTCAGTTTCCTTAGGCTCAGTTCACACTAGTTCACACTAGCTTTGTCAGCAGGCTTTAGACAGGCATTTGGGAAGTGTTTTTAATGCTTCTCAAACGCCTAATTTCTGCACGTGGCCGCACACAGTGCTGTTCACACTGAAGCGTTAGCGCCTCGTTGCGTTGCGGCAAAACTGATGCCTCGTGTCGAGTCAGGAGGAGTTGAAGCCTCCCATTCAAGTCTATGGTTCCGCTGATGCGGTTGTGAGCTGGTTGCTGGTTAATATCATTTAACTTCATTATAGGCATTTGTGGTGCAGTTTTAACCGCGCATAGAGCGTTTGGGGAGCGTTTAGGTAGAGTTTGAGGAACGTTAAAAACACTACCCAAACGCCTGTCAAATGCTATAGGGGTGTTTGGCAAGAGTTAGAAATAAAGTCAAGTGTGAACAAGCCCTAAAACCGAATCACTTAGAATCTGGTGCAGCTGTGCATGGTCACCAATCAGTTTCTAACATTTGCAGTTCCAGGTATGGGGTGTGCACAAGGCCTTGGCTGTCTTGGGCCTTTGGACCTGGTGATTCCCCGCTGACACCCGGCAATCTCCGATTTCTGACGGGGGAGAGACATGTATGTAAACAATACAGATCTCTCCCCTGTCAGCTCCTGCACACTGCTTTGTATGGCTCTGCACAGCAGAGCCATACAAAGCAGTGTGCTTACAGTGTAAAGCACACACAGCCCACAAAGTAAAACAGCACACAGCACACAGTTAACCCTTTGATCGGGCCACTTGTTAACCCCTTCCTGCCCAGTGCCATTAGTACAGTGTCAGTGTTTTTTTTTTAGCACTGATCACTGTATTGGTGTCACTGGGGATGTCAGTGACACCAAGTCAGTTCCCCCCCAGTGTCAGAATGCCCGCTGCAGTCCCACTATAAGTCGCTGATCGCCACCATTACTAGTTAAAAAAAATTCCATTATATATACCACCATTTGTGTACGCTATAACTTTAACGTAAACCAATTCATTTACACGTATTGGGATTTTTTTTCTTTTTTAGCAAAGACATGTTGCATAATACATTTTGGCCTAAATTTATGGCGAAATTTGATTTTTTAAATTTTTTTACTGGACATGTTTGATAGCAAAAGTCAAAGATATTGTTTTTTTTTTTTGTCAGTCTTTTTCTGTTTATAGTGCAAAAAATAAAAACGCACAGATGATCAAATACCACCAAAAAAACCTCTATTTTGTGGGAAAAAAGGATGTAAATTTTGTTTGGATGCAGCATTACATGACCGCGCAATTATCAGCTAAAGTAACTCAGCGCCGTATCGCAAAAAATGGCCTGGCCAGGAAGGGGGGTAAATCCTCTGGAGGGCAAGTGGTTAAGGAATGTGGCCTGTGACTGCCGGTGTGTGTTTGCATGTGTGACTTCAGAATGAAGTTGTGGCATGTATTTTAAAAATGTGTGAATGTCATTGAGAATGTAAACACACCATGAAAGAGACCCCTGGAGTTGCTCCAGCCCCGCCCCCGATCTAAATCTAGCCCTATATGGTGCAACGTCCCATTCAAGAGGAGCCGAGGATCAAGTTAAACGAAACAAGTAAAGCTGTCCTGGGCTCTTCCGTTCAATGTCTGTTGTACGTGAAGATATGTTTATGTATATTTATTCTAATATTCCATTAGCCATAAAACCGCATTACAGGGATTTGTAATTGTAAGCAAATTATCAAGAAGCACAATTTACATGTATTGTGTGCTTAAAAGCAAACTTAATGCTCCTGTGCTCATCATGTAATAATTACAGAGCTGCCATTAGTCATAGAACATACCTAAACAGCTAATGCAATGTGACCTACTAGTTCCATCAAAACACTCTTTTTTTTGTGAAGTTTCAGAACAAGCGAAATACACAAAGAAACAGCTGTACGAGCGCTGATAAAATAAAAAGAACATATAATTCGGGTATAATATGCACTACATATGCTTGAATAGCTGCTTATGAGCAATACAGGCTATCACACTCCAGTGAATACACCTCATACCAGGCCGTAATTCCTTTTTTATTGTGCTGATTTTTTTTCAAGTTCATAATAATAAGAAATGCATTTGCCTCATTCTGTGAAATACATTTGCCACATACTGAAATAAAAGTCAATCTATTTCCTTCTCATCAGACTGAGAACATATGCATATATTTACCTTTTATTTAACCTGATTTCTGGAAAGGGACTATATGTTTTATTGAACATTTTGGGGCTTGTTTGTAAAGGTGGGAAATAACAATTTTTCATTTTACTTTATTTACAGAAAAACAGTTATATATAGTGTTTGTTGTTATCTCGATTTTTTTTATTCCCATGCTATTATAACCACAAAGGATATTTTCCTACTCTATTTCTCACTCAAACTGTTTTACTTACGTTTCAAAGTTTTTGTTTTTTTTTAATAGGTGCATGATAGAATATTTATTTAAAAAATTGCATAGCTTAATAACTCAAATTCAAAAATACATTAAAACCTTCATGATTGAAAAGACACACTCTATTAAGCCAGACATCACATTACTAAGCAATTGAGAGAACTGCTATGTCATGCATTAACATGTGTTGAATTAAAGCACCAGGAGATTAGAAGCTCCCACCACAGAAGGTGCTCCTCCACGCTCTCTGACAGTAGACTGTCCTGTGGCACCATTATTTTAATGTGGGAGTATGGACCATGCATTGGTCTTAATGACTTCAGGACCTTACACCACTGGAGTATCAGGCAGAAGATGCTGTGGGGACAGGTATGGCAGTGCGAAGGAGCAGAGGATTGGGTCAGTAGATTTTTTTTTCCATGTCCCCTAGACCAGGGGTAGGCAACCTTTCAGAGGCCGAGATCTACCTGGACAACATGGAGGAAATCAAATATCCCCAGGGAAAGGGGAGTGCCCTTTAAAAAAAATACAGCACAGTGTCCTGTGCCCCCACCCATATTAGTGTCCTCTGCTCCCCTTCACATCAACCCCTCCCGTCAGGGGCGGACTGACAACTCATGGGGCCCCCAGGCAATAGGGGATCATGGGGCCCCTGTGTCCTTGCCCAAACTCAAAAAAGCCTATGAAAAAGGTACCAGGGGCATCTCATGGGGCCCCCTACTGACCCCGGGCCCTCGGGCAGTGCCCGAGTTTCCAAATGGTCAGTCCACCCCTGCCTCCTGTAGTAGTGTCCTCTGCTCCCCCCCACAGTAGTTTCCATCCTCCCCTGCCATAAAGTAGTGTCTTCTGCCTCCTGATATCAGTGTTATACCCCCTTCACACCATCCCCCCACTATAGTGCCCTCTGCCCCCCTCCCCCACACAATAGAGTCCTCTTCCCATCCCCCTATAGCAGTGTCTTATGTCCCCCAAAGCAGCAATCTCTGTACCTCCTTACATCACCCCCCCAACTGTAGTGTCCTCTACCCCCACATAGCAGTGTCCTCTGTCACCTTCATTTCATATCACAACCCCCCTACTGTAGTGTCCTTTTCACCCCCATAGCAGTGTCTCATGCCCCCTCAAAGCAGTGTTCTCTGTCCCCTTCACCCCCACCATTGTAGTGTCCTCTGCTCCCCCAATGCAGTGTCCTCTGTCACCTTTATACACCCCCACTGTAGTGTCCTCTGTCTCCTGCACACCGTCCCCCCACTGTTGTGTCCTCTGTCCCCTGCACACCCTCCCCCCACTGTTGTGTCCTCTGCTGCCCCAACGTAGTGTCCTCTGTCTCCTTTACATCCCCTCGTAGTGTCCTCTGCCCCCCCCATGCAATATCTTCTGTCCCCTTCACACACACCCCCACTGTAGTGTCCTCTGTTACTTTTACACCTCCCACTGTAGTGTCATCTGTCCCCTTAACACCCCCCCCCCCCACTTTAGTGTCCTCTGCCTTGCAATGCAGTGTCATCTGTCCCCTTAACACCCCCCCGCACTTTAGTGTCCTCTGCCTTGCAATGCAGTGTCCTCTGTCCCCTTCACAACACCCCCAGTGTCCTCTGTACCCTTCACACCAGTGTGTAGGTAGCACTTCCCTACCTTACACTGATGTACAGCAGAGCGGGATAGAGGGTGGGGGTGGGAGCTGCAGGAGTAAACTTTTCACATTAACAAGTTTGTGATTGGTTGTTAGGACTGCCCAGGAGCCAATCACCTGCTAGTTAATGTAAAAAGTTCATTACGGCAGCTCCCGCCCCCACCCTCTATCCAGTACTGTGACTCTTCCAGCTCTCCACTTTGCAGTGAAGAGTAGAGCAACAGAGGCTGGGGGAAAAGACCTGGAATGCAAAGCCATGTCACCCGATTGACCCATTGACCACGGCAGCCAACCCTCGCCCTAGACCCAAATAAGCTATTAACCCATGCAGTGCACTGAAAGGGACAATTTTTAAGTATCCAGAGTTGGGCTTTAGGGTAGCTCATTCATTTGAATGCACAAAAAGAACTACAAAAGCTGCATGCAAAATGTTTGGCAGTACACCACAATATTCCTTAGTGCATTCCTAATAGTGCATTACAGAATGTTATTGCAGCATACAATGTGGAGTAACTCATCCTTAAAGAGTAACTCCACTTTTGTTGAGAAAAAACATTCCCCTCTTCGTGATCTATGTGCATTGCAGGGATTTGAACAAACTTTGTAGCAGATTCTTACTTTTGTTATTCTGCGTATATAACTGTATGTTTGTGTCAATGTGCAGAGTGAATCAGAATGGAAGTGATTTTATATCTGCTTGTGCACCTGCAGGGCTCTAATGAGAAAATTGGTGAGGTCTGTATCCCTTTATATGTGATTTCCCTTTAGGTGTATCTCACCAAAAACTAAATTTTTGTTGCAGGGGAAGGCCAAAATCTGATGTATATCTTAGTGCAGAGTTTTGACAAAATCAGTAAGCCAATCACAAAAGTGGGAAATTACATTTCTGGGGGATGTTCCTTACACCATCTGTATACAGAATGCCTCCAGGTTGCCATATTGCATTTGTATTTTACAGAAAAGTATAGTACTGAAGATTGAAAAGGAAAGGTCATTTTTAATAATATTTAATTACAAGAGGACTTGTGTCGCAACTGTGTACGCTACATTATTTCTTCAAATTTGCTCTCAATTTCTTTCTGCTCCTCCTCCTAGCAGAGACTTGGCAGCTCGCAGAACTACTGCTACAGGACTGCGCAAAATCACGTATATATACGTGATTTCGCATTTCCTCTGCCCTACCCGCACCGTCATTGCTGGCTACACCTTTTGAGATTCCCTGGCGGCACCCGACGATCGCCGAGGAACAGTGAAAGGGGAGCGGTCTGTGTGTAAACAACACGGATCTCTCCCCTGTCAGCATCGACATGCTGCTTTGTTTTGCTCTGCATAGCAGAGTAATACAAAGCAGTATGTTTCCCTAGTAAAACACACACAGCACACACAGTAAAACAGCACACATTTAACCCTTTGATATCCCCAGATGTTAACCCCTTCCTGCCCAGCGCCAGTAGTACAGTGTCTTTTTTATTAGCACTGATCACTGTATTAGTGTCACTGGGGATGTTAGTGGCAGTTAGTCAGTTCCCCTCAGTGTCAGAATGCCTGCTGCACTCTCGCTGATTGCCACCATTACAAGTATAAAAAAAAACAAATTCCAGTATATATACCGCCATTTGTAGACATTTTAACCATCATGTAAACCAATTCATTTACATGTATTGGGATTTAAATTTATGACGACATTTGATTTTTAAAATTTTTTTACTGGATATGTTTTATAGAAAAAAGTATTTTTTTCCAAAATTGTCAGTCTTGTTTTGTGCAAAAAATAAAAAACACAGAGGAGATCAAATACCACCAAAAGAAAGCTCTATTTGTGGGAAAAAAGGACATAAATTTAATTTGGGTACAGCGTAGCATTACCGCGCAATTGTAAGTTAAAATATCGCAACGCAGTTTAGCAAAAAATGTCCTGGTCAGGAAGGGGGGTAGATCCTCTGGAGACCAAGTGGTTAACAGATCTATATGACAGGTTCTCATTAGCCGTTTTCCATTAGTCTACTTTCACACTGAGGAGTTTTTGAAGCGTTTTTGAGTTTAAAAAAAAGTGCTTGAAAAGCTAAAAAAAAAGGTTCCCTATGTGAATGTATATCTATGTATGTTTTCACACTGAGGTGTTGCGCTTGCGGTGCGGTGTAAAAATTCCTGCTTGCAGCATCTTTGGGGTATGTTTGGGGAGTTAAAAAAAGTCCCAAAAATGCCTCTTCCCATTGAAATCAATGGAAAATGCCTGAAAAACACCTGAAAAGCTCCTCTGAGAAGCATTTTTGGTGCAGTTTTTAAGTCACGTATCCTTTAAAAACACTCAGAAAGCACAGCAAAAGCGCGGTGAAAACGCCTATGCGTTTTTGAGGCGCATCAGTGTGAAAATAGCCTTAATATCAAAATTCGATGTGACATCTAATGTGAAATGATGTGCTCCTCTTTACAATGTGATCAATTCCACCTTTGTAATCTAACACAGACTGACACTATTTTACAGGTATAGCCTTGCCTTGCATTGAACTGTAGCAGTGCAGTGCAAGTCAGACTTTGGATCAGCTACAATATATATGAGCAGAAAATGCACAAGCAGCAGAACCTGGGATGAGTTTTACAGCCATATCTGGGTAACACAAAACAAGATGATCTCAGCATTTTGCTGGTCGTCTGTAGCTCTCTGTCTGTGTCAAATGCAGTCTTATAAAATATGTATCTGGGTCACTGGTCCCTTAATAACGCTCAACCATTGGATAAGAAGAATGCAGACCTTTTCCAAATGACTTAGGCTTTAATGGATGAGCACTGGAGGGCCATCCACACTGCTAACATTGAACAGGGATAAATATACTTCTTGCAGCCTTACGGCTTCCATAAAATGAAGCTGCAAAAGATGCCATCTCAGAATGCTTCCCATGCCAAAATATATCTGGAACCAGTGTCTGTTCATGAACATTTTATCTGCTCTCTAATAATGATGTTTCTCTCAGACAAAGACTAGGCAATTACAATCTCCCGTACTAAGGTGCTTAGATGAAGTGATAATAAACAGAGAAGTGTTAATTGCCACAATTAATTCACATAAATTTTATAAATATATATATATATCTCAATTAATTAATTTATGTTGAGTACTTATATAGCGCTGTCAATTTATGCAGTGCTTTACATATATGTATTGTACATTCACATCAGTCCCTAACCCTCAAGGGGTGTACAATCTAAGGTCCCTAACTTACATTCATACATGCACATACTAGGGCCAATTTAGACAGGATCCAATTAACATATCAGCATGTCTTTGGAGCGTCGGAGGAAACTGGAGCACCTGGAGGAAACCCACACAAGAACAATGAGAACATCTAAACTCCAGGCAAGTTGGGCTGTGGTTGGGATCAGGGGCGGACTGACAATTTGCCCAAACTCAAAAAAGCCTATGAAAAAGGTACCAGGGGCATCTCATGGGGCCCCCTATTGACCCAGGGCCCTCGGGCAGTGCCCGAGTTTCCAAATGGTCAGTCCGCCCCTGGTTGGGATTTGAACCAAAGACCCTAGTGCTGCCAAGCGGAAGTGCTAACCATTTAGCCACTGTGCTGCCCCATGCCCCTCTATATATCTTTTTTTATCCTCCAAGTACCTTATTCCTGCATCGCTGTTGCATGTAAAAATGATCTCTCCCTGTTCCTTGGCATCTGCAAGGAAATATCCTTGGGAGGGGCTTCTGTTGATTTGCTGATGTATGCTCTCTACAGTATCAGTTTGTGTCTGGCCAGCCCTTACTGGTGCTGTTCCAGTCACATGACTAAAAAAACTGTTTCAGGAGAGCAATTCAAATTGCATTATAAATATAAAAATCTTAGAGGTCCCTATAAATATTTATTGATCATTAAATGTGTATTTTTTTTCTGCGTTAATATGGTGTAGGGGTAGTCAAAGATGATTGACACTTTCATTTTGTTTATCTGCATCCAAGGCTCTTTTTTACATTTGATATAGCTAATACTTATTTTTATTAAAACTAAGCTTTTTTTGTGAGTTTCTTAGTGAATTTGAGTGAATGTAACCAATCAGCATACTATATCTGCCCCCATAGTTTTTATCAATAGGGGGACACGGAAGAGGATGGAGGTGGGGGTGGGGGATGTCATTTATCATTTATAAGAATAATAATTTATCTGGAGTGTATACACCCACATGTGTGACTATATAGTCACATGGGCTGTACAGATAGGAAAAAGGAGGAAATGAAGAGCTTAGAAAGTAACTGAAATATGAGCATGCTCAGTAGAGGACACCTGCTGGTCTACACAATCTCAGCCTGCAATGGGGACACAGAGAAGATGGGAGGGACAGCTGAAGGCAAAATCAATCAGGATCACTCCACACAAAACAAATGCTTTAGTTGCTTTGTGAGTATGCACATTCTGCTATATAGCATGGAATATGAGTTGACACTTTAAATGGCACTTTAAATGGAGTGATAGTGTGCAGTAGCTGCAGACTAGTTATAGCTTTTACCATAATCGTTGGTATCTCTAGTAATTTAGATCTGGTAGGATTTATTAAGGGATATTCATGTGCTAATGAAATACCAAAAAGGTTCAAATAATATACAAAATTGTAATGTAGCTAACATGTAGCTCACAATCTTCAACAGCTTTGGTTTCAAGGAAGGAAAGCAAATCCCTTGAATGCATGACCCATTTAGCCCAATGAGGAGCTCAACTCTGGGTTAACTAATTCCATGTTTTTTACACAGGCAACCAAGGGAGCGGTATAAACAGATGGTTGAGCTGTAGTTTTATTGCATTCCATCTGCCCCCCTAAACACAGAAGTGGAGCTGTACACATGCTGCTGCAAAAATTAAACAGCATGTCACGTGGTTGTCAAGTGATGGGTTGGCATTTTGAGGGTTAAAGTAGGCATGAGGAAGCAAAATTGCCACCTTGTTGCCTATCAAATGCCATCTCAAAAGGAATTTGCTGCGTATCGCCTTTCAGAGGGGCGATAACAATAGCCACAGGTGTGAACGAGCCCTTATTAAAAAGACAGCTCTGGCTGCAATGCTTACCCTTAACCCAGAGCTGTTGACATTGTACATCCTCACCACCAGAAGTTCTTATTCTTCTGGGTTAATTGGAAGGCTGAGCACACACTGTGGGTGCAGGGTGTCATGACCTCGCCCCCTCAGGACTCTTAATTCAGATTTTATTGGTGCACAGAGCAATGGTGACTTCATCATGTCAGCACCACTATATAGGCCCAGCCCGGAGAAGAGGTGAAGAGGAAGAGGACTCTGCAGAGTCAGGTGACTAGCCTAAAGACTTTGGAAAAGGTAAGCTTACAAAACTAAAACACAGAAGGCAAAGTAAAATCCGAATTTTCTGGGCTAGTTACTTAAAGCTGAACTCCATACAAATAGCTAAATACACAAATTAGACCTGTTTACCTGCCAAAGGGATTTGTATTTCTTTTATTTAGCCCTGGTTCACACTGATGCAGTTTCTGCGCAATTTCTGCACCGCATCATAATCGCTCCCCATTCATGCAAAATGCTGCGGGTGTGTATGTTAACTTAACAACACCCTGAAAACGGTTTGCAATACACGGTGCGATATGCAGAATCGGATCGCATGGCTGTGAATACCAGTGCGATCCAATTCTGATGAGGACAAAAAAAAGGGTCCTGCACTATTTTGGTGTGAATGTGGTGCAATGTGAGCTATACAAAATGTATGGGTCAAATTGCATTGCACGGAAATCTCATGTGATTTGCACAGGAATGCGGTGCGGTTCCTGTACGAATCACATGCGAAGTACCCAGTGTAAACCAGGGCTTATTCTTGAGATTTATACATCTCCAGGGGTGGACTGACCATTTGGAAACTCAGGCACTGCCCGAGGGCCCGGGGTCAGTAAGGGGCCCCATGAGATGCCCCTGGTACCTTTTTCATAGGCTTTTTTGAGTTTTGGCAAGTACACAGGGGCCTCATTATCCCCTATTGCCCGGGGGCCCCATGAGTTGTCAGTCCGCCCCTGTACATCTCTCTGACACAGAATAGCCCTGTCTAGCAGGAAAAGGGACCTGATCTTCTCCATTGCAGTTTCATTTTTACTAACAGGTTTCTGGCCCACCCTGTGATTAGGCAGCGAAGGAGAAGCAGAATGCTGATGAGTTAATCTCTCTGTCACTCTGCTCTCTCCTTCTATCAGCATGCTCCTTGCACTGCATCACAGCCATTTTGCCTATTTTACTGATTCTCAGGGACTGCAGAAGGTTGATACCAAGTAGAATTCAGGTATTTACGTTGCTCACATTTGGAAAAAAGAATGTCATGATTTATTAATGAATAAAGGGCTGCATTAAACAGGTTCTCAAGGCAGAAAGTTTTTTTTTTTTTACCTTAATGCATAGAATGCAGAATGTAGAAAATCCTTCTGCTTGCAGCCCCCCTCCAGCCCCCTTTATACTTACCTGATTTCGATCCAGTGATGTACACGAGAGTGGCTCTCTCTGCTCTCTCCCTTCTCATTGGCTTAAAGCCAATGGCTCCCGTTGCTGTCAAACACAGCCAGTGAGCAGGGAGCAGGGGCGGGGACAAGCCTCACTCTGAGTGTCAATGGCCACCTCAGGAGCAAGCATGTATGAGTGCCCCCACAGCAAAAGGGTTGTTATGGGGGCATTCAGTGTGGGGGCAGTCAGAAGCAGCAGAGGGGGACCTGAGAAGAGGAAGATCAGTGCTGCTCTCTGCAAAACCATTGCAGAGAGCAGGTAAGTAAGACACATTTGTTATTTAAAAATATATCTGACCCTTTACAATCACTCTAATTTGTGTATTTTGTATTTTCCTGGAGTTCAGCTCTGAGGGTCAGCATGACAGCCAGATAAAATCACTAAAGTAAATATGGATTGGTTGAGTTCATGCAATTTGGTCTTTATACCGTTATTGAATAAGTCTAATGATCTCACACATTGATAAGTGTTATAGTAATACCGAATAAGCACCCGGGCTCTCTACAGCCTTGTTCAATTTAATGCAGCAACTTTTCCTTTTGTGCTGACTAATGCACCGTGTACCTATCATAGCCACATCGCAGATTGGTACTTGTAGCCATTGCTGCAAATACATTTAATATGACAGAGCAATTGTAAGCTGAGGCATGCAGAAAATGAGGGGCTCTCGTCAGTTTGGCCCGTCAGTCACATTCCTTCGTTTCAGCCTCCAGAATGATATTTTCCATGTATATTGGCAGCATTGTTTTGTGTGGAAAACACGCGGCTTTCAACTCTGAACCAAAGCAATTTTATTTTGCTTGCATCAGAGAACACATGATATTCCAAAACGTGAATTGGAGAAGAGATGATGAAGGACGATCCCTGTTCTATGCTTCTGTAGAGTGAACAGTTATCTTTATCACAGGTTATTTGCTTGTTCCTTTGACAAAAAAGTGCAATGGAATACAAATAAGTGAATAGGTATTTAACTCCTTGTCGCTGACGGCACGCAAATATGTAGGCTCTTGGCGGCCGAGCCATGATGCTGAGAGGCCACATATTTGTATTCCTGATATAAACAAACATGTGCCGAGAGCGCATGCCCTGCGCCTTCCCATCACAGTGACTGGCGCCTCATGGAAAGCTCCTGATCGCAACTTGCGATCAGGAGCTTTCCAATCATGTGACCGCTGAGATAGACAATCCTGGTGGTCACATGACCCAAAACGTGTCCCTCCTCCCAGCATCAGAAACCCCTTAAAGAGCCAGGAGGCACCAGTGCAAAGGGGTTACATAGTTACATCAGTCCAGCTTGATCCACCAGCCACCAGTATGGAACAAAAGAAGTCCAGAAGATGAGGTATACATCAACTGAATATTGGCATAATCCCTTCTGCTATTAATCAAGGACGGATTCTTGATAATAGATCCGGAGATATCCACAAGAGGTGTAAGCCCCTTAACATCCCTAGCGGTATGATTATTTCAGATTTTTGGTGCTGAAAGCGGTACCATTATTTTGCATGGAAATATGTAGTTTTTTTATTGTAGGCCTGTAATTTTTAGGAATAACTCACTGAAATCTGTCCGAACAAGAGGCTAGTAAACATTCTGGATAGGATAAAACTTGAAACACGAAATCATAAATTATAATTTAATAAATAATCATAAAAAAATAATAATATACCGTAATAATAATAAATTTAATTCAATAATATAATCAAACCAAAAACACTGAAATTTGAAATAAAGTTCGCACATCACTGAGCAAAGTTAGAGAATCGTTTTCAGTGTCTGATGACGAATTTCCCCACGAATCATTATCACTCAATTCTGCAAGTGGTTCTGATTTACTATCGCTGTTCTCTAGCTGGTCTAAAACCGATTTTTACCTAAAGGGACACTTTTTGGACGCCATGGACTTTTCTGAGTTTCCAGGCAGAAAGAACAGTCAAAATGCAAGCAGGGCACAGGACAAAGCAGTAGGGACAAAATGTATGTGAAATGCTTTGAAACAGCAACGTTTTGCTATGTAATAATCGTTTTTAAAAAAAATGACATTTTTTTAAACTTTCAAATTTTGCCGCCGCTTCCGGCGCCCGTACGTCCCGACGTCAGAGGGACCGGAACATGGAAGCCAGATGCCGGCATCGGCCAGAGGAGATGGCCGGGGAGGCTGCAGGGGACACATCGCGGGAGCTAAGGACAAGGTAAGCGCTGCAGGGAATCCCTGAGCAATGCCGCATGGTAAGCCCGAGTGTAGCTCAGGGTTACCACTTTTGGTACTGAAACTTTACACCGAGCTACACTCGGGAATACCGCCAGGGAGGTTAAAGGGAAAGGTGCATTATGGATTTGGAAATTTTAGTTAGATCCACAGTATACAGAGGACCCTTGACATGGGAAAATGACTTACACATGTATTTGCAAGTGTGTGTAAACAAAACCCTCTGTTTTTAATACAAACTGTTGGACAGGGCCAAATTGGTTGTTTTGCAGGTTGGCTGGTAAGTGTTGCTGGGAAATCCTTTGTTTGCGATGTGCATTGCTTTTCCATGTGCACCTTATTGCTAAGGTTGGTTATAGGTTGGGGCGGTTGACATTCTTTGTGTAATTGGCTAATTGGGACACAGGCCGTGGTGTATTTAGGTTTTGGGCTGCCCTAGGCAATCGCCCCCCCACCCACCTGACATTGACCAACACCCCTGCCCCCCCCAACTCAGAGAGAAAGTCACTCACCTTTACAGCTCTAGACATCCCTGGGAACAAGAGTCGGGCTCTGCATACACCATCAAGCAGTCCCACCTGGTCTCCATGCTGCAAATGTCCCTTTTTCCAGGGGGCAGTGTTGCCCCCCTGAAAAATGCCTCCCTAGGCAACCACCTTGTTTGCCTTGTGGTAAATACATCCCTGAACACATGGACGCACTGGATGCCCTTGCGTCCTGTCATTTTGGTATAGCTGGGCGTCACGTGCGTCCCTGTACCTTTAAAGAGGGATGGGCTTCTCCAGGCACACCTACCCTTAACCTATCCATTGATGCATGTGCTCCTACAATGGAGGCTTTGGAAATTTTAGTTAGGTCCACATTATACAGAGGACCCTTGACGTGTGACTGTGGCTTATGCATGTATTTGCAAATGTGTGCAAACAAAACCCTCTGGTTTGCAAACTGTTAGACAGGCCAAATTGGTTGTTTCGCAGGCTGGCTGGTAAGTGTTGCAGAGAAATTATTTGTTTGTGATGTGCATTGCACTTCCATGTGCATAGGATGGGACGGTTACCATTTTTTACATTATAACCTATATGTTTGTGTAGATCCACTATTTAGGTGAGCCCACAGAGTGAAAGGTGCTGGAGCTTACTCAGCACATTTATATGAGAGGTAGACATGCACACATCTGGTGGCAAAACATGGATAACAGAATTGTTTTTTTATATACAAGGATAAGCAAAGGGCATTTGATTTATACACTATGCTTGCACTGTGGACATTTATTGTTTATTGATGGACACTTAAATAAGAATCTTTATTAGGGTGGTCTTATTTTGAGTTAGTATTGAATTGAGTATATATCCATATAATAGGTGGTATACAAATATATGATTTTTTCAACTGTTGCACTGCACTTTAAATATATATATTATATGTATATACCAGGGGTCACAAGGCTTTAAAAAAAAAAAGGGACAGTTTACTGTCCTTCAGACCTTAAGGGGGCAAGATTGTGTCCAGTGGGGGTAGACAATGTGTAGTGCCCCATCATTGGTATCAGTGGGAGGAACAGTGCCCCATCTTTGGTATCAGTGGGAGAAATAGTGTCCCATTGTTGGTGTCAGTGGGAGGAATAGTAGCCCAAGGGCTGGATTAAAACATGGAAAGGGCCACATCCAGCCCTCAAGCCACAGTTTGGAGATCACTGGTATATACCATACATGGTCAATACCCCTTTTGCTGATTTCCCTCTATTCCTGTTCTGGTGACAGCCCAAAACTTGGGATTTCACTTTCATTCTTAGCGATAATGGTAAACAGGACAAACAGAGAAGGTGAAGCTCCTGAATAGGGACACAGGCAGGAAGAAAAACTGGCAGGTGTTCTAATCCTTCTCCACACCATAACTAGAAAAAAAATTGCCTTTGGTTATACCTTACCATTGAGAAGATGTTCCATTTTTACCAACTAGACTGGTATAATATCAACAAGGTGAAACGTTTACTCTCTTGCTACCATAACCTATATTTAAAAATGAAACAGCTTGCAAGAGACCCTTTGCATTGTGGTAACACGTGCATTACCACAATGTGCAGCAATTCATGCTACGTGTGTTGTGGTATCATTGGCAGTAATTCATTTTGAATGGCACCATGACACACTAAGGCAATGCACATGTGTTTCTGTGCTCTACAACCATAGTGCACGGCAGTGCTTTGAGTTACAAAAATTTTAAGACATTTTTCTATATTGGTTGCCCAGTCTCTTTAACGGGGTACTTTAAGGCAACATGCATTAGCATGCAACATACAATGCATTACCACACATGTGTTAACATGCCACAGAGATGTTCACACTATGCTGTTGTGGCAACGTGCGCCTTGGCACGTCATGCAATTGGTGTGATGCCAACCCAATGCACCTCATGGTGACCGTGCATGTGGTGCACTGCCAGAATATAATGCATGCACTATTTTTTGGCAGCACACCTTACCACAATGCACGGCAGTGTATTGATATGCTGTGCCCTGCAAGTCATGTTCATGGCAAGGTACATTGTGTTACTATTCAGAATGAAGGAATTGCAATCAAGCTAATGTAACAGGTAACGTAATGCAAAGGAACAATGAGCTTTACCACACCAAGGTGTGAATGGACCTTAATCGTTAATTTGCTTTGTTTTAGAACCCTTTATTAATACTTATAAATTATGTAAAGCCCGCTGGGGCAGCTGTTTTTTTCTTATTATATGTAGGCCGAGCTTACTGCTCATAAATGCTAAACATCAACTATGCTTTTAATTCCTTCTTCTCCCTTAACGTAAACCTGTGAGTCTGCTCAGACAGAAGCAAACTTTGTAGTCAATTGATTTAATCTTACTCATTCTATAGACGAGCACTACAATAACAAAACCCAATCAAAATACATTTCCTATAACCCCAAAGTGTTATGCATACACTTTACAATCAAAACAATATATAGCAATTGTGTTAACAATGTGAATAAAGTATTATTACAATGCAATCAATAAACTTCCCATATTAAACAGTACTATAACAAAAGTGCAGTGCTAAATAACCAAAGATGTCTAAAATACCATGAAAGAAATACGACTGTATAACTCAATCTAAATTATACAGAAAAATATCATAAACACCTCATTAAAAAAAATGTATAGTATGATAGTACCCCAATAAAATAATGGACATACAAAGAATGTTCAATACAGATGAGTGTCACCATGAATCAAAGTAAAAAATACAAAAATGTGTGAAAATGGTGATCACAGACTAATGGATTAGAAACCTTCACAGTAGATCTTTCACCAATCAAAAAAAGAAGAGAGCTTCGATGTATGCATGTGCACCTTACCAAATAATCTGACCACTTGTAAACAATGGTCATATGCACTTTTTTTAGCTAAACACCAGGATGCCGCTGGATCCCATACAACTACTCTCCTCCAAAACACTCCAAATGGTGTCCATAGGATTATACATAGAAAAAAGAAGAATCTCTCATTGTGTAGTAAAACCAACTTCCAATTTAATCATAAATTAAAAATACTCATAATTCACAAAAATATCAAGGGCAGTATTGAATATGAGTGTCAGAGCATCTAAACCTCCCGTAGTTGGAGTGAGGGCACTTCTGAGTTTCGACTCGGGTGATAGCGTCACCTCCTCTGGCCCAGCCTTATTTTCTTTTCACAGATGTATACGACAAATAGTTTGGACAAATGTGCAGAGATTAGAACTTAGTTGGTATAAAAGGTCTCAAATGGGAACCTTGACATCAAAGAGCCATACAGTATAGTCAGTGAATGTAATACTACAGAAAGAGCCTGCACACATGCAACAGGAGATGGTTGTAGATGATGGGTTTGGTACAAGGGATTGTCAGAGGCTGTGGGCATACTACAGGCATTGGTCAGAAACTGTAACTAAGCTATAGGAGTTGCACAGGTACCTGGTATCCTGTGATGCTCTTCTATAGAAGGCAGAGTCTGTTTGGTATCTGTCAGTTTCCTCCTCACTCCTACAGTGATTATTCCTGGTAGTTCTCTTCTCATAGCCTGGGCAGTCATTTCACCCATTTGAGGGACTGGATCCATAGGATATCTCTTACTTTTCCTAGTCTGCTTCTGGCATAATGATTTTTTTTTTGTGTAATTTATCACTTTTTCATTAAATGCATGACCTCAAGCTTACTTATTGAGTTTTTTGTGCCACTCTTCTCTGTTCTGTTCATTAATCTTTCAGTGCCTGTGCTGTAAACTTCAAAATTAGTTTCTCCACAATGCTTATAGCTACAGATATTAATGTGACTTGTTTTAAAGGGATTTTACAGTTAGATTAGAAAATATAAATACTTTGACGTGCATGATCTAGTCACTTTAACACTTGATGTAGAGGGCCTAGTGTACATGCTGACTTCTATGTAGTCGCATAACCACTGGTTAGGTGGAATAAGGCTGCCTACCTTCAGCAGAAGAATATATTTGTTTCTCACTGATTTTGCTGAGAGTCATCCATATTTGCATAGGCATGCAGGGGTTGTACAGTCCTCTGTCTTAAGTGGAAAGCGACATAAAAAAAAAAACATTAAATAGGAGCAAATGGTTTGTGTACTTTAATAATTTGCTAAAACTGACCAGTTTGCTTTCTAGTTTAACCTACATATCACTTTTTTCTTTCTTTTCATATGACAGGTGACTGAGAAGCAAAGCTTATTACAGAAGTTGCTGCATACTGTTAAAAATCCTCTGAGGACTCAACAGATAACCTGTACTGTCCATTCCTGTTTGACCCTGGTCCAAATCAGGAACAAGCAATGTTGTATGTCTATCATACACGCAGGACCTTTGGGATTGTATTCTTAGTCATGACATGAAAACTAGCTTTGATAAAGCTCACTCCTGTTCTGTACACTGAAACTGTCAGAATGCATTTCTGTTTTGTTAGCATAAAACATTTGTATAGTGACCACAAAACAATACTGTTATTTAAAATTTAGGATGTCCTTCGGAAAAGTGTTTTTTATTCTCAAGTCTAGCTTTCAAGTATCCTTGGCAGATCGTGTTTTTTTAAGATTTTGTCTCATGGGGAAGAGCTGTGATAAATACCAATTGTCCATGGTGTATGTGTCACACCAAGGGTCATGGGGAAAAAAAGCTAACAGATAACAAAATAAATGGAGGCAAGATCCTCCACTGTACAAAGGTAGAGATGAGTGAGCAATAGAAAATCTGCTCTGTCATCAGTGTGGAGACCATAATTCAATCTGTAGTGTAAATCTTAAACCCAATTGGTGTTAAACCACTTACTTGTTCACTCCGTGGAATGATGGTAGCATAGTTCTTTCTTTTTGCACAGTGAAGTCACACAGGGGGTACCCTACATTCTCTGAGGTTATGCTTGTTGCCACGTGTACAAGCTCTAGCCTCACCATCAGTAGATCCAGTGAACACCAGATCCCTTTACAGGTTTTTGGTAAGTCTGAATGCCCATGAAGCCTTGTCTGCTGTAATTGGGTTGATCCAGGTCAATTCTTAAACTTGGTGATCTATCTGCCCATCAAAAGCGACTGTGAGCATATGGAGGAGGGACCATTTTCTGTTTTGATTACCACTAGAGATGAGCGAATTTTTCAAAAATTCGATTCGGCTGATTCGGCGAATTCCAGGAAGAAATTCGATTCGATGCGAATTAATTCGCTACGAAGTTAACTTATAAAAAGGGTTTCTAGGCTTCAGAGAGCCTTTAAATTAGTGCAGAACACTGTACCTTTAATTTAAATGCCCTTGGAGATGAGGAAGGAGAAGGAGAAGGAGAAGGAGAAGGAGAAGGATGAGAAGAAGGAGAAGGAGAAGGATGAGAAGAAGGAGAAGGAGAAGGATGAGAAGAAGGAGAAGGAGAAGGATGAGAAGAAGGAGAAGGAGAAGGATGAGAAGAAGGAGAAGGATGAGAAGAAGGAGAAGGATGAGAAGAAGGATGAGAAGAAGGATGAGAAGAAGGAGAAGGAGAAGGAGGAGAAGGAGAAGGATGAGAAGAAGGATGAGAAGAAGGAGAAGGATGAGAAGAAGGAGAAGGATGAGAAGAAGGAGAAGGATGAGAAGAAGGAGAAGGAGAAGGATGAGAAGAAGGAGAAGGATGAGAAGAAGGAGAAGGATGAGAAGAAGGATGAGAAGAAGGAGAAGGATGAGAAGAAGGACAGTTCTGTGACAGTTTCTGTCTATTTCTGACAGTTCTGTGACATTCACTCCATACAGCGGTTTCAACCGCTGTATGGAGGGAATGTCCCAGAACTGTCAGAAATAGTCTATTTCTGACAGTTCTGGGACATGTATGGAGGGAATGTCCCAGAACTGTCATAAATAGTCTATTTCTGACAGTTGTGGGACATTCACTCCATACAGCGGTTTCAACCGCTGTATGGAGGGAATGTCCCAGAACTGTCAGAAATAGTCTATTTCTGACAGTTGTGGGACATTCACTCCATACAGCGGTTTCAACCGCTGTATGGAGGGAATGTCCCAGAACTGTCATAAATAGTCTATTTCTGACAGTTCTGGGACATTCACTCCATACAGCGGTTGAAACATTGTATCTATTTGTTTCCATAAATGGATCCATTTATGGAAACAAATAGATACAATGTTTCAACCGCTGTATGGAGGGAATGTCCCACAACTGTCAGAAATAGTCTATTTCTGACAGTTGTGGGACATTCACTCCATACAGCGGTTTCAACCGCTGTATGGAGGGAATGTCCCAGAACTGTCAGAAATAGTCTATTTCTGACAGCTGTGGGACATTCACTCCATACAGCGGTTTCAACCGCTGTATGGAGGGAATGTCCCAGAACTGTCATAAATAGTCTATTTCTGACAGTTCTGGGACATTCACTCCATACAGCGGTTGAAACATTGTATCTATTTGTTTCCATAAATGACATTCTGCAGATACACTTAGAGGAGCTCTGCAGATACACTTTTTGCCGGCTTGGAATTATTCTTATTTTCATCCTACTTCTTCTTCTTCTTCTTCATCCTCATCCTCATCCTCTTCTTCTTCTTCTGAGGATGAGGATGAAGAAGAAGAAGAAGAAGTAGGATGAAAATAAGATTAATTCCAAGCCAGCAAAAAGTGTATGTGCAGAGCTCCTCTAAGTGTATCTGCAGAGCTCCTCTAAGTGTATCTGCAGAATAGAGGAACTCTGCACATACACTTTTTGCCGGCTTGGAATTATTCTTATTTTCATCCTACTTCTTCTTCTTCTTCTTCATCCTCATCCTCTTCTTCTTCTTCTGAGGATGAGGATGAGGAAGAAGAAGAAGAAGAAGAAGTAGGATGAAAATAAGATTAATTCCAAGCCGGCAAAAAGTGTATGTGCAGAGCTCCTCTAAGTGTATCTGCAGAGCTCCTCTAAGTGTATCTGCAGAATAGAGGAACTCTGCACATACACTTTTTGCCGGCTTGGAATTATTCTTATTTTCATCCTACTTCTTCTTCTTCTTCATCATCCTCATCCTCTTCTTCTTCTTCTGAGGATGAGGATGAGGATGAAGAAGAAGAAGAAGAAGTAGGATGAAAATAAGATTAATTCCAAGCCGGCAAAAAGTGTATGTGCAGAGCTCCTCTAAGTGTATCTGCAGAGCTCCTCTAAGTGTATCTGCAGAATAGAGGAGCTCTGCACATACACTTTTGCCGGCTTGGAATTATTCTTATTTTCATCCTACTTCTTCTTCTTCTTCTTCTTCATCCTCATCCTCTTCTTCTTCTTCTGAGGATGAGGATGAAGAAGAAGAAGAAGAAGTAGGATGAAAATAAGATTAATTCCAAGCCGGCAAAAAGTGTATGTGCAGAGCTCCTCTAAGTGTATCTGCAGAGCTCCTCTAAGTGTATCTGCAGAATAGAGGAACTCTGCACATACACTTTTTGCCGGCTTGGAATTATTCTTATTTTCATCCTACTTCTTCTTCTTCTTCTTCTTCTTCTTCATCCTCATCTTCATCCTCTTCTTCTTCTTCTGAGGATGAGGATGAAGAAGTAGAAGAAGAAGAAGAAGTAGGATGAAAATAAGAATTCCAAACCGGCAAAAAGTGTATGTGCAGAGTTCCTCTATTTCTGACAGTTCTCTGACAGCTTCTTCACATGTACAGCGGTTGAAACATCTGTATCCTAAATGGAAACTAATAGATACAATGTTTCAACCGCTGTACATGTGTTCCTTCTGTCAGAGAACTGTCAGAAATAGCGGAGCTCTCTGCAGGGACACTTATGCCGGCTGATCGGGAAAAATCCGATTCGCGCACCCGAAGTAGGCAAATATTCGGATTCGACGCGAATCGAATTTTTCCTGAAATTCGTATCGAATTCCGGTTCGCCTGGTTCGATTCGCTCATCTCTAATTACCACTCATTTTAGAATGGACAACTTTCATGACAATTTATTGAAATCCTTAACTTTTGATCAAAGATTGAAGGGGAACTCTGTTCATACTATCTTGGGCCCCTTTGATGTTCATCACCATTAGTCAGTATTAAAAAAAAGACTTGATTGTGAATCGGGGTGATTTGGTAGAGGGGGAGTTTAGTAAATATTTTGCAGTCTGCTTCTAGATGGCTTGCTTATCACTGAAAAGGTACAAGAACCCTTGGGGATCTTTACTTGCTCAAAAAATTGCAACCATTGTATCTTAAAATGTAAAATGTCTGTCTCTCATGGAATTATTAATATATTTTAATAGATAATGCAACAGATGGCCTTATACTTGTTAACAAATACAGGGCAGTCAGTTAGATTTGCTGTTCTCTACTTTGCATATATACTTGTCATATTGGCATAGTTCCTTCTTGCCAAAGTTGGCCCTCACTTGGAAATGATACAGTATCTACATTACAGTATGTTGTGCCAGCAACACCTGTCCATTTACCTTTGTAAAGGGCAAACTTTGTTATTCATTGTAGCCTTTTCCTTACTGATGTCACAAACACTAGTAGTGTCAGCTTCCTCATTTTACATGCTCCATTAAACGTAAATTACATTTCATAGCCCTCATACAGTTACAGTGAACCTTTGAAGACTATGTTGACAATAATGCTAAATTTTAGATATCTTTTAGTGCCTGTAAGTACTTTGAATTAATCTTTAGATACATTTCTGCATGCCCTAGGATTCAGGGATCCCTGACGTACATTGTACATTGTTGTACAACTTCTACTTAGACAATGATTTGAAGACTAACATAGGTACATGCAGGCACAGCAAGTTACCAGCAGTTTAGCTTTTTGTTAAAGTAGAAACATTTTAGGACCTCCCTTTTGGGGTTGTGCCACTCCAATAAGGTGAAAAAGTAGGCTCTGACTGCCTGGTCCCCCAAATAGGCCATTTCTAATCAACATATGTAACAATTTAGTGTGCTGCACAGGTAGTACGCCTGCTACTGGAAGTAAAAAATAATTTAGCAATCAAGTATTTTCCCCACAGAAAGGATGTAATATTGGCAAAATTCAGCTGTTTTCATCCAAGACTGCACATAAATTCTCAAAAAGCATAATTTATTTGAAATTCTCTTTTAGTATTTCATTTCTCAACAGTGAGGCACTCAAAGTTAAATGTTCTTCTTGGAGCCCATATTTCTCTTTTGTATACATGTCACTTTATTCTGTTAAGTACTCCCTTTTTTCCTGAAAGGTTGGGAGATTACATGTAATATTCTATTTTCTACCAGAAGTGGATAGACTTAAAAGCAGGCTTTTGAAATATCCGTAAATGGTCATTTCTAATTCTTTAAACATCATTTGTTTCTTTTTACCATAACTAACTACTGATTAATCCATCACCAACATTATATATGCAGTTACCTTCAAAAATGCAAATGACGCCCAATTACATATAATCTAGTTAGCAATAAAATATCACTTATTTGAAAGCTGAATACTTATATGGTCTTCTTAACAAAAGCAGTGCATTTAACATAATTGTCATTGTTTAAGCCATCAGAGCAGGTTATAGGGTGAGTCCATGAAATCTGTTATTTCAGTTCATGGTTAACATTGAAGATTGATTCACCTACACTAGCAGTCTCATATATTTTGTACAGTAGCTGATACTGAGCACTACTGGTATAGAGCCAAATTAATAGTGACCTGTAAAGTATTAAAAATTAACAAGGATGATGACAATATTATCCAGAATAATAAGAAGGATTTTATTATCCACTTGAAAGGAGTTAAAACCATTGTTCATAGTCATATATCCCATGTAAACAAAGGAAAAAATGGGCGGTATAGCCCACAGGATTCCTCTCCACCATCTCCTGCACCCTGGTCCAGATGTACGTTTCCTCAGCAGCAAGCCAATTTTATTGACAACATTCACACATTTGGAATATGCCACCCACTTTTTCCTTCGTTTACATTGGACATATGACTATGAACAATAGTTTTAATTCCTATTGATATGGATAATAAAATCCTTCTTTTTTTACTCTCTATAATATTGTCATCATCCTTGGTAATTTTTAATACTTTACTGGTCACTATTAATTTGGCTCTATACCAATAGCACTCAGTATCAGCCAGGGGCAGACTGACCATTTGGAAACTCGGGCACTGCCCGAGGGCTCGGGGTCAGTATGGGGCCCCATGAGATGCCCCTGGTACCTTTTTCATAGGCTTTTTTGAGTTTGGGCAAGGACACAAGGGCCCCATGATCCCCTATTGCCCGGGGGCCCCATAAGTTGTCAGTCTGCCCCTGGTATCAGCTACTGTTCTATTCACATATGTCTCCTATGGTTTATTGAGCAGCTGTAGTTATAGCCTTCACAAGCTACAAGACCTCATTTTTGGTTACTAGCGCCCAAAGAAGTTTGTCAATTACTTTCATATATTTTGTAGTGTCCAGTGGTCAGATCTCTGTGTCAGGATTCTAGATCTGCTCACCTAACCTGTATGTTATGATGGGGCATCAGTGGCATAACTATAGGGGTCACAGGAGGCACAACTGTGACCCAGCCCCATGCTGCAGAGGGACTGTGTGGCTCCCTTGTCACATTTGTTTAAACCTGGATAGGTGGGGCGGCAGGGCAGCATATAGAAGAAGCGATTTCCTCCTGCAGCTACTGAAAGTCCTACAGGAGCCATGAGAAAGATTGTTTCTTCTGCAGCCCCTCCTATCCAGCCTGTGCAACAATTCCGTGAGCAAGATCTGACATTGATAAAAGAAAAGCAGTCAGCTAGGACCACCAGCTCCATCTCCAGGCTCCATCCCTGACTCTGGCTCCCGCTTCT
This sequence comes from Staurois parvus, assembly GCF_062004578.1. Lineage (NCBI taxonomy): Eukaryota > Metazoa > Chordata > Amphibia > Anura > Ranidae > Staurois > Staurois parvus. The sequence goes on along the minus strand of NW_028318132.1, from coordinate 5,279,102 downwards.
TACTTCCAGGCTGCTCCTGCCGCTGCACAAGGTAAGAAAAACGCTAGCTGCCACTAAGCAGCTGCTTCTGGTAACCTGCACATTCTCTGCCACAGCAGAGTCTAAAAGAATACAACGTGCCCAGCACCTGAACCAGAATAGTGTGTCTAGGTGTCCCACTGTCACATTACCCCTCCCTCCTACTGACCCCCTCTCCTTTCACATGTCCTTCCCTCCTGCCACACTGCCCTTTTCTCCTGTCACAATGCCCCCCCTCTCCTGTCATACTGCCCTCTCTGCCCCTCTTCTGTCACACTGTCCCCCCTCTCCTGTAACAATGCTCCACTCCCCTGTCATACTACCCCTCTGCCTCCCTCTTATGTCACACTGCCCCCCTCCTGTCACACTGCCCAGGTACCCTTCTTAAAAGTGATGGCTGCATTATTTTTGTTTTTTAGACTTTCTTTCTTTTATTTTCATCTGGTGTTCCAGGCTGTATGTCTGTTATTTTTCAACAGAACAAGCTCTCCTGAAGATGTAGCAGTTAGAGGGATATGACAAACCATCTCCCGCTGACAGGGGTGCTTACAATGATCAGCTTTTATTTATTTATGTAAAACCTTCATCCCGAAAGAAAAGAAAACTGTTTGTTTATATACTTATAAAAGTATCAGCTGGAGTTTGGCTTCAGTTTGTTAGTGTATTTAAATCTGCTACTGCATTTAACACTCCCCTTCCCCAAGACTGAAGATGCCTCTTGTGCTCGTTCATCTACAGCTGGGGCACTATAATACAGGATGTGTGTTACTGTGTGTGGCAGGTTTGGCAGGAAGATGGTGGTGGTGGGTGGAGTGGCAAAATGCACCTTTGCCTGTATGGACAAAAATCCATCTACTAGCCCTGTATGATGCAGTTGACACTTGTTTCCTGCTTCTCCTGTGTGCTCCCTGCCCCCCCCCCCTGCAGGGCTGCCGAATCCCCCCTCCTCTTTCCTGCTGGCTGCTGTGGGGGAAGCTTTCAGGATAGAGAGTGGGGGAAGGGGTCGGTAAATGTGTCACTTACCCTTCCTTTCTGAATGGACACAGTGAGTGATTGGTACCGTGAATGAGTGGGAAGCTCTGTACAGAGTTATTCCTGTACATTAATTCTGTATAGCTGAGAATGCAAAGATAGAGATTGAGGGTTGTGTCCTCAATTTCCTTTCTCTGTCTCGAAGTGGAAACATCAGTGGTATGTTTAGACCCCTAATATCTCACCAAAGGCCCCAAACAGGGCTCCTAAAAAATTGTAAAAAATAATTTAAAAAAAAGAAATAAATAAATATAATAACATGGTAAAACATAATTACAAAAATAAATTAACAAAATTAAAAACTACCGCCCTCCTTTGCTGCCATACTGAGCACATCCACTGCATTACTGACAAAGTACACGGCCATAGTGCCTCCATTCACTGCTCTACTGACACTATTCACAGTCCTACTGACGCCACTGGCAGAATTACCAAGGTTGCAAAGGTCTCAATTGCGTCTGGGCCCTGGCGATCTGCCACAGTAATAAAGGGCCTCACGAGGGGAGTAATGGGTGCTGGGATCAGTGGGAAGGACTCCGGGCTAGGAGGGAAGGGCCCATGCTGAGGGGGGGGGCTTCATTGTTCCTTGCACTGGGGCCCTGAAGGTTCTAGTTAAGCCTCTGGGGGTGCTCACACAACTTGTTGAACTCTTCATTACCTTTTTATTATATGAAGTGCAACTGAAAGAGTGGAATGACCAATAGTGCAAGAAAACAGGGAAGATTAGAACAGACATGGGTAATATGGCAAATAGATTTTGCAGGTAAAGTCTCCAAAAGTTGTGTTTGAAATATTTCTGAACAGGCTTCCTATCTTAAACAAAATACCCAGCAAACTCACTTGTCTATAAATAAGAAGGTTTTTATGGATTTACATCTACACAATTTACACATATGTAAAGCACAATCAGTTGTTCCTGCAATATATTTCCTTAACACAGACCTAAAACAAAAATTGTTTTGCAGCTTCTCCATGTTGCAACCATTTAAAAAATGAATAGCTAGACCTAAAAAAAATACTTCTCTCGTAGAGAAAGGTTCCTCATAGTCTGGACAGTTTTGGTCTCTGTTTCCACTTTAGCTTCTTCATATGGCTCTGTGTCTCAAGCAGAGGCAGCTAAATAGAGCCTCTGACTATCTACTTTCAGCCAATTATGCCTTTTCCACACTCAGAACTGTGGATCTAGAAGATGGGTAAGTGTTTTCAAGGTCTACCTGCTACATTTTAAATTACAACAACATGGGGAACCTGCTTTTCTGAATTGTATAAAGCTATGAATATTTGGTTCTCCATTTTTTCAACAGAAGACACTCATAATATGAACCTATGCAGGAGAGTGCCACCCACCACTGTGACAGTGAAGACACAGGGATTTAAGGTATGTATCGTTAGAATTTTAAAATTGTATCGAGGGAGGATTTGAGTGGGTTGTGTGTAGAGTGATTAGGATTAATGAATTATGGAATCTGCACTAAATTTTATAACAAAAATCGAATAATAAATATCTCAAGGTTTGTTCAAATCTGGGGACCTTTTAAAAACATTTTGGATCTGTATGATTGCCGTTGCAATTTTCCCTGTGAATAACGCTTTTTGGATAACCTATTTCAGCTATTTCTATTCCTGTTTTGTATATGACTAATTTTGCTAATTGTGCTTTGCAGTACCAAATACTGACCTTTGGTTACTTGGCTTCCTAGACTACTTCACTAATGCAATGCTTTTTCATTTTACAGTACACGTTACTGTTAAATCCATTTTATGGTTCTAGAATTTTGACTAATACCTCATTTGGCTGCCGTGCGGGAAGCATTAAAACAGTCTACTCTTTAACAAAGCATGAAATGAAGCATACATTATACTAATTCCAGATTGCGAGTCAAGAGATACACTTTCTGCTTTTAACGCAAGTACCACCCACAGAATTTTTATTATATGTGTTTGTTGACATAATAGCTAAACAAGTGTGTTTATGATCATTGAAGTATACATAAGATTGAGTTTTATTATCACTTACTTTCTCATTTGAAGTAAAAAATATTGAAATATTTTCTGTTTGGAATAGTTAGTCCTAGTCTAGATTATTGCTCATTTTAAAGACTCTGTTTATCAGTTATTACGTATAGTATGATCACAATTAGGTAAATTTGGTGGACAATCAATGCTACATCTGCTATTGGCTTGTACTGCCGGATATACTGAGCTAGGCCTTGCCATTACTTGTTGATAGCAAGCTCAAAATCTAAGCAGGTCCAGCCCAATGAAGCTTGAAAAGATGTGTGAGATTGGTGGTACCACTTTCCACTTGAAAGCTGATTTAGTACATGCAAGATGATGCTACTATATTTTCAGAAGAATGCCAATGTTTGCCTGAGCAAACACTACATATAATTTAACATACGGTGTGTTATGGCTTTATGCTTCAATTTTTACAGGCTCTTTAATACACAATAGTCATTAAGCGGAGATATCAATATTCATGAATGTCACTCGAATAATGGCAGGTGACAGGTCACTATGGAGACAAAAACATAAAACCTGTCACCTTCTTTCTAATGGCGATTTATCTGGCCATTTTCTTCAGATTTGCACCAGTAACCGTTGTCTCCCCTGGATGCCTGCTACCTTGCTCAAAGGAAAGTTGTAGTGAGAAAGATGTAGGCTGCATTCGGAAAACTCTCCTTCTAAAGATTGTTTGTTTCCTGGCTGTCATGCTGACTCTGTGGGGTTGATTTACTGATCAGATCAAGACAAATCGAATGTCCATTCTGCAAACTGCACAGCACAAGGAATTTTCCACAAAGCTTAGAGAATGTGGTGAAACTTAACTTTGCAGAGAATGCCCAATAACATGAAAGGAAAATTGAAAAACAGCATTTTATCTTGCACATGATTAGAAGACGGAAACCCATACAGCTTCACCTTGCTCACCAAGCTCTGAGGAAAATTTCCTTCCCTAGTCCTTTAACCTTTAGTAAATCAACCCCTATTCCTTTAGCACTTGACATGGAATAAGGTATGTCAATCAAGAGATTGCCTGACTTTATTTTGACATTAGTTAATGCATGCTTATTCCAATATCAAAAGCAATGCATCCATTGGAACGTCATAAAAGCTGGGCAACCCACATTTTTGAAAGAAGGTTAGTTATGGCATCACAAGACTTATTTAACAGTGTTTTGCATACCCCATAAAGCAGAACTAAAGGAATCCTTACTTACCTTTCTTCCAACGGCCTCTGTCCCTTGTTGGCACCTGCAATTTTTTCTCTATGCTTTATTCCGCCATCTTCATTGGCTGATGCGGGATGATGTCACTCCTGTGAATGTGTAGGAGCCACTCATCTCAGCACACAAGGATCATCCCAACACTGTAAGATGAGAAGCAGTTTATTGCAGGAGAGACATTGCATGTCTTTTCTGCGATAATTGCCTGTCACAGCCTTTCATAAAACAAGACGTTAATTTTACTTTATGTCAATGGAAGATCTAGATACGTAGGACACAGTACGTTATAAAAATGTTGAAAATGTGAAAATAATATCTGGGCACAGAAAATGACAACAACTGGGTACAGGCAATGACTACTAGTAGTGACACAGAAATAATTAGCACTGCATGCATAGAATGACCTACACTCTGCAGCCCAGCAGGCCATAATCCTGAACCATACCAGGCCTCATGCCCTCAACATGGGGGGGTGCTTTGGGGGGACCTTCCCCCCCAAGCACCTTGCCCTCTTGTTGATGAGGACAAGGGCTTCTTCCCCACAACCCTATCCCGGTGGTTGTAGGGGTGTTGGGGGTAATTTATTGGAATCTGGAAGCCCCGTTTAACAAGGGGGCTTTCAGATCCTGGACTCCCCATGTGAATAAATATGGGGTAAATAGTACTCGTACTCATTCACAGAAAAAAGATTAGCGTAAATAAAAATAGCAGACAGTTTTTGACAAGTAATTTATTTAAAAAAAAAAAAAAAAAGTGTAGATGTACTTCCATTGTCAATTTTATGAACACCGCTCGCCACCCGCATGAGAAAAAAAACAAAAACTTGCTGCTCCAGACGATTAGCTCCTGCCAACTTACACTCCTCTCTCCTCGCTTTAGTAAATCATGAGGGCGGGGTCAATGACATTCTCGCTGACAGCAGATGAGCCACTGGATTTTAAGGATGCAATAGGTGCCAGCCCCTTATCAACCAGCTAGTATTCATTAAATACCGTGTGGCTAGACCACCGCTTATTTAATTAATGCTTTTGTTTACTTTTTTGTAAAATGACTTTAAGACAGGTTTATTGAGTGTTACTGAGCTTATTTTATGCAGTAAATACAGCATAAACCTGTAGTGAATTGACATTTGTCATATTGCATGACATATTTGGGTTAAATGTGTTATATGACCCAAATATCTCATACAATATCCTTTTGTGAATTGACCTCAATGTGTGGGAAAATTCACAGTTTACAAACAAGATGTTTCAGATTAACAGGATTAGGCTTGAAAAAATTGAAATATGATGCGAAGATGAATATATGAATTACATTTTTGACCAGATATACACTTTAAAGTTACTGAAAAGCCCACTTTAATACACTGAAATACATAAATAAGCACATAGAAAGCATAAAAACACATTTCACACAAATTATTGACAGGAAACTAGCGAGTGATGGAGAGCCCAGGTGGTCCATAGAGTCAATAACCACTAGCAGTTGACAAAAATATATCCTGCTGTGAAGATAAAGAACTTTTCACCATCCTATGCTGTTTGGTAGACATAGAAGAAAAACAGACAAGGATTTCACAAATATTGACCTGTACAAAATACAATTAAAGAGAAAAAGATGAGGTTAGGCCGTCTCTATGGATCTCCTCTAGCAGATTCAGCCTCTGAGTACAGACTACATTTAATACAGTGATATTGACTACTGCCCATCTGTAATACATTTCTGACAAGCCTGCTCTTTGTATGCATCTCTTTGCTGCTGCTAACATGGACTGACATCTACTAGAGATAGCTCAGCTAGCAGAGACCATTCATCATCTGCCAGAAAAGCTGAAAAGCAGAACTGCTGTCATTATTTCTAGTGACATTAAGTAGACTGATGAGGACTCTGTAAGTATGTTATGATATTATCATATAATGGTGAGGATCATGAAGAGCATTATGATAAAACCATTTACGGCTAATATGGCTATTCAACAGCATGCTATTACACTAATATGATGTTCCCTGAAACAAACCCCTTTGATAACGTCATTAAGATATGATCTCATTAGAATGGTTTTGTTTGAATTCGGCAGTCATTTTGTCTGATTCATGGAATATGACAGGCTGATGGGAGCCCATTCTTGTCCATGGGCTAAGAGTTATGCAACCTGTTTCAGATCTGTGGTGCTGTTGTGTTTCTATTGTTTGACTTATTCTAAATCCTGTAGAAATATTGTATCTGAAATATATCGAAGTTAAAACCAATAAACAACAAAAAAAACCCATATATGCAACATCAGCAAGAATACTTTAATGCAGTTCTCTGATGCAAATATTTTTGCTTGCAGGTTTCATCAACAGATGTTTGACTAGAAGGTGGCAGCTGGAAACCAGAGTGGAGAAGGTGGGGTGCTGACAACTGAAGAAGGTCAACGAGGAGACAGAAGCCAAGAAAAAATAAATAAATATAGCAAGTATCTATAGTATAGCTACACAGAGAGCAGACAATGTAAATGCCCTGGGGCTTATGAAGTCTTGGTGTTAAGAATACATGCTCTGTATTTACATAGAACCATATGATGTTGTCATCATTATTGGTTCAGTTGATATTGCACACAGCTAGCTTTTTCACAGGGCATCCAACAATAGAAAACAAATATAAATATCATCTTAGCATGTGCAGTTCTAATTTCACACACATATTATTTCTCACAAATCTAATATCTAACATCCCACAAAATAACAGTAATAATGCACTAACATTTTTAAGTGTTAGTACAGCTCTTATAGTGCTGAAGTTCATGCCTAGCTGCTTAGTACCCCCTATTAAATGGCATCTCTATAAAGCTAAACTGGGTTGATTGTTTCCCATGACACAATACAGCGTACACTGCATAGGAATGGCATGCATGAGTGTCGTCAATGAAGGAAGCTTCTCCTAATGCCCATGCACAAAAAAGCCCACCTAGAGTTTGCCAGGGCCCGTGCTGAAAAAGCAGAAGACTATAGGGACTCTGTACTGTGGAGTGATGAGATCAAGATAAATATTTTTGGAACTGATGGCTTCAAAACTGTATGGCATCACAAAGGTGAGGAGTACAAAGAAAAATTAATGGTGCCTACAGTGAAACATGGTGGTGGCAGTGTCCTTCTGTGGGCCTGCATGAGTGCCGCTGGTGTCGGGGAGCTGCACTTTATTGATGGTATCGTGAATTCACAGATGTACTGCTCTATATTGAAAGAGAAGATGCTACCATCACTCGATGCCCTCGGGTGGCATACACTTTTCCAACATGACAAAACACACATATAAGGCCACTGTTGCATTTCTGATGGAGAACAGGGTGAAAGTGATTCAGTGGCCAAGTATGTCAACCCAATCAAACACCTATGGGGAATTATGAAGAGACAAGTTGAGCATCACTCTCCATCCAGCATTCAGGCTCTAAAAGAGGTCGTTCCTGAAGAATGGAAAAAGATAGATGTTGCAATATGTTGCCAACTTGTTAATACCATGCCTAGAAGACTTGGTGCTGTCCTTACAAATCATGGAGGTTATACAAAATACTAGATGTAGTAGTTTTTGTTGCGGGATGTATTCATTTTTGCATCAACTAATTTGAGTAAAACTGAGGATTTTTTTAATCTAAGTTATCTTATTAACCTTACTTTCATGTAATGAGCTAAACAAATGTTCTCTAAAACTCAGTTTTGTCAAAATTGTGGAAATTGTTCTTGTGTTCATTGAGATATTGATTAAAATCTTACTTTTCAAAACGGGTGTACTCATTTATGCTGAACACTGTATATACTGTATATGTATATACCTTTGTTTTACAAATAATCATTTAACAATGATTTTGCAGAGCACTGTGGGGACTATTTACTAAAACTGGAGAGTGCAATATCTGATGCAGCTCTGCATAGAAACCAATCAGGTTCCAGGTTTTATTGTCAAAGCTTAACTGCACAACCTGAAGATAAAAGCTGATTGGCTACCATGCATATCTGTATCAGATTCTGAGTGCAGCAGTTTTAGTAACTCCCCCCCCCCCCACCCGGAAGCTTCCTAGCAAAGGAGCACAGCTCAAGTATTGCTGGCTCTTGTTTTAAAGGCACATCAAATCAGGCTGTGAAAGAGGCTGAACTTTTCAACCGGTCGGTGAGGGGGGCTGGAGTCATTTTTTTCACACAAGCTATTTGTGGAAGTAATTATTTTTGAGCCGCTTGGGTATCTCTTACACCCAAACCCTAACTCCTCCAGACTTATCTTAACCCCTTCCTGCTGCCTTCTGGCCCTTTAATAGGTTCTAAATGTGGGGATACGGAGGTGGTCATTCCAATCATGTGACTGCTGTGATTGGCACGTGATTGGAAAGTTCCAGATTGCAAGTATGCATCGGGAATGTTCCGGTACTCACTGGTTACTGATCTGGGAGCATGCTCTCGGCACAGTAAAGGGTATACATAGGGGCATATATACGCGGCCACTTGGCGTTAAAGTCCACCACCTGAGAGGCCTCATATATGCGGGAAGTGGTTAATAAGCTTTGAATTGAGCAAAGATTAACAGAGTGAAGGTCCTTTATTTGATTACTGCTGGATGCTCATTGCGTGCTATGGGGAATTTGTGGAACTGATATCCTAGAAAGGCTAGAATGGTCCATTATTATGCGTTAGCTCCTTAGGTGCTTCTGCTAAGGCCAATGTAGTCAGGAGCCAATAAACCTGCCAGCATATCTTTGAAATGTGGGAGGAAACAGGAATACACCCATGCAAGCACAGGGAAAACATGCAAATTCCAAGCAGATTTATCCTGAATGGAATTCATAACAGGTACCCCAGTGCTGCAAGGCAGACATATTAACCACTAAGTCAGTGTACTGCCCAATATTTATTTTAATAAACTAATAAACTAAACTCTAAGCAGCCGAAAAACACATTCATCAAATAATTCCATATTACTTTATTCAAGGTACAAGACAGTGACTGAATCCATGTTGTTACAATAATGTCTTCACTAAACACGCTTTTTCTTTATATTACACTGTAGATAAATCATCCATTTTCATCATCTGCAGTAAATTTCTATCTGATCTTGAATGTTTAAAATATCTTTGCTGAGATATTATGAAATTGATTACTTGCTTATCTTATGCCCATGGTAAGATATTTTTTGTTCTGTATGACACTTTGTAACATCAATTATTTGATTTGCCTCATCAGTCCATATGGCCGGAAATAGAATTTTGCAATGACTATTACTGCCCACATATTATTAACGGTATTATCACTTTCCAAATAGCACAACATGTTCTAGTTATGGAAGGATAGATTCTATGTGGGTCATCTCATGTTGTCTCAAGACTGGCTCCTATTTAAATTTGTTCAGTCTGTGTTCTAAGCCACTAATTTAGTCATTTGTCCTCCTGTGCTTCTCTTTAAACAGTTTTAATAGGAACATTTAGTGCTTCCTATTTCATTGTTGTCTTGAAAAAACTGAATTCTTGTCATTCTTCTATATATGGGAAGCTAAGTAACTAACAAAATTGCTTTAAAAATGAAATAAATTAAATGACCAGTCTTGCTAAAAGCAAAATATATATGTGTATTCAATAAATTTAAACATGCAATCATTAGATTTATTGTAAGCCATGCCTACAGATATATACTGTATTTGAACAGAAACACATGAAAATAATTAGTCTTTTCAATAATGTATTCATCAAAAATATGTAATAGTTTACTGTGAAATATGAAAGTACACCCTTTTCATCAATGCTGGTATTGCCCCTTGTAGCAGAAATGTTGACATTTTGTCTACCTGCTCACCAATCTCACCAGTCTCTGACATAAACATTTTTGACCAGTTTTCCACTTCTCTTTGCATAAACTGCCCATTTCAAAATCCCCCTACAAATTTTTGTAATGGAAATCAAATCAGAGCTTTGACTAGAGTCGTCCATAACCCTCTATTTCTGAGCCATGCTTTGGTGGATTTGCTTGTGTGCTTTGGATAATTATTTTGTTAAAAGACACGTTTTTGGTTCTACTTCAACTTTTGGATAGATGGCTTCACATTCTCATCAAGCACACTTTGATATGATGCAGAATGTATAGTTTACTTTTAGATGCAAGCTGCCCAGACCTTGAAGCAGCAAAGCAACCCCAAATCAGACCAAAACCACAACCAAGTTGTTGTCTTCTTTTGAAAATGCTATCTTCAGTTTGTGGAAAACATGTCTACAGTGACCAAACAACTCTATATTTGATTGATCAATCTTCAGCTCTTGCTCTAGAAGGCCTCATATTTGCTTATATGTTCAATTGTAAACTGTAGCCTTACTGTAATTTTCCTTTTGGAGAGCAAAGGCTTTTTCTTAACACACCTCTTATGCAGTTTGAATTGGAACAATTTCTTTCTAATTGTAGATGAATGCTCTTTGACTCCAACTAATGCAAGAGGTACATAAACACCCCACATTGAAGTTTATAGGTTGCTGGAGTCTTCTTTGAGCATCAAACAGTCAGCTCTTGAGTTGAATTTGCTGCACTGGCCAGTCCTGGACAAATTAGCAGTTTTTTGGAATCTAGTACATTTGGGAATTCAAAAAATTCTGTAGGCACTATCTGAATAGGATCTAATATTTGTCTGTTCAAATATTTTTTGACCATCAGCATATACAGTATGAGTGGAATTTATTAAACCATGTGTTTTCCTATGGAATAGGCACTCTAGTATCAAACAAAAATGTGATTTTGTCTAATTCTGGGTCTCTCTGCCCCCTATCAGCATTTTTCAATATGCATACCATGCAAAAATACTACTAAATTCTCGAAAAGAAGCGTCTAATCACCGACATCTAATCTGGAACACAGGATTCTAATTTAATGGCTTTGGGGTGATCATAAATTCAGGGGTGTGCTTACTTTTTCCATGTGACACATCTTTATTAAAGTATATGTGAACCCAGGGGCGGACTGACAACTCATGGGGCCCCTGTATCCTTGCTCACACTCAAAGCACACCCAAAAAAGCCTATGAAAAAGGTAACAGGGGCATTTCATGGGGCCCCCTACTAACCCCGGGCCCTCGGGCAGTGCCTGAGTGCTTGAATGGTCAGTCCACCCCTGTGTGAACCCTTACCTTGTAAAACAACTCATTCAGTTTAAAATAGATGAAAGGCAACACATTTGTGTGTGTGTGCGCGTATATATATATATATATGTGTGTGTATGTGTATATGTATATATATATATATATATATATATATATATATATATATATAAAATAAAACATTATAAATGTCCTTTTTCTTGCACGTGATCATATAATCTCTGTTCTCAGCTGCATAAGGAGCTTAGAGGGGGTGTGAAGAGGCAGCAGTACACTGATCTTCCCAGGGAATGGCCGTGAGGGGGGACATGTCAGCAGAAGTCTGATCATTGGAGTACAGGAAGGGATTCTCCCAGTACAGCCAGAAAACTGACCATGCCAAGATGGATCTGCTTCTATGCGTAGTGTAGTCAGTTTGAATTAGGAAAGCAGAGGGCCTGGTAGTACAAGGCACATATCAGGAATATGAATTGTTGAGGAAACATATTCTTTAAACTAAATCATGAAATTTAATACACCATGTAAAATTTATGTCATTTGTTCTAGTATATTACTTTCATTTGAGTCACTATCTAATGTTTACCTGTTCAAATTTGTTGGAAAAATCATCAAACTCCATAAAGTATACTTACGTTTTCACATCACTGTATCTAGACCATTAAAGTTTATCAAATAATTGATCTTAGCACAGCAATGATGCTATACTTTAAACCCCACAGATTTTAGTGGGTTCATTTACAGTTAGCCATTAGATTAGAGGTTAGATTAAGGCTAGGGCTAGAATAAAGCTTATTGGCTACCGTTAATATTTAAGGGGTTAAGTGTTAATGTGTTACTAAACCCACAACAGTAAAATCAGTGCGTATATGCAGTAAAGCATACTTTTTATACTCACTGTGGAACGTAAGGGGTTAATCCTCTTCAGTGTGTAAAAACGCTGTTTGATCCTGACTTCATTGGTCCTCCCCTTCTTCCAATGTCTTCCTCTTATCTCCTGATAAGACATTTCCTGTGCAGGCACTCTGCACATGCTCAGTTTGGTGCGTATTGCTAGAGAGGTTTTTTTTTTTTCTTAGGAGAGTGCATGTGATCAGCACAGTGCCAATCAGCGCTGTCTAGACAGAGGTTTGGGGTTCTGCATCCTCCTAGAGCAAAATGAAAACTCCTCCTACAAGCTTTAACCAGTAATGAGCTGGACACTAATAGAAGTCACAAGACTGCTCTAACTGCTGATAAAAAAAAAGGTATTTATCAGTTTATATTTACTAAAATAATTGCACTTCCATGTAGTGTGTACTATGGGAGACAAGATATAGTGAATGCAGGGTCCTGGGTTTAGTAACACTTTAAGTTCAGAGTTAAAGTTATCTATTAACTTTAAGTTTTAGGTTAAGGGTAGGGTGAAGTTAAAAGATAAGGGTTTCGAAAAGGTAAAGTGTTGAGTTAATCTTAGGGGTTAGATTAGACATTCAGTGTCTCAAATAAACACAATGAGTCATCTTTATTTATCCTGATCTGATAACATCAATTACTAATTTTATTTCCGCTATATACAGCCTAATTCCTATAAGTCTCTTGATGCATTGGCCCCTTTCTACTTAAAGATACGAGCAAAGAATTTTAAAAAGATATGGGCAAACATTGGCACATTGATCTTACGCAAACAGACAAATCCCATACTTACGGAGCTTACTGCGACGTGTACAGATATGTGTACGTAGGCTTTAGCGCATATCAGTGGAATTTACTAGAAAATGTGGCTAGCTATGGAATGTGCATGCCAGTGTCCAAATATATATAACACCTGGGGCATGCTTAACTGCTTCTCGACTGCTCTATAGCAGAACTACTGCTACAGGGCAGCAGGGCTGCGCAAAATCGCATACAGTATATATATATGTATAAGATTTTGTATTTCCGGGTAGGGGGCACATGCCATTTGCGGCTATAGCTGTTGTCCATTGGGTCCCAGCTGGTGATTCCCCGCTGGAACCCGAGGAACATTTATAGGGGAGAGGTCTGTATGTAAACAATACAGATCTCTCCCCTGTCAGCACCAGTATGCTGCTTTGTATTGCTCTGCTTAGCAATACAAAGGAGCATGCTTTCACAGTAACACAGCACATAATGTGAAACACACACAGCACACAGTTAACCCTTTGATCGCTCCAGATGTTAACCCCTTCCTGCCCAGTGTCATTAGTACAGTGTCAGTGCTTTCTATTAGCACTTATCACTGTATTAGTGTCACTGGGGATGTCAGTGGCAGTTAGTCAGTTCCCCCCAATGTCAGAATGCCCGCCGCAGTCCCTCTATAAGTTGCTGATTGCCGCCATTACTAGTATAAAAAAAAATTCCATTATATATACCGCCATTTGTAGACGCTATAACTTTCCCATAAACCAATTAATTTACACATCTTGGGATTTTTTTTAGCAAAGACATGCAGCAGAATACATTTTAGCCTAAATTTATGACAAAATTAGATGTTTAACATTTTTTACTGGATATGTTTTATAGCAAAAAGTAAAAAATATTGTTTTTTTTTCAAAATTGTTGGTTTTTTTTGTATATAGCGCAGAGGCGATCAAATACCACCAAAAGAAAGCTCTATTTGTGGGAAAAAGGACCCAAATTTTATTTGGGTGCAGCGCTGCATGACTGTGCAATTGTCAGTTAAAGTATCGCAAAAAATGGCCTGGTCTGGAAGGGGGATAAATCCTCTGGAGGGCAAGTGGTTAAAATAAAAATGTGATTGTGTCTAATTTTGGGTCTATCTGACCTGATAGCATTTTTCAATATGGATACAATGTAAGAGTAAAACACAATCGTTAACTGAGACAAATGATAAATGATATTTGTAAAATCTTTAGTGAATGATGCATGAAAAGGCATTGTTTATTGCATGCGCATATCTTTATGAGCTGAATGTTCAACATGCACAGTAAGCCGGGGATGCAAGTGTACCTATACAATTTAACCCTGTCCTGTTTAATTTGATTTAGTAAGTCAAACCCATTGCCATTATGTTTTTGGCCAGGTTACAATTAGTAAAAAAGGAAAGTATCATATGCAAAAGAAATGAGCTTAGCAAACAGGTATTGTTTTATGTCTACAAGCTTCGCTGATGGGGACCAGGATATCTATTCATACAACATATTTTTTAATTCTTTCCATCTTTACCTGCTCTGCATATCTCTTTGACTAAGATGACTCCTATAAAACTAACCTTGAATAATGCTGGTACATATACCAATATCCACTTTCAGTAATTTTTATAAACTGCACCTATACAATAACTACTTCATAATTCCTCATGAACCTTTTGTTCTTCCTTGGCTGCTCATATACCCACCTCATGATTAGGTGAGATAAGCCCAGAAATGTATTCAGAATATCTTATGAGAAGAATAGTAATCACATTTCCTATGAAGCAGGAACTTATAGCTGTAAAAAGTTTATTGTTTTGCATGCACCAAAGCAAACCAATATTATATTCAGCATTAAGGTAATAGAAAAACTAACAATATTTCTGCCTGTGATGTATAACCCCTGTCACCGCTCAGTATGAAACATATTGAACATTTCAGAATTTCCTAACAGCTCTTTCTGTAAATTTACAGATACATGTCCTGCTGGAAGTTAAAATAATGTTTTTAAAAAGAGCCTGATCTCATTTCTTTTGTTGAATTAACAAGAACAATATTGGCGTGATATGAGTGTTCAGGTTTGGACAGTATGTGTGTGTTTGTGTGAATATACATGCCCATAGTTAGTATCAAGTTATATTATATACCTGTGCTAGAATGGGTGCACATATACAGAAAAAGCAGCTGTAATGAAAGTGCCCTTATACTCTTAACCACTTCCTGACCGCGTTATAGCCAAATGACAGCTACAGCGCGGTCGTCCAGTTTTTGGATGGTGTCATATGATGTCCTCCCAGAACACCTTCCCCACTTCCCCACTCCCCCCATATCAGTGCAGCCTCATCAGTGCCTCCCCATCAATGCTCACCAGTGCCACCTCATCAGTGCCTCCTCATCAGTGCAGCCTATCAGTGCTCATTGTTGCCTATCATTAATGCCCATCAGTGCTGTCTATCATTGCCTCGGCGGGGCGCTGATTAGAACGTGGAATGATACAGAGAAGATTAGCCAGCCCCTGCGTAAGGTTGACATGCTAAACAGATGAAGCGGTCCACGATTTTCACTGACGTACAAAGCTGTCCACCATACTGCCCCGTACTACATCACTGACCTAATATCCAAGTACCGCCCACCACGCACACTCCGCTCCTCACAAGACCTCCTTCTCTCTAGTTCCCTGGTCTCCTCCTCCCATGCCCGCCTCCAGGACTTCTCCAGGGTGTCACCCATCCTCTGGAACTCCCTGCCCCAACCCATCAGATTATCACCTACTCTCCTCTCCTTTAGGCGCACCCTGAAAACCCATCTCTTCAGGGAAGCCTACCCTACCCCCTGCTAACTTGCCGACCTCTACACTCTTCCTACCACTCCATCCCCCACAGCTATCTCCTCCTGTACCACTATCCCCTCCCTCCTAGATTGTAAGCCCAAAAGAGCAGGGCCCTCGATCCCCTCATGTTTTGCATTGTATTGGTATTGTTCTGTCACATGTTCTGTCCCCCTTTGTAATGTACAGCGCTGAGCGAACCATTGGCGCTTTATAAATACTGTATAATAATAATAATAATTGCCCATAAGTGCTGCCTATCAGTGCCTATCACTGCAGCCTCATCAACGCACATCAGTGAAGGAGAAAAATTACCTGTTTGCAGACTTTTATAATAGATACTAGGAAAACCTTTTTATTTTTTCAAAATGTTCAGTCTTTTTTTGTTTAGCAAAAAACAAAACACCCAGTGGTGATTAAATACCACCAAAAGAGAGCTCTATTTGTGTGAAAAAAATGATAAAAATGTCATATGGGTACAATGTTGCATGACCACACAATTGTCATTCAAAGTGCGACAGCACTGAAAGATGAAAATGGTAGGCAAAAAGTAGGCAAGTGGTTAATCACCAATCTCCAAGAAATGCTTACAGTGCTGTTTGTTAAAAATAAAATGCAGTCAAACAAAATGTATAAAAAGAAAACAAACAAAAAAGTGAACATAAAAACATTGAAGGTAATTATTAAATAAAAGAAAAGTCCACTAAATGATATATTCTATGCCACCACATGGGTAACTTAAAATGTCTGTGCAATAGATTACATTCAAAAAGGTGCTTCCATGCACTCTTCAAAAAAACACAACCTTGTGCTTTTGTGCTGTTTTCCAGTGCTCCTCCACCAACAACACAAAGAACTCACCAGATAGATATGAACACCCACTACAGGTAAGTCATAATGCTCTTGCTATGCACTAGATTTATATGTTACCATCCACCACATCCTTAGATATGGTGTTCCATTTATCCTCCAGCCAAATATATGATACCATACAAAAGAGGAAGTAGAGGGGGACCACCATAATGGAAAACCTTAAAACGCTTCTATTATATTAAAACAATGTAGTCTACTCTCAAGTGAAGTGCTAAACTAGGATAAATTTACGTGTAGATATAATCACATAGAAATCTTGGATGTCTACTCCAAAATAGTGTGGGATTGCTCTGTCCTGGGTGTACTATGTCACGTTCAAGTGTAGCATGTGGGATGACGTCACTTCCTGGCCATAGTTGTGTTGCAGAACATTTCTGTTGTTTTTTTACCCCTAAAGCAGCATCTAAAATGACTAGGAGCACCATCAGGAGATGGGCTTTATTACCAGAATTACCAATAGTGCTGTTTATGACCTCCTATGGCTTAGAGCTCTTACCCATATGGTGAGCTGAATGTAACATTGGTTGGTGAAGGCGCACAGCACTGTTTATGAACACATGAATTCACAATTTTGGTTCACTGTGCATAGTGATGTGGATTGTTCATAGAAGATTTATGATACATCATAGGATGTTAACACCGATTTGATATGTTGGATCACATTCTGCATAAATATATGGGGAGATGATATGAACAAAGGAAAGTTATTAATATTTGATCACTATTTTTTAATTATTGTGTTTTTTTATGCTTGATTTGGTACAGTATATAGATGTTAGGACATATTGAATATTGGCTGCAAATTGATGTCTTTAGAATGGAGACTTATCATTGTTGCTAATTAGTTACATTTGATTTTATCGAGAAAGCGATGCACCGATTCATATTTATTGTGTTGCACATATTTGCAGTTAATCACAATTGTGCTGCCAGCTAGTAGGCTTATTGAGGGGGGGAGAAGAGCTGCATGGATACATTTTCTGTCTTGTAGCACCAAGAAATCCCTAGGTGATAACTCATCATAATAAGGTCCTATTCAAACTTGGATTTTTGATGCATATGCACATATGTGTTTCCTGACAGCTTTGCTGTGTTAGAGCAGTTAGATATTTAACAAGGGCTCTTTTAGGATATCATCCTAAAGCCTGGTACACATAGTAAGTTTTTTTTAGTTCAGCCCTGCAGGCTGAATGGAAAAAGCTGAGGGTCTTGGGAGGTGCTTTCTGTACTAATGATGCAATTTTAGCGCAGCGATCTCCCACTGTGCTATTATGTTCTGACAGGGGGAGTGCCCGTCTGCCAGAACACACTGGCCAGTGCTCTCAGCCATTGGCTGAGAGCACTGTTCAGATGCCAGTCGTATGCTGGTTTTCCAACAAGCTCGTTCCACAGAAGCCGGCCAAAAGAATGGCTTCTGTCAAACAAGGACCTGTACACACAGGCTGAATGTAGCCCATTATCTACTTTACTGGCTGATTTCAGCCAATATTTGGCCCATATGTGTGGGGCTTAAGGGGGTCCCAATTTTTTCCACCCTTATGTAGATTTTTTTTCTGCAGTCAGGGTATAATTTAACTGACATCTATGTTCTTAGGTTTTTTTTCATGTGTGTATATGCAGCATCCCTTCCTATACTTGCCTTACTCAATCCAACACAAATCTTTCCTTTTATGTCTTGGTCTCAGATTCTTTGCTGAGGCACAGGAAGCCATTGGCTCCCACTGCTTTCAGTCAAATCCTGTGATGAAGGAGCAGGGGGGCAGGGCCAAGCCATGTTGTCTCTGTCTATGGCCTCCACTTAAAGTAAACCTTTAGAGCACAACAGCTTAATTAAAAAAGGTATCTGATGGATATTTGGCACCTTAAGGTGCCATATTGTACCATGTTCACTGCAATAATCCGACTCACATCCCTGCTTGAGCTCCCAGAATATCCCAAACGAACACAAGAACAGTAGACACAGCCCTTCTTCATCCCACAATGAGGAGATTGTTGCAGACTATCTTTGATGATTTTGAAGTGTGCAGTGGGCTTTAAATGCATGCAAGTGCATCACTCAACTATCCTAGACCTGCCCCAAAAAATGGTCCCTTATTAGGTTCATTATTTTTTTAAAGTAAAATTAAAAATGTAAAGCATCAGTACCCAAAATACATGAAATACACAAAAACAAAGGAAAACCACAAATACAACGAATACCAAAAAAACAAACTTAACCAATTGTCGACCGTATAACTTACATAGCAGCAGAGCAGCTCTCCTACACTGGATCATGTACCTAATATGTGGTCCATGCTCTTGGGTAGGTGGGCGCACACGCCTGCCGGCCCGGCTGTGCTGTCATTTGTTAGAGCACATTCTGATCACCGGGTTCCGACCAATTATTTACTTCCTGGACCCAGTGATCGGCACTGAGTACAGCTGAACACAGCTCTGTCATTGTAAAGAGGGGATGTGCTGTAAATGGGGATCTTGTTGTTTTTTTTTTTCATTCCCTGCCCAGCAGAGAATAAAAACAAGCAAAATTTTTAGTAAAAGCAGAACACGTTACATATAGTTAGACCCACAGTTACCCCTTGATCGCCCTAGATGTTAACCCCTTCCCACCCAGTGTCATTATTACAGTGATTTTATTAGTACTATTCACTGTATTGTATGTATGTCACTGGTGATGTCAGTGACAGTTAGTCAGTTCCCCCCTGCATCAGTTCCTGTCAGATTGCCCGCAGCACTATCACAGTCTTGTTAAGTTGCTGATCACTGCTGTTAGTAGTATAAAAAAAAAAATTAAAAAATTCCAGTAATATCCCATAGTTTGTATACTCTATAACTTTCCCACAAACCAATCAATATACACTTATTGAGATTCCTTTTACCAAAGACATGTAGCAGAATAACATTTTATTTTTTTTGTTTATATTGCACAAAATAGAAAAATCCAGAGGTGATCAAATACCACCAAAAGAAGGCTTTATTTGTGTGAAAACAATTATATAAATTTTGTTTGGATACAGTGTTGCATGACCTCACCATTGTCAGTTAAAGTAAGGCAGTGCCAAATTGCAAAAAATGGCCCGGTCAGGAAGGGGGTAAATCCTTCCAGAGGGCATGTGGTTAAATAACAGTCCATTCTCTCTTGCCCTCCTGAGGATTTATTCCCCTTCCTGACCAGGCCATTTTCTGCATTACCGTGCTGCATTACTGACACTTGCGCGGTCATGCAGTGCTGCATGTGCAAATGAAATTTATGTTCTCTTTTTCCCATGAATTGAGCTTTCTTTCAGTGGTATTTGACTGCCTCTGCATTTTTTATTTTTTGTGCTGTAAAAAAAAGACTGACAATTTTGAGAAAAAAACCCAATATTTTTTATTATTTACTATTAAACATATCCAGTAAAAAAATAAAGAAATCAAATTTTGTCATAAATTTAGGCCAAAATGTATTCTGCTACATGTCTTTGCTAAAAAAATGCCAATAAGTATAAATGAATTGGTTTCCGTTAAAGTCATAGCGTTTACAAATGGTTACAGTGCTTAAAAAAAACACTGACACTACTAATAGCACTGGGCAGGAAGGGGTTAACATGAGGGGTGATCAAAGAGCTAATTGTGTGCTGTGTGTGTCTTACTATGGGGCTGTGTGTTTGTGCTTCACTGTATCCACACTTCTTTGCATGGCTGTGCTCTGCACAGCCATGCAAAGCAGTGTGCACGAGCTGACAGGGAGGTGAACTGTTTTGTTTACAAACAGTTCTCCTCCCGGTCGGAGATCCTCGGCAATCACTGGGCGCTGGCAAGTAATCACCGTCCGGGACCCGGAGATTGACAGCTGTGGCCATGAACAGCGGTGCGGTAGGGTGCGCACGTGCCTTGCTCGCACCCCCTACCTGTACATATACGTGATTGCTCTGTAGCAGTATTTCTGCTATAGGGTGGACAGGAAGTGGTTAAAGATAAAGTTATAGGGTGCCATAAACCACGGGTCATAACAGATGAAAAATTTACAGGAAAAGTTATTTGGTGTATTGGTAAACCTGTCACAAACCTGGACAATTCAAACTGCAGAACCCGACACCTGCCTATGTAGAGCTCACCTTCAGCAATCAAAAATTATCAATAGCTATGAGCAACTGCAATTATATCCAAATAGCAAAGATTTCTACAGCATTTGTTGTTTTTTTAGCAATAAAAGTCATTCTGAATACTGGTGACTCCAAAATATTAAGTCAACTATAGAATGAAGGAGAAATTCCTCTAAACTCTAAATTCAAATAATGCTCTTCTGCAAAATATAGTATATCTTTTTTTTAATATATGTGTCCATATTTAAGAACTGTTAAAGCGCATTGTAAAAAAATAATGTTTGCATGCTCCTTTATTATCCTTGCCATAAATAACTTTATATAATCAAATCAGCAGTATCCCAGCCCCTTCTCTAATCTCTTATACAGGATGTCACCCTGCAGAGAATATTTCTATGCATGCATGATAACAAATTATTAAATATTGTAAAAAATGCGGGATTTCATTTATAGAAACCAATCCATTTCACCCACACAAAACAGCAGTCTCTATTTGTCTTTTTAATGCTTATTACAGTTTTCAACTTCCCATAAATGTTCTAATGTTTTAGTTGTGTGGAAGTTACATTCCAAAGGTTTTAATGTTACGGCTGCATGGATCCCTTTGATGTTTAGATTAGCACAGCATATATTGAAAGTGCAATAAGTTTGGATGCCGGTGATGGCAGGAATTTTCTTTTTAGGGAAGCGAACGATATCCAGCTAGCATGCAAATGGTGACCCAGAGAAAGTTTCCCTTTGATGCTTTTATGGTGGTGGAGAAGTACTGTGATGTTCTGGAGGAGTTTTTTCGCAAATGATTGGACTAGAGGTGTTTCCACATATGGAGTCCATCGTCAGCGTGTAGAGGTATCAAGACCACACAGACAGCTAACTTTCTGCAGGAGGGTGCTGCAGCATCTAATGCGATATTTGACCTACCATTCCAGGTGGTCATTTGTCTGTGGTGAGTGGGGCTCTGGAGGGGGAGCACTAATTGGAGCACTTCAACCAGAGAATTGCTATGGATCAGAATATTATCTATCGTATCACTTAGTATTCGCTTTGGATGCTGATGTGGGTTTTTTTGGAATTTTTTTGGAATTTCTTTGGAACTCTCATATTTTTGCATAATTATTGGGACTTTAATATATATACACATTGGTTTCAAATTCACAGTATACACAGTTTAATCATATTGTATATTTGTTAATTTTAGCACTATTTTCGTTTGAGCACATGGAATATACATATTGGTTTTTGTTTTAATTGTCAGCCGATAGGGAATTGAAGCACATGCACATTTGTAGGGACCCTTTATGCAGTAGGGTGTTTTTTACAATTTTTTTAGTAGAGGCAGCACAGCAACTTTTATATTTGAACTTACACATTTGCTCACTGGTACACATTTGTGGTTTTGCTCGCAGTGGCCAGTCTAGCTGATTAGTCCTCTGCGCAGGCTACACTTACATACAATAAGTTTGTCATACATACCACAAGGCTGTTTTCTGGCATTAAGCATCAAATGGAGAAAAAAAAGCATCCAACAGGTACTCGGACTGATGTGAGCTCCTACAAAGTATGAGAGGACAAAACATTTGGAGAGCTCACTGGCTCTAAAACTTCAATTGCATCTGTTCATAGCTTCTTGAGTGTTTATCTAAATCCTTCTGACAGACCTAACTCTGTCCTGTTGTTATTATTTCACATGCACAGTGCCAGATAGCTAGGTCTGTGCTACTGTATGTGTGTTGTGGTCACCTTCCAGTATATTAGTAGGTGAATCTGTTTATTGCAATAGAGTATATATGCAGCTCTTGGTATTTTAGTTAACCCTGTCTCTTCTGGTCTGGGATTCTATAGCTCACTTTGGCTTAGGGCTCAAAATTCAGCATAGGCTAGAGCCAGGTTAGGCATCTTCCAGTAGTTATAGGTCTAGTTGCATGTCAGATTAAAATTTATTGGGGTCTAAAATGCAGAGAAGGAAGGCTGACTCCAGCCAGTCCCACACCATGGTTTCTGCATGTGAGAAGTTATGTTCCAGGCTGGTTGCACAAGTGTCTTTATCATCTTTGCAGATCTATTTCTTTGGTCTCTGACACCAAGACAAACACTGCATCATGATCATCCTCAGGGGCCCCTGCAACTAAACTTTTCTGCAACATTCATCCTAAAATATTTCTATTAATAGATACTGAATATCCCACATGGATGAAAAATATATTTGAAATATATTTTAAAAATATTCTCCCCAAATATATTGCCATATATTTTTTTTATAAATATATATTTTTTAAATATATTCTTCAGATTTTTTTAACATATAAAAAAGTCATTTTAACATATAATTTACACATACTTGTAAATGCATTCCAAAAATGTAGATTTTTACTTTTAAAAACATACAGCATATTTGAGATTTATTTTCAAAAATATCTTTCATATATTTTGTAATAAAAATGCATTTCAACATGCAGTATATATATATATTGAAATATATTTTGAAATATATTGAATATGGCCAAAATTGTAGTATTTCAAATACAAGTGAAACTCGAAAAATTAGAATATCGTGCAAAAGTTCATGTTGCAGCCTCCTTCCTGCTCTATCCTAAACTCTCTAACCCTCATCTTCAACCTCTCACTCTCCATGGGCACCTTTCCCTCCCCACTCAAACATGCACTGGTTACCCCCATCCTCACAAAACCCTCGCTGGACCCCACCTGTTTGAATAACTTAAGACCCATCTCCCTGCTCCCGTTTGCCCCCAAGCTTCTCGAGCACCTTGTTAACAACCGTATGAACTTCTACCTCACCGACAACAACCTTCTTGATCCCCAACAGTCTGGCTTCTGCCCACAACATTCCACGGAAACTGCCCTACTAAAACTCACTAATGACCTACTAACTGCTAAAACCAACGGCCATTATGCCATACTCATACTCCTTGGCCTTTCCGCTGCCTTTGACACAGTCGACCACCTGCTCCTCCTCAGTAAACTCCACTCCATTGGCCTCCATGACTCTGCTCTCTCCTGGTTCTCCTTTTACCTTTCTCAGTGCACTTTCAGTGTCACATACAACTCCTCCTCCTCTGCTCCGCTTCCTCTTTCTGTTGGGGTACCCCAAGGCTCTGTTCTCGGGCTCCTCCTTTTCTCTCTGTATACCTCCTCCCTGGGCCAACTGATAACCTCCCATGGCTTCCAATACCACCTCTATGCTGATGACACCCAGATCTATCTCTCCACTCCCCAGCTCACCCCCTCAATCTCCTCACGTATCACAAATCTACTAAGCGACATATCAGCATGGATGTCACATCACTACCTTAAACTCAATCTTTCAAAAACTGAGCTTATAATATTTCCTCCACCCCGATCCCCCACTCATGACTTTATCATTAAGATCAACAGCACAACCATTGGTCCTTCCCCTCATGCCAGGGTGCTAGGCGTAATCCTAGACTCTGACCTCTCCTTTGGGCACCACATCCACTCACTGGCTAAATCCTGCCCCCTCAACATCAGGAACATTTCCAAAATCCGCCCCTTCCTGACCAATGACACCACAAAACAACTTATCCACGCCTTGGTTATATCCCGCCTTGATTACTGCAACTCCCTCCTCACTGGTCTACCGTTACACAGGCTATCCCCCCTTCAGTCTATTATGAATGCTGCTGCTAGACTCATACACCTTACCAACCGATCAACGACTGCTGCCCCTCTCTGCCAATCCCTCCACTGGCTTCCACTAACCCAGCGTATAAAATTCAAAGTACTAACCACAGCTTACAAAGCCATCCACAACACTGCCCCTAGCTACATCACTAACCTCATCCACAGATACCGCTCAAATTGCCCACTCCGCTCCTCCCATGATATCCTCCTCTCTAGCTCCCTCATCACCTCCTCCCACGCTCGCCTCCAGGATTTCTCCAGAGCCTCTCCCATCCTCTGGAACTCCCTACCACAGCATGTTCGGTCAGCTCCCACCCTGTCTGCCTTTAGGCGATCTTTGAAAACTCACTTCTTCAGGGAAGCCTACTCCACCTCCA
This sequence comes from Staurois parvus, assembly GCF_062004578.1. Lineage (NCBI taxonomy): Eukaryota > Metazoa > Chordata > Amphibia > Anura > Ranidae > Staurois > Staurois parvus. The sequence continues at coordinate 5,254,256 of NW_028318132.1, read as the reverse complement.
CCTAAGAACAGTACTTGAATCACCTCCGCCAGATCATCCCCCGCAGCTATCACATTTTGTATCACCTCCCCCTTCCTTTAGATTGTAAGCTCCACAAGCAGGGCCCTCCTATTCCTTCTGTACTGAAATGTATTGTAATTTTACTGTCTCCCTTATATTGTAAAGCGCTGCGCAAGCTGTTGGCGCTATATAAATCCTGTATAATAATAATAATAATTTCAGTAATGCAACTTAAAAGGTGAAACTAATATATGAGATAGACTCATTACATGCAAAGCAAGATAGTTCAAGCCGTGATTTGTCATAATTGTGATGATTATGGTTTACAGCTCTTGAAAACCCCAAATCCACAATCTCAGAAAATTATAATATTGTGAAAAGGTGCAATATTTTAGGCACAAAGTGTCCCACTCTAATCAGCTAAGTAAGCCATAACACCTGCAAAGGGTTCCTGAGCCTTTAAATGGTCTCTCAGTCTGGTTCAGTAGGAATCACAATTAGAGATGAGCGAATCGAACCAGGCGAAGTGGAATTCGTTTTGAATATCGGGAAAAATTTGATTCGCATCGAATCCGAATTTTAGCCAACTTCGGGTGCACGAATCAAATTTTTCCCGATCAGCCGGCAAAAGTGTCACTGCAGAGAGCTCCGCTATTTCTGACAGTTCTGACAGTTCATTTACAGCGGTTGAAACATTGTATCTATTTGTTTCCATTTAGGATACAGATGTTTTTATTCGGAAATAAATAGCTACAATGTTTCAACCGCTGTAAATGTGAGGGAACTGTCAGAGAACTGTCAGAAATAGCGGAGCTCTCTGCAGATACACTTTTTGCTGTACTGGAATACTTCTTCTTTTCATTCTACTTCTTCTTTTCATTCTGCTTCTTCTTTTCATTATTCTTTTCATTCTTCTTCTTTTCATTATTCTTCTTCTTTTCATTCTTCTTTTCATTCTTCTTCTTTTCATTCTTCTTTTCATTCTTCTTCTTCTTCTTTTCATTCTTCTTCTTCTTCTTTTCATTCTTCTTTTCATTCTTCTACTTCTTCTTTTCATTCATCTTTTCATTCTTCTTCTTCTTCTTTTCATTCTTCTTCTTCTTCTTTTCATTCTTCTTTTCATTCTTCTTCTTCTTCTTCTTTTCATTCTTCTTTTCATTCTTCTTCTTCTTCTTTTCATTCTTCTTTTCATTCTTCTTCTTCTTTTCATTCTTCTTCTTCTTTTCATTCTTCTTTTCATTCTTCTCATTCTTCTTTTCATTCTTCTCTTCTTCTTTTCATTCTTCTTTTCATTCTTCTTCTTTTTCTTTTCATTCATCTTCTTCTTTTCATTCTTCTTCTTCTTCTTCTTTTCATTCTTCTTTTCATTCTTCTTCTTCTTCTTTTCATTCTTCTACTTCTTTTCATTCTTCTTCTTCTTTTCATTCTTCTTTTCATTCTTCTTCTTTTCATTCTTCTTTTCATTCTTCTTCTTCTTCTTTTCATTCTTCTTCTTCTTCTTTTCATTCTTCTTTTCATTCTTCTTCTTCTTCTTTTCATTCTTCTTCTTCTTCTTTTCATTCTTCTTCTTCTTCTTTTCATTCTTCTTTTCATTCTTCTTCTTTTCATTCTTCTTCTTCTTCTTTTCATTCTTCTTTTCATTTTTCTTCTTCTTTTCATTCTTCTTCTTCTTCTTTTCATTCTTCTTCTTCTTTTCATTCTTCTTTTCATTCTTCTTTTCATTCTTCTTCTTCTTCTTTTCATTCTTCTTCTTCTTCTTTTCATTCTTCTTCTTCTTTTCATTCTTCTTCTTCTTCTTTTCATTCTTCTCATTCTTCTTCTTCTTCTTTTCATTCTTCTTTTCATTCTTCTTCTTCTTTTCATTCTTCTCATTCTTCTTTTCATTCTTCTTCTTCTTCTTTTCATTCTTCTTTTCATTCTTCTTCTTCTTCTTTTCATTCTTCTTTTCATTCTTCTTCTTCTTCTTTTCATTCTTCTTCTTCTTCTTTTCATTCTTCTTTTCATTCTTCTTCTTCTTCTTTTCATTCTTCTTTTCATTCTTCTTCTTCTTCTTTTCATTCTTCTTTTCATTCTTCTTCTTCTTCTTCTTTTCATTCTTCTTTTCATTCTTCTTTTCATTCTTCTTCTTCTTCTTTTCATTCTTCTTCTTCTTCTTTTCATTCTTCTTCTTTTCATTCTTCTTCTTCTTCTTTTCATTCTTCTTCTTCTTTTCATTCTTCTTCTTATTCTTTTCATTCTTCTTCTCATTCTTCTTCTTCTTCTTTTCATTCTTCTTCTTCTTCTTTTCATTCTTCTTCTCCTTCTTTTCATTCTTCTTTTCATTCTTCTTCTTTTCATTCTTCTTCTTCTTCTTTTCATTCTTCTTTTCATTCTTCTTCTTCTTTTCATTCTTCTTTTCATTCTTCTTCTTCTTCTTTTCATTCTTCTTCTTCTTTTCATTCTTCTTCTTCTTCTTCTTTTCATTCTTCTTCTTCTTCTTTTCATTCTTCTTTTCATTCTTCTCATTCTTCTTTTCATTCTTCTTCTTCTTCTTTTCATTCTTCTTTTCATTCTTCTTTTCATTCTACTTCTCATTCTTCTTTTCATTCTTCTTCTTCTTCTTTTCATTCTTCTTTTCATTCCTCTTCTTCTTCTTCTTCGTCGTGCCCCGTGACTGCCCAAATGAGTGAAGTGTGCGGTGATTCTAAGATCGACGGCACTCATCTGCATGTCATACTGACTGACAGTATTATTTCTCTTCCCCAGCAGACTCCAAGGGCATTTAAATTAAAGGTACAGTGTTCTGCACTAATATAAAGGCTCTCTGAAGCCTAGAAACCCTTTAAATAAGTTAAATTCGCGGCGAATAAATTCGCATCAAATCAAATTTCTCCCGCAAATTCGGCGAATCAGCCGAATCGAATTTTTGAATAATTCGCTCATCTCTAATCACAATCATGGGAAAGACTGCTGACCTGACAGTTGTGCAGAAAACCATAACTGATACCCTCCATAAGGAGGGAAAGCCTCAAAAGGTAATTGCAAAAGAAGTTGAATGTTCCCAAAGTGCTTTATCAAAGCACATTAATAGAAAGTTATGTGGAAGGGAAAAGTGTGGAAGAAAAAGGTGCACAAGCAGCAGGGATGACCGCAGCCTGGAGAGGATTGTCAGGAAAAGGCTATTCAAAAGTGTTGGGGACTTTCACAAGGCTGGAGTCAGTGCATCAAGAGCCACCACACACAGACGGATTCTGGACATGGGCTTCAAATGTCGTATTCCTCTTGTCAAGCCGCTCCTGAAAAACAAACAACGTCAGAAGCGTCTTACCTGGGTTAAAGAAAAACAGACCTGGTCTGTTGCTCAGGGTCCAAAGTCCTCTTTTCTGATGAGAGTAACTTTTGCATCTCATTTGGAAACCCAGGACCCAGAATATGGAGGAAGAATGGAGAGGCACACACTGCAAGATGCTTGAAGTCCAGTGTGAAGTTTCCACAGTCTGTGTTGATTTGGGGAGCCATGTCATCTGCTGATGTTGGTCCACTGTGCTTCATTAAGTCCAGGGTCAACGCAGCCATCTACCAGGAGATTTTGGAGCACTTCATGCTTCCTTTTGCAGACAAGCTTTATGGGGATGCTGACTTCATTTTCCAGCAGGACTTGGCACCTGCCCACACTGCCAAAAGCACCAAAACCTGGTTCAATGACTGTAGGATTACTGTGCTTGATTGGCCAGCAAACTCACCTGACCTGAACCCATAGAGCAGCTATGGGGCATTGCCAAGAGAAAGATGAGAGACATGAAACCAAACAATGCAGTTGAGCTGAAGGCCGTTATTGAAGCATCCTGGTCTTCCATAACACCTCAGCAGTGCCACAGGCCGATAGCTTCCATGCCACGCCGCATTGAGGCAGTAATTGCTGCAAAAGGGGCCCAAACCAAGTGCTGAGTACATATGCATGCTTATACTTTTTAGAGGTTCAATATTGTTCTATGTACAATCCTTGTTTTATTGATTGCATGTAATATTCTAATTTTCTGAGATTGTGGATTTGGGGTTTTCAAGAGCTGTAAACCATAATCATCACAATTATGACAAATCACAGCTTGAACTATCTTGCTTTGCATGTAATGAGTCTATCTCATATATTAGTTTCACCTTTTAAGTTGCATTACTGAAATAAATGAACTTTTGCTTGATATTCTAATTTTTCGAGTTTCACCTGTATATGGCAATATATTTGGGAAGAATATTTTTAAAATATATTTCAAATATATTTTTCTTCCATATGGGATATACCCGAGTAAATGTGCACAATTCCACCAGGACTTCTATTGGGCCTTTTGCTGGGTAGAGGTACTAACTTTATTATCAAACCCACTCTTACACTAAGCAAAAGTTTTGCTTCTCCTATTTGCCTACAGGTTTAGCGTAATATCCTGTTTGGGGAAAGTCATTTGTTGTAACCCTCACCTTCCATTTTGGGGAGTCTCATTTGTCATAACCAACCCCTCACACTCCTTTCTAGTCTGGAAGCTGGCATTTTCATGAGAGATTAAATAATAACTAAAGAAAAACTTTTCTTTAGTTTTGAATAAGGTGGAGAGGGATTAGAGCACCTGTCAAGTTTTTATTGCTGTCTGTGTCCATGTTGGGGAGATTCACCCTCTCTATTTGTCATGTTTACCATTATCACTGAAAGTGAAAGTAAAAGAAAATCCCAAATTTCGGGTTGTCACCAGCAAAGGAATAGACAGAAAACATTCCATTGGAAACACCAGTTCTGACAACCATGGACTCCCTCACTTTAGAGGTATTTTCTCTCAATTCCTGTTTTGGCTATGGGACAGGAAGTAGATACATTTCTCCAATAGGACACAAAATTTAAACTGACAGAGGTTATAACCTTCCCTTACTCTATCTGAAATGAAAACATTTGGTATTTAGTTCTACTTTACCATATTTCTCTCAGTATAGGCCAGGGTACGCAATCTCTGTTCTCCAGCTGTTGTAGAACTGCAAATCCCATAAGGCATTGCAAGACTTTGACATCCACAGGCATTAATCCCAGAGGCAGAGGCATGATGGGATTTGTAGTTTCACCACAGATGGAGTGCCAAGGTTACTGACCGCTATTATAAAGGTACAATTTTGTTTATGTGCTTCATTATATTCTTGCAACAAACATCTAAGCTATTTTTCGATCAGTGGAAATCTTTTTTTTAAAGAAAAACTCAAGGAAAGATGTTTAATAAAGGCACTAATGTTTATTGTAGAAGGATTTCATCTCAGATACATGGTAGACAAATATACCTAATTACCACTGTTCGTAGTTACATTACACTGCCTTCAATTGGGCCCCAAGGAGAACGCACAAACAAAATAGATCTGTTATCGTGGAGGATCTTGTAAAGTCTAGGAATGTCATCCTTGGCTTGTAGGGAAATAAGGCATAGATCTAATTAATTTCCATGTGCATTAGGCAGATTCGCTGTCCTCTGTGCAATGTTAGAACAAGAACGAGATAAAGGTGACAATTTAAATTATTGCTCTGCCCTTTTCTGCATGCTGTGGTTGTATTGAAAGAACAATCACACAGAAAAAAATCATAAAACATCAGAATGAGAATAACACGGTGAAATGCATGTTCATTTCAGCTCCCAATAATGTTAAATCACTAACCATATTGGATACTTACAGTGTATATATAAATATGCGGTATATACACAACTGTATTTACAGGGATGACTCACAGCTTTAATGGTTAAAAGAAAAATAGAAAATTATTCTTAAAGCTGTTAAAAGTAGAGCTTTAGGAAGTATAAAAACATGATTGAATTATGTTTTACATTTATTAAAAAGGAATTAGATACATTTTAAATTTCAGTGGTGTAGTTTCTTGAAATGTATACTTATGGTGATATCAGAATGTGGGTAATGCAGTAAGATTGGTTGACGTCTGACGAATTGCAAAGTGCAGCTAGTCTAGCATGTTTTCAGGCACTGGGTGCTGGAGGAAATATAATAAGGCAGCTTACAGGAGAAGATGATCATAAAGGTGCCTGTTTATTGTACAGTAACAGACAGGTAATACAAGAAACAAGGAAAAGGTACAAACGCCACACCCCAACATAAGCCCAAGTATAGACAGATTAAAAGTAGTCTGGATGAAGCAGGGCTGAAGCTGCTTTTTGCCTGTCTATACTCAGGCTTATGTTGTTGTGCGGAGTTTAGACCTTTTCCTTGTTTCAGCCTACACATTGAGCCAGGACAGACTCTTTCCATGACGGAACCCTTCCAGTGTGAGTCACTAGAGACAACTGGATTGGAGACCTGGAGTGGCACCAAAAGTCTTTTGTTTTATGGTCACAGGTGATACAAGAAGCTTGAAGCCTATGCTATATGCTATCCTATCCTATACTTATTGTAAAAAGCAGAAGAAGTAGGGAAGTAGAGTAAATATATGTAGTAAACGAGCCTGCCTGATTTAACATGAATTGATTGGATTGCTCGGGTTTGGTAAAAAAGGAGATTATACAGAGACTGAATAATCATATTGCATAGTATAAGATCAGCTTTAGTTTCGGCCTACTATAGAGACTTCATGTTAAAAAATATATTATATAAATAAAATAACATAGAATAAAATAACAATGTTGTATTTCAAACAAAAAATTTACCATGAAAGTAAAAGTAATAAAAAATACATTTGGATGTTGGACTTCTAGAAAAAGTGTGCTGCATTAGTAATGGAGGTGATGGGCATTTCGGTGTTTGAATTCCCTTGAAGTGTGCTCTGCCTCTCCCTTCCTCCAGAAACACACACAATATGCACAGTGACCCCAGAACCTGGGCTCTATGGGTTGCACTGGAGAGTAGGTGATGTCACCAGAGGGAGGAAAAAGTGGGCAGAGAGTTTAGAAACTTCAGCCTCTTCTCTGTACATGTCCCTGCAAAGGTGACAATTTAATCACCATATCTTAAATAAATTTGCCAATCATTCGGTCCCAAAAATACTCAGTCCAGCACTGAAGAATTTGAATTGTTTGGGAATGAAGTGATATAAATGATTTGTGACTTAAAGTGGAACTACATTGCTTCTGAGCACCACAAACCAAAAACGCTATTTAATTCATTTTTAATATTCAAAGCAAACTTCCCCTTCCATCCATGTCTCCATGCTTTATTTTGCTGAGAAATCACTTTGAAAAACATCCCCTAACATTTACGGCTGAGGCTATTTTGCATAAGGGCAGTAGCATTTACGTCCTGGAATCCATCTTCCCTTAGCTTAGACATGCAGGCAGGAGGATGTGCTTAGCTAAGAAAACTCCTCCTCCCCTCCTCCACTCCTGAAGACTCCTGGGATATATGACTCCATTTGCCTAGGCATGGAAACCAGGAAGTAACTGTAGAAATGTAAAAATTTTTAAAACAAGTAACATTATATTTTATTCTATCAAATTATTAATGCTAGCATCGTAAGTGCCCGGTCACACAGGGTGCGACTTGCCATGCCATGCAAGTTGCAAATCGTATGGCAGGTCGCACCCTATTGTCCGCAATTAAAGCAATCATATCGGCGTGATTCTGACTTGGTCGGAGCCACACCAGTTTATAGAGTAGCGCATGCACTACTTTAGGTGCGACTTGCATAGACATCTGTGTCTTGCAATCCGCAGATATCTTGCAAGTCGCACCTCAAGTCGGAATGACATCCGACTTTGAAATTGTGCAATTGGGAGAGTGAACTTCCGCTTTAAGCATTCACTGTGCAAATTTTGACCAATCCCTGAGGAACTGTTTGACATTCGCTCAGTGTGTGGCCTGGCTGGTCCAACTCCGTTCAACAAAAGGTGACCATTTATTTGGCTTATGTTGAACGAGCAAGCTGGAAAATTGTTTGCCAAACAGTGACTGCATCCTATCCATTCATAGAGTAGATGGAGGAAGCTGATTTTTTTTTTTGTTCAGTCTAAGCTGGTCATACACTATCAGTGTATGGCTAACTTTAGACACAATACGTTGTGTGAGTTTGGGACATATTGGATATACATGCTCAATAGCCTGTCTCTACAGGGCCTAAACAAAGGGATAGACAGAAATACAGTATAGTGACAGGCGATGGGACTGGTTGAAAGTCCTTTATTAGTGCCTTTTCTATAAAGGTTATCCTTTCCCGTTTTCACTGCAGTCTTATAATAGTTTTCTCTTTTTAATTTAATGTAACAGGCCTGAATGATTTATCAAGCTTTAGGAGCTGTAGTTTTAACATACAGTATAATACTACTGGAATTACCTTCTATCAATTGGTAATTTCACACTTTTTTTAGTCTCTGAAGAATGATCCATGTTCTTCATGTAGCATTTGATAGGTGGAGAAGCATTGGGAGATTTACTAAAACTGGAGAGTGCAAAATCTGGTGCACCTCTGCATAGAACCCAATCAGCTTTTAGGTTTTATTGTCAAAGCTTAGTTGACCAAGTTGACGTTAGAAACTTATTGGTTACCATGCACAGTTGCAACAGAGTCTGAGTGCACCAGTTTTAATAATTTTTCCTCATTGTATCACCTCCTCATCATCTGCTTTATGCTCTTGAACCCCGCACTAGCAAGCAGAAACCATGTGCATTGCGTGCAGTTGTGGGGCGCTTGAAGAGCAGCCCTATTCACTCGATTGGGCTGCATTAAGAAAGGCACTATGCCCACTGAGAGCAACAGGGGATATAATTCCTGCTTTGGCCGTGAAGCAAAGCATTGCATGTACATCTGCAGAAGTCGCCTTTGTAGCTAAAGGGGATATCACTAGAGAGGCAGTTAAAGTGCAGCTCAACCACTGAGTTTTACCACTCCCCCTAAACCCTATTGTGAATGAGCCCTTATACTACTTGTTTTGGTTAAGATTATCTGGTTGTAACTAGTCCATTCAAACTAGTGACGTCTGAGATTTTTTGATCTGCACTTACTGAGGAAAATTGTGCTTGGGCAGTTAGAAAACCTGTTTGATTGCCATTGTTAAGACAATGTGCCTCCCCCGCCCTGCTCCATAAGCTCAAACATGGGCAGATACCCAACAAACAGATGCCAATGCCAACTCCATTTAACTAGTAATCAGCAAAGCAGAGACATATTTTTGAATAGAACATAGTTCTATAGACTAGATATCATGGGGAAAACATTGAGAAATTAGTTTTCTGCTAAATATGTGACACTTGGTCAATGAGAATATGTCTAGTTCATGATTAGTATTTAATGAAATTGGGATTTCTTTAGAAATGTTGAGAATCTGTTTTCATCTTTTATAAATCTTCTGCCTTTGTGCTAGAGTGCAGTCTAAAACCCAAACTGCATTATACCAGACAAATAGCTTGACTGCAGTCTCTGAATTACCAATTACAGCTGGAAAAATGAATGAGTCTACAGAGCAACTTTCATTCACTGTAATGGACGATATCAGATTATTTCTGTATAGGGAATGTTTAAACACAAAAATATGCTGATTTTGTGTTGCGACACAGCTTAAACACAGCATGCTTGAACAATGCATCAAATTGCTGCACTTTATTTCAATTAATTCATACTTTTTATAGCAGTAAATTTCCATAGTAAATTCTATTCATAAACACATAAAGGAAACAAATTTATTAAGCTCAACCATGGATAGCCTTTCCCAAAAACGTGATAATGATGATTTTGGATGGGCAACACAAACAGCAATAGCTAGGTCTACATTGCAGTTTAACAGTGTGAAAATTACAACAAAAACTAGTGTAGCCGGGTTAGGTAAAAGTGTGCATAATCCATCTTATATCCAGAGAATGCAGGGCACTTACAGTCCTCTGTAGATTGTAGGTTTTTTTTTTTTTTTGCAAAAGGCTGAATGGAATAAGCTGGACAACAGGCTCTTTAAAGCGGAGTTCCACCTGGAAGAAAAAAATTCAGCAGCTACAAAAACTGTAGCTACTGACTTTTAAAATACAGATACTTACCTCTTCCTCGGTCCAGCGGTGTCCTCACAACCACTGGTTTCACCGGCCATCTTCTCTTCCTGGCGTTGGCATCTTCAGTGTGGGCACCCAGCTGTCACAGCTTGCGGCTTCACAGCCAGGTGCCCACTGCGCATGCACGAGAACTGCTGCATTTTGTGAAGGGACCTGTCATGTGTCCCAGAAGACTATGGGGAGGGAGGGTAGGAGGACAACCTCCGCTTCTGATCGCCTAGGCAATCACAGTGGAAGTGGGAGCGGGTACCTGTCAAAATCAGGTAACCAGTCCCCAAAGGTGCCAATCCTTAATGGGGATCAGGAGACAAAGGCTTAAAGTGGAATTTTCCCTTTTGGGTTGAGCTCCACTTTAAATTTGTAGCATGTCTTCTCAAGGCACAGAGCTATATACCTCAAGAAAGCATATTATAAATGTGAAATGGCTCTTGTCCAAGATCTTTGTTTTATTCTTTCATCTTGCAGGGATGCTATGGGCTGGTTGCATACGTGTTGCATTCAGTCCTGGTTAGTGTGGTGGAAGATGTATCTCCATTTCTATTCACTTTACACATGTACTCGTGATCATTTCTCTTACAAAAAATGCCATGAATGTGAAACAACTGGTGTGTGATATTTAAAGCAGAACTATGCTTTGTCTGTTTAAGGCTCACTTTCCTTTGTTTCCTTGTTGCTCTATTCAGCTGCCTGGATCAAAGGAAGGAAGCTCTGTATAAGCCTCAAATCAATCTACAGAGCCACAGCACTGATGATGTTGCATGAGAGGAAGGGGGGTGAGTCACATGCTCCTCCATACCTGGAAATGAAGGTAGGTTCTTCACTTCTGGCAGCTTGGTGGACTAAAGAGGGAGCAAAGCCAAAATAATCGATTGTTGGAGAAGCTGACATTGAAGAAAACTTATTTTGCACATAAATCCCGATAAAGTGGAAATTATCTAGTTTTTGGGTAGAGGGACCATTGAAGAGGGGGTAGTGTCACCAATGTAGAGAGTGTAGTGACAACTGTGCAGGAATATCCGAAATTTAACAGATGTTACAGGAACAGGAGGTTTGAAAACCACTGTTCTGGTGACAAACTTTTAAGTTGCAATTTTCCCTCCCTTTGGGGAGGTTTCCACTCACCTTCTGACATGTCTCATGTGAATACAAACTGAAAACAAATCTCCTAGCATGGAAAGACATTTATAGGAGCCAGACAGAAGTTTTATCTATTCTCAACTCTATCCAAAACTAAAAATTTGTTTGGCTGAAGTTCAGCTTTAAAAATTCCATCTTTACTTCTCCACTAACCATCTTCACACTGCAAGGGTGCTAGATGAAGGCCAGGTCCTATCTTATAATGTACTATCAGGTCTGGACTGGCCATAGGGCACATTGGGCATTTGCCCGGTGGGCCGGGGTTGCCAGGAAGCATGTCTCAACAAGAGCAGGCTGTGACATGCAGGGTCGGCTGCAGGTGAATGTGCCATCCAGGCATGAGCTGCCAACACTTGCTGCATATGATCGTTGGTGATGGAAGGACCTGAAAGAGTCTCTCCATTCCCCCGCCCACCAAGCTGCTCCATGACAAGTCCCAGTTTGCACATGTGCCCCACAGGCACCAATCGCCTGGCAACCAGGACACCAAGAGTGGAGGAGGAATGGAGAAGCCAAGGCTACGGCCTTCCTGCACATGAAAGCTGGAGAGGTGCTGTAGCCGTATATAGGGAAAGCATTGCGGCTGGTGTATGCCCACCTCTCTTCTTGCCCACTGCTTTTCCCACCGATGAAGGGGTCGGATCTGTTTCTCTAGGGCCAGATACTCCTTTTTTTATGATAATTATGCACTTTTTTCTCCTCTGTAACTGCAGTCTTCTAATTAGCAGGCTCATGTCCAGGATTTTCTATTCATCATGCACCTGCTGTGTGCCTGGCTCAAGCTGAAGGGGGGACTGTTCTACCCAGGAAAGTTGACTGTATTTAACAGGCTTCATAAGCACTACTAAAAGCAATACTCAAAAAGCCAGTTATAAAAGGAATACTTCTTTATAACTGGCTCAGTAAGTGATGCTTTACAACTGGCTTTGCAGTACTGACAAAGCTAGTTATAAAACATTTCTCACAGAGCCAGTTTTAAAGGAGTTTTGCTTAATAACTGGTTTTATGAGTATTGCTTAATGACTGACTTTGTGAGTAATGCTTTTTTTTTAATCCAAACTGTTTTTATTAGGTGTTCTTGCATGGCAAGACCACTTACTGTTATCTCACATATATATTCTTATAATTATAGCCAAATTTACCACCCTAACTCCTCCCACAGTTTTTACACTACATAGACAGTAATATAACGAAACGTGTGGATTGTTCCCGATTGGTGTGCTATTATTTTGTGGAACGTTTCGCCGAATGGTTCACGAAATATCGGCGTTTTTGTGGTGAAATTGGTCCCATAGGAATGAATGCCGGAATGTTCAAAACTAGAGTGGGAGCTGACAAAAGCTAGAGTGTGAGCTGAAAAATCAGAACATGATTTCTAAACTGCCATCACTCCCTCATTTTCAAGCCCACCTACACAAATCGTATATCAAAACGTTCAGCTATCCCTGCTGCCACTAAAAATCTCCACGGCTAAGCCATAGTCCTGATAGTTTTCACAATATGACTATTTGTTTGCAACTCACGCCACCCATTGACATTCATTGAAAATCCACTCTAGCCACCTCAAATTTGAAGGGCAATTTCTAAACTGTGACTGTGCCTTCATTTTTAATATTTCAGAGACATACTATGCATCAAAATGTAGGTCTGGGTCTTGTGATTCTCACAATATAAAGCTCTTCACTGTAGGATTTATAGTTTTTAAAACTACGACCATTTGAAGACGCCAGTGAAGTAAGCAATTTGGAGCAGTTTGTTTTTAATCGCTCATCTCTGCCCTACTTGAAATCTAATTTTGAATTCGTGACAGTTTTGCTGTATTCTGGTTAAAGGTTTGGAAATAAGTTTTCTACAGTAGAGAGTATTTGAGGTGATAATGCTGCTAATGTTTTTATAAATGTATGTTTTAATGTAACTGTGAAGCACTTTGGGCAACAACATTGCAATTAAATGTGCTATATAAATAAATAAAAGTTGAAATGCATTTCTCACTCTATCAAACTTGCCATATGCACTTTTTAAATTTGATCAATCAATTGGTTAGTGTAATGTATACTTTCTTTACTCACTCCAAACACTCCACACAGTTACTCTGCCTACTCCATAAAGTTACTCTGCCCAGTCCAACCTTTTCACAGTTACTCCAGCCACTCCAACCACACAACAGTTACTCAAGCCACTCCACCCAGTTACTCCGCCCACTCCAGTTGTAGACTACTGGTGGAGGCAAGAACACTTCACACAATTTCCCCAGAAATTGTAGCTTTTCTAGTTGAAAATTGAAAGGGAGTACATGAGTAGATAACAGGGCATGAGACAATCTTACAGATGGGTACAGATAGAAACGTACGTATTGGGTCAATCAAGATTTTACAGAGTATGGAGAAATTAAGTAAAAGAAATAAAAGTCAGAAAAAGAAAAGGAAGGAAAGAAGAACAGAACACTCAACAAGAACAACAATAACAGTTGCAGGTGGGCCACCAGGTCCTATCTCAACAATCAACTAGCTGTAATGTATCATATTTGCAAAAGTCTGTTCATTATCAGTCTTGGAGGGGCCAGTCCGGGTGTATCTAACCAGCTCTGCCAGATAAGCTTAAATTTACATTGCGCGTTATGGTGACGATAGGTAATTTGTTCCTAAAAGGAGAGAATTAACATATTCTACCCAGCATTTCTTAGAAGGTATTGTACTAGACAGCCAGTATCTAGCTCTTATTTTTATCTCTAAATACAAGAGACGAGTAATCATAATCTGGACACCCGAGGAGTACATCTCAGGGTCCAGCTCTTTCAGTAGACACACTAATGGATACAACGGGATGGGAGTCTGGGCGAGGGAAGACACAATCCCTAGAACATTCCCCCAATATCTTGCTAATTTTGGACATCTTCAAACCATGTGAATAAAGTCCCCTCTATGTGCCATACACTTTGGGCATAATGTTTTATCTCTCCTGCCCAACTCAACGATCTAACCGGCGTTCGGTATGCCCTGTGAAGGATAAATAGTTGCGACAGCTTGCGTGAGGCTGACAGGGAGGATTCTTCACATAAGAATCTCTTGTAATCAGAGCAGTGTTTTTTCTACTGTACTCAATTTAGCCTGACTTACTAATGCATGAAGTTAGGGGGTCCATGTGCGTGCCCATGAAACAAGCTTCTTCTTTGCATGATTAGATACATAAAGGTTGAGTTACTTAGGGAAAATACCATATTTTTTGCTAAATAAGACGCACCTAAGTTTTAGAGGAGGAAAACAGGAAAAAAATATTCTGAACCAATGGACTGCAGACATAGTACAGGAAATGTCCAGAGACTACAGACACAGGAGATGACCAGAGACTGCAGACACAGTACAGGATATGACCAGAGAACGCGGACACAATATAGGAGATGACCAGAGACTGCGGACACAGTACAGGAGATGTCCAGAGACTGCAGACATACTACAGGAGATGACCAGAGACTGCAGACATACTACAGGAGATGACCAGAGACTGCAGACATAGTACAAGAGATGACCAGAGACTGCGGACATAGTACAGGGGATGACCAGAGACTGCGGACACAGTACAGGGGATGACCAGAGACTGCGGACATAGTACAGGAGATGACCAGAGACTGCAGACATAGTACAGGAGATGACCTGAGACTGCAGACATAGTAATAGTACAGGAAATGACCAGAGACTGCGGACACAGTACAGGAGATGACCAGAGACTACATAGTACAGGAGATGACAAGAGACTGCGGACATACTACAGGAGATTACTAGAGACTGTGGATACAGTACAGAAGATGACCAGAGACTGCGGATAGAGTACAGGAGATGACCAGAGACTGCGTACTTACTACAGGAGATGACCAGAGACTGCAGACACAGTACAGGAGATGACCAGAGACTCCGGACACAGTACAGGGGATGACCAGAGACGGCAGACCTTTGGGAGGGAGGGGGAGCAGGTACCCGAATTTGTCCCCATCTTCTGGGACATGTGACAGGTCCCAGAAGACTGCCGGACCATTCACAAAGCGTATTGCTTCTCACGCATGTGCAGTGGGCATCCGGCTGTCACAGGTGCCCACACTAAAGATGCCGGAGCCGGAAGAGAAGACTGTACAGCTCTGGATCGAGGAACAGGTAAGGCTCTGCTGCAGAGAAGAGCCGAGCGGCCGACCCGGTAATCTGACACGGCAGCGACGGGAATACCTGACCGGCCTCTCCATATTTGCTCCATAAGACGCACAGACATTTTCCCCCATTTTTTTTGTGGAAAAAAGTACATCTTATGGAGCGAAAAATACAGTATACTGTTCACTTTGCAAAGTAAACTGTAAGGGAACTTTCCCCAGAGTTTAGCGAATTAGGTGAAGCACTGCTGACCTCCATCATCCAATCATGTGCAAGCAAAAATGCTGTTTTTTAAACAATAAAAATTTCAAATGATTGGGTATTCTTTGCAAAAGGAACTTTCATCACATTCAATAAGCCCTGGGGATAATTTCCTTGCAAAGGAAAGCATATTTTCCTTTACTAAATCAACCCTATGAAATGAACAGAGCTTCATTGCACACTTTACCTAGCTTCATAATAATAAAACCTTGTACACACAATGAGAATATCGGACAAATGATCGCCCTTTTTTTTTGCATGCTAGTTTCATATTGAAAATGAAGAGATTTCAAACTTTTTGAAAAATCCCATACGACAGAATGAAATTTTGAAAGTTATGTAATGTATTGTATTGTAATGTATTCTTTTGTTTCTGAGCGTCTGTCTTCCAATTATTTTTTTGGGACAAATACTGTATTGATTAAACAAAAATCATAAGTTTTGTTATAGTTTGTCCCTTTAGATCATTTTGCATGAACTGTCATGATCGGCTCTAGAAAATTGTGTACTAATGATCAGATTATTGTACAATCACTTTGAAAGCAGTATTTTTCTTACGATTTTCTGATTGTGTGTTATAGCCTTAAGTCACATCCATTGTGTACAGTGAAGTAAGCTTTGACTTTAAATTATGCATGTTGTAAGATAAAAATAGAAAAAAGTCAAAATATCTAAGGTAAAGATTTAATTAATTTGGAAGGGGGAGTCCTTTCATGCATTTCTTATTTAGGCATTTTGCAGACACAAAAGAAACATGGTTAGGTTTTTAAGCAGAAAACATTTATTGCAATTTAGGAACGGTGATTTTGGATATTTATACTGTACATGTACGAGGTTAAAAGATATTGGAAGTCAATTTTTTTCAAGTAGGTATCAAGTTAAACGATACAGGCAGGAGATGATTATTATGCAGTCGTTGCTACTTCTTAAGTTGTCATGCTTTGTGTCTTGTCCACCTCGTGACAACATCACGGTAATCTGTGGAATCTTCTTCTGCAGGAAAACACTGAAAATTCTATGGATTTTGACCACGGACTCTATACTGGCAATATATTAACTTGTGGTAACCATGGAAACCTCACTGTTGTAATTTCAGCAACAGAATAAAAATAGCTCAGTTTAAAAATAACATGTCTTTTTGGCTCCGCTCTATATTTTATGAGCTCTATGTTCCTATGCTGTAGGATTTCTGGCTAATCTGTTACAGTTACATTTAAAATGAAATATATTTATTGAATAAAAATAAAGTAAAACAAATCAAATGACTAACCATTTTAAATATAAAAGTACATTTTATATTATTGTGACAAATGTTACAGCTTCTTTTGCTTTACATGTATACATCATTAAAGTAAAACTTGCTATGAGAGAAATAGGGCACTGACAGTGATATCCATTTTGAAGTAGTACTAGTTTACTGTCTGCAGTCATCACCCTGTGATTCCATTACTTATTGAGTAACTGACCTGAACATGAACATGCAGGTTGAGACTGATGACTTTTCTATTTTTTCTGCATCAGTGCCTCAATAAACAGTGAATCCATAGGATTAACAAGACAAAGTGGGATCAACTTATCGAATTAAGTCAGCAATTGCAGCCTCCCTACTTCTGTCAAAACTCCTTTTCATATAGATGCCCTCCATTCCCCCTTAGCAGGGGATTCTGGACCGATCCCCTGTTCTGTCAGATCAGAAAGGAAACAGATGTCACATACGCATACGTGACATCCATGTCTGTTCTGATTTTTCTTCCAAATTGGCAATACACGAATCTAAGTTTTGCTGGTATCACCTTAACAGCTTTAATATTAGTTCTGAGGGGACTGACTCTTTTACAAATTATTGCAGGTATGGTTATTGTTACATAGTTACATTGATCCAGCTTGGACCATTATAACTATGCATATACCATACCTGTGGGATTCCTCTAGAAGCTGGAAATCACTGTAGTAGGCACCTCTACTACAAAGATCTCCACTAGCATCAAAGTCCTGTGTCAAGCTGCTGCCCTGCTGCATCATGAACACAGGAGCTTGACTGCTGGACATGGATGCCCTTCAGAGAACACGTTCCACTTCCTCAATGTATGTAAAGCATTGGGCAAAGTGGAGAGCATGATGTCACCACCCCACTTGCTTTGCATTTATTGAGAAAATGAATGTTGATCATGCCGATCAGCCAACCTCCTGTGCTGAGCAGTCAACTTGACAAAGGACCTGAAAGCTAGTGGAGACCACTATAGTAGGGTGCCTACTACAGTGATTTCCAACTTCTAGAGGGATCTTGCAGGTATGATATATGCATAGTTACATTGGTCCAAGCAGGACAATGTAAATAAGTAAAATAATCTGTATCTGGCATTATTTAATATATAAGGCTTCATGCACACTGGCCTAAAAAACACTGCCCTTAGAAGAGTTTAGCATTTTGCCTGTAGAAGCAAGTAATGTTATCCTATGTGTTCATGAACATTAGGTAGTCTAGAGGGTTTTTTTAAGGTCGGAGTTTAGAGGCAGAAAAAAAAACTTCTGCTTTGTGTTTTTGAGAGACTTTTTCTGGAAGAAAAAATGCTAAACGTTCCTAAACACTACTAAACGCTCCTAAACACTAGTACAAAAATGCTCAGAATTAGTATTTTTTCTGCCAAGAGCACTAGCATTTTAAGCCAGTGTGCATGGAACCTATAGGTGTTTAACCTCTTTGCGCTGGCCGCACGCAAATGTGCGGCCTCCCGGCATATGGACCTTGACGCTGAGTGGCCACACATTTGTATGCAATTAAGGTAAACATATGTGCTGAGAGCACTGCCCTGCGCGCTCCCAGCACACATGCCCAGTACTCACAGAAAGGTCCCCATCTCCTCTTTCGATCGGGACCTTTCCCGATCATGTGACTGCTGTGATGGCGAATCACGGCAGTCACATGACCTTAAAACCCAGCCCTGCCTCACGGCTTCTGAAACCCTTAAAGGGCCGGGAGGCACCGGTCCAAGGGGTTAAGCAACATAGAAGAGTATAGTTCTCCATAAGACTATGAGTACACAAGCATTTGTGGCTTGCGTCTAACATAAATTTGGGAAGTATTTTTGATAGATCTGGAATACAGGATTTTAATTTTGAATGGGATCTTATGGAACAGTATAAGGTTAAACTGACCTCAACATGATCTTAAAATGACCTCAAAGTGATCTCAAATACCCATGTATACTAACCCCATATTTGGATACGTCTCATTTTTAGCAACTTTATGCATGAGATTACAAATGCCTACATGGTCCATAAAGCTGCAATATGGGCTGCTTGAAGTGTTCCTTTCTCAGTAGTGGTTGACCACATCTGCAATATTTGGCTATTTATTGTGATGGCAACATATGAGTCCTGGCTAACTGCCCATACTGTAAAAAGGACATCAGAAATTGTCTTGTTGTAAGGTACCTGCATGTCTCAGTGCAGACCTTGAATAATTACATTTTACATTCCACCCCAACTATGTTTAGATGAATACCTAATAGGCAGGCAAGTCAAGAACAACACATACAATCTGCAATTATAAGCTGTTTTTGGCATCTTAAATGTCTTCAAATGTCCTGGGAACACCCCCCATTTTCAATGCGCTGTCTTTTTGAACAAAATTCACTATACCAGCTAGTCCTCTGTAATTGTCTATCTGTGTAGTCAGCTCCAGTCTGCATGAGCAGGTAGACATATCATGGCGTAAACAAGATACTTTGAAATCATAAAAATGGATTTGAAAGTATGAACTTTAACTTATATATTGCATTATAACTAAGGCTGCTTTAGAAACCATGTTGATATGGATAAAGGAAATGCAGTAAATAAAGGATTCTATCTTATATGCATTTGCACAATCAGACAATTTTGTTTTGCAATGTATCTTTCCCCTGGTTTCTGTAAATAGTAGTTACATGCTCATGAATAATAAAGGATGAGAAATTGTTCTCTGTCCTTCAGGGAAAAATATCTCATGAACGGTTTAGTCATAAATATAAGAACATCAGTTAATATTCTATCCAGACCCTAAAATCAGCAGTGGAATAGGTTCCTTTGAGGCTTTCCTTCAGGTTACAGAGAAAGGGATTCACTAGATGTTATTTATCTGTAGAGGATGATGCTAAATTTCTAAGCTAAATGTAGATTTTCAGATTTTGATGTAACAATTTATGAATGTAATGCACATATTCATTGTTTTTGACTTTTTTATCAAAAGTAATTGAAAAGTCGGCTTCTTACCAGCTGGGAACCAGGCTCTCCAAAAATTGTATATCTCAGGATACATTACTGACACAGCACTTGTTTATGCAATGAAAGCCCTACTGGTAGCAAGTGACCAGGATCTATGACCCATCCTTATCCTCTGCATTTGATATGGTGAACCATGAACATTTAATATGGATGTTAGAATAACTGTAGTCTTGAGGGCAGAGCTCAGTTAGTTTCATTCCTTCTTCTCTGTCAGAGTATGTCTGGAGTATAAGTATGAAACCACTGCTCTCGCCCAGTACCACATTTGTATGGTGCCCCACAAGGCTCAGTACAGCCCCCAATACAGTTTACAGTTTTTATTACACCACTGTAGCACAATGGATTTAAGTAAAAAAAATCATGCACAATGATATTTAACCTTTAGGCTACCTCTATGTGATCCATCTTTGCCATCATCACAAATTTCTGCCAGAAGGAACTCCAACACTGAAGCCCTATGAAAGTAAATATTTATACAGTAGTGGTGTCTTGAAGTCTTCTACTATGGGTTCTGGATTTGTTATTATGTTTTGACTATTCTTGAAAGGTAGGGCTTGGAGGTTTGATCACCAGTTTGGTTGTCGAACTTCAAGGCTGCATGCAGTTCACTGGTTCAAACTGAAATTTGACAAAGCTAAGATATTGTTGGTGGTTGGCTTGTATCTAACCAAAATAGAACAGTAATGAGGAATGCTTTTCCCTAAAGCTCACACTTGGTATGGTGTTTAGTATAACAGCTCAATATCAAGGGTCAGCTGTTGTCAAATTCTTATTTTTTTACCTGAAGAATGATGAATATGAATAAGAAGATAAATCACCTCATTTCAATTACCAAAACAAATTAAAATGGAACTTTACACACAGGAATAATTATGCTACCGAAATTAGCATGGGTTGTAAGTTGCCTCCAGTATCCTTCCTGTTTCTTCTTGCTGGAGGTTGTCATTTTGCTGAAGCCCAGAGCCCCTGGGCAACAGTAAGTATATAAGCTGTTAGTAGATTGGCCTTTAGATTTTTGGCACAGTGCCACGAAAGAGAGCGCAACTGAGCATGTTTTACATAGTTAAACCTGCAAAAGAGGGCAGCATGAAGTGATCTAGCAGGACTTAATTTTCTGACTAAAGTTCCACTTTAATGAAGTTGTTTTGTTTCAACAAGATTATTACCATGCTGTAGGCTAGCCAGAAAAGGTCCTACCATTATTCCGATCAATACTGTAGCTAGACTGGATAATAAAATGTCTAATGAGCGCTACCAGGGAAAGGAGCTTAAATGTATATGTATAGAGCCGCTAGAACACCAAAAAGGTAACCAAAAAACCTTCCAGAAATATATGTAAATAGTATAGGTGCAGGACTGGGGATAAGACCAATAAAGTGCAAATAATGGACAAATATAACATGCAATATGCAAAATCGTCCTTAAGAGCATAAAAGTACAATAAATGATATCACTAGTGGTGATATCATATATGTGATATATATATGTGATCCAGAGGTGATAGATACATTTTAATGAGCAGAACGTGCACTCACCAGAGGTGCGTATTTATTACTCATAAAGGAGAACTCCTGTATCATCAGGCACACATTTGGTCATCTGTATTCTGGTCAGGTTGCATTCACTATCATCGTCTGGTCACAAGCGTATCAGGATTCCAGGGATCCTCAGTAAATCACAACATCTGGGGTCACCTTCTTTAGGGCAGGCACTGCGGAGGATGGCACTCACAAGGAGAGCCCAATAAGGGACACCACATAGTGTGATAGGTATTCAGCTTTACATCCTTAATGGATATACTCCCATCTTCCTGTCTGCCCTGCAGTGTTCTCTTCCCTCCCAGCTATATTTTGTAGAAGAATACTTTGGGGTTCATTTGTAAACAAAAATAAATGCAATGCTATTTGTCTTGTGAAACTGCATGTAAAGAACTTTCATTCTGTGCAAACGGGGGCAAAAATTTATGTTTTAAGTTATTTTCTCTCCAGGTGGAATGGTATTCTTCATTTAAAACACAACCCCTGGCAAAAAGTATGAAATCACCACTCTTGGAAAATGTTCATTCAATTGTTTAATTGTGTAGAAGAAAAACTAATCACAGACATGCCTCAAAACTATTTTCATTTAAGATTCCAACCTTCTGGCTTTAAGAAACACTTAAAAAAAATAAAAAAGAAAGAAAAATGTAGTCAGTTACAACTGCTTTTGCAGATCAAGCAAAAAAATATAGAGTCACTCAATTCTGAAGAAAATGTTATGGAATCATGAAACAAAAACACTACAGTACATCACTAGTACTTTGTTGCACCACCTCCAGCTTTTATAACAGCCTGAATTCTCTGAGGCATGGGTTTAACTATCGACAAACAGTATTCTTCATCAATCCGGCTCCAACTATCTCTTATTGCGTTGCCAGATCAGCTTTGCAGGTTGGAGCCTTGTCATGGACCATTTTCTTTAATACCCATCATAGATTTTTAATTGGATTAAGGTCTGGACTATTTGCAGGCCATGCAATTGACATGTCTTTCTTGAAGGAGAGTTTTCAGGGCTTTTGCCCTATGGCAAGATGCATTATCATCCTGAAAAATGATGTCATCGTCACCAAACATCCTTTCAATTGATGGAATAAGAAAAGTGTACAAAATCTCAATATAAACCTGTGCATTTATTGAAGATTTAATGCCTGCCATCTCCCCTGTACCTTTACCTGACATGCAATCCCATATCATCAATGATTGTGGTAATTTGAATGTTTTCTTCAGGCAGTCATCTTTATACATTTCATTGGAACGGCACCAAACAAAAGTTCCAGCAGCATCACACTGTCCAATGCAGATTCGTGAATCATCACTGAATATTAATTTAATCAAGTCATCTATAGTCCATGATTGCTTTTCTTTAGCCCACTGTAACCTTGTTTTTTCTGTTTAGGTGTTAATGATGGTTTTCATGTAGCTTTTCTGTATATAAATCCTGTTTCCTTTAGGTGATATCTTACAGTTCAGTCACAGACATTGACTCCAGTTTCTGCCCATTTGTTCCTCATTTGTTTTATTGTGCATTTTCTGTTTTCAAGGCATATTGCTTTAAGTTTTCTATCTTGATGCTTTGATGTCCTTTTTGGTCTACCAATACGCTTCCCTTTTATAATCTTCCCATTTGATTTGTACTTGGTCCAGATTTTAGACACAGCTTACTGGAAACAACCAACATATTTTGCAACATTCTGTGATGATTTACCTTCTTGAAGAGGTTTTATTATCCTCTCTTAGTTTCAACTAACATTTCTCATGTTGAAGTCATGATTCATGTCAATCAGCTTGGTGCAACAGCTCACCAAGGTGTACAAGCTCTCTTTTTTAACTGCAGACTAATTAGCAGGTGTAATCTGATGCAGATGTTTGTTTTAGAACTGCAAAGTACATGGTGAATCCATAATATTTTCTTCAGAATTCAGTGATTCGATACCACATTTTTTCCTCTGCTTGATCTGCAAAAACAGTTGCATTTGACTATAGTTTTCTCTCTTTTTTATATTTTAAAAGTGTTGGAATGGCAACTGAAAATTATTTTGAGGCATGTCTGTGGTTATTTTGTTTTTGTATATAATTAAACAATTGAATGAACAGTTTCCAAGAGTGGTGATTCCATACTTTTTGCCAGGGGTTGTAGAGTGAATCATGAAAATACCACTTTATTACTTTATATGAAGCTGATGATCATAGGAAATAAATACTTATTTATTAGATCCTTTGTTTCCTCTAGTGGCTGCAATGTAATATTTTCCTGATTCAGTTTGTTCTGTATGAAGAATAACATTCAACCTGGAGAGAAAAAAGGCTATTAACATGCAGTTTCCCTGGACAAATAGCTCTATATTTTTAAATACATCACTGTTTACTGTCAGCAGTACTGAAAGCCTCCTACACATGGATAACTTGTGCTCTCTTGGCTTATGTGGCATCTCACTCCATCTGTTTGCCTCCTTTGTGTTTACCCCCCACACATTTCTTAGCAATGTTGCATTCTCCTCCTGTGAAACATATTCAGTAATATTCAATTTTCTGGTGATTTAAACCAGCTCAGATGCAGACCAGGGACTTTATGTCCCCAATATATATGTGATGGACTGGGAGAAGGGATCAGAGGTCTAATAGACCTCTGATGTCTCTATAAATAGAACTTGTTACCACAATATAAAGAATATTACAAGTAAAAATAACAGCAAAAGTGTGTCCTACCCTCTTACTCTTCATACATCGTCATAATGCTAGCAGACTAACCATTTTAGCATGTAGGCAACTGTCAGTTTTGCCCTTCAGTGAGCTGCTGGGATGGGGCGATGCAATGCGCTTTTCAAAGCATACCATTGTTTCTTTTTAATTTTGTTTGAAGTGCACAAAGTGACACTTCATTTATATCATTTATATCTCTGAACAGTGTGGAGCATTGCATTACAGTGTGGTGACATGCAATGCCATCCAGTGTGCTGCAGAAAAATACAGCATTTGCATTTTTCTGCACTGCACATCAACATGCGCATTGTGATGTGAATGAGGCACATAGATGAAACTGTTTTCTTTGTGTCCACACATAATGTGAACAAGTGCTTAAGCCGGCCATAAATGGATAAAATCTCAGCCGGTTCAGCTGGGACTCGTTAGGATTCAATCCATCCATCGACGTCAGTACAACTAGCCTGGAGGATTTTTTTCATACAATAACTGCCGGCGCCTATAGCTGTTAGCACGGGCAGACTGACAACTCATCGGGCCCTCGGGCAATAGGGGATCATGGGGCCACCCACACTCAAACCACACCCAAAAAAGCCAGTCCGTCCTTGGCTGTTAGCAGTGATCATTGTGTTCTGTTGGCAGGGAAAGTTCCCCGCCAGCAGAACACAATTGCAATGCAGAAGGAATTCACCTATTGACACAGTCGGAAATCTAATGATTTTCTTTCCCTACACCCATTGTGGAGAAAGAAAATTGCATAATCTATGGGCTGCTTCACCAATCCTGTGTGTACATCATGTTGTTTAAAAGAGAAAATGTCATTTTGCCCATTTAGTCTTCCTCCTTACCCATTTATGCCCACCCTTGTCAGTGCACCTCTTGGTTGCTCTGTCACAGCTACTGCAGTATAGGGGAGAATTTGACTCTTCCTTCTCGGATGCATAGATTTGACCTGAGCAACTAATTGTCAGACATAAACAGTACCACTTAACAGGAAGAATTACATCATTTTTTTTTGCCATAAAAATATTACACTCACAGACAGGATTGACTGTTTAAATATTAAATCCTTTTGGCTGTTAGAACTACATATCAGTATTTGTTACTATCATGTATTGTGTTAAAACAAAATATATTTGTTATGGGGTATTGATTAACTTATTTTTTCTTTTAGTTTTTCCAGTGTGTTTGATCTTATCCCCTGAGGAAGCCTAATGGGCGAAACATGTTAGGATTCATCAAACCGTGTTTATATGATGTTTGGAACTATTATGTGTGGGACTGTACCTCATCAAACCTCCAATTGCTTTGTTTTTTTTTAACAAATCGATTCTTTTAAATTTGAGTATGCAATAAACTCTATAGGTGCAACGTCATTCAGTACAACACATACTTAAAGATAAAACCATTAAAGTCCCAAATTTTGAGGAGTGTTTTATTCTCCTTTTTTTCTTGTACATTGTACTATTCATGTCTCACTACAGTAATTGCTTGGAGCACCACTAAAGACCAGGAATGAGAGGAAATAAAACGATGGGATGATTTGTTTAATAAAATCCTTTTAGGACAAGAACCTGACATCCTAAGCAATTGAGGCAATTGATACCACAGTGGAATAAGACTGTCCATTTACAACAAATTTCACAGAGAACAGGTGGTGAGAGACCCACAGGGACTTTTCTGCCTGACTCATCTGATATACTGATACAGTATGCATATGGTAATGGTAAGGTGCTGGAAATGTCTGCATGCAATAACAGGCACTTACAAAATGTATATGCTATCATTATTGCTTGAGAATTCATCCCTGCATGGCATAATGGTTAAACTACAGATTATTAAATATCAGCTTGAACTATTTTTGTACAAAGCCATTGAAGTGGAACACCAGCCAAACAACTTAATACACAATTGACATACAATACATGTGTGCGAAATGTTTTCAGATATTTCTAAATGTGCTTCGCCACTGTGGTTCACACAAACCTGTCACACTGTATAGCCAGGAGAAACACTACTGTTCTATATTTACAGCTTTGTCGATCCATGTGTCACTTCCCTGCCTTCACCCTGCTCCATCTCTAGCCTGTTGAATAGCATTACTCCATTGGCATCTTCCCAGTGGGCTCCTACTCCTGTAAGCCCACCTCAACACCTCCCTGTGCAGTCCACCTTATCTAAAACATGTTAGAATATTTATTATGTGCAACCCAATAAACCTGTTAGCCTCACAGCTTTGGTGAAATTGAAGGATTGTTGTAAATAAATATAAAGATGCAATTCAAGTTTTTTCAAATACAATTAGTGATTTCTGAATAGATCAGAACTAAAGAGTGGGTCCTTATATTTGGATTTTCACACAGTATACTAGAATAAATACAGACTGGAGTAATCAAACCAATTATTATGGCTTGCAGCAACTAATCACAGTGCATCTTCTACTGGTCTAACTATAACAGAGTTAGTTTTCATTGGTTACTAGAGTTTACTGCATGATGATTAATATGAAAATACTATTCCTCCTACTGATTCAAGGCACTTTTCCTCCCACTGACTCCAATGGTGAAGCATAATTCCTCCTACTGACACCAACAATGGGGCACTATTCCTCCCACTGACATCAATAATGGAGCACTATTCCTTCCACTGATTCCAATGGTGAGGCATTGATTCAAGGCACTATTCCTCCCACTGACTCCGATGGTGAGGCATAATTCCTCCTACTGACACCAACAATGGGGCACTATTCCTCCCATTGACATCAATGATGGAGCACTATTCCTTCCACTGATTCCAATGGTGAGGCATTGATTCAAGGCACTATTCTTCCCACTGATTCCGATGGTGAGGCATATTTCCTCCTACTGACACCAACAATGGGGCACTATTCCTCCCACTGACATCAATGATGGAGCACTATTCCTAGCACTGACTTCAATGGTGAGGCATAATTCCTCCTACTGACACCAACAATGGGGCACTATTCTTCTCACTAACATCAATTATGGAGCACTATTCCTCCCACTGACTCCAATGGTGAGGCATAATTCCTCCTACTGACACCAACAATGGGGCACGATTCCTCCCACTGACATCAATGATGGAGCATTCTCCCACTGACGCCAACAATGGGGCACTATTCGGCCCAACGAGAGGGAACTATTCCTCCCACTGATACCAACAATGGGAACTATTCCTCCCACTGATACCAATGATGGGGAAATATTCCTCCCACGAACACCAATGATCGGACGTTATTCCTCCCTCTCACACCATTCATCCCACTGACACCAATGATGGGCCAATATTCATTCTGATGATTGATGCAGTAGCCCCCATACACATTCTCTCTAAATTAGGTTTTTTACTAATCTCCATTTGGAGTTAAGATCATAGACTTCTATTCAGGAAAAGCTATAATAACAAAGACATTAATAATATTTTGTTGCACCCCTTTTGCCCATTATAATTATTGATATACTGTATATATATGAATATTTGCAGGCACCTCTATGTCTGTCTCCCTGAAATGCTTTCCTGAAGTTTCTTTGATTACTGCTCAACTCTGGAAGACAGTTTTTCAACAAGTGCCACCTTATGGGTATGAGTAATGGCTTTTTGGCCCACACAATATGCTTCTGTTGTGTTTTGTTATGATTCATTTTTGGATACACAGTTTAATTAATGTGGGAGTTGTTAATAAAATCCCCTTCCTTTTTGCTTATGTATATTGTTTTAGGATCCATGTTCCTGGTCCCAATAGTTGTCACTTGCCTTTTTCTTTCCCCTCTCATGTGATAGCCCTGGTCACCATGTCCTTTAGTTCAATCTTCGCTGGATGGTGACATCCTCACTCATTGTTTTTAATCGTACGGTTTCCTTTTTTCTATGTATCTCTGTCAATTTGTAAGTAATATACTGTATATGGTTGAAAATTTGCATTGAAAGTGTATGTAATGCAATGTAATATATACCCAATTATATTGTAGAGATATGAAACCCTTAATACCCCTGAAGAAAGAGCTATAAGTCTCTGAAACATGTTGGGTGAAGGGTACATGATGTCACACCAATTATATATTCATGTGTTGACAGCTGTGTTATTATAGTTTCTGAGATACAGTAAACCGTATTAGTGTCTTTTAAAGAGTATATTTTTTGTACTGCAGTAACTATGATGATTTTAAAAGAATATACTTCTTGATATGCTATGATATATATGCTGTTAAAATCCCATTAACCACTTGCCAACCATGCTATAGCCGAATGACGACTACAGTGAGGTTGTCCAGTCCTGGGAGGACATCATATGACGTCCTCCCAGAATGCGCTCACCCTGCTGCATGCACCCAGCGATCTCCATGACTATTGTGTCCTACGAACACAGTTGATCATGTGATGTGGTAAAAGGCAAATCACAGCGGCCTTTTACTATGTGATCAGCCGTGTCCAATGACACAGCAGATCACCGGGTAAATACAGCTGCCAGTTATCGGCTGCACTTTCCTCACACTGTCACAACGTGAGGAAAGTACTGGCGATAACTGGCAATTGTCAGAGAACAGATTGGCACTGATCATCAGTGCCCTGATGATCAGCGCCCAGCAGTGCCACCCACCAGTGCCCAGCAGTGTTGCCCAACAGTGCCCAGCAGTGCCACCTACCTGTATTCATCAGTGCCCAGCAGTACCACCCACCTGTGTCTATCAGTGCCTAGTAGTGCCATCCACCTGTGCCCAGCAGTGCCACCCAGCAGTGCCCCCCATCAGTGCCACCCGTCAGCGCTGCCCAGCAGTGCCGCCCATCAGTTCCCAGCAGTACCGCTAGTCAGTGCCGCCCATGAGTGCTGCCTATCAGTGCTGCCTAACAGTGCCCATCAATGCTGCCTATCAGTGCCCATCATTGCTTCAGATCAGTGCAGCACCATCAGTGCCACCTATCAGTGCAGCATCATCAGTGCTGCCTATCCGTGTCGCCTATCAGTGCCTATCAATGCTGCCTATCTGTGCCACCTCATCAGTGCCCATCAGTGCTGCCTATCAGTGCAGCCTCATCAATGCACATCAGTGAAGGAGAAAAATTATCTGTTTGCAAAATGTTATTATAGAAACAAAGAAAACCTTTTTTTTTCAAATGTTTTGCTCTTTTTTTGTTTATACCGCAAAAAATAAAACACCCAGCAGTGATTAAATACCACCAAAAGAAAGCTCCATTTGTGTGAAAAAAAAATTTCATATGGGTACAATGTTGCATGACTGCGTAATTGTCATTCAAAGTGTGATAGTGCTGAAAGCTGAAAATTGGCCTGGGCAGGAAAGGGGTACAAGTGCCCGCTAGGCAAGTGGTGAAGGGGAGAACATAGTCTGTTGTACTTGAATATAGGGATGTGGTATTTTGTAGTATACCTGCAATCTAATACTATTCCTTCTGATAACACCAATGATGGGGTTACTGACATCAATAATAGAGTGTTATTCCTCCCACTTCCACTGATCCTCCCACTCACACCGATGATGGAGCGCTATTCCTTCCACCAACAACATTAGGGCACTATTCCTCCCACTGACATCAACATTGGGGCACTATTTCTCCTCCTACTGACCACAGGCGCTATGTAGTTTTTTTTCCACTCCCACTGAACAACAAGCCTTAGGCATTGTTTACTCCCACTTAAACGTGGGTATTTTAAACCCCCGCTGGCCACAGTCTGTCCCCTAAGGTCTGAAGTACAATAAATCGGCCTTTTGTTTAGAAAGTCTGGAGACCCTTGGTTTAATATGAGATGTTTCAGCTGATCTGTGGAGGTTTGTTTATAGTTTTTTTATACCTATACTCAAGATGAAGCTGTATTGGACTCTTGTTGTGGAATAGTTAATTGGAGCAAGAACTTAAGGCAGTTTAGCTTATTTAGAAACCCTTGTATGTGGATTTACTGTATTTATGTTTAGTCATAGAGCTGGGCACCAGCTCTGATACGCTTGAGAGCCTTTTTCATAGAGTTTTCCTGGCAATAATTTTTTACCAGGTAGGCCACCAACTCTTTCCTCAACCCCCCTCCCTCATCGTTGCTCGTAGTGAGATTGGCATTTAGAATGTGATAACACATGTGCATAGCCAATTTGTACACACACAAGTGGGCTGATTTAGACAGACGCTGATTAGCCTACCAGCATGTCTGTGGAGTATGAGAAGAAACCGGAGGAGACACACATGAACACGGGAAGAACATGCATGTTCCATGGAGTAGAAATCTTTAGGAAGGCTTTAGTTCATTGCTAGATATGAGAAAGCTGTGTTTGTCTGCTATTCTTGTTGCCCAAATGATACACACTAAAATGAGCTTTTTCTAAATAATAATGATGCTACATGGCCTCTTAAGTAGATGTAATCAACATGTAATTTAGTGTACTTTAGCTAACATTTACTTTGCTGATCAAGCACTGCATCTTTGCCATCATTTTTTCTGTTAAATCCCTCTTGTTTTCCCTAAATTATTTAAAAAAAAAAAAAGTGCTTTAGATTCAGTAAAACAAGAAAAGCCAACTGAAGCAGTATCTTTTCCCAACATTACAAGATATCCAAAGAAATGTTACCATGGAAACACTTCATTACTTTGAGATCTTTTCAGATTCATTTTTCTAATGTCTGTTTATGCAGAGACATTCTGACTAAAGTGGAGTATCTGTTACAGTAAAGGCCATATCTCTTAATATATAACCTATCATTGGCTTTATAACAGTATGTAGCATCAGCTGTATTTGCATTTAGTCTCTCTTTACTGCGTAGTTACTTTAACATACAAGATAGGACTTAATGACTTCATTTATTCACCTATATTTTGCCTCTACAAAAGCTAATGGCTTTTTAGTTACAGTTAACCACATTATACAAATAGTAATTCTAAGGCAATGTAAAAACACACATACTATATATATATATATATATATATATATATATATATAGGGGTTGGACAAAAATAAGGAAACACTACATTGATTTGCAGACATGAAAACGATGACATGTTTCACGTTGAAAGTCAAAGTGATGTAACATTCTTTTGCTTCCGCTGTGTGATGAGACACCTAGCTAACAGTTGGAAAGCCTCAGTTAGATCATTTACTATGTGCACTGCTAGTAATACGGAGAGAACAATTTGTTGATGCCCACTTAGCTGGTGCCTCTGTGACAGAAGCTGCCAATTTATTTGCTGTGTTGAGAGGAACAGTATCAAAGGTTATGACGGCATATACAGTTTCCGGTAAAATGTCGTCTGAGAAGCATAAGTATGGTAGACATGGTCAACTGAATGAAAGAGACAAAAGTACATTGCACAGGGTTGTAGCCTAGAAAAAGAAAACAACTGCTGCAGAAGTGACTGCAGAGCTCAATCTCAGTCTTCCAAAGCCTGTATCCACAAAAGCTGTGTGGTGGGAACTCCATAAGCAAAACATTCACAGGCGAGCTGCAATTACCAAACCACTAGTGATTGATATAAATGCTCAGAAGAGGAGAGAGTGGTGCAGCACCCATAAACCATGGACTATCGATCAATGGAAGACTAATATGCTCTGGTGAATCCAAATTCACACTGTTCAGAACTACCGGAAGTGTTTATATGTGGCAAACACCGTCCCAAGCTTATGACCAAGACTGTCTTGTGCCAGTGGTAAAGCATGGTGGTTTGGGCAGCCATATCTTGGTATTCTGCATGCCCCATCATCACCTTGAAAAGTAAAGTCACTGCCAGTGACTATGTAAAATTTTGGCTCACCACGTGCACCCCATGGTGCATTAATTGTTTCCCGAAGACAGCGCCTTTTACCAAGATGAGAATGCAGTAGAAGTCTCACACCTTCCCTTAGAGTCAGTATGGTCAATTTTGGAGAACAAGGTTCAGGCTCATTTTCTGCCTCCAGAATCTCTGTGAGAACTGGAAAGATTTTTTCATGAAGAGTGATATTAGATTCTATTATCCACCACCCAAGACTTATATTTGTCAATTCCCTGGAGAATTCAGGCCATCTTGGATGCCAAAGGCAGTCTAACACCATATTAGGTAATGATTTTGTTCTTTTATCTGGTGTTTCCAAAATGCTAACATAAAAACAAATGCACCATAGCTAAGTATGGGGAGGAGCTTAACAGCTTGAACGTACATAACCGCATATAGATGAGCATAAACATGCCTAAACGTATATGTATGCATGTAAATGTATTCTAGCGGCTAGAATAAACAAATATTCTAGACAGTAGAGTGAGTTTTTGCGCATAACCTTCTAAATGCCATATGCCTGCAAAATCGCATAACCACACAAACAAAAGAGCATAAATGTGCTTACAAATGTGACATTAGAGGCATTTCTGGCAGTATATTTGGAAAATGAAGTCATATGCCCATGCGCATGAGGACCTATTGAGTAAGGGTCTGTTCACTTCACTGTGGGTTGCGTTGTGCATGTCAGGCAGCCTATTCATTTCACCCTCAGAAACACAGGAAAAACAGTTCCTGGCCCTTTGTAAAAATCATATCACAAAGAAACACACGGTGCTGCGGCATCGTGTGGTTTTCCGCATGTGAAAACACAGGCATTTTTCCAATGCGTGTGGGTGCTATTAAGAATAATGGCACCACCCGCATTTGCTAAAGAGCAGCACCTGTTGGCATGTGATTGTGCGCTCATTCCTGACACGCTATAATGTGAACCTAGTCTAAGTAACAATGGACAAAAATTAACCCTGAATAACATTCATTTTTATTAAAGTAGATAAGTCTAACTAATGGTTTTATATACCTATCTATTTTATGAGTTTTGGGAGTGTTCCGAAGCTACTTTTTATACTGTTACCAACATTGCGCACAATTGCTAAAAGTAAATCTTATTTTCATAAAATCAGCCCTTCAGTTCCAATATGTTCCTAAATAGTATCAGCAATGTGAACGGCAGGGAAGAAATCAAGGATAATGTTACAGAAGGAACATAATGAAATCAGTACGTTTTTGCCCTTTATTGCTTTTAAGGAACTGGAGTCTCCACAAGTGTGAAAATGTATGGAAACCCAATAATTCCCTAGAAATATAGGTGGCTTTTAACTTCTAATTGACTTTGCTAGTGCAATAACAGCCACTGTACCTGATGTGTTTAACAACCGTGCTTCTAGTTAAGATATACTGTGACTTTATAAATCTGTCTGTGCTAGACAGATAGATACATAGATAGATACTGAAAAGTAAAATGTACAAGTTATACAAGCATACCGATACGCTATATGAAATCAATGTGTATGTTGTTAGTATTTTTAGGAAAACCTACAAGAATAATACTTTTTTTTTTTTTACTATTTAACAGCTATGAAGATATTGCTATAGAAGGTTCCAGTTATGTAGTCTTTAAGAGCAGCAAGAGTCATCATTTAACAACTTTTCATTTTTAATGTTAGGAGGATGAAGTATGTCAGATGATTTAAGGGACTGGCAGAATATTAACCAACCTTTCAGAATTTTGGCTGTGCTTGAGAGAGATTCACAGACACTGGGCAGAAATCCACTGTCAGCATAGAGCCACTCTTCTACACAAGGCCCTGAGGGCACATTTCTAACATGATGGAGTTGTAGAGTGTAATGTTTCTGACAGACTGTGAACAAGCACATTGTTAGAAGCCAGTAATGGACAATAAACATAGGTGAAGGGTTGTTAATGATTATTACAGCTATCTTAGACAGCTGATTATTCTAAAAAAAAATAAAAAATACAAAATCACAATCTGTGATCTTCGTATAAACTTTGAATTTATAGCACAAATATTTAGAGATTGCATAAGGCTTGTTCAGTATGGCAGTGCAACTGTTAAAAGTGCAGGAACCCATAGCAACCAATTACATTTCACTTTATTAAAATCAGACCAGTGCAAGAGGAATTCTGATTAGTTCACATGGATGATTACACATGGCAAACTGGCAAATATGAGGACACTTATTATTTTAAACAACCTTTCTGAAGAAGTATGGTGCAAAACATCTTCACATTAAAAGAAATATGTTAATATTACTATTCCTCCACTTGTATTGAATAGCTTTCATAGGCATGAATTCCTCCTGCTTGTTTAGATATCCTCTGTAAAACCAACATGACAATCTGTCTTAGATACTAGACTTGAACAAGGAATGAAACAAGATGTATAATCTGCCTTCTAAACCTGCAGCTCTGCTGCACTAGATGTAAATACAGGGGTTAGACAAAAAATGTAAACACTACATGTTTTGCAAGTGTGAAAGTGATGACATGTTTTTCATTGAAAGTGGAAATGATGTAAAGCGCTTTTGCTTCTGCTGTGTGATGAGACACCTAGCTAACAGGTGGAAAGCCTTACTTTTGTCATTCACTGCTAGTATTATGGAGTTGTGTCAGAGCTTACTAAACTTCACAGAGGACAAATTGTTGGTACTGCTTAGCTGGTGCCTCTGTGACTGAAGTTGCCAATTCTTTGCTGTGTTGTGAGGTACAGTATCAAAGGTTATGACGGTATATACAGTTTCTGGGAAAACATTGCCTATTAAACATTAGCACAGTTGACATGGTCAACTGATCGAAAGAGACAAAACGACATTGCGCAGGATTGTGAACCAGAATAAGAAAACAACTGCTGCAAAAGTGACTGCAGAGCTCAATCTCAGTCTTCACAACTTCCAAAAAAATGTATCATACCTCTTACTACTTAATACTGTTGAGTATCTACTTTCCAAAAAGGTTTCATGACAAAATGATATATACTGATTTGGGCTATTCTTACCAAATTGTAGCAGTATGCATTTTGGCCTAAATTTATGAAGAATATTCTCTCTTTCTTAATTATGGGCAGATGGAGAATTCCTGTTAGCCAGTGTCAAGAAAGACGAAATGTGCCCAGGTGCATAGTTATGAGCAGACTGAGAATTTCTATTAGCCAAACCTCTGCGTGTGCTCATGCGCACGTGTGCACACCTGCCCACCACTAGATTGCTGCGTAGCCGGTCATTTAAACATTGCTGCTGCACTAGGACATTGCCTTATGGTTTACAGCATTATGCTACTTGCTACCTGCTCCTGTGCTTTATCTCTTGTAGCCATCCTGATCTGTCTGACCATCCTTGATCTCTGCCTGAACTGACCCCTGGCTTGCTCTTTGACCACATCTCTTTTTCATCCTTCTGTCTGTTTGCTCACCATTGCCAACTCCAGCCTGAAACAGACTACTTTTCTGCCTGCTGCCCTGTTCCTGATGTGTCTGCTGGTATTTGACCCAGCTTACCTGTGTCCAGCCTGTGGTGGTCATCCTTACTCCTGCACAGGGGTGGACTGACCATTTGGAAACTCGGGCACTGCCCGAGGGCCCAGGATCAGTAGGGGGCCCCATGAGATGCCCCTGGTACCTTTTTCATAGGCTTTTTTGAGTTTGGGCAAGGACACAGGGGCCCCATGATCCCCTATTGTCCGGGGGCCCCATGAGTTGTCAGTCCGCCCCTGCTCCTGCAGCTTGCCAAGCACCTGCTGTGCGTAAGAAAGCAATTAATTCTTTAAGCTACCACCACCACCTTTTTACAGAGAAGGAGGAAACTCACAATCTTAGCAATAACAACAAGGATTTTAGAATAAAAGTCTGTAACACACACTGTCACCACAGACAGAGGATTATACTACAGTAGCACTCTTCAAGAGACAGGCATTGTTTTAGTTTGCATGAGCACATTTAGAGACAATTTCAATACTTTTCAAGATAGGGCTTAATAATGAAAAGGTCAAAATGGTGCAAATAAAATATTTACAAAAGCAAAGATATCACAAAGTAACAATGAGAACAAGCAACAGCAAGGCAAAGAGGTGAGAAAGATAAATAGTTGCAAAGTCCTTGGTTTCAACAGAGTTCAGTCAAGGGTAAGCAAGGTGTTATTGGCTCTCATAACTTAACAGATGTTCCTTGGTTGATGGTACACAAGAACTTTCAAAGTGTCCTGGCATTCCCTTTTTCTGTGGTATCAAAGGGGTGTTGACAGAGACCATCTGACCAATTAAGTACAGTGGGGATCGAAAGTTTGGGCACCCCAGCTAAAAATTTGTATTAATGTGCATAAAGAAGCCAAGGAAACATGGAAAAATCTCCAAAAGGCATCAAATTACAGATTAGACATTCTTATAATATGTCAACAAAAGTTAGATTTTATTTCCATCATTTACACTTTCAAAATAACAGAAAACAAAAAAATGGCGTCTGCAAAAGTTTGGGCACCCTGCAGAGTTAATATCTTGTACTGCCCCCTTTGGCAAGTATCACAGCTTGTAAACGCTTTTTGTAGCCAACCAAGAGTCTTTCAATTCTTGTTTGAGGTATCTTTGCCCATTCTTCCTTACAAAAGTCTTCCAGTTCTTTGAGATTTCTGGGCTGTCTGTCACGCACTGCTCTTTTAAGGTCTATCCATAGATTTTCAATTATGTTGAGGTCAGGAGATTGTGAAGGCCATGGGAAAACCTTCAGTTTACACCTCTTGATGTAATCCCCCGTGGATTTCGAGGTGTGTTTAGGATCATTATCCATTTGTAGAAGCCATCCTCTCTTTAACTTCAGCTTTTTCACAGATGGCATCAAGTTACCATCCAAAATTTGCTGAAATTTTATTGAATCCATTTTTCCTTCTACTCGTGAGATGTTCCCTGTGCCACTGGCTGCAACACAACCCCAAAGCATGATTGATCCAACCCCATGCTTAACAGTTGGACAGAGGTTCTTTTCATTAAATTCTGTGCCCCTCTTTTCCAAACGTACCTTTGCTCATTCTGGCCAAAAAGTTCAATTTCAACCTCATCGGTCCACAGAACTTGTTTCCAAAAGGCATCAGGCTTGTCTATATGTTCATTTGCAAAGTTCAAACGATGATTTTTGTGGTGAGGACGTAGAAGAGGTTTTCTTCTGATGACTCTTCCATGAAGACCATATTTGTACAAGTATCTCTTTATAGTGGAATAGTGTACCACAACTCCAGTGTCTGCCAGATCTTTCTGGAGGGATCGTGCAGTCAAACGTGGGTTTAGAATTGTTTTTCTCACAATCCTGCGAGCTGTTCTGTCTGATAATTTTCTTGATCTTCCAGATCTTGCTTTCACTTCCACTGTTCTTGATGACTGCCATTTCTTAATTACATTCCGAACAGAGGATATTGACATCTGAAAACGCTTTGCTATCTTCTTATAGCCTTCTCCAGCTTTGTGAGAGTCAACTATTTTCAGTTTCAGTTTTCTAGACAACTGCTTAGACGAACCCATGGTGCTGATTGTTGGGGCAAGGTCAGATGAGTCTGGGCATTTAAAACCTTTGAGATTGACATCACCTGGTCTTCCCAGACGATGATTGAGAACAATCCATGACACCGGTAGGTCTCAGCTTTGCAAAGGGGGCAGTGCATGCTATAAATTCTGCAGGGTGCCCAAACTTTTGCAGACGCCATTTTTTTGTTTTCTGTTATTTCGAAAGTGTAAATGATGGAAATAAAATCTAACTTTTGTTGACATATTATAAGAATGTCTAATCTGTAATTTAATGCCTTTTGGAGATTTTTCCATGTTTCCTTGGCTTCTTTATGCACATTAATACAAATTTTTAGCTGGGGTGCCCAAACTTTCGATCCCCACTGTAGCTGAGGAGGGGCCATGGGGTGTCACCGTGTTTATGACTATATCATGGCCTTCCCTTACACACAATTTTATACCAATATTAATATATTGTGCCGGTTGCATTCTAGAAACTGGTAGATTATTGCTTAACATTCAATTTTATGTTTAGTGATACAAAACACAGAGTATGTCGGATGGGCCTGTCACCCAGGAGGTAGGAGACTGCTATCTCCCCTTCCATATGCTCTAGCTTAGTCATGTATGACTTGATTTGTTTGGTATAACATTCCCCATTCAATTAAATACTTACTATTAATGTGTAATGGTCCTGTCTGATTTTATGACTTGTGTGGATTTTGTTAAATTATTAATTGGGAAGGGGGTCTGCTAGAGGTTTCCTAAAGCCTGACTGCTTTTATGATACTCATTAGTTCTGGCTAGACATTTTATGGCATGCTATGTATTCCAAATGGATGTGACCATGGGTGACAGAACTGAAGGATTTTGGTATCATTTTATGATCAATCACCTCCAGAAAGTGAGTTGATTGCTAGCAGGCCCTACCAGATCCCTGACCTAAGTGAAGATAGCTGGTCCTTTGAAGACCCAGACCCTTGTTGACTCAAGGCACCTTTGAAGCTATAGCTATGTTCTGGAAAGGGAGGTGGAATCAGAACTGCTGGATCTCTGGATTTTAAAGCAGAAAAGAAAATGACAAATTAAATGTAATGGCTGAATTTTGAAGAACATGGCTGCTGCACACACAGCCTGTCATGTGCCTAGTCCCCACGACCATCACACTAGCTTCTAGATAGAAGTTCTCTTGACAGCCCAGGCTCTCTCACTTCTCTGAGATTTACTTGCTACTTGCTGGGCTGTTTGTATCTTGAAGCCTTGCCTTCACTATAAGTTCTGTTTTTTGCAACCGAACCCACACACTCAAAATTCCTTTTTTCCTGTCTATAATAACTGATTGACAGCTTGCTCTTCAGTTGTCAGCAGCTGGCTTAACACACTTAAGCCGTACACAATAAGTGGCATAAATAGATACATTTTTTTTTCTTTTTCCACAACAAAAAAGGTGATTCTGTAGAAGCAACGTCAGCTGCTGCGTTCTTATCAAACTCTTCATCTTTGTCAGACAAGGGATGCAATGTCTCCTCTGGCAATCAGAAAATGTTTGTGAGAGTTGATCTTCTTGGCCTCCATGCAATAGCCACAAGAAAGTAAGCTGGATAGAAGATCTTTTGCTTTGACATCCACATCAGTCCCTTTTAGGTCTTGAATTCCATTTGGCCTTTAATTCAGGTGAAAGGATTGCATGAAAGGCTTTCACTTAGAGCTTTGCTGTCTCTGCCAGTCAAGTTTGCCTAAACAGGACAGTGGCAGCCTTGTGAGAAAAAACGCCAAAGAGCACAAAATGCTAGTTTGTACATAATGTAAAAAATGTAAAACCTAAAAAAGTAGTGAAGGGTGTGCAAATGGTAAATCTGGACCAGGGCTCTCTCAGGACTATCAAAGCTCAGGTTTCTGCTCTTTTTATCTTGATTAAAAGACTGATGGCCTCTTCCTCTTTATAGTAAGATCTACACTGTGTCAAAGATCAGCAGCAATGTAGATCTGCTAGTTGTGGTTCTATTACCATGTGGTATCTCCTTCCTTTCTACAGCATACTTTCTTTCAGGACTGGGAGATGTAGCCATTGCAGGAACTTGCCTCCTGGTTTATAGAACACCTACGGGGTAGTCCCCACCTAGTCTGTCAGTTATGTTTACAATATAGCTGGGCATAGACCAACACCTGTTGCCTGATCATTAGGTTAATTTCCTAGCACCAGTCCTTTTTATTTCCTGTGCTCTTTTTTCTCTATTTACTGCCTTAAAATTGTATCTGGCTATGCTTGTTTACTGCCTGCCATGACCTTTTGCCTGTCCCTGTTTCTGATATTGCCTGTCAATTGCATAACACGTTCTGGTTTTATTCCTGATCAGCTGTCATATACACAGTTATGTCTGTGGGCTGCCATGTGATACTCTCACCAGGAAAGTCTATAGTGTGATTAGACTCTACACCTCTCTCCTTGTAATGGTCTCACCAATGGGCAGATAACACAGAGACTCCACTATCCATTTTTTTCAATGACAGTCTGATTCTGCTTGAAGAAATAAATTAATGTAGAAAAAAGGATAAATTAAAAAAATAACTATGTAATACTGTTTAAAAAAACATAAAAAATCTTACTACCTCAAAGTGCAGATCCTCTGTCTGTCTTGACCTTGTTTTTTAATAAAGATTTCCTATAACTAATGGCAGCTATGTCAAACAAGGGGAAGATGTGGTTCTTTGTTACACCCAATTGTACTCGCACAAGTAGTCATATTTGCCTGTATCATCATCAAGTGTCAAACCTGGTATAAGGGCAGCCAGTCTGTTCCATACTTTTCCCTCTGTAGTTATGCCTACAGAGCGGGGGATCCAGCCTCCATAAGAAAATGCCACAAAGAGTTTCTTTGCAACACCTCCTCAGAATGGAGCATTTTGGACTGTGGCAATAGGCCCTAGATTTTCCCCTTGTACTGGAGAGGGGTGAATCCTCCTCCTTAAAGCCTCCCACCAATTTTCTCCACCTGCTTACGACCAGCTTCCCAAACTTCTTCCAGGTCTCTACTTGCATCCAAACACTCCTTTTCACTGCCAGCATCCCAACCTCCTCCTCACTGACAGCACCCCAACCCTCCTCCTCCCCTCCACTGACAGCACACCAACCCTGTTTGTCCTTATATTCCTCCTCTGGTGGGGGCAGGGATGGCTTTCTGTGCAAAGTAATGGCAGTTGTTTGTATGGCCTTCCGGTAAAAATAATGGCAGCTGAGTATGGAATACTGTGGCATAGCCCAGACCACAAAAAGGTATAAACACGGCGTTAGGCAACTCTGGTATCATGAGGATGATTTGGGGAAAAAAATTGCTTGAAAATAGGCAGAATGTGGTTTTTAAGATTTGCCTGCCCGAAGACTTACATGGGGTTCAGGTTTAAGTTTGCAATATTCAGACTTTACGATGAGTTTGACAAATGTCCTGAACTCAGCCCGGACACATTAATTCATGCTAGTGATTCTATTTATATATACAGTACATACTGTATATATATATATATATATATATATATATATATAAAATACATTTGTGTAAAAGTACTCTAGGTATGATATGTACTGTATTATCTCTATCAATACAATTTGTCATTTGTATTTGCTCTTTGCTAGGTTACATATGGATTGAGAGGGGATTTAAACTTAAAAGTTAAATGCCATGTATAGTCAAGGTCAAAGCATTGTGAGCGTTAATCACGTATTCGTTGATGGCAGCTTCTGCCAATTTACCTAGAGAAACACCAGCACAGTATTTCTCTGTAACTATTGGGTCAGCAAATTCCAAGGAAAATGTTGGCTTGGCATTAAGTATGTCTTGCCAGAGTTATAAGTGTGATTCAGTTACATTATCTTTCTATTGCAGTACTCTTACAATCAGCATTTTGGCACTGGGTAAAAATACACACACAACAAACACTGTCACTTTGAAATGTCAGCTTGATCTTACTTAATACAATTTAACACCTCCAGGCACAGATGTAGCAGTCAGACTTCAATGTAACATTCAGTAATCTTGGCTGTGTACTGTACATTGTGTTACAGAAATATAAAATCCCATTATCTACCCTGTAATCCTCACCACATGTTCTCACAATGGATGATACTCTAGGGAAGACCACTGTAAATAAGTAAAAAATAATAATTTTTTTAATTGCAAGACTGAAA
Source organism: Staurois parvus (assembly GCF_062004578.1). Classification (NCBI taxonomy): domain Eukaryota; kingdom Metazoa; phylum Chordata; class Amphibia; order Anura; family Ranidae; genus Staurois; species Staurois parvus. Next base: position 5,212,783 of record NW_028318132.1, on the reverse strand, counting down.
AATAAAAATAAACTTGAATTATACATGTAATATGCAATTATCATTACTCATAGTATGGACATCATTTTTCATATCTGTGTAAAGCTGTGAAAGTATGAGACCACTGTAGTCCTTGAAATCTAGAAACTTTACAGCAGTAGTACAATTAGGAATACATTTTCTATCTCAAGTGATAATCTCCTTCTTTCTCTAGGGCAGCAGCATTTTAGCCATAATCCTGTTTTTTCATCTATATAAAATAAAAATGTCTGCATTTGTATCAACAGTCTTATGAATAATATCAGCTGGCTACAAGGACTGATATGTGATATGTGAAATATGCCACTTGTCAATAGCATGACACCAACAATTTTTGAAGCTTTCTGTGAGTGTGGCCTTCTGACCAGCACTGTAAAGGAGGCATTCTTCCTACTAACAACTAATGTAAGTGTCACTTCCCAACAGTGGCCCATAAATGACAGTTATATAAATCTTTATATATAAAAACATAACACCTCCTGCAATTGAGTATGGTGGTCTGATTCCAGCGTTGTCGCTTTTCCGGTATAACATAAGCACACAGCACCATGCTGCTCGCTCTGGACTGGAGATGTTCCAAAAGCAACTAAAAAACACAAAGAGAGAGGGCACACCAGCCTAGTGCATTATCTATAAAACAATGTATTCAAAAGAGTGTAAATAAATATACTCACAGATGTCCAGACTTACAAAGCCTATCAAAGATTGAATTGTCCACTCTGCTTGCTCCTGGGCTTGGGAGGACTACAGCTAAGATCCTACTTATGTGTTTTGAGGGCCGTGCCAAATAGGCTCTGATGAAGGAGGTGTAGCCCTTGAAATGTGTAGGCCATTAGGATCTTAGATGTAGACCTCCCAAGCCCAGGAGCAAGTGGAGTGGACAATTCAATCATATTACTTTAATAGGCTTTGCCAGTCTGGACTTCTGTGAATAGATTTATTTACGTTCTTTTGAAAAAAAAAGGGTTTTACAAATGATGTGCTAGGCTGGTGCGTCCTCTCTCTTTGTGTTTTTATGTAAATCTTTATGCCTGTGTTGTAGCCTACTGTATGTGTTTATGCACGGCAATTTTTGTCAGAGAATAAGTGCAGGCACTTTAACAACTTGCTAAACTCGCTGTAGCCGAATGAAGGCTACAGCGCAAATTAATTAAATACTTGTGAGCCACTAGAAGTTTTCTTACTAATAAAGCAATTAATTCCGTGTTTAAAAATAATATTAGATAATGAATGAAATGAACCACTAATAAATCAATTAACGTGCTTAATTAGATATTTAGATCGCCAGGTACTTTTTACACCCTCTCTAGGTGTATGGATGTTAATTACCTATATCTATATTGTACCGCGCTCCAAACTATATAAGTGCTCTAAATAAATTATGAATAAATATTGTGTATCACCAATAATTCAATAATAATCTATAACCATAATGCTTAAATCCATAATTGCATAATACTTAAATCCATGATTAAAGTGAATCAAAAAATTCTAATAATATTTGTAAATCAGTGCATAAAAAACTGCGTGCATACAAAACTAATAAAAAGTGAAAAAATGAAAAAATATAAAAAATATAAAAAATATATAAAAGAATAAAAAATAAACTGAAAGAAAATTTATATAAGTGAATAATAGTTCAGTTCATACGAATTGAGATAGTAATGTAGTTCAATCTAATCTGCGTAGCAAGTCAATGTTCATGACATGAACCTCTCTCTCTCCTTCCTCCTCTCCTTTCTCCTCAACACAGCTTTTCTCAATAAGGACTTTCTCCTCTAGTTGCTTGGCTTATTCCTCCATAACCGATACATACAGAGAAGGGAAAAAAGAAGAAACATAGTGTCTTATCCTGGGTAACAAATGTTTAATGAGCTTCTGATCTCCCACTCACATGGTATCAACAAAAGTAGCGCTTTGTGTAAATATATCCAAATCCTCCTGCAAACAGCCCTGCAGGTGTGTGTATGTTCACTCGATATACTCGCCGTTCCTCTGTGGATGCGTGATGACGTCACCGCCCCTCCCCTACGCGTTACGCTACAGGGACTCGTAGCTTCCTCTGGGGGATGTAGTTTTACATGTCATCCTGCACTGAGGTTATATATATCCTACCGACGCCATTTTTGCTGTGATTTCAACATTCTTAGTACCCCCTCCATATTATAGGAGTCCAAATTATACCTTAATGTTATCACTATTATATATATGCATAGTGCGCCTCTTCATCCTCCGGCTGCATATCGAATGCTTCCACACACACCCTTCACAATTAGGATTGCAATCTCCTACTTTTACATCGCCATAAAGATAATAATAATCATTGCTATATCATCCACAATTTACATACTGTATCTCCATATTAAACATTTAGATTCCTTTATATACATTTTTAATAAAAAATAACCATAAAATAAATTTATCAATAACTAATTTATTAAAAATATGCTGAAAATAAATATAAATAGAAATATAAAAAATAAAAATAAAAAATAAATGATAAAAAATAAAATAAAATAAAAAAAATAAATAAAAAATAAATAATAAAAAATAAATAAAAATGAAAAAATAAATAAAAATAAAAATGAAAAAATAATAAAAATAAAAATAAACAATAAAAATAAAATAAAATTAAAATAAAATTTTTTTAATTAAATAAAAATAAAAATAAAAATGAAAATAAAAATAAAAATAAAGATAAAAATAAAATAAAATAAAAATAAAAATAAAAATAAAAATAATAATAATAAAAATAAAAATAATAATAAAATTAAAATTAGAAAAAATCGAATAAAAATAAACCTATTAATTAAATGTTTATATTCAATAATTCAAATATTAGGTGTTGTATTATAAGTGCTTAAAGCACCAACCTTGCCTTAAAATTATTTTTATATACTGATGTTTAATTAACGTCTTTAACATTAATACATCTATATTTCCCCCATAAAATTGTTTTTATATACTAATCTTTAATTAACATTTTTAACATTAATACATCTATATTTCCCCCATAATATTTTACTCTATATAAGAAATGTATTCTTATGCTCCTTAATACATATTAATATCAATAATCACTCAGGAAACAAGCTAGATCAAATTCCTTATTTAATCCCAACGGATGCAAAGAATTCATTTGATAAATCCACTGGGATTCTTTCTTACTAATTTCTCTGATAAGATTATCCCCTCTCCAGTGTACCTTATGTTTTTCTATTCCCCAAAATTCTAGTCCTTCTGTTTTCTGACCATGGTATAATTTGAAATGTAATGATACATTATGATATTTATATCCTTTTGAAATATTTCTAACATGCTCCTTTATTCTTTCTTTTAGCATGCGTTTTGTTCTTCCTATGTAGATTTTATTACACGGACATTTTAATGCATATATTACCCCCTTAGTGTCACATGATACAAATTGATTTATCTTAAATATTTTTCCACTTGTTGGATTAGTGAAATGCAATCTATTTCTGGGGTTATTCTTTGTTCTAGTACAACCATAGCATCTTCCACATTTATAAAAACCAATTCCCTGAAAAAACGAGAGTATGTTTTGTTTGGGGGGATCTAATATGTTCTTTACTACCTTGTCTCTAATGTTGGGAGCTTTTTTGTAGATGAATCTTGGGTTATCCGGAATGTTATCTTTCAGATCTTTATCCAATTTTAATATATCCCAATATTTTTTAATTATTTTTTGCACATCTTTATATTGCTTGTTATAAGGCATTATAATAGTCATAGCATTGTCCATATTATTATTATCCTGACTTTTTGTTAGTAATTTACTTCTATCCAATGCAGATAGGGTAGGTGCATTGGATAGAAGTAAATTACTAACAAAAAGTCAGGATAATAATAATATGGACAATGCTATGACTATTATAATGCCTTATAACAAGCAATATAAAGATGTGCAAAAAATAATTAAAAAATATTGGGATATATTAAAATTGGATAAAGATCTGAAAGATAACATTCCGGATAACCCAAGATTCATCTACAAAAAAGCTCCCAACATTAGAGACAAGGTAGTAAAGAACATATTAGATCCCCCCAAACAAAACATACTCTCGTTTTTTCAGGGAATTGGTTTTTATAAATGTGGAAGATGCTATGGTTGTACTAGAACAAAGAATAACCCCAGAAATAGATTGCATTTCACTAATCCAACAAGTGGAAAAATATTTAAGATAAATCAATTTGTATCATGTGACACTAAGGGGGTAATATATGCATTAAAATGTCCGTGTAATAAAATCTACATAGGAAGAACAAAACGCATGCTAAAAGAAAGAATAAAGGAGCATGTTAGAAATATTTCAAAAGGATATAAATATCATAATGTATCATTACATTTCAAATTATACCATGGTCAGAAAACAGAAGGACTAGAATTTTGGGGAATAGAAAAACATAAGGTACACTGGAGAGGGGATAATCTTATCAGAGAAATTAGTAAGAAAGAATCCCAGTGGATTTATCAAATGAATTCTTTGCATCCGTTGGGATTAAATAAGGAATTTGATCTAGCTTGTTTCCTGAGTGATTATTGATATTAATATGTATTAAGGAGCATAAGAATACATTTCTTATATAGAGTAAAATATTATGGGGGAAATATAGATGTATTAATGTTAAAAATGTTAATTAAAGATTAGTATATAAAAACAATTTTATGGGGGAAATATAGATGTATTAATGTTAAAGACGTTAATTAAACATCAGTATATAAAAATAATTTTAAGGCAAGGTTGGTGCTTTAAGCACTTATAATACAACACCTAATATTTGAATTATTGAATATAAACATTTAATTAATAGGTTTATTTTTATTCGATTTTTTCTAATTTTAATTTTATTATTATTATTATTTTTATTTTTATTATTATTATTTTTATTTTTATTTTTATTTTTATTTTATTTTATTTTTATCTTTATTTTTATTTTTATTTTCATTTTTATTTTTATTTTTATTTAATTAAAAAAATTTTATTTTAATTTTATTTTATTTTTATTGTTTATTTTTATTTTTATTATTTTTTCATTTTTATTTTTATTTATTTTTTCATTTTTATTTATTTTTTATTATTTATTTTTTATTTATTTTTTTTATTTTATTTTATTTTTTATCATTTATTTTTTATTTTTATTTTTTATATTTCTATTTATATTTATTTTCAGCATATTTTTAATAAATTAGTTATTGATAAATTTATTTTATGGTTATTTTTTATTAAAAATGTATATAAAGGAATCTAAATGTTTAATATGGAGATACAGTATGTAAATTGTGGATGATATAGCAATGATTATTATTATCTTTATGGCGATGTAAAAGTAGGAGATTGCAATCCTAATTGTGAAGGGTGTGTGTGGAAGCATTCGATATGCAGCCGGAGGATGAAGAGGCGCACTATGCATATATATAATAGTGATAACATTAAGGTATAATTTGGACTCCTATAATATGGAGGGGGTACTAAGAATGTTGAAATCACAGCAAAAATGGCGTCGGTAGGATATATATAACCTCAGTGCAGGATGACATGTAAAACTACATCCCCCAGAGGAAGCTACGAGTCCCTGTAGCGTAACGCGTAGGGGAGGGGCGGTGACGTCATCACGCATCCACAGAGGAACGGCGAGTATATCGAGTGAACATACACACACCTGCAGGGCTGTTTGCAGGAGGATTTGGATATATTTACACAAAGCGCTACTTTTGTTGATACCATGTGAGTGGGAGATCAGAAGCTCATTAAACATTTGTTACCCAGGATAAGACACTATGTTTCTTCTTTTTTCCCTTCTCTGTATGTATCGGTTATGGAGGAATAAGCCAAGCAACTAGAGGAGAAAGTCCTTATTGAGAAAAGCTGTGTTGAGGAGAAAGGAGAGGAGGAAGGAGAGAGAGAGGTTCATGTCATGAACATTGACTTGCTACGCAGATTAGATTGAACTACATTACTATCTCAATTCGTATGAACTGAACTATTATTCACTTATATAAATTTTCTTTCAGTTTATTTTTTATTCTTTTATATATTTTTTATATTTTTTATATTTTTTCACTTTTTATTAGTTTTGTATGCACGCAGTTTTTTATGCACTGATTTACAAATATTATTAGAATTTTTTGATTCACTTTAATCATGGATTTAAGTATTATGCAATTATGGATTTAAGCATTATGGTTATAGATTATTATTGAATTATTGGTGATACACAATATTTATTCATAATTTATTTAGAGCACTTATATAGTTTGGAGCGCGGTACAATATAGATAAAGGCTACAGCGCAGTTGTCCAGTTCTGAGAGGGCATCATATGACGTCCTCCCAGAATGCACCCTCCCGCGTGCCTGGCGATCAGCGTGTTCCCGATGATCTCTGTGATCACTGTGTCCTATCGATACAGCTGATCATGTGACGTGGTAAAATCCCAATCACAGCGGCCTTTTTACGATGTGATCAGCTGTGTCCAATGACACAGAGATCACGGAGTAAATACAGTTGCTGGTTATCGGCATCACTTTCCTCACGCTGTGACAACGTGAGAAAAGTACTGCCGATAACCAACAGCTGTCACAGAGCAGATTGGCACTGATTATCAAGGCACTGATGATCAGTACCCTGCAGTGCCGCCCAGCAGTGCCACCCACCAGTGCCCAGCAGTGCCACCCATCAATGCCCAGCAGTGCCACCCATCAGTGCTGCCCAGCAATTGCACCCATCAGTGCCCAGCAGTGTCCAGCAGTGCCACCGGTCAGTGCCATCAGTCAGCGCCGCTCATCAGTGTTGCCCATCAGTGCCATCTATCAGTGCCGCCTATCAGTGACCGTCATTGCTGCATATCAGTACAACATCATCAGTGCCACCTAATCAATGCCCACCAGTGCCCATCAGTGCTGCCGATCCTTGCCACCTCATCAGTGCCCATCAGTGCTGCCTATCAGTGCAGCCTCATCAACACACATCAGTGAAGGAGAAAAATTACCTGTTTGCAAAATTTATAATAGAAACAAAGACAAACTTTTTTTTCGCACATATTTTTTTTTGTTTATAGTGCAAAAAATAAGCCACCCAGTGGTGATTATATACCACCAAAAGAAAGCTCTAATTGTGTGAAAAAAATGATAAAAATGTCATATGGGTACAGTGTTACGTGACCGCGCAATTGTCATTCAAAGTGCGATAGCGCTGAAATCTGAAAATTGGCCTGGGCGTGAAGGGGGTAAAAGTGCCCCGTAGGCAAGTGGTTAAAGCACTTTTTGAAGTTTGAAGTCCTTGGTGCAGGACATCTTTTGCTATGTCATATTAAAGGTAAAAGGTACTCATAAGTCCACACTTTGGCCCCATGCATATTATTAGTATTATTCAGGATTTACAGTATATAGCAGCAACAGTTTACACAGCGCTTTCCAACATAAAGGGGGACAGTACAATTACAATATAGTTCAATACAGAAAGAATAGGAGGGCCCTGCTCATCGAGCTTACAATTTCAAGGGAGGGGGAGGTGGTACAAAAGGTAATAACAGCACATGGGTGCATTTGCCTGCACAGCATTACAACCAGGTGCATTCTGCCCTCTGGCACGAACATATGGTATGTACAGCACTTCCAGCAGCCTGTCAAAATCAATGATAGGCTGAAATATACTTTAGTTGTATGCACCTGTTAGCACATCTGAGTGGTAATTGTGATCAGGTTTGTATGTGTAAAGGGATGCATGCCTTAAATATGGACTATGCATACAGAGCATACAGTCATGGCCGAAATTGTTGGCACCCTTGATATTTCTCCAGGAAATCATGTATTTCTCACGAAACGTATTGCATTAACACATGTTTTGCTATACACATGTTTATTCCCTTTGTGTGTATTGGGACAAAACAAAAAAAGGGAGGAAAGAAAGCAAATTCGACATAATGTCACACAAACCTCCAAAAATGGGCTGGACAAAAGTATTGGCACCCTTTCACAACTGCGGATAAATAAGAATGTTACAAGCATGTGATGCTCCTGTAAACTCACCTGGGGCAAGTAACAGGTGTGGGCAATATAGAAATCACACCTGAAAGCAGATAAAAAGGAGAGACGTTCACTTAACCTTTGCATTGTGTGTCTGTCTGTGCCACACTAAGCATGGACAACAGAAAGAGGAGACGAGAACTGTCTGAGGACCTGAGAACCAAAATTGTGGCAAAATATCAACAATCTCAAGGTTACAAGTCCATCTCCAGAGAACTAGATTTGCCTTTGTCCACAGTGCGCAACATTATCAAGAAGTTTGCAACCCATGGCACTGTAGCTAATCTCCCTGGTCGTGGACGGATGAGGAAAATTGATGAAAGATTGCAACGCAGAATAGTCCGGATGGTGGATAAGCAGCCCCAAACATGTTCCAAAGACATTCAAGCTGTCCTGCAGGCTCAGGGAGCATCAGTGTCAGCGCGAACTATCCGTCGACATTTAAATGAAATGAAACGCTATGGCAGGAGACCCAGGAGGACCCCACTGCTGACACAGAGACATAAAAAAGCAAGACTACAGTTTGCCAAAATGTACTTGAGTAAGCCAAAAGCCTTCTGGGAAAACGTCTTGTGGACAGATGAGACCAAGATAGAGCTTTTCGGTAAAGCACATCATTCTACTGTTTACCGAAAACGGAATGAGGCCTACAAAGAACAAAACACAGTACCTACGGTAAAATATGGTGGAGGTTCAATGATGTTTTGGGGTTGTTTTGCTGCCTCTGGCACTGGGTGCCTTGACTGTGTGCAAGGCATCATGAAATCTGAGGATTACCAAAGGATTTTGGGTCGCACTGTAGGGCCCAGTGTCAGAAAGCTGGGTTTGCGTCCAAGATCCTGGGTCTTCCAGCAGGACAATGACCCCAAACATACGTCAAAAAGCACTCAGAAATGGATGGCAAAGAAGCGCTGGAGAGTTCTGAAGTGGCCAGCAATGAGCCCAGATCTAAATCCCATTGAACACCTGTGGAGAGATCTTAAAATTGCTGTTGGGAAAAGGTGTCCTTCCAATAAGAGAGACCTGGAGCTGTTTGCAAAGGAAGAGTGGTCCAAAATTCCGGGTGAGAGGTGTCAGAAGCTTATTGATGGTTATAGGAAGCGACTGATTTCAGTTATGTTTTCCAAAGGGTGTGCAACCAAATATTAAGTTAAGGGTGCCAATACTTTTGTCCAGCCCATTTTTGGGGTTTTGTGTGACATTATGTCATATTTGCTTTTCTGCCTCTGTTTTATATTTGTTCCAATACATACAAAGGGAATAAACATGTGTATAGCAAAACATGTGTTAATGCAATACCTTTTTTGTGTGAAATACTTGATTTTCAGGAAAAATATCAAGGGTGCCAACAATTTCGGCCATGACTGTATGTCCCTGCATGCATATGGCCCTGACTCCAAGTACTGCTAAGATGTACAGCCAAAGCATATTTCTGCCTATAACGGATTTTGACAGGCTGTTTGCAGCTGGCTGTTTGTACAACCTGCAAGGTGCAAAAATATGCCTTTTTTTATGCTATATGGGCCTCAGACTTGTGTTGCCATCTGTATCTCTGATAGAGAGATTTCCCTCTGTCAGGTGTTTTTTTTGCCATTTTTGTCCCCTGTCTTGGTGACAAGCCTCACAAAGAGAATAGAGAAGGGTAAATATCACAGATGGGTACATTGACAGCAATGCTAAATAATTTTATGAAATAGTTCTTTTTAATGCTAGTTACTTGTAAAAAGTCTCCAAGGTCTATAAGATAGTGGTTGACTCCTAGCAGCTTCATAAAGAAAAATATTACTCTATAGAATACTCAAAATGACAATTCCACCCAAAACAGATAAATGCTTAATTGTTAAGTCACTTACTATTTTCTTATACAAGATGGGATGCCTCTTCCTGAATTCTCAGGTCTCCCCACCTGCCATAGGGATTACAAATGAGACTTAGACAATGGCCTAGCTCATTCTTAAAAATCAGGCCATGGTGTATAGCCAACACTGGCCCACAGAATTCTTTCTGCTTAATGGAGCAGAGAGTGCTTCATGACTGGAGGAAAGTTGGTCATATGACTGACAGATAACATTAGGGGCTTTCCTTCCACAGTTTTCTTTTTCTTTGAAGCAGCACAGCAATACTACTTTTTTAAATAAACCGTATTTTTTGCTCGATTTTTTATTTATTTTACATTATGGAAAAAATTGGAAGAGTGAGGTTTCCACTACTACACCAAGGGCAGTATGAGCTCACAGCAGGGAAGAACAGAGCTCACCGTACCTGTGGAGTTACCAAAAGACATAAAACAGAAGGCAGAAATTTGACTTATGGGTGAACTTACTCTGTGATTTTGTCACTGACATATGGCCTTAGCTGTCTTCTTCTGCTTACTATTGGCCAGATATGTACTATAGCTAACACATTAAGAATATTCTGATTCGCTGACCAGATCACTTATATTTTATTAAAGGAGTCCCATCCAAGATACACAATTTCTTAGCTGATTATATTAGGATGACACTAGATAAAGAATATTCCAATCATGTTTTAAAGACTAACAGTAGGTGCAGCATTCAGCGTCTGAGTGCACTTGTCTGTGTGACATTCTGAATATAGAGTGCCTATAGTTTAACAGACCAATAAATGATCATAATGGTGAATGTAGCTGACAGTAATCATAGACACCCTACTAACCTCTGGATGTATTCTGTGGTTGTAACTAAAATACTTCAAATATCATCCTCGTCACACCACTACTGGTTAGCAAGGTGTCATAGGTCGCTGACACTTGCTTTTACTATTTACGGTAATTATTTTTATGGCATGATATGCACACTGTCTGGCTTATTCATTAAAATGTCTATCATTCTTATACTCTTATTTACACTTTTTTTTAACATTTAATAACTCTTAAAATTCAGCAAATATATTCTGCATCTAGCTCTGCTTTGGAATTAGAAATAACAAGGTCATAATGATTGGGAATAGTTGGCTAGCTTAAACTTTTAACAGCAAATGAAAGTTTCTGTCTCCCATCATTAAACAAGAGTGGAAGAGGATAAATGCTGTTCTCTCAAAGTCTAAGGAAAAGGGGAGGGGGATAAGTAGTTTTTCATTATGAACCTACATCACATACAAACATTAAAAGTATAAAATGAGCTTAAAAATATAAATGCTTACAGCCGGATGCACTCAAGATGGCAGGCTAAAATAAAGATGTAATTCAGCAGATCAACCTAAAACAGGCAGTGGACTATCAAATCTGAATTGTAGAAAACTGTATTCAATATATAAAATCATCTTTTTTCCCTTTGAGAGGTCAGAAGTTAGTAGAACCTCTGCCAGGTTTTTATTGTTGTCTATGTCCCTTGTTACAGAGATTAATTCTCTCTTATAATCAAAAAGTTAGAGAAAGTCCCCATTTTGAACTGTAATCAGAACAAAACAATTCACTTGTTCAGTGACAAGTGACAACTGTCTGCAAGGGTATTTCCCGTACTTTGGAGAGGTCTCCTTACACTGTTGTGACTTCAGGATAAGATGTGAAAAGAAATCTCCCAAGTGGGACAAAGATAGAAAAAAACTGATGATGGTTTTACCCATTCCCTACTAGAAAATAAAAAAAGTTTTGGCTTTAGACATAATTTAACAGTATTTTTAATTGCCTGAAATCTATCTTTGTATTCATCTGCCTTAGTCACCTGCACACTACAAACCAGACTGCAAGGAACAAGGGGCATCAGTGTGGGCAAATTTGGCTCTACTGCTTTGTACAGTGCTGATCATCCAACAGATTTTCAGGCACTGGGAGATTTTTTTAAGGAGTAGAAATTAACTCTAGGTTACCCTTCCCGTGGGGCTCACTTCATACTGCAAGGTTTAGATGCTAATTTTGTCTAGAGGGACAATACATTTTTTTCCTATTATATCCTTCACTCCTCAAGTAACTTGTGCTCATTTCTCTCCATGCTCCAGGAGGGAGGAATCCTCACCTAAAATTCAAAAAGCTGGTCCTGCATTGTACATAATGACCTCAGTGTCGTTGGGTACAGGAATCTTCTAGTGGAAGCAGTGGATGCTCTGGTGACTCTGTGGAATCATTACACTATAATAGTATAATAATAATATTTAATTCAATAAAATAGTTTTCTTGGATTCTTTTCAGGATCAAGATGGAGAGCATTCTGTTGAAATGCTTTTCTACAAAATAGTTCAGATGGATGTGGCATGCCGATCTGGTAGGCCTGAGCTCTGCCAAAATGTCAGGATCTTATGTTTTAAGGATGGATTTTTCATCCTGCTTCATCATCAGTGGCTTTAAAGGCATGCTTTTTCCAGTGCAGGTTCTGAGTGACAGGGCATCTCTTCATCTGTGATTCCTATGATGTTAAGACCCCATTCACACTTGTAAATGGGGCCATTTGCATTTAGATGCAGAAGAACCTGCAACTGGCTGGTCATTTTTTTTTTGCAAGATTTTCTGTGTTCTCCATTGGACTCCAAGAGAAGAATTTTATGGTACATACAAAAATCCTGTTTTCTCAGGATGTTGCTTAATTAGCATATATATATGTTCTTTAAAGATATTCACTTTTTAGTTCAGGTCCATTTTAAGTGCCTGCCAATAGCATTAATGGTTTATATCATATTAAATAAATGCTTCAGTGTTAATATTTTAAACTTTTCAGCACATTTAACAAACAGTATATACACAGTGCAAATTAAATTTAAAGCCCAGCACAATGGACAGCTAAATCATATTGCATTTGTTAATGCTTATTTCACTGGTTTATTAAATTGTTCCAAGACACTAACACCAACACGATTGGAAAACTGTCTATACAAATTACTAATAGATACTAGCTGTGAGAAAAATGTCAACACATCTTTAGCACTTGCCATTAAACAGGAACACCAAAAGCATACATTTTGGATAGAAATAAGGGCTAATATATATATATATATATATATATATATATATGTATATATATATTTTTTTTACCATGACTGTGTGTGATCACAATACAGTAATCACAAATGTATTGGCACAATTAGTATTAAATATATTATGGCCTGCTATTATGAGGATGCATGTGTGCAGTGGATGAAAAAATCTATACGTAGCTGGATAGCAGCAGATTGTTTCCTAAAGACTACTGAATGATATATATTGGTGTCATGAGATTTGTAAGGTTATTACTGCAATACAAAAGCAAGCCATTAAGATGTAAAAAGGCTGAATGAAAGACCACACTGGTTGGTCCCTAACATCTCTGACAACAAGTGATCACTAGTAGATTCCAGTACACTGTTAAAACCAGAAAGTGCTCTCAGTTTATTTTAATCTAAATTCTTTACAATCCACCACAATCACAGAACACACAGGCCAGCTTACATGGTCATTAGGAGACAGTAGGTGTGTGCTTCTTAAACCTGTGCAGTTTTACATATTCTCTCACTGCTTCATGCAATACCAATCCCCTTTAAGCCACCAAGGAAAATGTGATTCTCACTGGTGGCTGTGAAACAAAGTACATATACTTCCATCCTATGTATTTGAGATGAGGAAGGTAGGACGTGTTTACAGTTCAAATCCAGAGAGCAGCTGAAAGTGACAGCACAAGTACAATGCTAGGGCAAGAGAAAAAGGTGTAAGAAAAGGGAAAAAAGAATACTAAAGGTGCCACCACACCTAAGGACTAATAAACTGCAATATGTAAAATTTTCGCTTTTGGGTGTCCATTATTATGTTAATGTTTTTTTAAAAAACCATTGTAATTATTAATACTCTGTATTTCCACAATTGCTTTTCAGTTATTGTACCATGTAAGCACTTGTAGCAAATTTAACGTTTATTTCAGCTCTGCTTAGAAGGATGAGATAGTAATCCAATTTTAGTCTAATTCAGACTGCAGAGCTTTCAATTCATAGAGATGTACTTATGGAAGGCTGCCACTGGTCCTTTCTTACAAAGTTCATCATCATTTTCTGTTTCTCCCTGATATTTTGTGCATGATCTTTGGATATTTAATGAAGACATAATTTTCTTTAGCTGTTAATAAGCATATGTAGAAGGCTGCTTTGTATATGGGCCAAGGTGACATTTGATGCTAAAAGTTGTCCATTCAGGCTTGCCAGACATACACTGCAAGAGAATGTGTGTGTTAATTACTGTGCCCACTCTAGCAATTCTCCTTGAAATTACATAGACGAGCATTAATGCTGAGATTTTCTCCTCTCATCAGTACGCCTGAATAGTACAAAAAACCCTGGGAAATCTGCATTCAGTAATCAAATTAAGATGTTCCACACAAGAAGAGCTCAGTTAAGCTCAGCAGGGACTTTGGAGACATGGTTCTACTTTGAATGCAACATGCTTATGTGAATATTTCTCAAAGATCTTTATCTTAATATCTAATCATAGGAGGGAAGAGGTGTTTAGTGTTCTCAGACCATGATATTTAATCAGGTATTTTTTTAGTGAAGTGTTTAAATAGGAAAATGCAAACTGGCCAAGATGTGTGTCTTCTTCCTACTAATAATATCAACACTGTTGTCATGACTTCTTTATTACTACTATTCTTGCAGTGTTGGTTGGATCTATACCAAAATTTCCATTTTTTCATTTTTCAATTTTTACTTTACTATATTTGACCCATCCATTAAGAACTAACATTTCCAAATATACTCTGAAAGCAGGGGAATAATTTATTGGTAGTGTCCAAAGTACAACAAATTAAAACAACCATTCAGAGATTATCTCACCTAAAGTGGCTAGAGAAAACTCAAATCCGATATGTAATTTTGGGTAGTTATTAAATGAATGATCTTAAGATAGTTACAATGTAACTTCATAAACTTTATATGAAAGCTGTTAAAGGACCACATATAAAATAGTAAGCACTTCCAGGAGCCTGTATATCAGGTTAGATTTTCAGAATCCCTGAACTCTTTGGTATGGAAAATCTGACCAGCTTCTCTGGCTCTGCCTCATCTCTGTTCGATGAGAGTGCCCATCACAGTAGAGGTAAAATAGCGAGGGACATTTGGGCCTGCATTGGCTATTGGGGCCTGCATGGAAATGAAGAGAATTCAGTGGGCTAGTTCATACAATGTTGCCATTTACTATAAATTTAGATTTGCTTTATGTAACAGCTTACATTTCTGGGACTATTTTTACTGTGTCTAAAAATTGTCAGATTGTTTTTAAACAATTTGCTCAGTGGATTCCAAACTATCTGACAATACTCCTGACCATTTTACTCATTTATTAGTATTGAACAACATTTTTCTTCCCTAAACAGTACAAACAACATACAATTGTTCTAATGTAGCACCATGGTATGTGACTTAAAATTAGGCTTATACTCAAAGAGTGATTTACTGTCTTATAGAGCATATTTAGAAGGGATATTTGTGGCTTAGCAGTGCTCTAAAAAAATCTACATTTAGCCATAATTCCTTCTGAAAATAAGCAGTTCATTTACAGACATGTGATTATGCTTGGGCATTTAATGGCCTATACCCTCTACTGTAAATCTTCAGTTTGAAACCATAATATAATTTGCTTATTATCACTGACTAATATTAGATAAGGCATTATTTAGTGGTGTAAAGTAGAAATAAAGCGAGCGCTAATAAATAAAACAGCTGCTAGGACACAAAAGGTACCATAAAAACCTCCAAATACTAATAATAATAGAGTGCACTGCAGTGCTGTACAAATAAATATGCAAAAATTTGAATCCAATATTGTGACTTCAATAATTATGTAAACGTTGACACAATAAATACACTATATATGTGAATATAAAGTGCAAAATTAACTGTTGAAACCACAGATGGGTGATCAAAGTGGAATATATATCTCTCAAAAGTCCAGGTGATAATTTGAGGTAGTAATAAGTGTTTGAGGGTCTTGAAACAGAACAGGATGAACTACCTGACCACACCTGTGAGTGAATGACCTGGCTGACCTATTGAGACTACTAGTGATCTCGAATGCGCTTTTATTGCGCACTTCTGGTGAGTGCGCAATTTATATATTTTATTTTCAGTCTCGTCACGCACCACTTCAAAAAGATTGAGCACTTTGAGTGGACACTTATTACTATCCTCAAATTATCACCTGGACTTTTGAGAGATATATCTTCCACTTTGATCATCCATCTGTGGTTTCAACAGTTCATTTTGCACTTTGCACTTTATATTCACATATATAGTGTATGTATTGTGTCGACATTTACATAATTTTTGAAGTCACAATATTGGATTCTAATTTTTGCATATTTATTTGTGCAGCGCTGCAATGCACTCTATTATTATTTAGTGGCGATTGTGAAGAAATACCTTGTAAACACTACATGCTGTATTAAATTTATTTTTTCTCTAATATGGGATTTTCATTATAAATACTTATCTTAAACTGAAGTGTTTGGTGGCTGACTTACATTTGTTCTTGTACCTTGGATTTGGGGATTGCTTTGGAATACCCATTTTTTTAGTTACATCACCCAAAGAAACTGGCTTATACTGCTTCTCTTGTGCTGTCTCCTAACTTTTACTAACTGAAACCATCTATGACCATCTAAAGCAGCTTCTGTCCACCCCTACATCTGGTTAACATTTTTGTCATGAGATTTGAACAATTATAGTGACAGTAGCAATACCACTACTGCTCTGCTTATTGCCATTCTGGAGGGTG
This sequence comes from Staurois parvus, assembly GCF_062004578.1. Classification (NCBI taxonomy): domain Eukaryota; kingdom Metazoa; phylum Chordata; class Amphibia; order Anura; family Ranidae; genus Staurois; species Staurois parvus. The sequence continues at coordinate 5,196,033 of NW_028318132.1, read as the reverse complement.
CATTCAGTATTTATTGCCTGAAGAATTACACAGGCAAGAACTCCCTAGTCCTTCTTAATTTTATTCTGATCTGTACTTTTTCCACCACTAATGCTGCTTCCTGATCATTCCCTAACCAGTCAGCAGATCACCAATCCACAGGGTGTAGAGACTTGTATAAGAAAGCAAAGATTTGCTCCTTTACCATGATGTCTACCTCTGCACACATATACAGGGGAAATGAAGCATGGTCAGTAAGTCCTTGGGAAAAGACCAGTTGCGGAAATCCAACAGGCAATGCTCGTGACTAGTTCTTTGCTCTCTAACTTACTGTTGCGGTTGGTTACTGCTTGCACAGTATACTGTAGGTCTTTATAGTCAGATTTTACTTTTTTTTACAAAGCAAAATGCATGTGCTAGACTGATAGTATTACAGATTTTAACTGAACTGAACAGTACAATAACCACACAACATATGCACAACACACAATAGAATTTAGTACTGTGCACATTGACATTAACACAGCACAACACAACATAAACCCATTAAAGTCAAATTAAGATATATTTTATATTCCAACTCCAGTTTTGTTTAGGGTTAACTAAATGTCATGTAACAGTCCCCAAACAGCCAAGTACAGGTTTTTCCTGGGTTTTTATACATTTGTGTCTTTTGATAAAGTGGAGACACCTTCGAATGACCCATACTCTGGCATAAACAATTATGCTGCATCTACCTGGTTGTACTGCTGCTTCATACTTCTGATTAATTGGAAACTGTACATCCTCCATTCTTTATTCTACCTTGAGAACCCTTACAGATAAACCTGCATCCTCTTTGGCAACGGAGGAAATCCCATGTGCACTATGTTTGGAGATGGGTCAACGAGGCCTATAGAGACAAGAATACCATCTCCAATGTGAATCATGGTGATGGCTCACTGATGTTTTGGGGGTGTGTGAGCTGTAAAGGAATCTTGTGAAAATTGATTTCAAGATGAATGCAGCATGTTTTCAGAAAATACTGGCAATTTGCATTCTTCTGCTAGAAAGCTGCGCACGGAATGCTCTTGCACTTTGCAGCATGGCAATGACCATAAGCACAAGGCCAAGTTGACCCTCCAGTGGTTACAGCAGATAAAGATGAAGGTTCTGTAGTTGCCATCACAGTCACCTGACCTTAATAACAATGAGCCTCTGTGGGGGGGATTTCAAATGTGCGGTTCATGCAAGATGACCGAACACATTGCATGACCTGGAGACATTTTGTCAAGATGAACGGGCAGCTATACCACCTGCAAGAATTTGGAGTCTTATAGACAATTATTACAAAAGACTACACACTGTCATTGATGATAAAAAGGGGGAGATACACAGTATTAAGAACTAATGGTATGCAGATTTTTAAACGGGGGTCATTTCATTTGTTTACTTGTTGCCATGTTTTGTTTTGTGATTGTAACATTCTGTTATGACCTACAGTTGAATATGAGTCCCATAAGAAATAAAAGAAATATGGTTTGCCTGCTCACTCATGTTTTCTTTAAAAAATGGTTCATTTTATTACCAGTTCTTGTGCAAACTTTTGAGCACAACTGTATGCAGACTGTATTTTCTAGAAAGTAGTTATTTAATAAGGACTATATATTTGGACCTGTGATTGATTGATAACAGGCGATACAGAAATACGTTAACACTATAACAACTTCTACTAAAACTATTAACAAAAATTAAAAGTGAAAAATAATACTGAGAGTTAGTTCAACTCTAGCTGTTCTATTTCAAGTTCTAGCAGAAAGACTGCAGATTATTTTGGCATGTGGTATTCCTTTTGTGGTCACACTGATAGCCAAAAACACTTCCAAAGGAGTTATGAATGACATTCATGACATTTTAGAGTTAATTCATCACATTTATAATGCCTCTCTTGTACCCAGGTTAGTCTAATCAGTATGCATTAATTGGCAGTGTTATTCACAAATGAGTTAGGGCATTTCTTGTGCAGTTAAAACATTTAAATCTTCATTGATTTGTCAATGTTTTTCTCAGCTAGTTCACTTAAACAGCTCAACATGCTGATTCATTATGAAGCAAATGTCTGCTGCAGAAATGGTCTTTCACATTGTGTTCATGTTTGTGTATGATTTGTAGAAATGGCTCTGTCATATTTTACTGGATAGTTAGCTTTTAGAAATATGTATATTGTAAGAAATACTTGACTTCTTCTAATTGTACTCATGATATTATCTGTTTGCAGATATGCAAGGTTAAAAGTAAGTAAAAGGAATGACCAGATGGGAATCGGAGAGGCAGGCGGACGGGGGAAAAAATAAGTAAGTAATTACTAAACACTATATGGGCTGAACAAGATGAATGTTAAATTAAAAAGCCATGTTCTCATCTAAATAAAAAAAATACTAAATAAAACACTGCAAAACAATCACAAATAATCCTTATCATTCAGCTTCCTCAAACAAATGAGTACAACACATGTCACAGTTATTCATTCATCCTGCATTGACTTACTTAGCAGCACTCTACATCCTGTCACAGTGGGATCAATTCACTAATGATTATTGCATGCAATGTTTGTGCTTTTTTGGATATATTGCATGCAGTAAGAAAAGAGTCAATTCGTCAAAATAAAATATCGAGTTTGCGGTAAATACCGCAAATTTGGTAAATTAGTGAGGTAAATACTGCAAAACAATTGAGATAAATCAAGTTGATTCACTATTAAAAAATGTTATCTATCTGTTGGCATAAGCCAAACTGTGGCCTGAGGGGCCAGAAGCAATCTTTTGCTTGCATTTATCTGATCTTTGGGACATTGTTTACTGTTTCAGAAAACTATCCCTCCCACTGACACCAACAATGGGGCATAATTCCTGCCATTGACACCAAAGATGAGGTTCTATCCCTCCCACTTACTCTAACAATGAGGCAATATTCCTCCCACTGACACCAAGGATGAGGTTCTATCCCTCCCACTTACTCTAACAATGAGGCAGTATTCCTCCCACTAACACCAATGACAAGGTTTTATCCCACCCACTGACATCAAAAATTAGGCAGTATTCCTCCCACTGGCAGTGACAATGGGGCTCTATTTCTCACCATAATATAAATGATGGGGCTTTGTTTACTTCCACTAGTGTCAGAACATTTTCTACTTCCACTGGACACAGTCCAGCCCCCCTAAAGTTTGAAAAACTGGCCCTTTGTTTAGAAAATGTGGAGACCCCTGGTATAGGCAGTTGATATTTTAGGAAGAAAACAACGAGGGGAATGCTGCACTGGCCAGTAAGCTAAAAAAAAACCTTTAGCTCGGGAAAGTAAACAATTTGTAACATTGCATTAAGGGAGACTGTTCTGTGAAACAAGGCACGCTAGGATGTTTTCATAGTTTCACAATATTTTTGTGTGCATTTATTCACAGAACAATCTCCCTCTGGTGCAATGTTATTCTGTGAAAAAAATTGTGATGAAACATAAAAACAAAACATAAATATTTAACAAATTCATTTAAAAGGGCATTTTTTTAGTGAATTGACTACTTTTGAGATACCTTCCACATGAGATATTTTAAGGCAAAAATAAATGTAGCAATTATCTTTTAGTGAAATAAACCAATAATCTCAGAACCTTTAGGAAAGTTGAGGCTGGGAGGTTTCCCTCTGCTAAGTATTGAAATCACACCTTTGAAGAGGGTGCAGGGATATCAATATATTGCTCAGCAGCTGTTACTGACAGCAGTTCCTGCTTTGATTGGCATCTGAATGGGGGGAGAGAGATTTCTATCCAGGGCCACCACCTCAACTTATTTTATTTGTACTGGTGTGGGGAGAAAATGCCTCCCAGTCCAGTTTTAACTTGGATGCATGAGAAATAAGATTCTTACTTCTCAATTTAGCCTATTACTGAGGGTATTGGTTGGCAGTGTGAGCTGAGGGAAGGTGAGAAATGACCTTCCAGAGGGTTCTTTTCTTCTTTTCTCCTCTTGGTTCTGTCCAGATGGAGTCAATGTGCAATGCTCTTCTGGATATCAGTTGACTTGCTGGATGGTCTGTCCAGAGAAAACTGTGCTATAAGATATCTACCTGGAGGTGGCATCTTTAAATAAATCCTGAGTGCTGGGGGTGTCCAGAGAGACCTGGGTAGAGGTTGCTACAGCTGGATACTGCAAGAAGAATTCTCTGTTCACATATTAAAGGTACCTGTGGCTCATATCAAAGGTTTAAACTGTCCAGAGAGAGAAAGATCAATTGAGAATTAAGAAATATCTCAAAGCCATGACTGCTATTACAGAGTCATTGGATTGATTTGGCTGCTACTAAAATGTGAACAACAACTACTGTCAAGAATATATCAGAAAGGCAGACATACAGTGAGGAACAGAAGTATTTGAACACCCTGCGATTTTGCAAGTTTTCCCACTTAGAAATCATGGAGGGGTCTGAAATTCACATTGTAGGTGCATTCCCACTCTGAGAGACAGAATTAAAAAAAAAATTTAGGAAATCACATTGTATGATTTTTAAAGAATTTATTTGTCTTGCACTGCTGAACATAAATATTTGAACACCTAAGAAACAGCAAGAAATCTGGCTCTCAAAGACCTGTTACTGTGCCTTTAACCATTTCCATACAGGGCACTTTTACCCCCTTCCCTCCCAGGCCATTTTTCAGGTCTCAGCGCTCTCACACTTTGAATGACAATTGCGCGGTCATACAACACTGTACCCAAACTAAAATTTTATCATTTTCTTCACTCAACTAGAGCTTTCTTTTGGTGGTATTTAATTACCACTGGGGTTTTTATTTTTTGCTAAATTAACAAAAAAAGACCGTAAATGTTGAAAAAAAACCCCACATTTTTCTGTGTTTCTGTTATAAAAGTTTGCAAATAAATAATTGTTCTTCATAGATTTAGGCCAAAATGTATTCTGCTACATGTCTTTGGTGAAAATAACCCAAATTAGGATGTATTTTTTAGTTTGTAGGAAAGTTATAGAGTTCACAAACTATGGTATAGATCTGAGAATTGATCAATCCTGAAGTTCTGACGGCCAATCTAATTTCTTGAGGTCCAAGAATGTCAGAACAGTACAGATATCCCCAAATTACCCCTTTTTGCAAAGTAGACAGTCCGACGTACTTCATAAGAGGCATGGCGAGTTTTTTGAAGTTGTATTTTTATTGTCATAATTATTTGGAAAATAAAAAAATTAAAAAAATTATTTTCACAATTTTTTTTTTACATACTGTCACCAGTGCAGTACAGCGTCATCATATAACTGGCATGGCGGTGATCAGGGACACTGACTGGTGACAGTAAGAAAAAAAATTACATTTTTTAAACTTTTTTTATTATTTTTAATTTTTTATTACATTTTTGTTTCTTTTTTTTAAGATTTTTTTTTCATATTTCACTATGACTAAAGTAGTACAATGTTACCATAGTAACATTGTACTACTTTGGGGAAGTGATCAGTATTTTTTTTCTTTACACAATTTGCTTATAGCAAAGAATTACTTTGCTATAAGCAAGCATTTTACCTGAATGACATCGATTCATTCAGGGCTTTTTTTTTTTTCTTTTTGTGCTTAGCTGTGGTTTGGCCACGGCTAATCACATGACACAGCTGGGCTGTGATTGGCCCAGCTTGTGCATGTGATCTCTGTGACCATTCACAGCTAGGCATACTAGTATACAATGGATGGCATGAATGAAGCCATCCATTGTATACAACTGTCATGTGACCTGCTGTGATTGGTCACAGCAGGTCACATGGTACCGGCAACGGGGCCGGTACTCAGATCTGTCATCGGCCGTGTCCGAAGTACACGGCCGGTGACAGATCGCGCCGCTGCGCAGCTCTGCAGGCGCGCAAACTGTGCATGCCCGGGAGGATGCCATATGGCGTCCACCCGGAACGCTGAGGGATTTTGCCAGCGGCCATTCGGCCATTGGCTGGGCGGCAAGAGGTTAAAAAGTCCACCTCTACTCCACTCATTAATCTAACTTAGTAGCACCTGTCTGAGCTCTTTAAATACACCTATCCACCCCACAGTCAGTCAGATGTCAACTACTACCATGGGCAAGACCAAAGAGCTGTCAAAAGACACCAGAGAGAAAATTGTGGACCTCCACAAGGCTGGAAAGGGCTACGGGGCAATTGCCAAGCAGCTTGGTGAAAATAGATCAGGGGTCTGCAACCTTTAAGACATAAAGAGCCACTTGTACCCGTTTCCGAAGGGGAAAAAAAGACTGGGAGCCGCAAAACCATTGCAACATTTAAAACAAATCCGACACTGCATATATTGTTTCTTACCTTAATGCAGTGGTGGGCAACCTTTTTTTTCAACTGAGCCAAATCTCGCCAAAACCACGATTGAAATTTATTTTGAGAGCCACATTTTTAAAACTGAAAATACATCCCCCATATAGTAATTCATCCCCCATAGTAATTCATCCCCCATAGTAATTCATCCCCCATATAGTAATTCATCCCCCATAGTAATTCATCCCCCATATAGTAATTCATCCCCCATATAGTAATTCATCCCCCATATAGTAATTCATCCCCCATAGTAATTCATCCCCCATATAGTAATTCATCCCCCCTATAGTAATTCATCCCCCCTATAGTAATTCATTCCCCATATTGTGTCAATTCACTTACCTTTGCTCCGCGCGTTCCTCTCGCCGCGTTCCCGCGCCGTTCCGGTCTTCAGGGCGGACTGTGAGAGGAGAGGAGAGGAGTTCGTCACGCTGCCCCGCCTACATCCTGACAGCCAATGTTTGCCACGCTCCGCGGGCCGGATTAAAAGGTCCGCCGGGCCGTAGTTTGCCCATTGCTGGGCTAGCTGCAGAGTCCTGACTTTTGGGGCGGCCGCCCGAGAGGAGGGAGGGGAGCGGGCGCCCGGCACACAGAAGAGCCGCATTAAAATGTGTAAAGAGGCCGCATGTGGCTCGCGAGCTGCAGCTTGCCGACCACTGAGCTACGGCAACCCTATTGCCTGTCACCTGGTGGGCAGTGTGCTCCGGAGCCGCAGCAAAGGTGAAAAAGAGCCGCATGCGGCTCTGGAGCCGCGGGTTGCCGACACCCGAAATAGATCAACTGTTGGAGCAATTGTTAGAAAATGGAAGAGGCTAAAGACAACTGTCAGTCTCCCTCAGACTGGGGCTCCATGCAAGATCTCACCTCGTGGGGTATCACTGATGATAAGAAAGGTGAGGAATCAGCCCAGAACTACAAGGGAGGAGCTGGTCAATGACATGAAGAGAGCTGGGACCACAGTTTCAAAGGTCACTGTCGGTAGAACACTATGCCGTCATGGTTTCAAATCATGCATTGCACGGAAGGTTCCCATGCTCAAGTCATCACATGTCCAGACCCGTCTGAAGTTTGCCAATGACCATCTGGATGATCCAGAGGAGGCATGGGAGAAAGTCATGTGGTCAGATGAGACCAAACTAGAACTTTTTGGTCTAAACTTCACTCGTCGTGTTTGGAGGAAAAAGAAGGATGAGTTGCATCCCAAGAACACCATCCCTACTGTGAAGCATGGGGGTGGTAACATCATGCTTTGGGGGTGCTTTTCTGTGAAGGGGACAGGATGACTGCACTGTATTAAGGAGAGGATGAGTGGGGCCATTTATTGTGAGATTTTGAGCAACAACCTCCTTCCCTCAGTCAGAGCATTGAAGATGGGTTGTGGCTGGGTCTTCCAACATGACAACGACCCGAAGCACACAGCCAGGAAAACCAAGGAGTGGCTCCGTAAGAAGCATATCAAGATTCTGGAGTGGCCTAGCCAGTCTCCAGACCTAAATCCAATAGAACATCTTTGGAGGGAGCTGAAACTCCGTGTTGCTCAGCGACAGCCTCGAAACCTGACAGATCTAAAGGAGATCTGTGTGGAGGAGTGGGCCAAAATCCCTGTTACAGTGTGTGCAAACCTGGTCAAGAACTACAGGAAACGTTTGACCTCTGTAATTGCAAACAAAGGCTTCTGTACCAAATATTAATACTGATTTTCTCAGGTGTTCAAATGCTTATGTTCAGCAGTGCAAGACAAATAAATTCTTTAAAAATCATACAATGTGATTTCCTCAATTTTTTTTTTAAATTCTGTCTCTCAGAGTGGGAATGCACCTACAATGTGAATTTCAGACCCCTCCATGATTTCTAAGTGGGAGAACTTGCAAAATCGCAGGGTGTTCAAATACTTCTGTTCCTCACTGTAAGCCATGCTAAATTGGAGTTTGGAAATTAAGATTCACCTTGCAACTTGTGAGGGCTTCTGCTACCTTTTTCACGTGTCCTGCCCCCATGATTTCCTCTCCCAAAAGTTTATTCAGCAATAAAATGAAAAAAAGTCTAAAGTGACTGAAGTCCAACTTTACTGCATTCCACCAAACAGAAGAAATCCAACCTTGAAAGTCCAATGTTAGCCTGCCACATTACTTTTCCAAACCAGGCTCCATATATACAGAAAGAAGTGATGGATTAGATGTGGATTAGAAATCACACCATGAGTAGAACACTGCTAAATTAATTCCAAAGATGTGACCCAGTTATGCAGGTTCTTTGTCTAGACAAGGGACTAAACTGATTGGCACCCAACTGTTTTTACCCCACCGTTCGGCAAAGATTCAACCCTGAGAGTCAAATGTTAGTCTGACACACCACCTTTCTGAACCACCCTTAGATGAGGCATGCAACATATATAAAGAAAGAAGTGATAATCTAATTGTGAATGAGAAATCACAGCATGAATAGAACATTGCTAAATTAATTCAAAGGTGGGGCCCTATCATGTAGGTTCTTTGTCAAGTAGACCCGCGTGCAGCTAGTAATACAAGAGCTAATGATAACTCAGCTGCCACAGTGACTTACACCCGCACAAGTCAAGGGCTAATTGATTTTCAAATTTGGAAAGCCAGAGCTCCATTTTATGCAGGGATGGATTGCGTGATGCTTTGTAATTAGCTGGTCAGAAGGGCTTTGTGTCTGCTCTGTATAATAATCAATGAAGCCACTCATGCTTTCTAGCTACTAATTTCAATCAAAGAGCAGAATAAAAGTTAGTTACGCGCCACACATTTCAAAAAGTTAGCTTTGCCCTTCAGAATAAGTGATTGTTCAGTTTAATATTAAAGAGGTTGTGTAGGTAAAACATAAAAAACATGAAGAATACTGCTGCACTCATTAAAGCCCATTTTATCACTAAAACTGCAGTTCTCTGCAGCAGTCATTCACTTTCTAGTGTAACTATCAGCAATGATAAACTGTAACTCAATCATAGTGGATTAAAGAGAACAGATTCAGAAAGTCATGTAATGCCACATATTTTGAGAATTGACTTACAAAAAGGGCAGCAGGGAGCACTTCTGTAATCTGGTTGCATGCAGCCTGTTCATTCTGAGTTTTTCTTTTTCAATTTATTTCACTCAGTCATTCCCTTCTCCAAAAATTAAAGTGACAATAAAGGCAATTAAAAAAAAAATAAAACATGTCATACCTACCTGCTCTGTGCAGTGGTTTTGCATAGAGCAGCTCCAATCCTCCTCTCCTCTCTGCCAGTGCTCCTCCTTGGCTCACTGGCTGTGATTGACAGTAGCAAGAGCAAATGGTGCCCGCAGCTGTCTCAGCCAATGAAGATGGAGAGTCCTGAGAGAGCTGCTGCTCTCATGCAAATCGCTTGATCGAGAAGGGGCTCAGATAAGTATTGGAGGGGGCTGGGGGGGTGCTGTTTTTTACCTTCAAGAATGCAAGAAGGTACAAAACCTTGAGCCTTTATAACCACTTTAAATACATTCCTGAGCTGAAAAACCAATAATATTGATTTTCTGTTTCTACTAAGATAGAAACACTATTTTAGGTATTTTCACTACCATATCCTGACTTTATGCAATGCAAATACATATCAAATTTAGGTGAATGTGAAGTCAAATAAAGAAAAGCATGCTATCACATTAAAGAAAATCTCACTAATAGTCCAGTAAACATGTTTTACTAAAATAATTGTATAATCCTCCATTAAACTGATTATTAGTGCTGATATAGTGACAAAGTCCATATATAAATCAATGAATGTGAAGTCTCAGATAAAGGTGATCCTCTTTTTATCTTCTGGTGATATATAAATATTAGAATGGCGCACTCACCAGATGCGTAATAACATCACGCATTTGAGAACACAATATCTCAGTGGGTCAGCTGGATCCTCTTATGGACATCTATACCCTGGTATGGACTCCCCTCTGGATCATCAGTGGAATGCAGCACCTCTCACCTCCTCCTGTAATAGGCTCTTTGGGTGGTAAGGTTCATCAAGAGCCCTCCGCCACTGCTCACTCTCTGCCCCACTTCCAGCAGACTCCTCCCAGCATTCGCCGTGGAAAATCACTTCCATGTAAAAATAAAGGGGCGTGGTTGAAGCTTTAATGGAGGATTAGTTACACTGTGTCACTTTATATATCTGCCAGTGCTGATTGATTTATCACTTTAATTAGCACTATGCTCACTGGTTCTTGATGATTTATAAGTTGTGAATACATTGCACTTTACTGTACTTAGAGTTTTACGGATTTTAGCGCTGCACCTTGCTTTGTTTTATTATTATGCTAAATGAATTTAACGGAACTGGCAGGATCACCCAGTATTTGCTAATAAATGAGAGCGTAACTGGAAGGAACATAAAGAAGATTCTTTAATAAAGCGGGAATTCATTACTTGAATATCAATTATAATGTTTACATACACTTTAAAAGTGTGCAGGCAGCCTATCACAACCCTTGTAATTATTTTGCATTATTTAGTGACTCAGGCGCACGGAATTATGAGTACAGTTTTTGCTTTATGCAGTAGTTAAACTGATCGCATTAAAAGGTTGCTGAGTCAGACCAATAACGAGTGAATGCAGACACAGGTCTTAAATGTTCTTCCCTGCTGCCCTTCTATCTCTTCTGCCTCTAGGCACAGGGCCATGAGAACTGCAATTATATTTTTGCAGTTATATTTTTGTTGCTGTTTACACTCCCAAGTCAGTAAGATCTCTTACATTTTACCAGTACCTCTATAAAATACTATATCACTAATATGCAATACCTCCAGAACCTCCAGGTCCCAACACATATCTAGCTTTCTTCTAGAACACAGAGGGACACCAACTTTAACTAGGAAGCTGACACTTGCTCACATTGCTGGATCACCAAGAATGTGCCTGATCTAGAAATTATATAGGCATGGGCTAATTTTTTTTATGAAGGTGATCTCAGTTTTGGGGCAGTTGGAGTGCTCTAGATAAAAGCTGAAACGCTATATTGGCACCTGGAAATGCCAGAATACGGCATACATTTTACGTAAGTACAGGTTTAAATTTGCGATACGAATCTTTAAAAAGGTGCTTTTCCAACCGAAATCTATTTAAGCTCTTGAATAAAAAAAATGCAAAGCATAGATGAGATGAGCTGGGAAATCATTTATTTTTACAGGAAGAATATTTTTCATTATTGTAGCAGAACTGCTTTCTTTGCTTAGTGGTCTGACACATTACAATGAATCTTCATAAAAGTGTCCCCACCCTCTGCTGCTCAGAGTCATTGGGGGCTGGTGTAATGAGCTGCTATTTCTCACATTTTATTCATATATATATATATATATATATACACACACACACACACACACACACACACACATATACACATACAGTACATACACAGTATATAGTTAGTCTGGCTGAAAAAAGACAAAAGTCCACCCGGTTCAACTATTATAAATATATATATATATATATTTTTTTTTTTTTTTTTAAGAGTCAGCATAGAACTTACAGGCAGGGAGGGAACACTCAATATTATCCTTAATTAAATATTTGACCACTCAGTTGCTGGAAGATGAGATAAATGTTTTATTTATTATCAAGATTTTTTTAAATGAAATGTGTCCTTATTTTTAACCCTTTGTTTGCTGCATCTCGAACATGTTCAAAATACCTAATTAACAGGTAAGTGGTTAGAAAGTGGCTCACTTGACTGCAACACTGCAAAGAGAATCATGCACCCTTGAATTTTCTTGATCATTCTTGGAAGGCGTGGAAGAGCCTGGTGTCTTTTAACAATAGACAGGTGTGTAAGAAAAGGTGAAAAGCTTATCTATTCTTCTACAAAGATCAAACCATGTTGGCATCTCAAACATGAGTTGAATGGGGAAGACCCTTAGCTCATCACATTGGCTGGTAAACTAATGGTATCACCAGAGTGGGAAACCAGGGGGATTGGAGGGGGTCTCCATCCCTCCCCTTTAATTTTTTTTCCCCCTTCCTTCCTTTTTCTAAACTTTGTGTTGGTTATCCACTCCTTCTATCTATTCCACTGGGGCTGAATGTTGTTTTCGTATTTTTTTTTTTATTATTTCTTTTCAATGGTAAATATATAAAACAAAAGAAGAAATGGTATGTTCTGGGGATGTGGTTAGAATGGATCAGCTCCATGTGTCCTAATTGTATTGCATATTTCAGAGATTTTTAAGTTGTATGTATGGAACATAACTATGTACCTACCGCTGTGCCAAGTGTATCCACATTGCATTAGAATGTTATCTTATTGTAAACGTTGTTCTGTTTCTTTAAAATAAAGAATAAAAAAAAAGAAAAAAAAGCTTATCCAAACATTTTCAATTCTGAAAAGCATAGAGGCTGGTAATAGTAATGCATGAAGTCATCTGTTTGCTAGACCTACAACTGTTAGGACTCTAGCATGTATGCCTAGACCTTTTAAGCCTGGTATACACTATAATTTTTATTTTTGTTTAACCCAGTGGGCATTATGAAAAAAAAAACCTCACGGATTGCTGAAATAACACAAACAATGTTAGTGCACTGATGTTCACTGCTGTGCTATTGTATTCTGAAAGGGGGACCACCCCATGCCAGAACACACAGAGTGCTGAATGGATGCTGGTTGACTGCTGGTTTTCCAACATGTTCGTTCAGCTGTAAACAAGAGACGAAAGTCCAATGGTTTCTACTGTACTTGCTGATTTTGGCTGATTATCAGCCGGTAGGTACCTAGCTTTAAATTTTCCCAGGAGAAGGGTACAGATAACCCGTTTCAAGGACAAGATGCTATTGTTCACAACCGTATGAACTGCTACTTCACCGACAACAACCTTCTTGATCCCCGACAGTCTCGCTTCTGCCCACAACATTCCACTGAAACTGCCCTACTAAAACTCACTAATGACCTACTAACTGCTAAAACCAATAGCCATTATGCCATACTCATACTCCTTGGCCTTTCTGCTGCCTTTGACACAGTTGAACACCCGCTCCTCCTCAGTAAACTCCACTCTATCAGCCTCCGTGACTCTGCTCTCTCCTGGTTCTCCTCTTACCTTTTTCAGCGCACTTTCAGTGTCACATACAACTCCTCCTCCTCCGCTCCTCTTCCCTTTTCTGTTGGGGTACCCCAAGGTTCTGTTCTTAGACCCCTCCTTTTCTCTCTCTATACCTCCTCCCTGGGCCAACTGATAACCTCCCATGGCTTCCAATACCACCTCTATGCAGATGACACCCAAATCTATATCTCCACTCCCCAGCTCACCCCCTCAATCTCCTCACGTATCACAAATCTTCTAAGCGACACATCAGCATGGATGTCACATCACTACCTCAAATTCAATCTTTCAAAAACCGAGCTTGTAATATTTCCTCCCCCCCTATCCCCCACTCACAACTTTATCATTAAGATCAACAGCACAACCATTGGTCCTTCCCCTCATGCCAGGGTGCTAGGCGTAATCCTAAACTCTGACCTCTCCTTTGGGCCCCACATCCACTCACTGGCTAAATCCTGCCGCCTCAACATCAGGAACATTTCCAAAATCCGCCCCTTCCAGACCAATGACACCACAAAACAACTTATCCATGCCTTGGTTATATAGCCTTGATTACTGCAACTCCCTCCTCACTGGTCTACCATTACACAGGCTATCCCCCCTTCAGTCTATTATGAATGCTGCTGCTAGACTCATACACCTTACCAACTGTTCAGTGACTGCTGCCCCTCTCTGCCAATCCCTTCACTGGCTTCCACTAACCCAACGTATAAAATTCAAAATACTAACCACAGCTTACAAAGCCATCCACAACACTGCCCCTAGCTATATCGCCAACCTCATCCACAGATACCGCCCAAATCGCCCACTCCGCTCCTCCCATGAAATCCTCCTCTCTAGCTCCCTCATCACCTCCTCCCATGCTCGCCTCCAGGACTTCTCAAGAGCCTCTCCCATCCTCTGGAACTCCCTACCCACCCTGTCTGCCTTTAGGCGATCTTTGAAAACTCACCTCTTTAGGGAAGCCTATCCCACCTCCACTTAAGAACTGTACTTGAATCACCTCCACCAGATCATCCCCCGCAGCAGGGGCGGACTGACAACTCATGGGGCCCCTGGAGGACACAGGGGCCCCTGTGTCCTTGCCCAAACTTAAAAAAGCCTATGAAAAAGGTACCAGGGGCATCTCATGGCCCCCTACTGACCCCGGGCCCTCGGGCAGTGCCCGAGTTTCCAAGTGGTCAGTCTGCCCTGCCCCGCAGTTATCACCTTTTGTATCATCACCCCCTTCCTTTAGATTGTAAGCTCCACGAGCAGGGCCTTCCTATTCCTTCTGTACTGAAATGTATTGTAATTGTACTGTCTCCCTTATATTGTAAAGCGCTGAGCAAACTGTTGGCGCTATATAAATTCTGTATAATAATCATATTCTAGGCACAAAGTAATTTGAAGGTGCCTGTGCAAAACACCTTTACTAAGATATAATAAACACAAATAATGTTCCCTAAATTCTTTCTGATAAGAGGAATATTTGGCCCAGCATGCGGGTGTCTGTGCACACTGTTTTACATCTATATTTATTTAAGTCAAAGAATCCTACACCTTCAAGCAGTTTTGTTGAAAACTGGCAGCCAGAAAACATAATCATTTTTAATAATCAAAATCCGGCTTTCTTGTCAATTTTACTGATTTAAATCAGTCATCATACTTCTTCTGCAATCAGACAGACTGTTCATATTTCCACATAATTAATGGTGTTTATGTTATTTCAGACATTTCAGCTGTTGATTTTGCTACATGTGTATATACGGTTAATAAAAAATAAGCAATTTATTTATCCAAACCTAATTCAGTTCCAGGTGCAGCCAACTAAGAGTTACCATGAGGAAGATCATTGTACCTGGAATAATGAAAAAGGGTCGTCGGTTCGAATCCCAACCACGGCATCACCTGCCTGGAGTTTGCATGTTCTCCCTGTGCCTGTGTGGGTTTCCTCTGGGTATTCCGGTTTCCTCCCACACTCCAAAGACATGCTGGTAGGTTAATTGGATCCTGTCTAAATTGGCCCTAGTATGTGTATGTATGCTAGGGACCTTAGATAGTGCGCCCCTTGAGGGTTAGGGACTGATATGAATATGCAATATATATTTAAATCGCTGAGTAAATTGATGGCGCTATATAAGTACCTGTAATAAATAATTAATAAATAAATAAATGATGACACTGGTTTGCTTAACCACTTCATGTCCGGACACTTTTACCCCCTTCCTGTCCAGGCCAATTTTCAGCTTTCAGTGCTATCACACTTAGAATGACAATTGCGCGGTCATGCAAAACTGTACCCATATGAATTTTTTAGCATTTTTCTGAGACAGACTTTATTTTGGTGGTATTTATTTACCACAGGGATTTCAATTTTTTTTGCTATATAAATGAAAAAGTCCAAAAATTTGGAAAAAATGTTTTTTTCTTATAAAATTTTGAAAATAAATAATCTTTCTTCATAAATATTGGCCAAAATGTATTCAGTTATCTTTTTATTACAAAACAATAACTCAAATTAGTTTATAACTAAAAATTATAATTTAAAAAACATTTTTTTACATTTTTATTTTATTTTTTTATATTATTATTTGTGGGGTTTTTTTATTAACATACTGTATTGCATGAAACTAGGGGAAACCAATATGGCCGCTGCGTCCGGAAGTGCGTCACCACATGACCGGAAATGACATAACTCAAAACTGGATATGGCGTACTGACGGTTTGTGTCACGTGCGTCGTGACTTCATCAGGGTTAACCCACGTTAACGCAACGCGTCGGTACGCCATATCCGATTTCGAGTTACGTCATTTCCGGTCACGTGGTGACGCACGTCCAGACGCAGTGGCCATATTGGTTTCTCCTGGTTTCATGCAATACACCCATGGGATGGGGTGAAACGCTGATATAACAAGGAATATATGTGAGTGCAATTTTTGTCTTTTATGCTGTTCTTATTAAACATTATTGCACTATGGAAAGATTTTTCTTGTGTCTTGTATACTATTGAGTGGAGGTGGAGTGGAATAGAGAAGTCTCCATTTATCCTATGATCCCTGGATGAGCAATCCGCATATGAGGATCTGATACAGAGGAGAGTAATAGCCTTTTGGCCCTGTGTGGGTCAGTGTGTGGAGGTGAGCAGGCACTGCTGCCATTTGAGGATTTATGCACTAGAAGTGAAGATCACTCTATCACGAAGTTTCACTTGCATGGACTTGTTCTCATATATTAATTATTCACGGATGGTTTTCTTATTTTTGTGATTCCCAGTTATATGTTAATTCATTGTATAATAATTTGATTGAATATTATTTATACACATGATATAGGTGTTACCACCATTCACTTTAAGTTTGTGCATTTTTCACTATAAGGATATATATATATATGTATATGAGTTTTTTTTATCACAGAGCACTAGTAGTTAGTTATAAAAGGCACTATAGTATTTATTTATTGTTAATAAATTTACAGCGCTTCACTAATTTATGTATACACAAGAAGTGACATCTTGCTTACTACTCTTCATGTGACCATTGATTGGCCAGTCAGTGATCACATGATTGGGACCTCACACAGAGGTCCCATACAATGATCGGTGTTCAGCTGTGTCCTCTGGACACAGTGGGCAATGGATCGTGGTGCGCGCGCTCCCAGGGAGTGCACACAAGCAGGGGGCGGGGAGGACGTTTATAAACGGCCACCCACCCGTGCAATGCTTGTCCGGCAATTTATATACATGGGCCGGATGGGAAGTGGTTAAAGTAGTTTGCTAAAGCGGTGTGTAAAATAAACAGTTGCCAGGTTTAAAATAAAATACTGCTTTCACCAATTTTTTATCCTTTGTAGTCTTTTAGTGCTACTATTCTCCTGCAGCTTATTTACAGCTACTTCCTGTCTGCATGTACTCTAGTGATGGCTGCATGTGCGTTTGCCCATCAGACAACAGTGAATCAAGCCTGTGCAATATGTGTTGTAATCTCCATTAGAAGCCCTAGTGACTGGATGGCAATGCAGAAACACAACTGGGAAACAGGCAGCGTGCAGTTGTGTCCACTATAATCAAATAGGAATTCATGATGTAGCAAAATGTATATATGTGGATTTCATACATGAGATGAATTCATTTTCTATGTTAGTCAGTGAGGATGGGCTGACCTAAGATGTAAACAAATAAAGAAACAATGCGGTTGATTTACTAAAACTGGAGAGTGCAAAATCTGGTGCAGCTCCACATAAAAACCAATCAGCTTTCAGATTTTGTTTTTTGTCAAAAAACTAATTGAACAAGCTGAAGTTAGATGCTGATTGGCTACCATATACAGCTGCATCTGATTTTGCACTTTCCAGTTTTAGTAAATGAACCCCATAGTGTATATGTACAGTATATAGTCCCCTAGGCAATATAATATTTGCTATATAAACTATAGATGAGATACATTTTAAGACCTAAAAAGTAATGTTCCATCTTCAAGACATGTCGGCATTGAAATGCTGTCAATATTATCCTTAACATGTACTGGTAATAATTATTTTAATGTATTTAGGTTTTATCTTTATCACCTTTTATATTTAGCTTAATTTTTAGCAACTCTGCTTTGTTCTCTCCTTTTAAAAACTGAGTGTACTTTCAATATTGTCTTTATTATGAAATTACTGGTTGCAAAACAGAATATATTATATGAATTATTACAACCAAGGTAGCTATCAGTAGCAGCAGCTTCTTGGCATAGACTAGGCTTGACAATGAGGTTGATCCCCAAAATGTGTAGCCTTTGAAGTGGGTAGAGCCAGTGTCCCTGGAGCAACAAAGATGCCACTTTACTGTTATATTGTTAGTTGGTCTTTCCACTGCCTCCTCTAAACCATCTGTTCTTTTAGCCTTACTGTTGGCTTTTGTGAGTGTATTTGTTTGATTGTATATAATATTATGAAAGTTTTTCACACACACAATAGTTAGTATGCTGTGTTTTTTTTCTTTACATTAAAGTACATTTGTGAATTTTTCCCTCTCTGGTTTTGCAGCTGTACAACCATCATCTATGGTTATCACTTCTTTTTGAACAGGAATGTTTGAAGCATCTATTACACTCACCCCACTTCTGTTGGAAGACTTTGAAGACAATGCATTTATTGAGCATTTTTTTATTTGTTTGTGACAGTTGCTGAATTTAGCTGTTTTTTTAATATCTAAAAGGGGGGGCACAATGTTTTGTGTGCATGATGCTAATGTACACTGCTCAAAACAATTAAAGGAACACTTTGAAAACACATCAGATCTCAATGGGGAAAAATATGCTGGATATCTATATTGATATGCATCGGGTAATGTGTTAGGAATGTAAGAATGCCCCATCGTTTGATGGAAATGAAAATGATCAACCTACAGAGGACTGAATTCAAAGACACCCCAAAAATCAAAGTGAAAAAATGATACAGAAGGCTAGTCCATTTTGCTGAAATTTAATTGCAGCAACTCGAAATGGTACTCAGTAGTTTGTATGGCCCCCACGTGCTTGTATGCATGCCTGACAATATCGGGGCATGCTCCTAATGACCCACCACCAAAACAGTCATGTTGAGCGATGTTACAGGCAGCATAACATTCTCCATGGCTTCTCCAGACCCTTTCATGTCTGCCACATGTGCTCAGGGTGAACCTGCTCTCATCTATGAAAAGGGTGCAGTCTTCTGGAACACGTGATAGGCCCCAGAAGATTATGGGACCATTCATGGGCACCTGGCTGTGAATCCACAAGCTGTCATAGCCGGGTGCCCACACTGAGAATGCTGGCGCTGGCCTTGGGAACACCGAACAGCTGGTGAAACAGGCTGGGGGGAGGACACCGCGGGATCGAGGGACAGATTAGTGTCTGTTTTTTATTTTTTTACAGATTGACTGGAACTCTGCTTTAACCAAATTTAGTCATCTCCAGATATGGCCAGTGACATCCCCTGAGAGATTTTACCCCTTTATTTATGTCTGCTGTGATCCACTGGAGTTGTCAGAAGCAGGTGAAATTGTGTCAGGGTAAGATTGTGTTAGCAGGACTTTTTTGGCAGATAGATGGGTGTTGGGCATTGTAACTGACGTGGATCTACATAACTGGATGATGTGCTTGATGTTGAATGTACAATCTGGAACTTCTTTTTGGGACTTGTCAAAAACTTGTTTTTTTAACTGTTTACATTTTTTTGTGAATGAGTAGGGATACTATGTACCCCTTACTCATTCACATAGGGCTGGACCAGTATTTGGAGGACAACTTAATGTTAAAGGAGGCTTCCAGATTCTGATAAGCCCCATGCACTGACCTCCACAATCACTGGGCCAGAGTTGTGGGGAAGAGGCCCTTGACCTCATCAATATGGGGACAATGTGCTTTGCCAAGAGGGTCCTCCCTGGCAAGGTACCCCCCCATGTTGAGCACTTGGTATGGTTCACAAGGGGGGGTGCACTATTGTCCCCACCTTTCTGGCCGGTCAGGCTGCATGATCAGATAAGGGTTTGCTATGGATTTTTCTCTTGTTTTTTTGTGTGAGGTCTCACCTTAAATCCATATTAGACTTGCAGGGTCTGCTATGGAATTTTGGGGTGACCTCACACCATTTTTTTTTTCTTGTGTGAGGTCCTCCTTAAAAGTCATGCAGACATGAAGGGCCTTGAATGAGTTATAGGGGAACCCAATGACTTTTTTTGTGTGTGGGTCTCCCAACAACATCTATAGCAGACCTTCATCATGTATAAGGATCTAGTATAGATAAATGGAAGCCCTGGCTGCTTTGTTTACTAACAGAATGAAGCAACCAAGAACTGTCATTTTTGCAGCAATTTAAACACACTTTTCTTGTGTTTAACCACTTGCCTACCGGGCACCCCCTTCCTGCCCAGGCCAATTTTCAGCTTTCAGCGCTGTCACACTTTGAATGACAATTGCGTGGTCATGCAACACTGTACCCATATTAAATTTTTATCATTTTTTTGAGACAGATAGAACTTTCTTTTGGTGGTATTTAATCACCTCTGGGTCTTTTATCTTTTTGCTAAACAAACCAAAAACAACTGAAAATTTTGAAAAAAAAAAACATTTTTTCTTAGTTTTTGTTATAAAATTTTGTAAATAGGTGATTTTCTCCTTCACTGATGTGCACTAATGAGGCTTCAGTGATGGGCACTGATAGGCTGCACTGATGGGCACTGATAGGTGGCACTGATGAGGAGGCACTGGAAGGTGGCACTGATGGGCATTGACAGGCATCACTGATGAGCACTGAAAGGCAGCACTCATATAAAGCACTGACTGGCACTGATAGGCAGCACTGATTGACACTGTTAGATGGCACTGACTGGCACTGTTAGGCGGCACTGATAGGTGGCACTTATGCGCACTGATAGGTGGCACTGATTGGCAGCACTGATAGGTGGCATTGATAGGTGGTACTGACTGGCACTGATAAGTGACACTGAAAGGCAGCTCAGATGGGCACTGATATGTGGCATTGATGTGCACTGGTAGGCAATGATATGTGGCATTGGTGTGGCACTGATTGGCAATGGCAGGTGGCATTGATGAGCACTGAGAGCTGGCAATGATGGTCACTGACAGGTGGCACTACTGGGGCTACACTGATCATCAGGGCACACTGATCATCAGTACCCTGATGATCAGTGTAGATTTCCCCTCTGAGTAATGCTGTCAGCGTGACAGCTCTTGAGGAGAGAAATGCCGATAACCGGCATTTCCCTATTTACATGCGATCAGCTGTGATTGGACACAGCTGATCACATCGAGCTGACATCTTCGGCTCTTTCCGTTGATCGGTGATCCGCTGTGTCCCAGGGACACAGCGCACCACTGATCGCCGCACTGCGTGCTCCCGGAGTCGCGCATGCATGGTTAGAGTGGGAAGACGTCATATTCCTCCCAGAACGAGAGAACCGCCTTGCGCCCATTATTACCTTATACGGCGGGCGGGAGGAGGTTAAATTGTTAAGTCTTGCATTTTTAACATTTCACTTTAACATTCAGCTTTACTCATGTTCACCAAATACTGCTCGAACTGAACCCAGGTGTTTTTGGCTCATCACTACTTGTTACAGTTAAATATTTATTATGGGAAGACCAGTACTCTTTAAAGCTGAAGTTTAGTTACATTTTATACAGCACCAGGGACATAACTTACCTTTAATGAAGTGTGTCCTATGTCCTGCTGGCTGCTGTTTAGTGTAGAAATCTTCCCTGCAGTGACTCTGGATAACTCCCACAATGGAGATGGATGAGCAGCACCAACACTTTACACTTGCAGTTGCTGATTTTAACCCACACAGTGCCGAAAGATCACCACTGGGTTTGATTTACTAAAGGCAAATAGGCTGTTCACTTTTGCAAGGGAATTTCCCCCTGTCTTAGTAAATGAGGAGTCCTGCTCACTTCAATCACCGAATCATGTGCTAGCAAAAATACTGATTTTTTTTATTCTTGCTTGCACATTTATTCTTTGCAAAGTGAATTTTCACTACATTCACTATGCGAAGTGAAAATTTCTGTGCAAGTAAAAATTCCCCTGCAAAGTAAAGAGCCTATTTTCCTTTAGTAAATTAACCACATTATGTCCATCCCTGCCGGCCCCAGATTAATAAATCATCTTCCCAGGAATATTGTGAAGGTTTCCATTAACAGCTTTCTAAAAATAATTATTTGTATAAAGACATGCAATTATTTTTTTCTCATTAAGTTATAAATCCTTAGCATGCAGCGGACAATATAGGATTTTTAAAAGCTTCAGAGATTTACATCTATGACTGCAACCTACATATATGACTGTTGTATAATCACACTAGCCACTGTAATTTAATTTCACTTGTCATAACAAAACACTTTCAAAAGTACAACTTTTGGAATGAGTTCAGTAAATGCCTCTGATCAGTTCATTCTCGGTTATTATCCTGCACTCTCCCAATTGGCCGATCAAAGTTATAGCTAAAAAGAAAGGAGACAGATGGCTCCCACTGGATATAACTAAGAATATGCTGCTATGCTTTTCTTCCATGGTCTCAATTTATCTATTAAGGCCAGCAACTAAATGACTTAAAGGGTGTCCACAGTTATTAATAATGCTAAAAAGCAAGTTCCCTTTTTTATTTATATCAGGTATATATTTTGCAGAACAAAACACTATTTATTCCAGTTATGTACTAATTTTAAATTTTTTTTTTAGCTAGCACTAATATTAATATTCAATATTGCAACATTCAGTTAGTCAATAGCTTGAACATGCTTATAAGAGAAGAGAGCATAGTGAAGATCTCCTCTTAGACAGCTATATGTAGTTCAACAATGTATTTAGCTATTAAATTGGAGTCCAGAATTAATGTTACTTTTTTAATTTTTTAAAAATGTTCTCCGTGATAAGTCCCAGAAACTATGGAAAATAACAGTTTCATGATGTGTTTCATGTTATCTTGGACATCATAGCACTCTTATAATTCCATACATGATAATGTGATTTAATCAGTCCCTAACCCAGGTCTCCTGTACTCCCCTGTTCCCTAACCATATCTTGCAGCTTCTGGAAATATCTGATAAGTTAATGAGCTGCTTATTATTGTGCATTTGTTATGGGCTGGATTTATTGCACCTGAGACTTAGTCTGCATACAACATAATATAGTAGGGGCTTTGGAAATCTCCAGTGTCCATGTAATGTTTCCCATGTAACCCGTCATGGATCAGCTGCTATACAAGAACAGACAATCCTGAGACAGATTTACCTGTACTTGTCTTTAATTAGGAGCTAGCTCTGAAAAGTCTTATTAAAGTTGTATTTTGATTTATACTTGTGGAACTTTTCTGCATAATAAAGTAGTGTTTCATAATAACAGCAAAAAATATATCTATTTGATATTTTACCAGTGGGATTGCTGCCCTGATTTGTTTGATCAACTCCTAGCATTCTGTTCTCATTAAATAGTTTAATCTTGCTCCTCATAATCTTTTAATAAGAAAAAGATTGATGATGGCATACACTGAGCATTATGACATTATATTCATTTATTTATTTTTTACATTTTTTCTAGTGAATGTTTGTAGATAACAGATGCCATTTTTATTTGGAAATGTATTATCCAAAGTTGATATCTCAGGTTAACATAGATAACTGGATGTGGGAAAAACCATCTGTAAGTATTTTTAAAGCATGATTAAAAGCATGATTTTGGAAATGACTACTGTTCTTCCCAACATTCAGTGTAACTCAATCACCTGAAAAAATCTGCAAATACATGGAAGTGGTCAGAGAAGGTTACCCTGCCCATTTGCCAGGTATTTCAGACCTGGCTTAATTGTATGTACAGGGAGATACTGAATGAGCCCATATTATCAGGGATCAACAATGGTGGCACTGGTTGAAAGATTTTTTCAGCCATTTTTTCACGTGTCTCCTGACTGGACCCTGTGTCTTTTGAACATGGGGAGATATTGCTGGAAAATGTAGAGAGAAAAATTAAAGCAAGTGACCTTTTTAATCACTTACATATAATTTTTTCTACTGGGCTGGTCTGTTAGAATTTAATTACTTTTTGGAATTTATTGGAATTAGGAGCTCAATTTCAGTGTTTGCTGATGATACCAAGTTATGCAGGGAAACAGCCTTGGCACAGGATGTAGCCTCATTAAAGGAAGACTTTGATAAAATAGGGTGGTGGACTGCTAGATGACAGAGAAGGTTCAGTATTAAGAAATGTAATGTTAAGCACCAGGGTGTCAAAACCCTAAATGCAAAAACACATTAAGAGGGTCTCCTCTAGGAGAATCAATGATGGATAAGGATCTGGGGGTGCTTGTAGATTAGTCTTAGCAATAGCATGCAACACCAAGCTGCAGCTAACAAAGCTAGCAAACAAATCTCATACATTAATAAGGGCATACATTCAAGAGACAAATCAATACTTCTACCTTTTTCTAAGCCACTGGTTTCGCCCCATATTAAATATTCAGTTTAGTTTTTGTCCCCAATCCTCAAAAAGGACATTATTAAATTTAAAAAAGAGTTCAGCGACAACAAAATTAGAAAGGGGATGGAGGAGCTGTGCTATGATGATTCATTTTATAGATTGCAGCTATTCATTCTGGGGAGGAGGAACTTAAGGGAATATGATTACAATGTACAACTATATCAAAGGTGACTCCAGTAACTAATACAATTTTTGATCTATGGTCCCTGGAGAGGACAGGCATCCACAATTTTAGGTTAGAAGAAGGAAGGTTTACCCTTACAGTTACCCTTGCAACGCTCTACTGTTAGAGAAGTAAAAATGTGGAACTCCCTCCCTGAGGAAGAGGTATTAGCTGAAATTGTTGACAACATCACAAAAACTTTGCAGGACAGAAGAATATGCAGGGCTATGGGAATTGTTAGAAAATAAAAATTACACACACAAACACATAGGTTGAACTGGATAGACCTTCTTTTTTTTATCTAAAAAACTATGTAACTATATATGTTATGGATGGGTAACTCTAACCACAATCTCATCTAGTGTTTGTTCTATACAATATATAGGTAGCTTATTCCCTTTGTGCAGTGGAAATATACATCAAAGGCACAGTCCATACAGAAATATGGGCTGATAAAGCAACAGATTGCCATTAGATAATTATGTCATGCACAAGTTGTACACTACAAATATGCATAATACTAAACGTTAAAATGAATCTGTAGTCAGTCTATGAACATTCAAGTCTTGCAAGCTTTAAAACAAGCCCATACTGACCTCTGTAGCTGCAGGCACAGTGGAGACATTTATCATTAATTTTCACAGCAAAGGCGGTAAATGCATGTAAGTCTTCTGAGTCACTGCTGTTAGAAGGGAGCAAGGTGTGCTGAGCTATGGAGAGAATATTTTAATACTTTTGCTGTACTTCTGTTTGTTTTGAGGATAATCATAGTGCCTGTGGCTAAATAGGTCAATGGGGACTTGTTTTAAAGCTCATTTACTGTGTGTTAAGAATATGTTAAAGTTATGTAAATACTTAAACTTATATATATATATATCTTTGATAAAGTGCTGGTGCACGAAACACGAGCCTGCCATAGTGACGTCACGCCGCAGACGGCCGCAAGGAGGGCCGTCGGCCATTTTAGAAGTTCTTCACTACATGTGAGTGCATTTGTATTTCCCTACACTGCTGGATATTACATAATACAATTACTACATTATTAGTACCTCATCTGTTTCTGGCTTGATATATACAAGCCTCTAAGGTGGAGATTCCCCCATATTCTTGATGTTTCTGATCCAGTCAGATGCTTGCTTGAAGCTGTCCTTGGGAGCAGAGAGTGTCCTGTGAGTGACTGGAGTTGCCTTGTGTGCCTATGGTGTGCCAGATGACTCCGCTACCTTCGCCTAGACCTAGATGACCACTTGTGGATATATACTGTATATATACACATGCGCATACCTTTTACGCTTCTGATGAGTGCATTCATCTTACTGGCCCTCGCCATAGAGATCACCAGCACGGAGCACGGATCACCATTAGACTTGGACTTTATTTTGCATTTATACCTTAACACGCACCATAGTCACCCTATATTGATTGACTTTAATCTGTTGGATATGTCATTTTATGACGAGTCACTATTATAACACTTTATAGTGCTGCATAAGCGCCCACTCCTACTATAATAGTGTTTTTGTACTGTCATTTATCACTTTTTAGCGCTGCATTTATATTTGTTTTGACTTAAATGTATATACTCAGGCCACAAATTCACTTTAAAGCTACTATGGTGTGTTTTGTTTTGAGAACTGCATTGTTAGGTATACAGATACGTACATTAGTATCTTGTACGGTAAGCAAGTTCATCATACTTATCGTACAAGATTCTAATATACTTATCCATGAAATTTTAAAGAGTATCAGAATAAAAAGTAATGTTGTCGCACTGAATGAAGGATAATAACGTCTAATTGGTTGCTATGATCACGAGCCCTGTTTTTTCTCCTTACAAATTTTTATAGATCTGGCTCAGAAGTGCAAATTCATGGAAACTGAAGTAAAATAAACCAAGAGCAAAAATGTAATAGTTGCCCATAGCAAGTAATGAGATCTCCTCATTTAATGAAAGCATAACTCTGATTTTATGCTGTGGACAATAGTTTCAGTTATGATTTCCATTTTTCAATCAAGCATTCAAAGATCAGATCCAATATTTTTCACTTTGCTAATCAAATCCAACACTCATGTGCAGTGTTCTTGGATGGAAAGTACAAGGATGATTTCAAGCTGTGGTGTGAAGCTCCAGCAGAAGAGAATGGGTGAATATTTATATGCTACTCCTGCTTTGCAGGAAATGGTCCAAATATTATTTTGTAGTTGGAATACCACACTCGGCTATATATGATTGCCAGCCATCATTTTAATAGGACATAAGTGAAAGCCACTGAAACTGATTAGATCTCAAGCATGCAGGCAGATGTTCCATTTACATAATAGACAGAAGGTGGGTGATAAATGTTGAGATTGGAGTTACCTGAATTTGTTAAAGTTCACATTTCCTATTAGCTGAAGTACATTTGTCTCCTATTAGTTTTACTACATCTCCAAGGGCAAATTTTGCTTCAGGGATGCTGGAATGTATTCTGAATTTTGTATGATGCTTCACAGCCAGTAAAACAGTGATTTGATTGTAACTGGAAATGCTAAATATGGGCACTCTATCATTATTATTACTGTTATTATTACTATTAGCAATCATTTGCTAGGAAATCCTAACACTGAGGAAGTGCTTTAAAATGCATCAAATATCTGTGAAACAAATTAGAAATTAAAAAAATGAATTGAAGGAAGAAGAAAAAAGGCAGGTGGCATTTCCTCATTTTAACATACTGATGCATGCTTGGATTTAAAACTTTCCAATTTAATATCACAATAGTTTTAATGATATGCCTTACACTGTATGCTGAATTAAATTAAAGACATAAAGTTTGGTCCTGCCACCTGAGAGATGTTTTCAGCAACTACAAATTTGAACATGCAGTACAAATGGCCAATGAGGGACTGAACTTGTTTAGATGAGTCTAGACCGATCTGTTCCATCAAGGAGATGAAAATTGGTCCATGCAGCAAATGCAACAGCCAGGAGGTTTATTTTCAGCTGGTAAGCATAACAATATTAAACTGCTGCTAAAGACACATGCTTTTAATTGAAATAAAAAAGTTATACTTATCTGCTCTGTTATTGCACAGAGCAGTCCCTTACCTCCTTTTCTGGAGTCTACCGCTGGCGCTTTCTGTTCCTTCTCTTCTCCATGTGCTCCCTCAGCAAGCCGTGCGCTGGGAGCCATCCCTGCAGGTGTGCTCCCAAGCCAGGCTGCGTGCCTTCATAGACACACACAGCGTGGATCAGACATACCCCCTGCTCTCTCCTCAAAGAATTTGACTGACAGAAGCAGGAGCCTATGGATACTGCTGCTTTCAGTGTGTCCTATGAGAACAGGGAGAGAGGAGAGTGGGGCTGCAGAGGATCACAGTGCTAATTGAGAGAGGACTCAGGTAAGTGTTTGAACAAATAGTGGGACATTTTTACAAGAGAATGCATTAAGGTAGAAAATGTTTTAACTTTAACCACTTTAAGGCTTTATGGGACTCTAAGTACTTTTATCCTGGCTGGAGCTAAAATAAAGCTCAAACACCTGTAAAAACAGCATTTTTTAACTTAAGTCTCCATGCACACTAGCGGTTTTCCCTTTTGTGTACCAGCATTTTGCCAGCGTTTAGCAGTTTAGCTGGATGTTAATGGCTAGGCCGGCAAGTCAGTTGCTGCATAGGTAACAACGGATGACTCATCAGCTGTCAGCAGGGTACAGATTACTCCATACTCATTCTAACAGGGGGTGGGATCTGCTTCCAGATTCCGATAAGCCCCCACTCGCTGACCCCTACAACCACCATCCAGGATTGTGTAGCGTGCATGTGGCCTGGTATGGTTCGGGGGGTGGGGGGGATGCACTTGCTCATCTCCCCTTTTCTGGCCTGACAGGCTGCATGCTAAGATAAGGTGCTGGTATGGATTTTGGGGTGGGACCTTTTTTTCCTAATTTTGTGTGAGGTTCCCCTTAAAATCCATACTAGACCCAAAGGACTAGATTTGAACTGGGGGGAACCCTCAGGCTCTTTTTTTTCAAATTTCAATTGCTGACAATTATTCTGCATACATTCAGCTGTCAGCAGGGTCATCCATTATTAAGGACACACTAGCCTGCTCCTTAACAACCAGCCAAACTGATAAACGCTGACAAAACAGCCACAGCTAAGAAAAAAAAATGCTGGATACAGGCTCTTAAAAGTGTTTTTTTCTGCTCCTACAATACACCTCTAAACTACAATAGTGTGCACGGACACAGAGGATAACACTTCTAGGGGCAGAAGAAAAACGCTCATAAGTAGCTGCTAGGAGCTGAAAAAAAAGCTAGTGTGCATGAGGCCTTACAGTCCTGAAATTTCATCTTACAATGAAGCACTTTCTGAAACACATCAAGGAATTTCCAGGATCATGTTATACATGCTATTTAAAAACAAACCTCCTGATTTTTGATTCATTATATGGACCCTTTTTATTCTCCTTGATATTGGACGCAGCCAGGGGCGGACTGACAACTCATGGGGCCCCCGGGCAATAGGGGATCATGGGGCCCCTGTGTCATTGCCCAAACTCAAAAAAGCCTATGAAAAAGGTACCAGGGGCATCTCATGGGGCCCCCTACTGACCCCGGGCCCTCGGGCAGTGCCCGAGTTTCCAAATGGTCAGTCCGCCCCTGGACACAGCAGCTGGGCAAGGCTTGGGTTTTGGCAGCATTATGGAGGTGGACGCGGCCTGTATCCCCAGACCACAGCAAATTATTTTTTGTTGATCTGTTTGATTGTTCACCAACAAAATGTTTTGTTTAAATCTAAAACCATATCAAATATCAAAAACAGACCAAAAAGGAAAAATAATGAGGAAAGTAAAAGTGCAATGCAATTGCACATAAGATCCACAATGTACTAATGCATTTAATTTTGGTGTCATGGGTGACCAGGGAAGCCCATCCTTGAATTCATACACTGAACACAGTTCTTTCCTTATAACATTGGGACTGTTAAAGTGTTGCATATAAACATAGGTCCATTGAGTAAAAACTTTACAATATGAAATTTTATTTGCTACAGAAGGTTGAAAGCACATGTAAAATATACACAAACTATGTATGCAGGTATACCTATGATTCAGAGGTACAGTGACAGTGCAGTGATTATACTGTAAAATTTTATTACTTATTAAGAGTTTTATTACTTTGACAAAAAAAGTACCCATCCAATGATTCTACTGGTAGAATCAACAGGTATTTAAATGTTCCAGAAGGGTACTTAGATTTTTACATTTATATATTAGATTTTCGAAGGGAGCCTGCCCAGAAAAAATATGCATAGCCCAGTCATATGAAGACACACCAGCTGACCCTGTACCAACTATAAGGCTTTCTGCTTTAGCAACAGAAATGATTAAACCTTTCCACTTGTGTCCTGAATCTGACGTCAAACGTTGGAGCGTAATGCAGCTTAATCCACAGAATCCCACTGCTTGTAATGGAAGTCTGGTGATATGTTTTGACAAAATACTCAGACTTACAGCATTTTTGGAGTAGAAAGGAGACAGTTCAATTTCAGCAATACTTGTTCACCACTGAAGCAGTTTTCTACTTAAAAGAGAAGTATGTTTTAAACATACTTATCTTGTGGGTCATAGGAGTACACTTATGTTTGTTCTGTGATCTGGAGTTATCTGATAGCAGGCTATTGCCTGCTGTCAGCTGACGAGGTAGAGTCACTCCAAGTTCTGGAATGCCCACATGGAAGAAAAATATATTTGAAATATATTTAAAAAATATTGACATATATTTGAAATGCTACAATTTTGGCCATATTCAATCTACATTTATGGAATGCATTTACAAATATATGTAAAAATATATGTTAAAGTGACTTTTTTATATGTTAAAAAAATATGAAGAATATATTTAAAAAAAAAGATATTTTTAAAAAATATTTTTCGTATATTTTGTAATAAAAACGCATTCCAACATGCAATATATATTTCAAATATATTTTTCTTCCATATGGGTGATCTCGACACATTATCAGGATCCATCTGGTAACCTGATTGACTGCATGGCTCTGCCATTTAGCATTCAGCTGACAGCTGGAGGCAGCTTCACCCGCTCTCTCCACAGCTTGGTGCCCCAGTGAGCACTGAAGGAGCAGAGCAGAGAGCAGTGACTGGCAGTCTGAGCAGACTGAGGATTAAGTGATCAGCGATCATGTAAGTGCTGTGGTTGGGATTTATACTATACTATAAAGCTTTGTGAATTAGGCCTTGTATGTGCTACTCATATGCTGGTTGAAGTAACCAATAACTCATTCTTCCTGTTACAGAATGTATAATTTTCTGGATCCAGTTGCTGATAAAATAAAAAAAAAGTGTAATAAACCTTAAGAAACAGCAAGGCCATATCTTTTATTTACAACACTGATCAAACTTAGGAGGCTGAATTGTGACTAGTTGCTGGTATTCACAGTCCTTTCTCATGTCAGTGTGCTCTAATAACATACATACTGAATGTGTGTATAATACATAACAAAAAAAACACTACACTGATACAAATATAATCTCTATATACTGTATACTGGAGGACATAAGAAAGATTCAACATCACAGCTTCTTTATATTGCAGCACTACAGCCATATTTTCTAAAGATACATTACTTCTTCAAAGCTTTCAATATGTAAATTGTGTCTCCTTATTCCCAATGGAGCTATCTGATTTTAAAAGCTTTTCTTTTTTGGAATGACATCGATGAACTGTCTTCATGTTGATATGATAAAAACCCTCACAATCAAGAGAAAAATGTATTCCCTCAATCACAATTCTCTCATTTTATGTGTCAGCATTGTTTATTATGGCATAATTTTGCTCATCTCCATGTTCAAGTAGTTCTGGAGCAGTCACTAATTCAGTATGGAAAGCTGTACAGAATAGGAACTAGTTTTGTGGCATAAAGAGAACAGACGAGATATGCAAAGAAGGTTTCACAAAAATCTTACATAACACTATTAATTGAGCAAAGGGTTGATGTAGATGTGATGTGAAAAGCAAATTTTAAACAAATATTTAGAACTTAATGCGATTCAAGTAAAGTATATGCTGAAGATTACATTTGCCAATGTGTATATAATCTTGGCATAAATGTGGAATATTTAGGTGCATAAACCCCCCTCTGCCAATCCCTCCACTGGCTTCCGATTGCCCAACGGATAAAATTCAAAATGATAACATTGATGTTTAAAGCTGTTCATAATACTGCCCCAAACTACATCACTGATCTGGTATCCAAATACCACCCAAAACGCACTCTCCGCTCTTCACAAGACCTCCTACTCTCTAGTTCCCTGGTCTCCTCCTCCCATGCCCGTCTCCAGGAATTCTCCAGGGCTTCCCCCATCCTCTGGAACTCCCTACCCCAATCCATCAGACTATCACCTACTCTCCTCACCTTTAGGTGCTCCCTAAAAACCTATCTCTTCAGGGAAGCCTACCCCGCCCTCAGCTAATTACTGAACTCCTCCACTCTTCATTCCACTCCATCCCCAACAGCTATTTCCTCCTGTACCACTATCCTCTCCCTCCTAGATTGTAAGCTCCAAGGAACAGGGCCCTCGAACCCCTCGTGTATTGAATCGTATTGTTACTGTACTGTCTTGTGTACTGTCTCCCATTATAATGTACAGCACTGAGCAAACTATTGGCGCTATATAAATCCTGTATAATAATAATAGTAGATACTCTGGCCTCCTGCACTCCCCAGTTAACCTCTTACAATCAAAGCAAAAATGAAAAAAAAAAAAACACCCCAAGGGAGTCGGACTTTAGTCCCCACATCATACATTTATTAACAATACCTAATTACAAACATATTAACATATAATTATCTCTGTTGGTAAGGCAGAGGTTGGTAACTACAGATATAAAACCTGAACTCAACTTCAAGTATGAAGTGTGCCATACTAAAGATGGCTGCTTTATTCCTATTATACCTTATAAAATACTTTCTTTCAAGCACCTTAAGACACTACTAGCTGCAGTGATGAAACAAAAAGTTGCTCAGAGAGCCACAACAACATTTCCTGTACAATGTCCTGACCCTAAAAAGTCTAACTACAAGCAAAATGGTGGGAAAACTGGTTGGAGGCTATGCCTCTTGTCTGGACATTTGGATTCAGGACCTTTTTCTTCATACCTCCTCTCGCTATCAGCTGTACAGCTTTTCCTACCCCTCGACTTGGCTTACAGATGATGCCTTTAAAATAATCCAGTAATCAGAACATAAATTGGACAGTATATTCTCTATGATGAGGTCAGACTCCAGAAAGGCTCCTGTGAGGTCTAGGAGAAAGCAGAGTGTCTAGACACGGTTACATATGCAGAAGTGCTCTGCTCTGCTACTTCAAATCAGGTATTATATGCTTAATGTCTATTCTGCCTGATAGCTTAGTCATATTAAGCTGTGCTAATAAATCCCTATTGGGCATCCAAACCTTAGATTCTAAGTATGGGCACACTTTAAGGAAAAACTCAGTGATGTATACACTAATATGTTTCATCTAGAATATATAAGAGGAAGAAGATGGTTTCAGAAAGTGGATTCTGTGCCGGTTTTGATGGGCAAATACTCTTGATATCAGTTTGAGGCACCTCTGAGCTCATTCAGAATTCATTGCATGTGTATTTGGCCTGCATCCGACCTGTTTCAGCTGCATTCCTGCATTCCCATAGACTTATATGGGAAGAAAACAGTTCTGGAGTTAACTAAAGTCCTTTGGAAAGTACTATTTTTCTTTCGCCTTGCCTCAATGAAGAACACACTTCGGGTGTTAAAAAATGAAAAAAATGTAATTAAAAAATGTTGTAATGTTTCATGATCTACATATACAATATGTTTTCATTTAAAACTCTGCTACATCTCATCTATAAAAAGCAATCTATAATTGTTCAGCTCACTTATAGCTATAACCGGTACCAGAAAAATGTCTATACGACTCCCCAGACTGCAATGCATGTAGTCAAGGCTAGATTTAAGTAAGTCTATCTGCTTGTTTAGTCAGCTTTTCTTCTCCAGTGACTACAGAGCTGTTCAGAAACAGCATGCTAAAATTTGCCAGATTACTTTTGAGTATATTCAGCACACTTTGCACCATAAAGAAGTCAGTTAGTGGGGCTCTAGAGGAATTTTTTTAAACTATTTTTTTCCTCTTCTTTCACTTTGTAACTCTGGGTTAACTAACTTACATAGTTAAATAGTTAGTCTGGTTTAAAAACGTCAAAAGTCCATTTAGTTCAACCAATAAAAAGTAAAAAAAAATTTATACAATCCAATATACACAATCCTATATGCGCAGTTGATCCAGAGGAATCAACATTCCTTCCTGATCCCCCAAGAGGCAATCGGATATCCCTTGGAACAAATTAACCTATGAATGTTAGTATCCAGTTATATTATGTGCATTTAGGAAAGAATCCAGGCCTTTTTTAAAGCAATCTACTGAGCTGGCCAGAACCAGCTGTGATGACATTAAAGTGAATAACTCTATACTATATGGACCACCTATGTATTTATACATGTTGCTCATATCCCCACTTAAACTCCTCTTCTCAAGAGAGAATAAATTCAGTTCCTCTAATCTTATATCAATTTGGTTGCCCTTCTCTGCACTTTCCCCAGTTCCTTGATATCCTTTTTATGAACTGGTGCCTAAAACTGAACTGCATATTCCAGATGAGGTCTTACTAATTATTTGTACAGGGGCAAAATGATATCTCTCTCTCTGTAATCTATACCTTTCTTAATACAAGAAAATATTTTGCTCACTGTGGAAACTGTAGTTTGGCATTGCATGTCATTATTAAGCTTTTGATCTACCAGAACACCAAGATCCTTCTGCACCATTGATTCCCCCAGTTGTACTCCCCCTAGTATTCTTAGCCTGCAAGTGCAAAACTTTACATTTATCAACATTAAACCTCATTTACCACATATTTGCCCAATTAAACAGTGCATTGAGGTTGGCTTGTAAGTTGGAGACACCCTGAAAAGATGTAATTCCACTGCATAGCCTATAGAATTTATAAATATTAAAAAGTAAGGGTCCCAATACTGAACCATGGGGTACACCACTGATAACCTTAGACTATTTAGAGTATGAATCATTAACCACTACTCTCTGAATACGGCCTTTTAGCCAGTTTTCTATCCATTTACAAACTGAGTTTTCCAAGACTGTAGACTTTACCTTACAAATTAGCCTCCTCAGAAAAAGAAATCAGATTTGTTTGACAATTTCTGTATTTCATGCCGTCTGTTGCTTAAAATATTTTTTTCAGCAACAACTCCTCTATGTGGACTTTTAATAAACTTTCCAGTATCTTTCCAACTATAGAAGTTAAACTAACAGGTCTATAGTTACTTGGTAAAGACTTTGACTCCTTTTGAAATATAGGCACCACATTGGCCTCACACCAATCCAGAGGTACTATGCCAGTCATTAAAGAGTCCCTAAAATTAGAAACAATGGGTTTGAAATGACAGAGCTCAATTATTTAACCACATGCGGCCCAGCCACTGTATAAATACGGCGGCAGGGCGGCACGGCTGGGCAAAAGCACGTTTTAAAATGTGTGTTTTGTAAACAGGTAGGGGGCGGGCGCAAGGCGCGCCGCCGCCCTACCTGTCCCACTGATCACAGCCTTGGATGTCAGTCGCCGGGTCACAGCCAGTCATTACCGGCTATGTCCCAGCGATCGGTGGCAATCGCTGACAGAGAGCACAGCTCCAGTAGCTCTGCTTTCTGTCAGTTCCCTGACAGCTCCAGGACAAGCTGATCGGGACAGAAGAGTTTCTCTCTCTCGATCAGCGGTGTTCCCTGCAGTACACACCCCCGCCCCCTAATAAAACACTCCCCTCACACAGTTAACCCTTTCCCTGAATAATAAACTTAACCCTTCCTCCCCAGTGCCATTAGTACATTGTCAGTGTTTTTTTTGCACTGATCACTGTATTGGTGTCACTGGGGATGTCAGTGACCCCAAGTCAGTACCCCCCAATGTCAGAATGTCCGCCGCAATCCCGCAGTCCGGACATAAGTCGCTGATCGCCGCCATAAGTCACTGATTGCCGCCATAAGTCGCTGATCGCCGCCATTATTAGTATAAAAAAAAACTAAACATCCCAGTATCTTTCCCACCATTTGTAAACGCTATAACTTTCACGTAAACCAATTAATTTACACGTATTGTTTTTTTTTTTTTAGCAAAGACATGTCGCAGAATGCATTTTGGCAGAAACTTATGACTAAATTTGATTTTTAAATTTTTTTAACTGGACATGTTTTATAGCAAAAAGTACAAAATATTGTTTTTTTTCCTCAAAATTGTCAGCCTTTTTTTTTATAGCGCAAAAAATAGAAACCGCACAGGCGATCAAATACCCCCGAAAGAAAGCTCAATTTGTGGGAAAAAAAAGGATGTAAATTTCATTTATGTACCGTATTGCATGACCGCACAATTGTCCGTTAAACTAGCGCAGCGCTGTATAGCAAAAAAAATGGCATAAATTGCAGTATCTATACCATAGTTTGTAGACACTATAACTTTCACACAAAGCAATCAATATACACTTATTGGGATTTTTGTTACCAAAAACATGTAGCAGAATAGATTTTGGCCTAAATTTATAACCAACTTTGAGTTTACTATATATTTTTTATAGCTAAAAGTAAAAAATATTGTTTTTCTTCAAAATTTTTGGCCTTTTTTTGTTTATAGCGTGAAAAATAAAAGCGCACAGGTGATCAAATACCACCGAAAGAAAGCTCTATTTGTGTGAAAAAAAGGACGTAAATTTTGTTTGGGTGCAGCATTGCATGACCACGCAATTATCAGTTGAATTAGTGCAGCGCCGAGTAGCAAAAAGAGGCCTGGTCATTAAGGGGGGTAAATCCTCTGGAGGTCAAGTGGTTAAGGATCCATGGGTGTATGCCCTCTGGTCCAGGTGCTTTATTTACCTTTATTCTGTCTAAATTTTTCTTGACCATATTAATTCTGAGCCATCGTGAATCATTTAGAGCTGTGTCAATATCATAACCATTATAGACATGAAATCCCCCATACTTTACAGAGATGAAGAAAGTATGCAATACATTTGCCTTCTCTTTGTCCACAATCACCCCCTCTAGATTATTTTCTCCATTCCCCCGCAATCCTAGTTTAAATACTCCACCAGTCTAACCATAAACCTCTCCCCCAGCACAGCAGATCCCCTTCCATTTAGGTGCAAACGATCTTTATTTCATAGGTTGTACCCCAATGAAAAGTTAGCCCAGTGCTCTAGAAACCCAAATCATTCCCTCTTACACCAAGTCTTTAGACATGCATTCAGCTCTCTAATCTACCCCTGTCTTCATTGTGTTCTGCATGGTACAGGCAATATTTTAGAGAATATCACCGTGGAGGTCCTTCCCTTCAACTTGCAGTCTAGTTCCTTAAAATGAATTCTTGAGGAGCCTCCACCTTCCATGTTCACCGCATGCAAAACCCTGGCACCACTGAGACAGCAAACCATTAAGTTGAGGTGATCCTGGTGACAAATTATTCTTTCATTCCTTCTGATTATAGAATTCCCTTTTACCACCAACTGTCTAGGCCTCCCTGCACTACCCTCACCACCCTTACTAGATAGGCTGCTCTCCTGGCTGTTAGGAACAGCAGTGACATCTAGGACTGCCATCTTTGAGCTTGCTACCCGCACATCTTCACCCAATTTGGCAAATCTGTTTGGGTGCTGAAACTGAAAGCTGGCCTTCCTTTTTTGTGAGCCCCTACCACTCCCTCTGACCACAGTAAATTGATCTTCCTACGTGATAATCCTGACCTACCCCTCCATCGTTCACGTCAACCCCATTAACCACCTGCTCAGTGTGCAGAAGACCCCTTTCAAGGTTGTCAGTCCTGCCAACTGTTGCAACTTGCTCCTCCAGATCTTTAATGTGAGCTTCTAGAAGGGCAACACACTCACATCTGTCACAGCGATATCCATTCTGGAGCTGTTGCTCGATTGTTGTATACATGCTGCCCACTGTACTACACAAAACCAACCCTGATAGCACTAATTTTCTCAGTTACAATATTAATATTACTAAACGGAATTTCAGATGTTACTTACAGGTAGAAGACTCCTGTTATAAACTCAATTTTTTAACTCCACTTGGTCAAAGTTCCAGCAAGCAAAGGGTGAGAAAACTCATAGTGAGTTCTACCAAAGTTATATAGTAACTGGAGCACCTGTGAACAATTAACCACTTCCCTTAATTAGCAGACAGAAGGAAGGAAAGAAAAAAAAATTAAAAAGTGTCAGAAAAGGTGTTTTAAAAAGCTGCTAGTAAAGACCCCAAAGCAGAAAATAAAACAACTGCAACCACAAGCAATCACCAGCAGTCAAAAGCAAAACTTTTTAACTACACTCAAATTTCCCACTTTTTAGCTTCCGACCTTCAAAATGTGGTTATACTGATTAACACTAAATGTTATAGTTAACTTAACTGTTAAAGCACACTTTTATTTAATAACATAATGCATGATTTTCATGGGTAACTCATACAAAACAAAACCAAATAAGGTTTTATCAAATGAATGTAGTCATGACACTAACATCTATTCATCAAAAACATGTTTTATACTGGCAAAATATATAACTATACATAAGTTGCTATAAAAGAAATCCTTCTTAAAGTGTATTTAAAGGCAACACTTTTACGTATGTGTTTATTTTTCTTGGTTTTGGAGAGATTTGAGAGGGACTGGAATGCCTGTCAGTTTTTATTGCTGTGTCCCTATAGGGAGATTCACCCTCTCCAATTGTCCTGTTTATTGTTATCATCAGTAGTAGAGAGGGAATCTTCCTATGGGGACACTAGTTCTGGTGACCCTGGTGAAACCCCAGGATTCTTTCACTTTGGAGGAATTTCCTCTTACTTCCTGGTTTGGCTATGGGAGAGGAAGTGAAGGGAAATATCCCCTTTGGGACAAGGATGGCAAAAAAAACACTGGGGTTACTCTACCTAAAATAAAAAATGTTTGCTTTTAGTTCATCTTTAACTAATATATTATATATATATATATATATATATATAAATATACTTTGTGTGGCCTTCAGATTAACACAACAACAGTGTGTAGAGAGCTTCATAGAATGGGTTTCCATGGCCGAGTAGCTGCATCCAAGCCTTACAGTAAATCACCAAATGCAATGCAAAGCGTCGGATGCAGTGGTGTAAAGCATGCCACCACTGGACTCTAGAGCAGTGGAGACATGTTCAATGGAGTGATGAATCATGCTTCTCTGTCTGGCAATCTGATGGACGTGTTTGGGTTTGGTGGTTGCCAGGAGAACGGTACTTGCCTGACTGCATTGTGCCAAGTGTAAAGTTTGGTGAAGGGGGATTATGGTGTGTGGTTTCAGGGGTTGGGCTTGGCCCTTTAGTTCCAGTGAAGGCATCAGCATACCAAGACATTTTGGACAATTTCATGATTCCAACTTTGTGAGAACAGTTTGGGGATGGCCCATTCCTGTTCCAACCTGACTGTGCATCAGTGCACAAAGCAAGGTCCATAAAGACATGGATGGAAGTTTGGGGTGGAGGAACTTGACTGGCCTGCACAGAGTCCTGACCTCAACCTGATAGACACCTTTGGGATGAATTAGAGAAGAGACTGCGAGCCAGGCCTTCTCGTACGACATCAGTGCCTGACCTCACAAATGCACTTCTGGAAGAATGGTCAAACATTCCCATAGGCACACTCCTAAACCTTGTGGACTGCCGTCTAAGGCAAAGGCAGGCGCCCCAATACTTTTGGCAATATAGTGTATAAATATATATATATATATACACATACATACATACATACATAAATATATAGGTAAATGAGGGCCATTGTGATAAAACTAGATGGGAAAAGTGATTGACATCTTTGTGTATACACAACTTCAGAGCCAGAAGGGATCTATTGTTTTTCTATGCAGTAAGCAATTTACACTGGTGCAAGTA
Organism: Staurois parvus; assembly: GCF_062004578.1. Classification (NCBI taxonomy): domain Eukaryota; kingdom Metazoa; phylum Chordata; class Amphibia; order Anura; family Ranidae; genus Staurois; species Staurois parvus. The sequence goes on along the minus strand of NW_028318132.1, from coordinate 5,156,461 downwards.
ATGCACAGTTTATGTGAATGCATTTGATACTGTTTTTTTATGGTGAATAGTTTAATCAATAAAAATGATTACACTATGACAATCTGTTTTATGCCTTAATCCCCATAAGAGTGATTCAACCAGACTTTGCTGAGCAAGCTCAGGGTCAGAAGGAAGGATTGCCACTTAATTTTAACAAGTGTTTTACACCTAATGTATAAGTGATACATCTTGGAGTGGGTGAGTGCTCCTTATTGAGTGAAGGTGCTCAGTGAATGTCATTTTAACACTTGTGAAAGAATCAGACACTTATTTTTTTTAATGTAATATGTATTTACTATTGAAGGAATCGCATATATGTTGTTCATGCTTGTCATGCTTTATAGGTTTTTAAGCTGAGTTGATAATAATTGTTCTCAAATATTGATACACATGTTGAATTTCATTTCAATTTTATTAATCATATAATTTGCTGGTATTATTACCCATTTAATGTCACATGATTTGAATTTGTGCACAGTAGGGGTAATGTGTCTCTAATCTGCATACCTGTATGAAGGCTACTAATTCTAAAATAATCTTATATACTTAGATGTAATATATACCGCTAGTATAATTTGGACACTTTTGGACAGTCACACATGGATGTTTTTAACCGTTTCCATACCGGGCACTTTTACCCCCTTCCTGCCCAGGCCATTTTTCAGGTTTCAGCGCTCTCACACTTTGAATGACAATTGCGCGGTCATACAACATTGTACCCAAACTAACATTTTATCATTTTCTTCACACAACTAGAGCTTTCTTTTGGTGGTATTTAATCACCACTGGGGTTTATATTTTTTGCTAAATTAACAAAAAAAGGCCAAAGATTTTGAAAAAAAAAACATTTTTGTTTTTTGTTTCTGTTATAAACGTTTGCAAATAAATAATTGTTCTTCATAAATTGAAGCCAAAATGTATTCTGCTGCATGTCTTTGGTGAAAATAAACCAATATAGGATGTATTTTTTAGTTTGTAGGAAAGTTATAGAGTTCACAAACTATGGTATAGATCTGAATATTGATCAATCCTGAAGTACTGACAGCCAATCTAATTTCTTGAGGTCCAAGAATGTCAGAACAGTACAGATATCCCCCAAATGACCCCTTTTTGCAAAGTAGACAGTCCGACGTACTTCATAAGAGGCATGGCAAGTTTTTTGAAGTTGTATTTTTTTGTCATAATTTTTCGGAAAATGAAAAAATTAAAAAAATGATTTTCACTATTTTTATTTTTTACATACTGTCACCAGTGCAGTACAGCGTCATCGTATAACTGGCATGGTGGTGATCAGGGACACTGACTGGTGACAGTATGAAAAAAAAAATATATAATTTTTTTTTAATTTTGTTTAATTTTTTTTATTATTTTTAATTTTTTATTATATGTTTTTTCTTTTTTTACGATTTTTTTTTCATATTTCACTATGACCAAAGTAGTACAATTTTACCATAGTAACATTGTACTACTTTGGGGAAGTGATCAGTATTTTTTTTTTTTTTTTTTTACACAATTTGCTTATAGCAAAGAATTACTTTGCTATAAGCAAGCATTTACCTGAATGACATCGATTCATTCAGGGTTTTTTTTTTTTTCGTGCTTAGCAGTGATTTGGCCACAGCTAATCACATGACACAGCTGGGCTGGGATTAGCCCAGCTTGTGCATGTGATCGCTGTGACCAATCACAGATACACACACTAGTATACAATGGATGGCATGAATGAAGCCATCCATTGTATACAACTGTCATGTGACCTGTTGTGATTGGTCACAGCAGGTCACATGGTATCGGCAACGGGGCCGGCACTCAGATCTGTCATCGGCCGTGTCCGAGGTACATGGCTGGTGACAGGTCTCGCCACTGCGCGGCTCTGCAGGCGCGCAAACTACGCATGCCTGGGCAGGGCTGGACTGATAACTCATGGGGTCCCCGGGCAATAGGGGATCATGGGGCCCCTGTGTCCTTGCCCAAACTCAAAAAAGCCTATGAAAAAGATACCAGGGGCATCTCATGGGGCCCCCTACTGACCCCGGGCCCTCGGGCAGTGCCCGAGTTTCCAAATGGTCAGTCCGCCCCTGGACACAGCAGCTGGGCAAGGCTTGGGTGTTGGCAGCATTATGGAGGTGGACGCGGCCTGTATCCCCAGACCACAGCAATTCCTTTTTATTGATCTGTTTGATTGTTCACCAACAAACTGTTTTGTTTAAATCTAAAACCATATCAAATATCAAAAACAGACCAAAAAGGAAAAATAATGAGGAATTGCACATCAGATCCACAATGTACATAATGCATTTAATTTTGGTGTCCATATGGCGTCCACCCGGAACGCTAATGGGTTTTGCACGCCACCATTCGGCCATGCGCCGGGCAGCTAATGGTTAAAAACATGTACACAAGCACTGCTTTAAAATGTCTGCCAGTGTAGGGGCCCTGTGTGATTAATGACAAGCACATTCAGGTACAAAGACACTCATATTCAGGTGCTTGTGTACTTTAGTTTAACATTGCAAGAGTCACAATAAAAAAGGTGCAGAAGTATCAACAGCGTGACACTTTGGAAAATTAAGGACAGATACTTTTCACTTTCTGCACATCTACAAACAATTGATGGGTATATGACTTGTGGAAGCAACAGGAACAGACCCCCATAAAGATCCCCTTAAAGTGTTACTAAATTCATGACCCTGCATTCACTATATCTGGTCTCTCACAGTGCACAGAACAAGAAAATGTAATTATTTTAGTAAATATAAACTGCTAAATACCTTTTCTCATCAGCAGTTAGAGCAGTTTTTGACTTCTATCAATGTCCAGCAGAGCACTGGTTAAAGCTTGTTGGATGAGTTTTCTTTCTGCTCTAGGAGGATGTAGAACCCCTTAGCTCTGTCTGGATAGTGCTGATTAGCCCAGTGCTGATCACATGCACTCTCCCAAGAAAAAAAAAAAAACCTCTCTAGCAATACACACCAAACTGAGCATGTGCAGAATGTCTCCACTTGATATGTCTTATCAGGAGATATGAGGGGGACACTAGAAGAAGGGGAGCATCAGAGAAGTCAGGATCAAACAGTTTTTTTACACAATGCAGAGGATTAACCCCTTAGGTCCCACAGTGAGTATATCAAGCATGCTTTACTGCATATATAGATTGATTTTACTGTTGTGGGTTTAGTAACACTTTAAATCCTTTACATATCACTAGGATCCACTAAAAACATATTACTTGCTATAGTCGCAAGCTATTGCAGGTCTTCTGTTCATGACATGATGGTATACAGTGTACTATAAACAAAAATAAAGAACATGTTGTGTTCAATAATACTTTTAAAGAACACAACAGAAAAACTATGAGGCTAGATTTTCCTGATGTTTGCGACTGACCTATAACCAGACTGAGAATCATGCTTGTAATTAAGAGTAAATTAATTACAAGCATGGCTAATTCAGGATGCAAGTCATTAACAGAATCGTGTCTATCAGATAATCATGAATGAATGTATCTGGACATGTAATATGTATATCAATTACTTATATTATATATATATATATATATTGAATATAATATGTAAATATCTATCAACCCTCAAAACACCTGTTAAATTGTCCTTCCCTGCTTGAGTGATGACCAACAGGGATTAACTTACTAAAACTGAAGAGTGCAAAATCTGGTGCAGCTCTGCATAGAAACCAATCAGCTTCCAGGTTTTATTGCCAAAGCTTAACTGAACAAGCTGAAGTTAGAAGCTGATTGGCTACCTCGCAAAGCTGCACCAGGTTTTGCACTCTCAATCTTTTGTAAATTAACCCCACTGTACCTTGTCCCTAGTTACCACCAATTTACTAAACAATTGTACTGATGGGATTTCGAAGGCAATCTACTAACACATATTCTCATCAAAATATCAATATTTATTTATACAAATTAAAAATGATGTAAAAAACACAATCTCAATGATAGTATTCCAACAAAACATTAAGGATTTTAAATATCACTTATTGAGACTTGTAACAAGATACAATACAGGTCCAGTGGTATACCCCACAGCTGACTCCCACAACCTTATTTTCTTGATCGTTGGTTTGTTCAGCCAGGGAAATCCAACGCATTTTGAAAATGTTATACAAATGATCTTCTTCAAAGATCAGATACCACTCTGGAACATAAACAGTGATTTACCATCTAGTTTACAAAATGTCATATTTCACAAAATTAATAAATTACATGTTTGGTAAAAACTTACATAACCACAATTTATTATTGATATTCCAAAAGAAGATGTCTCATCCTGTAGGGGAGGTGTAACTCCCTATAAGTAGGACCGCCATCATGGTGTGCAAGGACCACCAGGCTAAATGCCACCCCACTGCCATAATAAAAAATGTTGACATTCAATATATATTCTTAATAATGGTTACTAATACGATAAAGAAATGAATAAAGAAACAAAGCAAAAATGTGCAAGAGCTCCTGCTTGCATGTTACATGGAAGACTTTTTTGCTTTTCATGTTTTTATTTTGGGGGCATATCATATCCTATCATATATATATATATATATATATATATACATATATATATATATTATATGACTATGGGGGATAATGCTCGCCCTCGAGGTAACTACTTGATCTGATAATTATACCCCTCAGATTGATATTGTAACTTTACTATGCTCTAATATTTACCTGAGTATTACAGTATTTTTGACCATCTTTAGCATCCATTTTCAGCATTATAGTACTCCTAACTATTGTAATATGCTCTAGTATTTATTCTGAGCATTATATTACTTTAACTATCGCAGTATGCTTTATATCTAGTATATCTATTCATTTTGAGCAATACTTTATTCAACTATCCTAATGTGTTTCAATATCTAACAACAAAAATAAAGTGAGTGCCTGGAGATCTGGGAGCAGCTAGCACATATGGTGAACCCAGGAGGCGAGTCCCTTTGAGAACGTGCGTGTGCAAAAAATGCGTCAGAGAGGAGCCTACGTGCTGATGTCACACCGCCGAGTCCATGCCTGGTCTGGCGGCCATCTTTGTAAGTTCGGCTGCAGTTTTATTTCCACGTGGATTGTATGTATATTTTTGATCCTAATAAACTGTGTACCTCCAATTTGGGCTCCACGTGGTGAGCTCTTTTTACAGGGTGCGTTGAACCAGTCCCAAGAGGAGAAGTATTGATTGGATTGGAATGTCATTTTTGAAGCTGATTTGATCTTAGTTCTGGTGAGTGCATATTGGTGAAGGATCTCACGGATGTCCTTTTCACATTTGGATGTTGCTTTACTACACTGAGGACTTCAGTTCATACAGACTGCTTGTGTAGTCAGTAATTTCACTGTGCACTAGCTTTCTACGACTTGCTCTATTTTTGCACTGACTCTGGAAGCTTCTGATTTGGATTTTGCTTCACTACATTGAGGACTGCAGTTCATACGGACTGTTTGCGCAGATATTATTTTCACTATGAACTTGCTTTCTAATATTTTCTTTATTTTTACACTGTTTCTGGAAGCTTTTTGATTTTTAATGTGAAAGTTACTGATGAATATTGAAAATATATTTAGGGTATTATAACATATTATCTTAAAATAAATTGGTATTCAATCGTAAGGTAGACACATTTGCATACTTTGTCTTTTTTTTTTTTTATTATTTGCATTTGTTTCAATATCTACATTCATCTTGAGCATTATTGTCCCCACAATATGTCTGGTGTTTCTCTTGCACATTTTTGCTTTGTTTCTTTAGTAATGTGTTTATTGTTTTAGTAACCATTATTAAGAATATATATTAAATGTCAGCATTCTTTATTATGGTAGTGAGGTGGAATTTAGCCTGGTGGTCTTTGCACACCATGATGGCGGTCCTACTTATAGGGAGTTACACCTCCTCCACATGATGAGACATCTTCTTTTGGAGTATCAATGATAAATTGTGGTTATGTAAATTTTTACCAAACATATAATTTATTGATTTTGTGAAATATAGCATTTTGTAAACTAGATGGTAAATCACTCTTTATATTCCAGAGTGGTATCTTATCCCTGAAGATGATAACTTGTGTAACATTTTCAAAATGCGTTGGATTTCCCTGGCTGAACAAACAAGCGATCAATAATGTATCTTGTCACAAGTCTCAATAAGTGATATTCAAAATCTTCCATTTTTTTGCTAGGAATCTATCACAGGGATTGTGTTTTTGTAATGTAATTTTTAATTTGTATAAATAAATATTGATATTTTTATGAAAATATGTGTTAGTAGGTTGCCATTAAAATCCCATCATGAGTACAATTGTTTGGTGTTTATACAATTTACGGATGGTGGCAATCATACTCTAAGTCACACAACTCTATCTATATCACCATTTTTTCTGGAAACAGTTTAAGGGTTGGTTTACACTTGAATCACACTGGGATGCGGTCCAGGTTCCTGAGTGATTCCTGTGTGACTGTGTGCAGTGAAATTTTCAGTCCATTCATTTGAATGCATGCAACGCACCAAATCACATGGTAGAGCAGTGCTATGTGATCCGGTGCAGGCAGATGCATTTGTGATCTGTAGCTGGGGTGTTGTTAGGAATATATTGAAACCTACTGCACATTGCACACCCCACAGTGCAGGAAATGTGCATGTAACGGTTTCCAGCATTGCGTTCTGCATTGTGAACAAGCCCTAAATGGGTGTTATTACCAGTAAAAAGGTAGGTTAGACAAATACACTGCAACAGTGAACAAATATACAACAATTATAAAAGTTACAACAGTGTTAAATACCACCATAAAGATCAACAAGTGGTTCTGCCTATGCCATGGGCCAGTGGGACTAAACTCATTCACTGCCAGTGTTAGGGCCCTGATCCTTGAGATGGAGCACTATCTCAGTACCAGGATGCACACTGGGTCTTTAAGGCTGAGCAAAATTATGACTACTCATTACTGACCTTTGACTTGTTTACTGGCTGACTTTCTGTTTGATCCTTACCTGCTTAATCCACTACTGGACCCTGGCTTGCTCACCTCTTGGTGGGGTATTCCTGAGGCTGGTGCTAACATGCAGCAAAATCTATCTCCACCATCAGGAGCTCTGGTGAACACCGGTTAGACTCTGCACCTCAGGTGAGCCTGCATCATCCACCAGGGTGACCTGCCTGTGTACCTATGCTGCTGGTTTCTGTGTGAGCCTTTCCACTGCTATAGTAACTGGTCTTCGAATCTGACCCCTGATCATAACATTGACATTATCATGAGCCCTGCATTCAAAGGGGAAGGTGACCTAATGATTTCTGCACAAGCTCAGATGTTTGCTCAAGAACTTGGCTGTTTACACCAGCAAATTCAAAAACGGGAAACCCAGCTCACTAAGGTACAGTTTTCCTTTCCAACTATCACTGCCAACACCCTGTCACATGTACCAAATATTCCTTTGCATGGTACTTTTTCTGGTGAATGTAGGGTGTTCTGTAACTTTAAAAACAGTTGCAAATTATATTTCAAGTTAAAGACTTCATCATCTGGCTCTGATACACTGAGGGTGCAAATCATAATTTAATTACTGTATGGTGACCTCCAGGCCTGCGCCTTTACTCTGGAACCAAACCATCCAGCCCTGTTAACAGTAGATGCCTTCTCTGAAGCTCTGGGATTGCTATATGATGACCCAGAACATGCTGCTGCTGCTGAAACAGCCCTGCATAACTTAAAACAAGGGGCTAATGCCTCTGAGATACTGGGGTTGATTTACTAAAACTGGAGAGTGCGAAATTTGGTGCAGCTATGCATGGTAGCCATACAACTTCTAACTTCAGCTTGTTCAGTTAAGCTTTGACAAAAAAACTGGAAGCTGATTTGTTTTTATGCAGAGCTGCACCAGATTTTGCACTCTCTAGTTTTAGTAAATTAACCCCAATGTATTTCATTCAGAATTTTGCAGATGGACTCCAAAGTCTGGATATAATGAAACAGTGCTCCACGGCCAATTCTGAGTTGGCTATCCAAAGCAATTAAAGATGCTTTGGTTAATTAGTCCTATCCAGCTTCACTGGAGGAGGCCATGAAATTGGCCATCAGAATTGACCATTTTCAGTGAGAGAAGAGACTGGAACTTGGCACAACTGAGGTGAAACCTATGTCTTCCTAATGCCCTATTTCTCCCCCCTTCAATGATATGTCTATATGTCTATGCATCTGTCTATATGTCTATGCAACTAGGTTCCACCCATTTATCTGCTCAGGAACACACTCGTTGTTACTTCATGGCCTGATCTGATCTTCTCCATCCTTGCACCAGTCCTTCTTGCCCTGCTGACATCTGCGGTGGTGCACTACACATACTAAACAGGCTGCTCTTCCTACAGTCCTGCTCATGGTATGTCCTGCATACTATGGAATTTGCATTTGTAGCACTTAACTGTTTTGCTGTTGTCTATACTCCTGACCAGACACACTCTTTTCTCAATGGGGAAGTTTGTAATCCTTGGGCTAGGGCAAGCCCAGTCAAATAAACACATCAATGTGGTCCACAGGCCTCTCACTACCCCAGTAGGTATGGCAGAGACCTCTCAAAAGCAGCCCAGTCCTGGATCGCTCTCACACTCAGGATGGTTATGGATATTAACAAAGCAACAGCTTCTGAATGGAGTTACATTAACCTCTGTAAATATCTGCAGAACTCTCAGTGATAAACAATACTGAAACAGAAGGATAATGGAACAGAAGTATACAGGAACAGCAGGATACTAATACAGCAGCTCTGCCCCACATGCAGCTCACCTCCTGGGCTCATTCAGCAGTAACAGTAACTGAATTGTGTTGTAACTGTACTGCCTGCTTTCATTTTGTAAAGCACATGGAAACTGTATGAATCCTGTGTATCACCCTCTTATGTACATAGTTTGTGAGTATAGTTAGAGGTTTGTTAGAAGCCTGGGCGTGAGTCCAAGGGTTTAAGTCAGATCAGGTCAGTCCACTGGTATCTCCCCCTGCTCCAGAAGCTTGTAGAAGTTTCTAGAAACTTGTAGTTGGAGGCCAGGAGGATCTGATCTGAATATTCATGGGAGTCTGACCAATCCCAGGCAGGAGGCCTGGCAGTGTGGCAGACTGGCCCATAAATATGAGAGAGCCTGGCCACCAGGGGAGTTGAGTGGAAGATGGAGTGCTGAGGTGTGTTGCTATGTAGCCTGGAAGGGGACCCCAGAGAAGGGGGTTTAGCCTCAAGGGTGAAGGTTGGAGGAAGGAAGGAAATTAATCTGACAGAGAGAGCTCCACTACCTACAGTCCACCAAGGAAGGACAGCCTGTAAGCCTGGAAGGAAACAAGCCCAGCAAAAGCCTGAAAGCAGTTTTTCCAAAGCTAAAGGACACAGGATAGTGTGAGTACCTCTACACCCCTGGGACCCACAGGAGAGAGGGCTGCTAGGCGCTATACCTAACCAGTTCTCCCTGGAACAGTGCTGTAAGCCTGTACAAGAATCTCCTGCTCCAGGATACTCAGCTCAGTCTCTGCAGCTTTGGGATTTCTTTACTCTATCCTGCACACAGTAACAATGTATCCTTTGGGATACCTCTAGGCTCACAGCAGTAGTCCTGCAACAGCAGCAATGTAAAGCTCCCAACAGCTTCCACAGCATCCCAAGCTTCTTTGGCAGCTTCCACAGCAGCCATTGAGATTCTTCTTTTGTTCTTTCCTTTCTCATCCTTCTTTCTGTTTCTGAGTTGAGAAAGCAAAGATTTGTACATTCAGAGAGGAATGTGTTGCTGGTTCACTTAAAGCAGACATCAGGTGTTGCAATATCACCTACTGAAGATCAGGTGGGCCAGACTACAAATCTCCTACAGAAGGCCAACAATTATACATTAAAGGGAAGCCAATTAAAGGGAAAATTCACCTTTGTATTAAATTACAGGCCTCTGCTGTGATGTAGGAGGGGGGAAGAGTGCACTCTGCATGTGTGGTTGTATGTCCAAGGAAATGCTCTAATTTATTCATTTAGATACTGTGGACTTTCCTTAGATGCTAGTGCTGTGCCCAATGATCCTCCTGTCTTAGATTCTGCAGAGAACACAGCTGATCTCTCTCAATGGAAATGTCCTGGCCAGGCTGCAGAGAAGCCACCCTTTGCCAACAGGATAATCTTTAAAGTGTTGCTAAACACAGGACCCAGCATTCACTATATCTGGTCTCACACAGAACACGGAAGTGCAATTATTTTGGTAAATATAAACTGCTAAATACCTTTTTTCATCAGCAGTTAGAGCAGTCTTGTGACTTCTATCAGTGTTCAGCAGAGCACTAGTTAAAGCTTGTAGGAGGAGTTTTCTTTCTGCTCTAGGAGGATACAAAACCCCTGACCTCTGTCTGGACAGTGATGATTGGCCCTCTAGTAATACACACTAAACTGAGCATGTGCAGAAGGGCTACAGTTCAGTCTGTCTTATCAGGAGATAAGATATGGATATCTGAACAAGAGGAAGAGCATAGAAGTCAGGATCAAACAGCCTTTTTACACAATGAAGATGATTAACCCCTTAGGTTCCACAGTGAGTATAACAAGCATGCTTTACTGCATATACAGACTGATTTTACTGTTGTGGGTTTAGTAACACTAATTTTTTTCCCCACTGAACAATGTTTTATAAAATACTGGGGCCCCATTATTGCATTGTACATTTTGAAAAAGAGAGAATTAACCCTTTCAACTCAATTACTATTGCTTTGGCAGAAAACTCTAGGTTGGCTATGAATTGTTATACAACCCCTTGGATTTAACTATCAACAAACAGTATTCTTCATCAATCCAGCTCCAATGTTCTCTTATTGCAGTTACCAGATCAGCTTTGCAGATTGGAGCCTTCTCATGGACCATTTTCTTTAATTCCCACCATAGATTTTCAATTGGATTGAGGTCTGGACTATTTGCAGGCCATGCCATTGACATTAGATGTCTTTCTTGAAAGAACGTTTTCAGGGCTTTTGCTCTATGGCAAGACGCATTATCATCCTGACAAATGATGTCATCGTCACCAAACATCCTTTCAATTGATGGAATAAGAAAAGTGTACACAATTTCAATAAAAACTTGTGCATTTATTGAAGATTTAATGACTGTCATCTCCCCCAAACCATTAACCTGACATGCAACCCCATATCATCAATGATTGTGTCGTCTTTATGCATTTCATTGGAACACCACCAAACAAAAGTTCCAGCATCATCACCCTGTCCAATGCAGATTTGTGATTCATCACTGAATATCACTTTCAACCAGTCATCCACAGTCCATGATTGCTTTTCTTTAGCCCACTGTAACCTTGTTTTTTTCTGTTTAGGTGTTACTGATGGTTTTCATTTGGCTTTTCTGTATGTAAATCCCATTTCCTTTAGATGTCTTACAGTTCTGTCACAGACATTGACTCCAGTGTCTTCACATTTGTTCCTCGTTTGTTTTGTTGTGCATTTTCAGGGCATATTGCTTAAAGTTTTCTATATTGACGCTTTGATGTCTTCCTTGGTCGACCAGTACGCTTCCCTTATACAACCTACCCATTTGATTTGTACTTGGTCCAGATTTTAGACACAGCTGGCTGGGAACAACCAACATCTTTTGCAACATTCTGTGATGATTTACCTTCTTGAAGAATTTTTATAATCCTGTCCTTTGTTTCAGCTGACATCTCTTGTGTTGCAGCCATGATTCATGTCAATCAGTTTGGTGCAACAAATAAATAAACAATAGTGCAGCGCTAAAGGTAATATAAACGAATAACTCTACAAAAACGCACAAAAGCCACACGTGCGTTTAAACTTTACATTTCTAGAAATGCTTAATAAGTTCACAAGAGCTATAATAAATAAGCAAATAAATGTCTCAGAGAAACGCACAATAGCTAGACATGCATTTATGTCATAAAATTCTGAAAATGCTAAATAAGTTCAAAGGACTGTAAACAAAGATCAGGTCCACTTCAAGGACACTATTATTCCCAGTATACTTATAATACTCAGGTGGGTGTGCAGGAAAGTAGATAAAATGTGCACTCACCAGATGCGCATATAAATAGCGCGTTGTATATTGCAAAGGTGGTCTGTCAGGGATCCCTTCTTAGGGTGATCCTAGATACAGCCTGGGGGTAGATGGCTCTCCTTTGGATTACAGGATAGTGTTAAGCTGGAATTTTCCTTTAGGAGATATGTGGATCAACCTCTTCCAGGCACTGGGATGGTCACCAGGGAGTTGCTGTGGAATTAAAGTGCTCGGTTTGGAGCAAAAAAGGGGGGTATTCCCATAGTGTAGTAATTATAAAGAATACTTTAATGGTAATAATTTCCAAAGTTAAAAATCAAACTCATAGCATACACTGTGGTTGGGCAGAAAGCAATGTAGTTAAAAATTGCTGAATAAAAACTGACCAGCTGGTGAGGTGAAATGGCCGCCGGACCTCCGTGATCAGGCGGCGTGACGTCACGGCATGCAGGGCTCCTCCTTGACGTGTTTCATTCTATAGTACATTTTCAAAAGGGGTGTGCCATCATATTTTGCATAATTTCCTTACATCTAATATTGGCTTTACTTAGTCAATATGTATCCTTTATCACATGAGTTTGGCACAGTTATATTGCTTAACTACCCGAATTTAATATTTAAGATATTTAAGATTGCGAGTCCTTGGTCTGTGGAAGGATAAACGCCTTAGCCGTCTGCACTATCTTCATTACAGACCCAGGGAAAATGGTGCTCACGCATGTGCACTCCCTGACGGTCTTCGGCTTTATGTTACTTTGCCGCAGACCAAAGCAAAAAGGCGCCCGCAACTTCACGCATGCACATTCTATTTTCCCTTACTTTTACCTGCTGATCCAGCCTATAACAAACCCATCTGAGGCTGTCTCCACTCCACTGGAGGGGCAAAAGAGAAACCCTTGGATGGTGGCATTGTTGGTCTGGGGAGTGGATAGTGTTAGATGCAAAAGCAGACTTAGATGGACTTGACTAACAAATTAAAACTTTTTTTTGCTAATCGTTGCAAGCACCCTTGTGTCAGGGCACTGTAAAAAGAACCAAATGCCTTGTTTAAAGAAATGAACAGCCATGAGAAGTTGCTAGATGATCTTGAGCTCTTTATCTCTGTGTTCCCTCCCTGTAAGCTGTTGTATGAAGTATGGCATCAGCCATATTTGGTTTGCTGTAGTAGTAAAACATGTGTCTCAAAGGGGATGCAAACTATGCAGTATTTGCAATGCTGGTACTGATTATGTGACTATGGTAAAGGTGGAACAAGTTATTTGTAAAAGATGGTGCCTTAAAATGGCCCTTCCAAAAATCTGCACAACATGAAAAAGCTAAATTACTTACAATTAATATAAGCGGCCAGGGAGGACAATTTCAATTTCAAAAGAAAAAATTTACACATGGAGTCCCCTAAAGAGTCAATGTATAGCATGCACCCTCCAAATTTAAATATTGCATACTGAGATTATTCAACTTGCATATGAACCAATAGTTAAACATGGGAGGCAGGAAAGGAAAAGTCATAAATTATACTTTTCAAAACTAACATTTGAATTTCAGAACACTAAAGATTTAGGAGTACTGGAATTATTGAGAAAACATTAAAAGTTACGCTAGATTCACACTTATGTAGGTGTGGGAATGAATTAGAGCACCTGCAAGCACCCGCAGGCAAAACAAACTATTCTGTATCAGAGGCACGGTTGTGCCATTAATATTTAATGGCACACCCATCCATCTGAAAACACAGTGTTTTCAGATGCATGAAACTGCATGGTGCTTCCCCGTGGCTGCGGTTTTGAAAAGGTGCAGGGTCCTTTTCCCTGCATTTTCTGAAGGTATAGCAGCTAATTCAAATGAATGGGCTGCTGTGCCTCGCAAACGCAGCACACAGGGAATGCATACAGTAGAAGCTAGCTTTACACACATGGAATACATTTAGCCTGCTTTTTATTGGTTTGCAGGATGCCAGTTAATTCTATGGAATGGATTACTTTAAAGCTGAACTCCAGGTAAATAAGGAAGAGAAAAGATTCAAATGAATGTAGCTCTGTATTCATTTTTATGGAGCACTACCCCCTTAAGGATGGCTTAGTAATTTTTGGGTTCCCTGTCAATCTGGACCTTTTGTTGAAAGCCCAACCTTTGCTGGTGACCCAGAAAAATCACACCTGTAAAATGGACTCACACACGCAGTAGTATAAACCAAAATGAAGTTTATATTGGATTTGGAAGTAACTGAGTCAAGAATAACAAAATAACACTGGTATTGGCAGCAAGTCTGATCACTCTTGGCAACTATGAACAAAAGTAACGACATTCACAATAAAACAATAGTATCTGTTAGCAGACCTGCTTTCAGAAATAATCCACTGCCTCCAGTCTGGCAGTGAGCAGGGATACTTATCAATAACAGATAAGCTCTCTGTGGGTCTGCTGACCTGGATAACAAGGATTAAATGTGAAATAAAGATAATTCTCAGTTATAATCAGCTGTATCCCCTTTAAGAGCTCTATAATGTCTTCTGTGAGCCTGTTGGGGCCCAATTGGTGTGACATTGTATCAAGAGGTGAATGATAGTTCTTCAGGGTGGTCACATCAAAGATAGAAAGGAAAAAGGAGAAGATTCAACACTTCCCTGAGTAATGGTAAAGAACTAGTACAAGGTTACCTTTAAACATAAATTAAGCATGAAGTAATAAATAGCAACAATTGGCATAAATGTCTGTGGACAAAGACAACTCCCTCTGAATGTCAAAAGCAAAATATGAACAGTAGTAGGAATGCAGAGAGGGAAATGGACTTGTTGATTTAGTTGGCACTGCTGTATCTTGGTCTGTAATGACATGTCCTGCGGTCAGCTTGTACGATAACTGTACTGCAAATATTTTCCAACAATGGCCCTGGTATAACTAGGCCACAAACTGTATGTTCACAACTATGTGCAAGCTGAAAACTGAGGTGACGAACTATCAATGTTCACTTTGTTAGTGGATGCATGGGTCTCTCTCACCCGATCGATGTGGTTCAGCGGATTGCCATGATCCGTCTTTCCCGATGGATAGATGCAGTCCACGGGCTCTCTGGTTCAGACTTGGTAGTCCACTCTGTCTCCTGCTGTCAGAGTGGCCTGCTTGGCAGCTTTGCCGGCTGAGCGGTCTGTAAGTTCTTTCTGCTCTCTCTCCAATCCAGCCTTCGCGGCCTAGTTCTGCACCTCGGCCGTCAACACACACCATTTTCCTTCAATCTCCCTCCACACTCTCCTCCCCAGTCTCCTAAACTTTGATATTCAAAGGCCCCTGCCCACACGCTTCCTCTCCTGGGAAATGTAGTCCTAGGCACTCTGTTTATCAGCCAAGTCCTGCTGTTCAGAAATACAAATTCCAGCGGGCTGCTCTGTCAGTGTATCTCTGAATAGCAGGCCACCACCATCTAATGTCCACTTTAGTGTATTGCAAGTAATACCATTTCAATGGGTTACATATATATATATATATATATATATACTTACTGGAAGCACTGACAGGTTCCTGACTGACTTATCCTGTGGTCAGCTGTTCCTAACCTAATGTTCTGCCAGACCTCCCAGGTCTGTACCGCCAGCGAAAGTTCTGCTATCAACATCTACTGGAACTTCTCTTGTACCTTGCCACTGTCTGTTCCACTTCTAGTGGTGCTTGGGCTGGAAATACAAGATAGGCCAGCCTCTTTGTCTCTAGTAAATTCTGGCCTTTTATCCCTGTCCTGCTATTGGCCAATTTTACATTGTTGTATCCTCTGCAGAATCTTAATTCTTGTAGTAAAGCTCTGCTGTTTCTCTCTAGTAAATTTGGGCCCAGCTCTAATATTTAAAATTGTCTCACTACTGGCCAAATTCACACTGCTGTATCCTCTGTGATCTCTTGATACATGCAGAAAACACCTATCTGCCCCTTCTTCTTTTTTATATTTCAACCAGTTTTCTCTCATGAAAAAGTCCTGCTGCTGGCCAATTTTACATTGTTGTATCCTCTGCAGAATCTTAATTCTTGTAGTAAAGCTCTGCTGTTTCTCTCTAGTAAATTTGGGCCCAGCTCTAATATTTAAAATTGTCTCACTACTGGCCAAATTCACACTGCTGTATCCTCTGTGATCTCTTGATACATGCAGAAAACACCTATCTGCCCCTTCTTCTTTTTTATATTTCAACCAGTTTTCTCTCATGAAAAAGTCCTGCTGCTGGCCAATTTTACATTGCTATATCATCTGTAATCTCTCTCAGAGTTTCATAGAAACGTTAGAAATGCATGCCAGCTCCGGGATACACGGAGTGGCGACATCCCCACAAAAAGCTTTGGGCAGATCGTGCTGGGTGCCGGATAGGGCACTGAAATATGTGAGTAAATTATTGTTTTATTCTTTGAAGTTTTATTATTATTATTATTATTATTATTATTATACAGTATTTATGTAGCGCCAGAAAGGTTTGCTCAGTGCTGTACATTATAGTGGGGGACAGAACATGAGACAATACAGTAACAATACAATACACAAGGGGTTCGAGGGCCCTGCTCTTTCGAGCTTACAATCTAGGAGGGAGGGGAAAGTGGTACAGGAGGAAGTGGCTGTGGGGGATGGAGTAGTAGGAGGAGTGGAGGAGATCGGCTGTTAGGTGAGGGTGAGGTAGGCTTCCCTGAAGAGATGGATTTTCAGGGTGTGCCTAAAGGTGAGGAGGGTAGGTGACAGTCTGATGGATTGGGGTAGTGAGTTCCAGAGGATGCGGGAAGTCCTGGAGAAGTCCTGCAGTCGTGCGTGGGAGGTGGAGACCAGAGAGCTAGAAAGTAGGAGGTCTTGTGAGGAGCGAAGATTACGGGTTGGGTGGCATTTGGGTATCAGGTCGGTGAGGTAGTTTGGGGCAGCGTTGTGAATGGCTTTGTATGTCAGTGTTAGTAGTTTGAAATTAATGCGTTGGGCAATCGGGAGCCAGTGGAGGGAATGACAGAGGGGGGTGGCAGAAGAGGAGCGGTTGGTAAGATGGATGAGTCTGGCCGCTGAGTTCAGGATAGACTGAAGCGGGGATAGTCTGTGATGAGGTAGGCCGGTGAGAAGGGAGTTGCAGTAGTCCAGACGTGAAATATTGAGGGAGTGAACGAGTTGTTTATTAGTGTCTCGGGTTAGGAACGTACGTATTTTGGAGATGTTGCGGAGGTGGAGCCTGAATGAGTTTGCCAACAATTGGACTTGGGGTTGGAAGGATAGGTTTGAGTCTAGAGTGACACCTAGGACTTTGGCTTGCAGGGTGGGACTGATGGTGCCGTTGTTGGTCGTGATGGAGAGGGTGGGGGGGGGGCGCGGGCTGGGGGGAAGATTAGAAGCTCAGTTTTAGAAAGGTTCACTTTGAGGAAATGGAGCGACATCCAGTCTGATATGTTGCTCAGCAGGTGGGTGATACGGGCGGAGACTGAAGGGGTGAGGTGAGGGGTGGAGAGGTAAATTTGCATGTCATCGGTGTAGAGGTGATAGTTGAAGCCGTGGGAGTGTATCAGTTTGCCAAGGGAGGAGGTGTAGATGGAGAAGAGAAGGGGCCCGAGGACAGAGCCTTGGGGGACCTCAACAGAGTGGGGGAGAGATAGGGAGGTGGTAGCGTTATAGGTAACGCTGAAGGAGCGTTGGGATAGGTAGGAGGAGAGCCAGGAGAGAGCGGAGTCTCTGATGCCAAGGGAATGTAGTTTATTAAGGAGGAGGGGATGGCCAACTGTGTCGAAGGCCGTGGAGAGGTCAAGGAGTAAAAGGACTGAGTAGTGGCCATTAGCTTTGGTGGTTAGCAGGTCATTAGTGATTTTGAGTAGGGCGGTTTAGATGGAGTGTAGGAGACGGAAGCCAGACTGTAGTGGATCGAGGAGGTTTTTGTCAGTGTGGTATGCGCTTAGGCAATTGTAGACTAAGCGCTCAAGGAGCTTGGAAGTAAATGGCAGCAGGGAGATGGGTCTAAGGTTGTTCAGGTCGGTGGGGTCCAGGGAGGGTTTTTTGAGTATGGGGGTGATGTACGCATGCTTTAGGGGGGAGGGGAATGCGCCAGTAGAGAGGGAGAGATTAAAGATGTGGGTGAAGGAGCGTAGGATGGAGGAGGAGGCTGCCCGGAGGAGTTGAGTTGGGACAGGGTCAAGTGGGCAAGTGGTGAGGCGGCTTCTGAGAAGACCTTGGTGACCTCCTCAGTAGTGGCAAGGCTGAAGGAGCGGAGTGTTGGGGAGGTTATAGTGTGTGGGATGTTAGATATGATGGGGGGCAGGGCGGTAGCGAGGTCAGAGGAGGGGAGAGTTGGTGGGGTTATGATGGGAGGGAGGCTAGGTGGGGAGGTAGGTTGAGCATTGGTCAGGGCATGACAATGGAAGGATACTGTCGTACAGACGGTCAGCTGCAGAGTGGAGAGGGGCTGAGTTCAGGTTGCGGAGGTTATGGCTGGTGATGGTTTGACGTTTGGGGGGGAGGTGTTAGAGGACGGGAAGATGGAGAATGTAATGAGGTCGTGGTCAGAGAGAGGGAAAGGGGTGTTAGTGAGGTTGTGGGGGGTGCAGAGATGGGAGAAAACGAGGTCCAGGGTGTTCCCGTCTGTGTGGGTGGAGGACTGTGTGCACTGTGTGAGTGCAAAAGAAGAGGTTAAGTGGAGGAGTTGGGATGTAGCCAGGTTGTTCACATTGATAGGGATATTGAAGTCACCAAGGATGATGGTGGGTAGCATAGAGGAGAGGAAGAAGGGCAGCCAGGCGGAAAAGTCGTCAAGGAAGCGGGATACGGGTCCAGGAGGCCGATAGATTAGATAGAGGGGTGGGGGAGAAGAGTCGGATGCAGTGGGCCTTGAAGGAGAAGGAAAGAGAGGTGGGGTTTGGAAGGACCTGGAAGGTGCTCAGCGGTGACAAGAGCATGCAGACCCCACCACCTCTATGACTGCTCTGTCTGGGTGAATGGGACCAGACGAGACCTCCATAGGAGAGTGCCGCAGGGGAGGTGGAGTCAGTGCTTGGATCCAGGTTTCAGTGACCGCTAGGAGGTTGAGGAAGTGGGAGATAAAGAGGTCATGGATGGCGGTGAGCTTGTTGCAAATCAATCGAGCGTTCAGGAGTGCAACCAAGAGTGGAGGGGTGGATGCGGGGAGGAGGGGGACAGGTATAAGGTTGAGGGGGTTGCGGCGGTTTGGGGTAGTAGGAGGGTGCCTAGTGGGTGAGTGAGGTGGTGAGGGGCCAGGGTTTGGGGAGATATCCCCTGCGGTAAGGAGGAGAAGAAGGGGGAGAAAGGTGGCATGGGAGTGGGATGTGCAAGAGCGTGAGGGTCTGTTAGTGGTGGCGTGTGGGTCGGTGGGAGAGTGGAGTATCAGGAGGAGGTGGTGAGAGCCGTAGTGGGGAGAGGGAAGTAGTGAGGGTCCGATGTATAGTTGTTTTGGGGGAGTAGGGGGGTAAAGGGAGGAGATTTTGTGAATGGAGGAGAGGAGTACGAGGAGAAGGAGTACAGGTGGCATATTAGGAGGGTGAGTGGAGTGCTGATCAGTTGAGGGAGGTGAAAGGTTTCACATCAGGGCATATAGATGCGGAGAGTCTGTCGCGCAGTGGCGGAGGAGTTCATCTGTGGGAGGAAAGGGATAGTGGTGGGCAGCTGGGTCTGCTGCTGGCTAGGCTGTGGGTGCTGTAAGCCGGCGTCTGGAGGTGCTGTAGGGCACGATGTCTTGAGGTGTTGAAGGGCGAAGGGCACGGCATCTGGAGGTGCTGAAGGGCACAGCATCTGGAGGTGCTGAAGGGCACGGCGTCTGGAGGTGCTGTAGGGCACGGCGTCTGGAGGTGCTGCAGTGCACGGCATCTGGAGGTGTTGTAGGGCACGGCGTCTGGAAGTGTTGTAGGGCACGGCGTCTGGAAGTGTTGTAGGGCACAGCGTCTGGGGGTGCTGTAGGGCCCGGCATCTGGAGGTGCTGTGGGGCCCGGCGTCTGGGGGTGCTGTAGGGCCCGGCATCTGGAGGTGCTGTAGGGCCAAGCGTCTGGAGGTGCTGTAGGGCCCGGCGTCTGTAGGCCGACGTCTGTAGGTGCTGTAGGCTAGGCGTCGGTAGATGCAGTAGGGCCCGGCGTCTGTGGGTGTTGTGGGCTGGCGCTTGTAGGTGCTGTGGGCCGGCGCTTGTAGCTGCTGTGGGCCAGCGCTTGTGGATGCTATAGGGCCCGACGTCAGTGGGAGCGGTAGAGTCCGGCACCTGTGGGTGCTGTAGGCCGCGTGGCAGGCTCACGTGAGGGGGCTGTGCGATGGTGGGGCACAGGGGGCGGCTGTGTAGCACACGGTGGGGAGCAGGGGAGCCGTTCTGGTGGTGGTGGCTTACCCATTCTGGTGGTGGTGGCCGTGCGGGTGGTGGTGCTGCCGTGTGGGCTGCGGCTGCCTAGGTGATGGTGCTGCTGCCGTGCGGGTTTCCTGAGGTGGTCCTTGGAACGTTTTGCGTCGTTTGGCTGCTGTCTGGTTGCTGTGGTCCCTGGAGCGTTGCTTGGCTTCTGTGGTCCCTGGAGCACTGTTAGGCTGCTGTCTGCCTGCTGTGGACCCTGGAGCCAATGGAGAGGGCCAGGGGCCACATGGGGAAGACCACCTCGCAGCGTGTCAGAGAGCAGGAGCCGAGGGACAGAGCGGCGGCGTCTCGATCTGGTGGCGATTCGGCCTGCAATTTCACACGAGGCCACGATTTCATAGGTCGCAGTAGGCCGTGATTTCGGAGGGGGCCCAAATTGCTCGGCACCCCTCCCAGATTGATTCATCAGGGGCTGCAGGTGCTCCGGGGCCCCTGTAGTGTCCGCTGCCGCCCGGATTAGGCAGTGGATTAGGCAGTGGGGCAGTGGGGCGACGGAGCTCTGGGATCTCGTGTTGCTCCGGTCGCCATCTTAACCATAGATGTTTTAATAATTATTATTATTATACAGGATTTATATAGCACCAACAGTTTGTGCAGCACTCTACAATCTTACAATCCAAAAGGGGAGGGTCAAGTGATACAAAAGGTAATAAATGCGGGGGATGAGCCAATGGAGAAAATACATGTACAGTTGTTAGGTGGAGGCAGGATAGGTTTCTCTGAAGAAAAACATTTTCAGGGATCACCTAAAAGTGTAGTAGGAGATAGATGGACAGATTGGGGTAGGAAATTCCATAGGATGGGAGAGGCTCGGGAGAAGTCCTGCAGGAGAGCATGGGAGGAGGTGACAAGGGAACTAGAGAGCAGGAGGTCTTGGGAGGAAAGAAGAATGCAATTTGGCTGCTATTTTGAGACTAGGTTAGTGATGTAGCTGGGGGCCGAGTTGTGGATGGCTTTGTAAGTTGTTGTTAATATTTTGAATTTTGTATTTAATATATTTGGTTAGTGACAGCCAATGGAGGGAATGGTAGAGAAGGGTAGCAGGCACTGAATGGTTGGTAAGGTGGATGAGTCTGGCAGCAGTATTCATGATGGACTGGAGAGGGCCTATGTAAAGGTAAGCCAATGAGGAGGGAGCAGTAGTCAAGGCGAGAGATAACCTGGGAGTGAATTAGGAGCTTTGTGGTGTCATTGGTTAGGAAGGGGCATATTGTGGAGATGTTGCGGAGGTTGAGACAGCAAGCTTAGAAAAGTGATTGGATGTGGGGCAGAAAAGGAGAGTTCAGAGTCCAGGATTACACCAGGCACCTTGGCATGTGGGGACGGGTTGATGGTTGTGACATTGATCTTGACAGAGAAGTCAGGGTAAGGGGCATGTGGGGGAGGAAATATTATGAGCTCGGTTTTGTATAGTTTGAGTTTGAGGAAGTGGTGTGACATCCAGGCTGATATGTCAGTCAGTAAGTTAGTGATACGTGAGGAGACTGTTGTTATGAGCTGAGGGGTTGAGAGATAGATTTTGGTGTCATCAGCATAGAAATGACACTGAAAGCAATGGGAGGCTATCAGCTGACCCAGGGAGGAGGTGTAGATTGAGAATAGGAGAGGTCCAAGAACAGAACCTTAGGAGACCCCAACGTAAAAAGGAAGAGGAGAGGAAGAAGTAGAATTGTACGTGACACTGAAGGTGCAGTGAGATAGGTAGGATACATTGGATTCAACGGTAAAACACTATGAGGTTTTCTCTGGCTTTCTCTCTACCTACATGGGATACCTGGCAGGGAGTTATGATTAGGGAGTATATACTTGTAAATTGAGGGTTTATGTTTTGGGGCTCAAGTTTAATGTTGTGGAGTAAGCTTAAGTGTTAGATTAGTTGTTAAGAGTTCAGATTAGGTCAAGTGTCAAATGTTAATTTTTAAGCTCAATTCTTAAAGCATCCTAACAAATAGTGAGAGGATAGAGGTCCCAGATTTAGTGACAATATTTAGCATTATCTTGTTTTTAGCACTGAAGGCCATGCACTCAGAACTACTACACTTACATCTCAGCACTAAAAATTAATGTACAGGCTAGCACGTTGTTCTTTAAAATAATAGATGGAATAACTGCTGTTATTCTGTACCACTGTATCAGCAGATTTCCCAGACAAATTGTTTATTTAAATGCATGATTAAGCCCACACAATTTCTTAATATTTTAGTAAATCAAGTTCTTAACAGGCCTTCTTATATCGAACAGCCTGGCCCATACTGCCCCTGGGATAGTGACAAAGATTAAGTGTGCTGTACACCAATGAAGAGCTTGCCGTCCTGTATACTTAATGAACCATTGCATATCAAAGTGAGCTTTGCAAGAAGCTAGATAAGGTCATACTAAAAGAGAAACCGTACCAACATTTAGCAGTAAATGAAATTTACCCTGTTCTGTGGGAACTTTTTGAATTGCTGAACTGAAATGACCGGCAATGACAAAAGATTACAATACTTAGTCGCAATTAATCATTATGCTAATGTAAGTGCCATGCATTCATGTATTCATTCTTTCTGAATATTTCTTCCACAGGGAGCACAGAAACAAAAGAGTAATTCAGATTTAGCACAGAAATATATATGCAGTATGTGTATATATATATATATATATATATATATATATATATATATATACAGTTGCAAGAAAAAGTATGTGAACCCCTTGGGATTACGTGGAGTTTTGCATGAATTGGGCATAAAATGTGCTCTGAACGTCATCTAAGTCACAACAATAGAAGAACACAGTCTGCTGAACATAATACTACACAAACATTAGATGTTGCCATGGTTTAACTGCACATAACATGTAAACATTCACAGTGCAGGGAGGAAAAAGTATGTGAACCTTTGGACTTAATAACTGGTTGACCCTCCTTTGGCAGCAATAACCTCAACCAAACGTTTCCTGTAGTTGCAGATCAGACCTGCACAACGATCTGGAGTAATTTTGGACCACTCTTTTTCACAAAACTGTTTCAGTGTAGCAATATTCTTGGGATGTCTGGTGTGAATCGCTCTCTTAAGGTCATGCCACAGCATTTCAATCGGGTTGAGGTCAGGACTCTGACTGGGCCACTCCAGAAGGCGTATTCTGTGCTGTTGCAGCCATTGTTTTGTTGAATTACTTGTATGCTTTGGGTCATTGTCCTGTTGCATCACCCATCCTCTGCGGAGCTTCAGTTGGCGGACAGATGGTCGTACGTTTTCCTGCAGAATGTCTTGATAAACTCTGGAATTCATTTTCCCTCAATGACAACAATCCGTCCAGGCCATGAGGCAGCAAAGCAGCCCCAAACCATGATGCTCCCTCCGCCATGTTTTACAGTGGGGATGAGGTTTTGATGTTGGTGTGCTGTGCCTTTTTTTCTCCACACATAGTGTTGTGTGTTCTTCTCAAACAACTCAATCTTCGTTTCATCTGTCCACAGTATATTTTGCCAGTAGTGCTGTGGAACATCCAGGTGCTCTTTTGCAAACTTCAAACATGCTGCAATATTCTTTTTGGACAGCAATGGCTTCCTCCGTGGTGTCCTCTCATGTACTCCATTCTTGTTTAATGTTTTCCTTATTGTAGATGTGTCAACAAAAATGTTAGCATGTGCCAGAGATTTCTGTAGGTCTTTAGCTGACACTCTGGGATTCTTCTTTACCTCATGCAGCATTCTGCGCTGTGCTCTTGCAGTCATTTGTACAGGACGACCGCGCCTAGGGAGAGTAGCAACAGTGCTAAACTTTCTCCATTTGTAGACAGTCTGTCTTACCGTGGACACATGAACATCAAGGCTTTTGGAGATACTTTTGTAACCCTTTCCAGCTTCATGCAAGTCAACCATTCTTGATCGTAGGTCTTCTGAGAGCTCTTTTCTGCGAGGCATGGTTCACATCAGACAGTGCTTCTTGAAACCAATAAACCCAAAACAGGTGTGTGTTTTTTAAGGGCAGGACAGCTGTCAGCAACACATCCAATATCATCACACTGATTGGAGTCAAGGTTGGCTCACTCCTGGCTCCAATTAGCTCTGGGAGAAGTCATTAAGCTAGGGCTTCACATACTTTTTCCTCCCTGCACTGTGAATGTTTACATGTTATGTGCAATTAAACCATGGCAACATCTTATGTTTGTGTAGTATTATGTTCAGCAGACTGTGTTCTTCTATTGTTGTGACTTAGATGACGTTCAGAGCACATTTTATGCCCAATTCATGCACAACTCCACGTAATCCCAAGGGGTTCACATACTTTTTCTTGCAACTGTATATATATACTGTATGTGTTCTTGAATAATATATGAGCATAATTTTCATGCCAAAGGACCAGTCATTAATCAATTGCAGTGTAACCAAACAGATCAATGTTTCAATTGACCCAACTTCCAGGTTTATTTATGAGTGTCAAAGTTCTCTAAGGGCTTAAAGTGGTAAATATTTGACACAACAGGAAATAGATAGCACTTTTAACCCTAGAAAAAAAAGTAATTGCCTAAAATATTCTTCATAGATAACATTGATACTTAAACATATTTACTGTATATTTAACCAAAATAAGTTTGAATATTCTTCCAATCAATAAGCAATAAGCAATAAGCAGTGCCTTTTTATATTTTACTTCTATTTACATTCAGCTTTTTGTCTACATTATACATTTTCTCAAACCTAATTTTTTTATACTGTTTCAATAACAGAACTATTGAATTGAATACATAAAAAATAACCTTCAGTCAACTGATTTCAGAATTCAATAGAAAATTGCATTTTTAGCATGTCTGAGGCCTGTGTTTCAAAAATTGTCAAAGGGTTGAAAAGAATATTTCAAATGTTTAATGGATAGTGGACCAATGGCCAAAAGCTACTCATATTCCAGAAGACAATTTTTAGGTCCCTCTAGACCAGAACTGTTGTTAAGTCATTTACCACAGACCATTAGCAGCATGCCCTTGTGTAGGGCTTGGGGACACTGGACATTTTAGTAGTAAAGTTACTTACTCATACTACTCAACTAAATCATAATTGACCACTTACAGTGGGGTATTTACTAGGCAAATACTTAAAGCAAATAGGCTGCTTGCTTTGCAAGAGGAGTTGAACTTGTTTCACTTTTTCTGTTTCACTTTACAAATAATACTCAATCAGGTGTAAAGAAAATTAAAAAGAAATAACAGCATTTTTGTTTGCACATAAATACATGATGGAGGTCATCAGGGTTTCTCCTCCTTTTACTAACCACTGGATAAAATTCCCCTGCAAACGGCAAATTCACTTTCAAGGTGAAAATTCCACTTGCTTTTGGTAAATTGGCTCAAATGTATCTTGAGAAAGACTTGAATTGACCTGGTAGTGAATTCAGAACACCCTGGTTTCTTTTGAAGTGATATTCTGGCAGCCACTGTGTATAGAACTATAGGACAGAGAACTGACTAGTTGTATTTAAGAGTGCTTTGATAGGCAAAAAGCACATTTATAGAGCAGTAATTTATGTTGTCATAATACAATTTAAAGAGCCTTTTTAGTAACAACTTTATCAGGGTTTTCATCGACTAAGCATGGTGATTTGTTTTCGATTGATTTAGAAAAAAAAACACAAAGCACTAATTCATTTGCAGAAAAACTTTGAAACAATTAGGAAATTGGATAACATCTTTGTACATTAAATTACATGGAATATTATCTCCTCCATGTGTCTCTTGGTTTGACAGTAACCAAATTACAAAAAAGCTTAGGGACTACGCAGGTAAGAAGAGAATCTGATAATCTGGATCTCACCCATATAAGAAAGACAAATTACAAGCTTGAAAAGATACAGTAAATCCAGCATAGAATATTTAATGAAACAAGCCATCGTTCCACATTTTCAGTTTGTTATTTACAGTTACAGTGGTTTTCTATGCAAATAATGCAAATAATAATCACTTTTCAGTATAATATGCCATAACTATCTGGCCTAATACATATGACTTATTCTTTCTATTTGCTTGTAAATAGGGATGAGGTCCAGGTTCGCCGCTATTGTGGGTTCAAGACAAATCCTGCAGGTTTGGGATTGACAGTAAATTTATGTGCAGATTTACAAGGGAGATCTTTACCAAACTATAGTGAAATCTACAGTCTTTGAACCATGACCAGTAGGCTTAGGAGGGCTAAAAGGGGGTCTTTGTTATGCCAGCTCATTTGCTATAAGTCAAAGTGCAGCCATAGTATCAATGGAACTGGAAGCTATTGCCGAGAAAAAATAGGGAAAGCTCACAAACTGCATAAGGAGGGATCAGTTAGTAAAATGTAATGCTGATTGCTAGCTCTGTGGGCAATCAAGTCTTTTTCTGCCTTCTCTTTTTATTTTTATTATTGAGGACTTCTTCATCTTTTATTTTATTTTGTGATTTATTTGATTTCAGTAGTCAGTGTTTTTTTGTTTTTGGTAGGAACATTTGAGTACTGTCCGTGATACTTTTTTTATTTGCACTAACATACAATTTTGAGGACAAACTTTTGGGGAATGTCCCCTTCTTCAGGTCTAAGCAGTACTGAAACAAAGATGTAGCAGAATGTTGGAAGAAATGTAGGGGATGGGGAAAAAAAAAAAAACAGGGATAAGATACAGCAAAAGCAAAGTCTTGGGGGGGGACGGGGGGGGGGGACAACACTAGCAGAGGCAGTCATGCTTGAGCTGATAGTTATAAAACTGTTGGATAATGATTGAGGAATCCCATGTCCAAATTTAGGCCGTTATCTCTTGTGTCAAATAGAATTATCATTCTTAGTTCAAAAGTTTTTCTTTCCTGAATGGATTTGAAATTTCCTTTAAGAACTAAAACATTGAGGTCTCCCATTGTGTGGCCTGGTTGTGCGAAATGGTGTCCCACAGGTGTGCAGAAGTCATCATCTTTACGTTGCTTGATGGTATGTCTGTGCAAATTCATCCTTGTTTGCATCTTCTGTCCTGTTTAGCCAACATAAGATCCTTTGCTACATTTTCTGCACTGGATAAGGTGCACAACATTACTAGAGGTACAGCTGTATGAGCAGGAGATATTGAAGATTTGTTTTTGGTGCAAGTCATCCTTTAAAAATCAGCTTTTGTTTCAGGGGTGGTATTTTGGGGTTCTCATTATTATTATTATTATTATTATTATTATTATTATATTCAATACAAATAGGGCCTTTTTTAAGTTTGGGGTGCTCAAAGTGGAGGTTCCATCTGTTCTTGGAACTTGTACTCTGCACAACACTGCATCATTTGAAAAAAAAAAAAGCTAAGTGCACATAAACTACTTCACATTATATACTATAAGTAACATTCACTGCACCTCGTATGCTAAGGCCTACTATACATACTTAAAACTGTCCTGCTGTTGGTCAATTTTACACTACTGAATTTTTTTTAGATTGTATTTTTTAATATTTGTAGTAAAATACCTGTTCATGTGCTTTGTCGCTAGTACATTTTGGCCTTATATCCTACATTAAAACTGTTCAGCCACTGGCCAGTTTTACATTGCTGTATTATCTGCAGCATTTAATTCTTGTAATAAAGCCCAGCCTGTGCTCTTTATCTCTAGTAAAATTAGGTCTAGCCTTGCTATCAGAAATTGTTCTGCTGCTGAAAAATGGTTTTCTTTAGTCCCCTAATGCTTGTAGTAAACCCCTTCCTGTACCACCTTTCTCTAACACTTTTTGTGTAATAAGAACTAGATAGAATTTGTCCAGTGGCAGGATAGTTTTGCATCAGCAAGAACAGAGACAGCCACAGTGAACTACTGGCCATTATTTTTCTGACTGTTAAAGTGGGCCTCTTGCTGTTTGATGGGAAAGCATGTGTCACTGCTAACGCTACCTGAAAATTTTTTTTTTTTCAAACTGAAATGAATCAGCTTAGGGCCTTCTGCTGTATGTAAACCAAGTAAATTGTAAAAGAAAAAAAAATCAGTTACATTGCCAATTATGAGCTACCAGTAGGCACTGTCAATGAGACTGTCCGTGAAAATCATACTGTTCCATAGCACCGCTTACAGCTTTATGGCATCCCCCAGTCATGTAATATTCAGTGTAGCCCTAGAAGCCACAATGTATGGTATATTTAAAAATGTTTCCATCAATACATGTCCCATATAGCAATGCACAACTTCCTATGCCTTTTTTACAGTAGTGGGGTTGATTTACTAAAATTGGAGAGTGCAAAATCTTTTTTGTCAAAGCTCAATTGAACAAGCGGAAGTTAGAAGCTGATTGGCTACCATGCAGAGCTACACCAGATTTTGCACTCTCCTGTTTTAGTAAACCAACCCCACTTTGCCTATAAGCTCTAAAAACGGTCAACCACTAGATTTACCCCCTATAGACTTAGATTTACCTCTAGTTATGGGTTTTTCAAGTTTTAAAAAAATATTCACCGAACCCTTGACAAATTGAACCTTAGCAGACTCCCCATCAGTACTTGTAAATGTTAGTCTGAAGAGCAACAATTTCAGCAAATATTTAAAAAACATTCACAAAACTTTCAACTGTTTTCTTGAATTAATTAAAGCATCCTTCAGCTTAAGTATCATACTGTTAGCTTTGAACGGGATTTTAGTAAGCCTTATAATTATTTATTACAGGTAATTCTATAGCACCGTCAGTTTACACAGTGCTTAACATGTATTGTATATTCACATCAGTAACCCTTACAAAGCGTACAATCTAAGGTCCCTAACTCACATTCGTACATACACATATTAGGGCCAATTTAGACAGGAGCTAACTGACCTACCAAAATCTCTTTGGAGTGTGGGTGGAAATCTACACAGGCAAAGGGAAAACATAAAAGCTCAATGCAAATAGTGCCGTGGCTGGGATTCAAACCAGCAACCCTAGTACTGCTAGGCGGAAGTGCTAACCTCTTAGCCACTTTACAGCGCTTACTTGATGATTCTTGCTGAAACCTACTTCAGCCTGCCAAAAACTAGACTGGAGGAGATGGATTCCTAAAATGAGTCCTGTGCTGAAAAACAAATTTAAACTGCCAAAGCAGGACCATCCTGAAAAAATACTGGTTATGGAACCAGTGCTTGCTATGTTATTGGTCCTAAAAATGTATAAGAAAAAAAAAACTACAATTTTTGAAACCTTAACTTATGACTATGTTAACCCAACAGTTCATATGGTACATTTGTCAGGATTACAGATTAAATTAACTCCCAAATGTTGACTTTGTTGTATTGAAGATGACAGTGAAAGGCTATATATACAAAATATAGTATTTACTGTATCTGTATACCCTCTGTGTTTTTAACACAGTGAACATAATAAAATAAACATTCCCTAGAAAACTATTTCTTAACATTCTAACACGGGCTAAACAAAAAAACTGAGAGGTCATCGCACTAACTAAGAAATGTTATAGTGCGCCAATCTCACCATCTGAGCTATAGTGTTTTAACAGGAGTACTGCCCCTCCCCCTCCCCCCGTCTGCCAGAACACACTGATCAACCCTCACAGTCATTGGATAAAAGCGCTGAGCAGATTCTGGTTTTCAAGTATGCCTATTTGGTAAAAGCATGTCATTAGACTATTTTCTGTCAGACAGGTTGCTGTACACCCGGGCTGAATATTGGCTAGTTTCTGTGTACCAGCCTGTACTCCAGCATTTGCAGGTTTCACTTTTCAAGGTTTGCTGGCTCAAGCTCTCACAGTACTGCTTACCTGAACTTCAGGTCTTCACTGGAAAAAGTTAACAGTCAACAGTGCAGTCCCCAGTCAGTCTATTAGCTTAGACATATGAAGGAGGATCAGAGGAGTGCATTGCCATCTTAGGCTAAGGGGCTGTGCACTTCTATTGTTGCACACAGTGTAGGGAGACACAACTCTATTCCCTGCATGTAAGGGTGGCTCCATGTGATTCTGGAAGTGAAAAGAGTCACCCTGAAACAGGAAACCTAGGGCAGTGGTCATGGTACTAAATTAAATGGGAATATAAGCACAGATGAAAAGGGAAAGAAACTGCGTACTCAATAAGTGATTAAATTAGCTGCTGAAAGTGCTTTAAAAAACAGGTTTTACTAGCACATTAAGAATTATCTAGAACCAATTATTATTTGCTGAGTAAACATAATTTAGCCCCCTTCTCTCCCAATTTGTACATCTATATTAACCATTTGCCTATTGCTGTAAATCGTTAAACATTGAGATAGTTGACATATACCTCTGAATCTGGATTATAACAGCAACTGCAGAAATAACTGTGCTCTCTCATTCCTGTGAACCAAGCTGCCCAAAGATGAATAGCTTCATAAGCACTGTGTACAGAACTGATCTGAGCATCTCTGTACCTGGGGGGCACTGTGATTGGTTATAGAGAGCCAAAGCACAGTGATCACAGATGTAAACAGTACAGTGTTTACATCTTCTCACAATGGAGGAAGGAGACCAAAGAAGAATTAATGAATGAATTAGTCATTCCTTAGTTTTTGATCACTGTTTTAGATCATGGCAGCAGCAGATTCAAGTAAAATGTTTTAATCCTTTCACCTGCCCTCCTCTTAAGTAAATCTGATTTCCATCCTGTCTCTCCAGTGACCTATAGACTGACCCTTCAGTTCCCTTAACCTGCACATCTTCACATTAAGCACCTCATCTCTATAGTCCCACTGTATGAGACCTCTGCTGTATCTAATGCACTATTACCAAGCTCCATGTTTTAAACCACCTCAACACCAGCATCTTTCTTAATTTGCAATACATCATGGCAAAAAGGAGATCAGTTTGGGTGTCTACTTTTCAAAAAGGGTCACTTTTGGATTTTGCGTCATATCCTGGTATTAAAAGGTACTGTATATGGAAACAGCTTTTTCTCAACGTTAGAAAATAGAAAATAAGAACTCAGTGGTTATTAAATATTACAAAAAGAAAGCTATATCTGTCTCAAAAATGACATGTGAGTTGCATGGCGGAGTAATTATCAAATAACGTTTCATAGAACTCGAAATTGAAATATGTCTTGGTAAAGAAGCAGTAAAGCTGGCCATACACTTATAGAATTTTTTTAAATATTTTGCTTAAAGAATGTTCATTTGATTTTCTAATGGTTAGTGGGGTCAAATTGGCATTTGTTTTTAAATGCAGTGACGATAAACATCAAGGGAGGAGGGTGGAAAATTTTTCTTGATGGAAAAAAAAATTCTAAAAGTAAATGTGGTTTTCATTCAGGAAAGTCCATTAGTTTAAAAATCAAATGTGAAAAAAACATGGAATTTTGAAGTACTTTTGAGTGACAATTATCAAGTCATTGCATGTACGAGAATTTTCATGTGAATTTTTATATGAATGAAAATCTGTATACAAGCTGGTACACAAGTGGTTAAACAACATATTTCACCTGACTACCCTCCTATGTTTCAATCTGCCTTTGGTAAACACATTAATGGTCATTTCATATATAACTGCTCAATGTTTCCAAAGTGCCAATACTAGCATAGCTGCAATAGTACCATTTTTCTCTCTAGAACATGCCAATCATTTAACCTGCATTGTCTTGAATTTCTATGTGAATAATTTGTTAGATTGTGATTTGTACTAACCAGTAATAATTTGAATGGGCCAGCATAAAGGTGGCATTATCACCTCTAATTGACAGCATTATACGAACATGTAATAATAATTTAATAATGTAATAGTGCCTATTATGTTCCATGGGCACCGAAGAAATATGGATCCACTTTTCCTATGCCATGGCTACCAACAGGCACACAATTTTCATTATTTTTGCTTTTTATATTTGTTAACCTGTTTTATTACATTTTAAATCATAACCAACAAGGGGGCAACAGAAAAAGAAATGTTACAATTGTAGCTCTCATAGGATGCATGTATGTAATTGTTTGTTTTACTATATATACTTCTGCAAACTTTTACTAGTTGAAATTGCAGCTTTTTCTCTTACTGCAGTCTGTTCTCTATTCAGAAGTGAAAATCATCTTTCTTCACCCTGGAACCTGCAGAGGATCATAAAATCATTTGTAAAGAAGCCAACAGATGCCATGCCAAAATGGAGCGGCTTGCAAAACAGAATATAATATCATCCTTTATTACAGAAAAGCACTTCTGTTTGTGAGTTTGAAAGTGGCAGCTGTTATTATGATCCTGTGGTTTTACTGTATAGTTTAAAGAGACCAGAGCAAATACTGGAGTATGAGGAAATGGTAGAAAGACTAAACATCCATTTTTAAATTTTCCAGAAGATGCAACATGCATTTTTGTTGTAATGTCATGGGAAAAAGCAATATACTAATGGGGATTGTGATAATAAATATTGAACCAAATTAATCAATAAATGTGGTACTTCAGATAAACAGCTAATTGCGTGGTTGAAACACATGTATGTTTACTATTCTACCTGCAAAAGGATTTGTTATTGTGATCAGTGATACAATGTTGATCTATAAACTACTGCAAGAACAACTCTAGAGTAAGAGCACTCTTCTTATTCCTTCTTACTACTTCTTGATGAAGTACTACTGCTTCTAATTCAGTTTCCTGCTTATTGGACCAAGGGATAATGTTAATTAGGGGTTCACTCACACGGGCTTATCCATATGCCATGCAAAGGGGCCATTTTCACCCATGTGGCTTGCACAGGTGTTCCATGCAGACCTGTGCAAGCAGCCAATACCTATGACAGGCGGCCAACAGCACAGGCCTGATTGGATCTCCAGGTGCATCCTGGAGTGTACATCCAGAGGGAGTCTGACCAAGACGCAGACTAAGTTATGATCCATGTATTGGACCCACATCAATGTACACTCACATTCACATGGAAATCTCTGCAGGTCCTTGAAACTGGGTGCATGTCATTGATTTCAGCAGGCTGCTTGCAGAGGTCTTCATGCTACACCTATGCATCCTGTGTGGGAGAAGATGGTCCCTTTACATGGATGCATGGGTCCGTATCCCTGCATGAATGAACCCTAACTGTCCAACAAGACTGTAGGCAGTATAGGAAACTCTATTGCTCAGCCATGAAGATGACCTGCCTAATCAGGAATTAAATATGCATCCTGTCTGGCTGTGGAAAAGTGTGTAAATCACAAGAATGGCTGTACGAAGCTATAATACAAAGCTGTCACCTTTCTATGATTCTAAAATCCTTTGGCAGGAAAAACTGTAAATATACAGTAATTGTGCATTTAGTTGTTTTCCTTCAGTTTTCATGTTACATTGTGAGATAGATGGGTTTATTATATATCTACGATTACTAAATCCTAAAGAAAGTATGGATTGAGTATCCCACAATTTGCAAGATGAGATTACTGTAATATTTAAAGATTTTGCATTTATGGACATGGCTGGTTATTCCGGTGTAGTTGGATTTGACTTTATGCACATGATATTTAAGTTATTTTACACTTTATTATTTAGTCTAAGAGCACTGTTATGCAAAAAAGTTTTAATATGAGATTCACAAATCTCTGTGTTACAGTTAATTTTTAAGCTTTAAACTGTAACTCAGTGGTCAATCTCATACATACAGTGTTGCCCTTCCTTTCCCTGCAAGGGTTAATTCTTGCTTATTTTATTAGAGAGATTGGAATAAGAACTATACTTACAATATGTCCTTGCTCCCCTGGTTGGCGGTGCTCTTCTCTGCTCTCTTATGCTTCTGGGATGTGGGTTGGCCCCATAACATACAAAGCTTGACTGCTGGTCCTGCATTTTAAGTAAATGACATTGAAGAGCTTCAACAGGTTGAGCAGAAAATGCAAGCAGTGTCAGGGGCTAGTCATATGGAGAGGAGGAAGCTTGTGGGAGTGAGATTTAGGGCCTGTGTTGAAAGGCTTTGAGCTTTTGTCAACGGCATTGGTTTGACATCAGTTTTTAGGGGCATCTGAGCTCATTCAGAATTCATTGATAGGTGTATATGACCTGCAGTTGATCTCCTAACCTGCACTGAACCTATTCAGTTTTGTATTCCTATAGACTTGTATGGCAATGCAATACCAATCTGACATGAACAAACCCATAAAAGGCCCTAAGTATTTCATCTTATTTTTTACCCTCTAGACTAAATAGGCATTTACCCTTGTGGGGGGGGGGGGGGGCTCCTCCACTGTGGACACTCCAGTGGATTATGTTATATATTATGTTATATACAGCTGGTAGTGCCAGAGAAAAAAATATTGCTTCTAGTAGCCTAGTGACCTCACCTACAGCCTTATTCTGATGTGTTTCAATTAGTGTATGCCACTGATCCTTTAGAGGATCTGCTGAATAGATTTGTGTACTGTAAGGGATTAACTCACACCTGACACCAGCCAGGAAAGTACATTCTTAGGGCTTTTGACCTACTTTTATTTAAAATTAAAGTTCAAAAGAAAACTCACACTGTTTCCCTCACAAGGGTTTTCAGCATCACCACAACAGATCAATTGTTCTCACTAGTGCAACTCTGTCTACCCTGGACTGCACTCACTCCTGCTAAGTTTCACATACATTCTCTTTTTATCACTTTCAGGACAAAGCCTGGTCAGACCTGGCCACCTCTCCTTGAGGCCAGGGTAGACACTCTCCTAATGTCTCTCTTCACACACATGCTGTTCCTGTATCAGTTTGTCCCCAGGGGAAGGAGCCCTTAATCCCAGCTATCCCATTAATTAAAAAGGCTGTAGACACCTACACCATCAGGCTGCTGGTTTCCAGTAACATGTGGACACAGGGTTAGAGGTTTCATCACAACCAAGACTTTTTGAAGCCCCTGGACCTCTAGAACCTAATCCATGAGTTACTAATCCTGAAGAAAGCTGTAAAATCAGTTTTTTCACTCAGAATATCCATCCTGGAGCCTCTCAACCTGCACCATTGAGAATCCTGTGTGACATATACCCCATCCGACAACGTGACAGGTTTCAGTTCTGTCATAGTGCTTTTACGCTCCTGATCTTTGCTGTAGTCCCTGGTTGTTTATTCATCTCTGTATTACTCTGTGTTACCTTCCTATTAACATGTTGAATGTCAGCAGATGAACTGATTGGCTTTTTGTGCTGATGTACTGGGACTGCAAGAGGATGATACCAGATCAAATCCAGGTACTTACGCTGCTTGAATTTTGTAAAATATACATTTTATAATTTCTTAATGAATATAGAGCTACATTAAATTGTGAATTTTATACCTTGGCTGTTGTACTCTAATGCACAATGCACAATGTTTGAAAGGACCTTCAGACTTGCGCTGAACGGGGGTTTTAAGAAAGCTACCTGAAGCTGTCCAAATTCAAACTGAAACTGATTATCTTCACACTAGTGTTTGCAAGATAATATTAAAATTATCCTTGTATAAAGTCTAAGCTGGCTGTACATTTGGCCAGTTCATGTATGGCCTTTGATGATCTGAAAATAAAGATCTGAAAAAGTGAGGCTTCCCAAAGGAGCTATAACAAGTGTTTTATTACACATAAATTGCAACACGGAGAAGGAAGTGTTGAAGCCCATTTCCACGTTTTTGGATTTTGTTTCTCACTATGTGGTAATCAAGTCAGAAAGTGAGCAAAATCTCTTCATCAAGAACATAGACAGCCATAAAACGTTTTGAAAGTAGAGTAGGGAAGGACTAGAGACTCTGTCAAGTACAATTAATGGGGCCCAATAGCAACATTTTGATGAGACACCCCCCCCCCCCCCATGTCCTCTCCTCGTGACACCTGGCAATGTCAGTTAGGACAATAGTGTAATTGATCCTAACAAAAAGTATGCCTAAAAGGACAGGCAGCAGAAAAGATCTTAACATAAAAATGTCCCCTATCCATAGACTTCAAAGGAGTTTGGATTAAGGTCATACTTTTTTAGATTTTATGAAGTGCTCTACAAACTGCCCATGCATCCATCCCTACTAGGAACCAGTGCTGTGGGCAGTGGTGGTGAGTCAGGTCACTGCTAAAGACCAGTAGTGTGAACAGAGTTGGCCAGATTGCAAAGGAGATCTATGACTAGCAACATCAACTTACCTAAACATGAACCTAAGCATTGGGCATCAACGTTTCTGGATAGGAGCATCCCAATGCTGTTGATTTCCCTCTTGAGAAGATCTCCTCACAAGGCATAGTAAGTCAGTTGTTGGGAAAAATCATCTGCAGGGAGACCCCAGGCAATACTGGTGACTATTATTTTGTCCTTTTCCTGCTTTTTTCAGGTACAGCTTTCACTATTTATTTATTCTTTAATAACTATGTAACACGTTTGTATTAAAGATGCAAAAATAAAGGATTGTTACCCCCTTTAGCTGGATAAATATTAACAATGCACACTGCTACCTTACAAATCTAGATGGATCAAAGAAGTGCTTATTCTATTTGCAATTAGGAATCATTATTTGAAAATATTAAAAAAAGGAACTGTTTGTATTGCACATATAAGCAAATGCTTTCAATTTATTTTCGAAGCTAATAAAATATATACAATTATAACTGACCTTAGTAACTTTTAAACAGATATAAATGAGGCAGAATGTTTTATATACCAAAGTGCAATAAACTTCAGGATGGATTTCCTGATTCATTGTTTTTACAGTCTACACATAGGGGGGTAAAATGCAAAACTTGAAAACAGTTTGCAAATTACTACATCATCTAAAAATACAGTTTACTCCATGTAGGCACCTCAGGAAACAACTTCCCTGCTGTAACAAACACAATTAAAAGAAAATGCTGATGAAAGAATTTTATGAATTTTATACATGTGAATATGCATTCATATAGAAAATTGACAAATACTGCAGTATTCGTATTGTTTCATACATTTTAAAGCACCATGTACTAGGCAAGTCTATCTACGTTCCCAATTGCAATGCTTGTATGAGGTTGGCATGGAGAATTTAAAAGCATGCAGTTCAGAGCTAGTGCAAATTAGACCTGGATTGTCAAAACAGCTTATTAAGTAGCTGAACTGATGTTTCTGTGCTAATCCTTTGCCTTGGGCACACGATGTACCTTAACAAAGGATCGCCGATGTGTTTAAATACATATTAAATGTATATGACATTGTAACATCCTTTTAGCTTGACAGGCAAAGCATTAGCATAAAAGTAGAACACATTTTAAGCAAAAAAGTGAGGACTATTCCTAAAGCATTGCTTCTATTTTATAAATGATTTGGATTTAAGCTAAATTTGTAACCAATATTCTTTTCCAATTTGTTCCAAAATCCTTCATGCTTAAGGTGACTGTAGCTGTATAAGTGCACTTGCAATGTATTCTCAGTTAATTATGGAAAACCTGGAGGACAATTCCTTAGCCACATACGACAAAGGGCATACACATACTATCGCTATACTGACAGTATTTTCATTATATTGAGAAAGAAAATCCAAATACCCCAACTTTTTTTAATTGCATGTCAGAAATCAGAAAAAAACGGTCAATACACTGCATTTGTAATGAAAATTTAAAATGCTATAGAAATGTTCTTTTTTGTTTATTACAGCCTATCCACCAAATACAGTGCAACATGGCATTGTTGAACCTATGTCCACACATTACATTTTGTCCTATGTCTTTAAGTTATTTCACTAAAGCAGTAAAGCCTTGTAAAAAGCAGAAGGTATTCGCACGTCTAAGATATTTATTAGACATGTTATGTTATTAAGAGAATTATTCAGGACAGTGGGCATGGCCATGCAAATCATTACTTTTTTCTCCCGCTGGCTAGATGCATATCTAGAGTTTCCGGTGTATAGAGCATTATAGCCTAATATTAAAGAGCCATTTATTCCAAACTCCATACAGCCATTTCATGCCATTGACAAACATCATGGAAACCACAGCTTCTCTGGAGTAGGACTTGGGACCCAACGGACAATACAACCATATAAGTTATGATGAAAAGAGATTAAAGCCCTCACTCAGTTCAGTGCATATGTTACTATAACAAAAT
Organism: Staurois parvus; assembly: GCF_062004578.1. Classification (NCBI taxonomy): domain Eukaryota; kingdom Metazoa; phylum Chordata; class Amphibia; order Anura; family Ranidae; genus Staurois; species Staurois parvus. The sequence continues at coordinate 5,118,143 of NW_028318132.1, read as the reverse complement.
CTGCCTGCAATACAACTATTACTAAAAATTCCATATCTTTATGTTGGTACATAAACAGCATGCAACGTATTATTGCTTTGTAAGTATCATATGTGTATATTTCAACAACTGCAGCTTTACGATGTCCTCTGGTGTCTACAGATACTATGGCCAATGTTTAACTGCCATACAAAAATAAACTAAAATAAACTGACAAGCTGCATGCTGAATTTTCCCTGACATGTTTTTATGTCACTATGTAATGGCAAGAGATTTTGTTAGTTTGTGCAGTTATACAGCATAATTTTCAGCACTATATGTTGATTTTGCCATTATATCTTCCTATGATTTGAATGGAGATTGAGGATGTAAAGCTCAAACAGTCATGATCCATGATGACATTCAGCCAAAATACAGATTTTTAGATCCAGATTGTTATATTTTACTCCTTTGCAATTATTGTAAAATGCCACAGTTTATTGCTGTTTAAAACCTCAAGTATTGTAGGTTGTGTGTTTGCAGGATAAACAAATTAAATATACTGTGTAATTCTAGGATAAGAATGGATTCCAACATCCTACAACCAATGTGTACAGGTGTTCAAATATGCATGAAATCAAACTATCACATTCAGAAGCAGCAAACATTTTTACTTCAGTACAGAAAAAAAATTAAAGGCACACTATCAACAAATGAAAAAAAAAGGAAATCTCAAATGTAGGTGGTATTTCAGTCACTTTCACATTTTGCAATATGTGATAACAAAGCAAAGCAACTTATCAATCTATTTACTTTATAATTGTACTGTTACTTTCATGAGATGCAAAGGCACACAGAAAACAACTGTTATTATTTGCCCTGTGCACACCAGAATGCTGTGTTGAGGTGGGTGGCAGACATGCTGCATTTTTACCCAGCACAACTCACTTCACCACATGTAACAGAACCACAGCACATCAAAACATTCTGAAGTGCATAGATCTAAATGTATTGTTTGTGACAGATCAATACAGTAAAAACAAAATGTGCCTTGTGTTGGAACAAAGAAAAGCACCAGCCCTACACAGCAGAAAGTATCCCCCATGCGTTTTTGAATATGCACAAGCCTTTACTGAGCTGTAGAGAAAGTTTGGCCTTAATAGTTCAACTCTTGGTTGTCAGACGTAAATGTCTGAGGCCCAATAAAGTTTAACAAAAACACCGATAAGAAAAACAGTGTTAAAGAACGTGGAGCTGTGCAGAGTTGGAGGCAGAGGCAACAGTGGAGACTGCCCACATGAAAATGTGAACACACGTGGAATAAAAATAAAGAAAAATAAAATTCTTAAAGTGCCTTTATATGAAATATATATATGTGCACAAAACTTAATAAAATGACTACAGAGTATCTGGAAAGTGTTTGCACACAATAAAAGTAAATATCAACTAGTTAGAAGGGTATGGTCCTCTAAAGTTGAAGTGTGCTCATATTATACAGAATGGTGATGGGGGTCAAGGCTAAAGGAAAAAGTAGATGAACTCTGCTTGGGGAGGGGAGTGTGTTTGGGTTATTAGGAGCTAAGTTCTGCTTTAAAGGAGCAATATAGTCAAAGCTCTTTTGACCCTACTTCTCCTATGGGTCACAGAAGTGACTGCACTCCTAATCACCATTTTCAGCTGATAGCAGGCTAAAGCCTTCTGTCTGCTACTCAGTCAGGATGGAGTTATGCTGCATCCAACTAGGTAAGTATGCTTGTTTTTTTTAAATTCCTAAACTTCGCATTGACGGTGCCTTGATAGACAGGCTTGTGGGTGGCTGCAAGGGCTCACAGAGTGAGTGTTCCTAGAGGCTTTTTTCATGTAGAACACCTCAAGTAACACCCACAAATGATGCTGAGACTAAATAATAAATAGTGCAGAAGGCACATTAGATGAAAGGATCAGGCTAGGACAGTAAGGCTATATGATGCCTAAAGGCATCCAGCCCAGTCAGCAAGAGGGATCAGTGTACCTATCTGCAGCGCATTATATATAGGAGATGCCTGATAAGACCCCCACCTACAGACCTCCACAAAGAGGTAGCCAGGATTGTGAGTAAGAAGCCCTTGTCCTTATCAACATGGGGGCAAGATGCTTTGTCAGGGGGGTCTTTAGGGCATGTGGTCTGGTATGGTTCAGGAGGAGGGTGTACGCTTGTGCCCCCTCTTTCCTAGCCAGCCAGACTACATGCTCAGATAAGTGGCTGGTATGGATTTTGGGGGCAACAGTTTTTTTTATGTGGGGTTCCCCTTGACATCCAAACCAGACCCTGATCAAGGTCTGGTATCTATTTATATGGAAAACCATTGCTGTTTTTTTTGCATGGGGTTCCCTATTAACATCTACATCAGTCCCTCATCTTGGATGGTCTGGTATAAATGAAGGGAATTCACGGCTGCTTTGTTTACAAACAGAAGTAATCAGGAGCCGTCATTTACTTGATTTTTTCTTTGTCAATTTTACTGTCATTTGTTTACATTGTACAGATGAGCTACTTCACAGGCATGTTTAGGGCACCCCCCCCTTTCCCAGGCATGTTAAAAGAATAAACAGTGAAAATATATATATGGTATTATATATTTTCACTGTTTATTTTTTGATGCACACCGAGTGAGGGTGAGTAAGGAAGCCGGCAATCTATTTTATTTTATATAAAGATATATGTGTGAGCACCTTCCAGTGGCTCACAAGTAATTGCACACTATTACTGCATGTTAAAAGAATTTCACATTTTTAATGCTTCATTAATAAAATTGCTGTTCCTCGCCAAACTGAAGTATTTCCATTTTCTTTTTATTTGATGTATGTTCTCCAGAGCAGTGCCCAGCCCTCTTTGCCATTTGTTTGACAATCCCTTGCCTATTAGCCTAGAAAATGGCCATTAGTATTTGTTAACATTTGGCTCCCATGGACTTTAATAGGGTTAGATTTCGGCACCCAAACTTTTGTAATTCTTGCTGAACCTGCCTCGAACCAAACCCAAGTACATTTCTATTCATGATACATGTAATTAAGAATACACATTTGTTGTACTGTACGCACTCATAATCATTACTGGGGTATAAACACTCTTTGAAATAGTACAACAACATTCATATATTTTTTTTATTTTTTTGTGTTTTATTCTCATTATTCCCTGTAAAAAAAAAAGATCATTTGAGCAGCTGTTGAGACTGTGTAAAGGAAAAACACAGTTGTATGGCAGAAATAACAGTTAATATTTTCCTGTATTAACACTGCTAAATCTCAGCGTATCGTTCTGTTATAATATTTCTTCATCTTGCTGTCAAACTCAGTAGACTGGGGAAAAGTGGGATTGATTTAAAAGATAACTGTAGTTTTAAAACAAATTAGTTTTTTACTACACCCAGGAATACCAAGAAACATGACAAATATAACCTAATACCATTGTCTTCACAATGCTTTTGAGAGGTGTGAGCATAAGCTTCAGTGTAAATGTTATATTGCAAAGCTTCTAACAGTTTGTGATCTCCAGCAACTCCAGACGTGCATTGCAGTATAGAAATGATCATTTGTAGCATTTAAAACATTCAATCAAACAGGTATTTGCCACAGATATCTGTTCTCAAAATGTGTCTGCAGTGCCAGCCATTGAAAATCTGAATGTAAACGGAACAATGTTTACAGTACCCTTATGAGAGCTCTGAAAGCACAGTGAAGGAAAAGACAGAGGCAATAGCTTATATTTTCACAGTTGGTATCTCTGAATATATCTCTGAAGATATTTAAATAACTAAATTGTTTTAAATGTGCAGTAACCCATAGCAAAAACGGAATGTTTGTTCCTGTGTTGCTCAAAAATCAAATATAAGGGCTCATTCTCATGATGTAAGGTGACCTGCATTTTTCTGCACACATGAATGCAGGCTTAGGCCTCTTTCACACAGGCGTTCCGTATTTCTGTTTTTCATCTGTCTGTTTACGGATGAAAAAAAGACCCCCATGTACTTCTATGGACTTTCAGATGTAAACAGATAAACATGTTTTTACATCCGTTAATGTCCGCATCCATTAAAAATGGATGTCAATGGATGTAAACGGACCAAAAATGGATGTAAATGGATGAAAATGGATGAACACAGATATAAACAGATGAAAAACGGATGTAAACCAATGTAAGCGGATGAAAAACAGATGTAAACGGATGAAAAACGGATGGAAAAAAAGGATGAATTTTTCTTTGAAAAAACATGATTGAACTGAAGAAAAGAAAACGAAACACCCATGTAAAAGGGACCCTACTGTGTTCTATGTGACTCATTCACAACCACAATGGAGCTCACCTGAAGTCTCTGTTGGTCATTGCACCACAGCTCAGCAGTGAATGAAATCTCACAAGTTAAAAAAAAACCGAAAAGGTAAACAGTGCTTTTGCCACAAAAACACAAGATAACCACCCCCACTGTCCATACAGAATGGACACTGGCCTGTATGATAAAAGATATTGTTTTAGCATGCAGGCTGGTGGGAATGAGCCCTAAGACTCGCTACTTTGATTTACCATTTGACCACCAGCCAGTTGGATATCACTATATATTAAAACCAAGCAAAGCATGCATACATAAGTATACGCACCAATTGGTTGAAGAAAATCCTTATAAGTGTCTTTATTTGTTATAATACTTTTGTTCTTATTTAACACTAATTTACCCCATTTTGAAGCTACTATAATCAGCCTCAGAACAGCAGACATTTCTGCTCCTATGAACACATTGATTCTGAATTAAAATAAAGAGACTTTATTTAGTGCTTTAGTCTGCCTACTTAGTCTTTCAATCTCCGATTAATAGACTTTCAGCATTACACTGAGGTTGCTCATGTATGTAATGCTTAATCACTTAGCGGAAGCTGATACGCATTACTAAATAGTAATCATTTTGCAAGGAATTAATTATTTGACCATATATCTAATTTGCTCCTCTAATTAACCCTTGTGCTACTTTGGAAAATCAAATTCAACATACATCGGTAAGCTAAGGATTTAGTAAGTATATTACATAAACTTATTTTCTGCACTAAACTTTGATAAAATTCTACATAGTTGTTTTTAATTGGCTGTCAAATAGGATTAAATACAACATGTTTTATGAAATGTATACTCACTTTTAGGAAGGGTAAACATTTTGCCATTTTGCATGCTCTTTAATATTTTTTGGATGGATATTTTTGTTCAATAAATTCCCAAATTGTGGCTTAAAAAGTTTTACATGGTTAGGTAACAAAAGTAGTAAAAGAAGGTTTACAACAGGGGCTGTAGACTATGAGCTTAGATTATAGTTTGTCTCTTAGATTGTAGTGTATTGAGTGTTTTATTAATGATCATTCTAACATTGTGCACCTGCATGTGGTTTGAATGATGCAATGGCAAAACAGCATTGACTATTAGTGGTAAGTGTGAAAGATTCATTCTGCATGCCAAAATAATTATAGTTAAAAAAAGGTAGTGCCCACTTACTATCCCTCCTCCTTTACAGTTATAATATTCTCAAATCGTAAATGGGTAATAATATTCAAGATTTTGGATTGAAAACAGTCAACATGACATTTATGTGTACTTGCCAACATCCCCCAAATGGCTGTTCTTCTAAAAGCCTGCCTGGCTAACACCACTATCTCCAAGCTCTTTCATCCCCCCCCCCACTTACTAAAATAACCCATCTCAAGACAGGTCAGATTGAACCATGCAGATTGGAATGTATAACAGTATTTGGCAGGCTCCGTAAATCCTCAAAATAGTTCTAATTGAGTCCTGTTGCAAAATTGTCATGTCATGCTCTTCTAGAGCCCTAAACCTCCATCAAGCTAGACTCTACTAATAGCTATTGTAGACAGTTGTTAAATCATTTTAGGAAGCAATTTACATCCTGCCTTGGCATTTTCTTTAAATGCCCAATCTCAAATTATTCATATTTCAGAAATCATAACATAAATCATATTTCAGAAATCATAACATTATGTTCATAACAAGTATCTACCCAAACATATAAGAAAATAGAATTGGTTTGATATACACATTCATAAGCTATAATCCAGAAGGTGGATTGGTCTAATCACATCTCCTAGTCAATGTGTGCATCTGATTTATATCACATTGGGTCTCTATCAAACTACAATTTCAACCTGTTCATTAATACATGGGTTTTTGGACTGTAAAGCATAGTTGTTTGTAAATATTAATGCCCTTGATGGCCTTGAAGGAGTGTAAGCTGAATTATCATAAAACACCTAAGTACTCTTACATCACACCCTTCAGTTCTCTTGAATGGGTGGGTGTTTGCCTAATGACACCCTCTAAAGGGTCCATGAAAATCTTCTACTATTGGCAGCTATGAGCTCTTGTTTTTTGCCAGAACCATGTCAGAATGATATGAGCCATTTCTGAAAGCCAATGACCTCATAATTGAAGTCAAGTAAATCAGACTTGTTCTGAAATGTATTAGAATCTGCACAGGAACCTAGATCATGCAAGTTTAAGTACCCTTTATTCTTTATACTGATTATTTGCTTATTTTATTATTGGTATTCTGTAATATATTTTCTGTAAATATTTCTTGCACCATTTTCTCTCTTTTAATTAAAATTATATTTAAATCATTAAGCACATTCTCTAAGTAAGAAATGAAATATTCTTGAAATTTTCTAAATGTCAGAAATGTTACAGTAGATACTGTGAGCAGCGCATGTATCTGTTAAAAGATGTAGGGCAGATATTGTTTGCAGATATCCAGACAGGGCAGACCCTGGAGGAATCTGTAGCAGAGGAAGAATGCTACCATATGTAAAGTCTTTTTACTTTCCTGTCTAACATAACAGTGAGTTTCACAAACATTTCTTAACCACATGCCGCCCAGCCACTGTAGAAATATGGCGGCAGGGCCGCATGGCTGGGCAAAAGCACGTTTTAAAGTGTGTGTTTTTAAAACAGGTAGCCGGTCGTTATCGGCTATGTCCCGGCGATCGGCGGCAACCGCTGACAGAGAGCACAGCTGCAGTAGCTGTGTTCTCTGTCAGTTCCCTGACAGCTCCAGGACACGCTGATCGGGACAGAAGAGTTTCTCTCTCCCGATCAGCGGTGTTCCCTGCAGTACACACCCCTGCCCCCTAGTAAAACACTCCCCTCACACAGTTAACCCTTTCCCTGAATAATAAACGTAACCCTTTCCTCCCCAGTGCCATTAGTACAGTGTCAGTGGGTTTTTTTTGCACTGATCACTGTATTGGTGTCACTGGGGGTGTCAGTGACCCCAAGTCTGTACCTCCCAATGTCAGAATGTCCACCGCAGTCCTGCAGTCCCGCCATAAGTCGCTGATCGCCGCCATAAGTCACTGATCGCCGCCATAAGTCGCTGATCGCCTCCATTATTAGTATAAAAAAAAACTAAAAATCCCAGTATCTTTCCCGCCATTTGTAAACACTATAACTTTCACGTAAACCAATTAATTTACACGTATTGGGTTTTTTTTTAGCAAAGACATGTCGCAGAATGCATTTTGGCAGAAATTTATGACTAAATTTGATTTTTAATTTTTTTTTTACTGGACATGTTTTATAGCAAAAAGTCCAAAATATTGTTATTTTTCCTCAAAATTGTCAGCCCTTTTTTTTATAGCACAAAAAATAAAAACTGCACAGGCGATGAAATACCACCAAAAGAAAGCTCAATTTGTGGGAAAAAAAAGGATGTAAATTTAATTTATATACCGTTTTGCATGACCGCACAATTGTCCGTTAAACTAGCGCAGCGCTGTATAGCAAAAAAATGGCGTAAATTGCAGTATCTATACCATAGTTTGTAGACGCTATAGCTTTCACACAAAGCAATCAATATACACTTATTGGGATTTCTATTACCAAAAACATGTAGCAGAATACATTTTGGCCTAAATTTATAACTAACTTTGAGTTTAGTAAATATTTTTTATAGCTGAAAGTAAAAAATATTGTTTTTCTTCAAAATTCTTGCCCTTTTTTTGTTTATAGCGTGAAAAATAAAAAGCGCACAGGTGATCAAATACCACCAAAAGAAAGCTCTATTTGTGTGAAAAAAAGGATGTAAATTTTGTTTGGGTGCAGCATTGCATGACCGTGCAATTATCAGTTGAATTAGTGCAGCGCCGAGTAGCAAAAAGAAGCCTGGTCATTAAGGGGGGTAAATCCTCTAGAGGTCAAGTGGTTAAAGGTCAATTTTTACATCAATTACTGTGAAAGGTGTGTGTTTGCATTAAAAAGAAGGTTATTTGTGGAGGTAAGCAACCCCAGTGAAGAACACTGTTAGTCATCTGGCACTTGGATCATTATCTGGCAAACTGGATAATCTGTGCACAGGGTGAGTCTGAGAGTGCACATGTCACATTTTGATGACACTCCTAATACTTTCTGGGGGATTCACACCGCAATTCAGTGTGATGTAATTTGCAGCTCATTTATTTGAATAGGCTGAAATCACACTGAATTGCACCAAAAGTCATGCATGCATTACTTTTAAACATGCACTGTAACTGGATCGCATGATACTGTAGTACCATATGATCTAGTGCAGGCAAACGCTCTGCATTTCTGATCTGCATGTGTCACTAGGACATTGAAACCTGAAGTAGATAGCACAGCTAGTGTGTTTTGAATGCAGTGCAGGAAATGAGCACAGAATGTGGGTTTTCTGCACCACAATCTGGTGTGAATGAGCCCTTACAAAAGAATTTTGGCAGCCATCCAGATTTCTAATGTAAATGCGCAGCATGTGTTGTTAAGTCATCTAAAACCCAACTCTAGAGTCTCTGTTCTGATCTTTGAGCATGAACTTCACATTACAGGAAGCTAGAGAGGTCAGAAATGTTTTGTTTTAAATCTCTTTTACTGAATATTAATGAATGGTGAATATGTAAATAATTTAATGTCAATAGTCTGGTCACTTTAATCAGTTAAACTGAACCATGCCCAAGCAGGTTCAGGTAAAATTAAATTCTTTTAAATCAGTAATTTGTTCTAAAAAAAAATGTATTGCAATAACAGGCTGTGTACCATCCAGAAAATCTCCAAATGTTAAGATTAAGCCCCATCCCCAGCATTGAAACCACCCTTTACTCACTGTCAGATGCCGGAGTCTCACTGATTTTGTGTCACTGGACTATTGAATTACTGTTGAATGGCAGAGTTGGGCTTAGTTTCAGGAAGGGCAGGGCTAAATTTCAACTTGAAAAGAATTCAAGATCTTAAATACATTCCAGGTCTGCATAGCACCCTCCTCTAGTTAGGCTTCTAGGTAAATATAGTTTTGGTTCCATTGTAGAGAATGGAACATTGATTGATTGAGTTGGTCTGCTCAGGATTTCTAGAGTTGAAAGTATGATTGCTCCCACCTGGCTCTGAAGGAATTTTTCAGAGTATAGGGCTGGGTGATTCAAATGATCAGTTGAATATTGATCATGCCCCAGCCAACCCCTGGAAGGAGGCATTTAAAAGGTTGCTGTGGAGGTGATAAATATGCAGGAGGCCTGAGCAGATTGTTCTTTTCCCTCAAGGGAAGGTTATGATCCTCTTGGGGCTGCTTCCACTGGACAAGAATTAGCAGTCTAGACTTCAGAAGATGTTGGGCTGAGGGCCTGGGGTAGATTGACAGAGGGTTAAATGTTTTGGAGGGCACTGCACTAAAGTCCCAGTCTGGAGAACGCTCCTATTTCTCTCACTGATGATCTATCTATGGATGATGAGTGGCAGACAGTTCTTGGGACATTGTGAGTAAAGACCTTGCTGGAGACTATTAGTTGTGCAAGTGCTGGAAGGGAGCTAAGTGCCAAAGATTGCTATATGGACTGCTGATGTAGGGTTCTAGATATACTGGCCTTTCTCTGTTAACTCTAGAAAAACTGCTATTGGAAAATTAGAGAGAAGTTTGTCTCCTATTTTTTTACTGATCATTTTGGAGTGTCATGTGACCCTAACTTCTTCTCCTTTTAAAGTTCTTCATCAATAAATACTAAAAATACATTCTCTAGACTGAGCCTGAATTGTCGGTGTGCATGGGACTGTGCTTGTGTGACTGGCAGCCTGTGTACTACTTAGGAGAATCTGTCTGTTCTCAGAGCCCCTTCCGGGGTGAGTGCTACATCTGGTGTCAAGGGTCTTTCCTAGGCACAAAGGAACCACTCTGAGAACACGCAGAAGTACTTTCAAGCACCAAAAGTTTCTTGCATTTTACCATTGATTTTAAGGTACATATTTGGCTGTATATGATGGTTCACATGATCTATGTTTAATGTTGTGAGAGTCTAATGTGATTTTCACAATATGAGCACCCTTGTGATAGATGAAAGACATGAACAAAACACATATGTTCTTTGCATTTTTCTGCAAACACGGATTGTTCATGTTTGAAATAGTCAATAGTGCATTCTCTCTTTTCACAAACATTTACATGCTGTTGCATTGATTTGTTGATCATTGTAATTGCAGCTTTGCATGTAGTGACAGGTAAGCAGAGTACTCCTGAGTCTCTTACTAATAAAGTATTTAGCAGAACACTTGTTCATATCTATGATATACAAGCTGTGATACAAGTGACGAAAGAACAGAAAAAGCATATTACAAGCTGTGATGTCAGTAAAGAAAGAATTAGATATTACAATGAAGATATGCAAAGTACAAATTCATTTTTAAAAATAGATCTTAAAGCATATTTATTAAATGTGATTAAAAAAAATATAGTATTGCCAGGGAGAGTCTATCGTGTCATACAGGTATAATCGTAATCAGCTACCAATATACAGGTGGCGGGAGAGGTATGAAAGCAAGCAATAAAATCAGTCATGGGACTCACTGACTTTGATTTGTGAATAAAATTGAAACTAAAGCTGGGTACACACGGTTCGGCAGGAACCGGCTGACATTCGGACCATTTGTACAGCTGTCCTTCTGTTGAAGGGACATGCTGTAAAACCAGAAACCGATCAGTGCTCACAGCAAGCTGCAAGAGTTGATTAGTGTGTTCTGGCAGGAAGGGTGGGGTGGGGGGGAGTCACACTGTCAGAAGACAATAGCACAGCAGGGAGATCGCTGCACGAATATTGCTTAGTTAGTACAGCGATCTCTCAGCCTTTTTTTTTTTCAGTCTGCTCAATGTGTGTACCAAGCTTATCTTTTACTAACAATTTACTCTGACTTTACAAAACAAACAGAGATGATCTCTGATCATACAATATGCACTATATGCAGTACAGTATTGTCCACAAGCTATCTTCAGCATTATGAACATTAGGTAATTCAAAGATTCATAACTTTTTGAAGTGGAACTGCAAAAAAATGTTATGCTGTAAATATCTTGTTCAGACCTCTCAATTAATTTGGACCAGTAATAACCCTATCAAACACCTCTGCATTCTTCCAACGGTCGCATAAAATTTGAAGATGATGTTCTTTCTGATTTCTGTCAAGATTCTAGGCATTTTCTTTGCAGAAATCTTTCTCATTTCAAAATCCTCTGCAGTGTTTCCCTGCTCATGTTCAATTATTTTGCCATCATTTACACACTCAATCTTCAATTTGAGCATACGAGGGTTCTCTCATACAATGGTGTGTAGGGTCATATTTTATTGCTAGCAGTAGCAAGGTGGTAGCTTGTATTAGAAAGCATTTAGGATTGTGCAGTTTATTTTTTATTTGCAGCACAAATATGTGTTATTTCTTTTACTACACCGTAAAGACTGAGTCAACTGGTCTGTGACCCAGGTGAGTGCAATTTAAAACATGTCAGAACACACTCAAGTGAGAATGGCTGTGACATACCACCATAGTGCAACACAATGAGCATTCAACACCATGGCATGGGAATTAAATTGTCACACCTTGTAAATGTTTGCCATGCTGATCAGTATGAATTAAGGTAAAACAAACTCATACCTTTAGAACCACTTTAAGGAACAGATGGCTAGAAATAATTGAATGCTCCACTTTAAGCACACCAAAATTAAAAAAAACCCTATCAATATAAGATAAAACAACCCACAAAAGAAATAAAACCCCTGAAAATACCACCCCTGGTATAAAAGACCACTGTTTTTAAAGGGAACCCTTGCAACAACAACAAAAAAAAGTTAGCTATGGCTAAGACAGGAGTTAATTATGACTGTTGACTTCAGATCAACTACAATGAAAAAAAAACAAACAATAATAATACAAGAGGCAGCAATGGGGTTGACTGCTCAATTAATTAGCAATCAAAATAAAAGTATCATTTCCTTATTGACCCTATTTTCTCCTTGTGTAGTTTGTCAGGTTTGCATATGCTTTCCCAGCTTCTAATACACTGACACCTGCTCTGTGGCCCACCCCCCTAATAATTAGGGGACTGGTCTGACCAAAACCCCCCCTTTTTAGTACTTTATGTCTGCTGGCCATACTTTAAAAGCCATACAATGCATTATAGTTAAAAAAAATAAATCTCCCAGGCATCTGCACATAAATTAACCAGGACTGCAAATCCAGAACTTGGAGGATTTCCCTTGAACCCATAGCAGTAGCAAAGTTGAGTGTCTCTAACGTTAAGCTGTTTGCAATAAAAATTCAGTTCTGAGTTTGGAGAAACAAAAGCACCATATCTCAACAACATCATCCTAATCATGAAAGCATGCAGAAGGGAGCAGCAAAGTTTGAAATAGCTAGGGGCCTGGATAGCTGGTTATAATACAGGGAACAGTAAACACAAAAATCTACAAAGAATGAATATCAGCACAGCAGTCGATGGCCTGAAACTTATTAGAAGTTGTGGAATGCAACACAGAACAACATGAAACAAACAAAAAAATAAACAACGAGTTGCATAAAAGGCTAGAGAGATCAGACTTTAGCACAGTTGAAACTCTATGGCATAGAATGCCATGCATAGAGTCACACAAATATCAATGAACTGAACCGGTGTTGCAGGGAGCAATCGTCTTTAATGCCTCTTAACTATTAAAGTCAGATTAGCAACTAAAGAAATAATTTTTTGGATGTTAATGCTGCTGAGGGTTCCAACAATGACCCAATATAAATGTTCACATACTTTTTCTAGTTTGTAGCATCAATTTATTTATATAACATGCTGAACAAAGAAATGAAAGTGTATAATGGAATGTAATTATTTAAATGTTTTTCTATTATGTTAACTTGTGTTGAAAATACTTGGAGCAATTAATGAAGACATGCAAGTAATTTCTAAGGGTGTATAAACTTTGTTCTTGCATCATTCACCAGACACTGCAGTCAAAAATGGACTGAATTCTTAGCTGTGTGAAGTAAACTTTTTGCTGTATAGTTGTATAGTAGAACCATTACTAGGTATATAGATTTTGGATTTCATGCCACTCTTGTACACGTGATAAATGAGCCCCGGGGTATCTCTGTGACAGTGTCTGCTCATTTAAGTTGACCAGATAAATGAACAGCTCAGATCACCCATTTAATTTTGAAGACACTTCAGCTAAAGAGACAGCTCATTCCAATCTCTCCTTTCGTGTCATAAGCAAGGTTAAACCAGAAGTGGATAAATGCAGTTTAGACTACATTTGTTCAATAAAAGACACCATGACGGTAACAATTTGTCCAGTAAAAAAAAAACTTAAGACAGACAGGAGATCTGATTTCAAGTTTCATTACTGTCAGTCTTTAAGATTGGAGCTATTAAGCGAGAAAAGTTACCTACAGCAACTATACAGCACGTTTATATTAAAACATAGCATAACTAAGTATGCATGTCGATCAATGTATATACTGTATCCATTATTTGGCCTAAATTTTATTTTAGTCAAAACTTGATCTGAGGACTCATGATAATTTTCTACTGCTGTCAAAAATCAATGGTAGTATTAAATGTAATGTATTTTTTCATTATACCGTTAATACGAATTGCTGTTTTTTTGTAACTGGCATACTTTAACTGTACACTATCCACTAAAAGCTCAAAGCGCATCTGCACTCAAACTATAGACATTAAAGTATTTATTTCTTAACAAGCAGTAAAAGATATTTAGAACAATCTATTCCTGACCTCTCTAGCTGTTTATATTGTGAAGTTGCTCATTCTCAAAGATCCTCATAGATCAGAGCAAAGACTCAGAGTCAGTTTCAGTCAATATCTAACAGCTTAGAAACACCTGCTCTTTGTTTACATTAAAAGGTTGGTAGGCAGGTGACAATACTTAAAGAGCTAAGCTTTCAGTGCTTCTGCTGGGAACTTTGAATCCACATTTCTCTACAATGCCTTTTACTATTTGTTCAGAATATTAAAGTACTTTGGTGAGCATGGTCTGGCCACAGGTTCACATTAACCATGCTTTGGATAGGCTGACACTTTAAACCCCCTCCAGCCGCTGCCTCTCGGCCACTTTAAGAGGCTCTAAATGCTGGGAGGCGGAGGTGACTGCTGTGATTGCCAGTCACAGTGGTCACATGATCGGAAAACTCCCGATCGCAAGTAGTCAGCAGACGCTTTCTGCTACCAGCTGGTTACTGTGCTGGAAAAGCCCAGTGCATATGCTCCCAGCACAGAAATGTTTACATTTGGAACACATATATGTGGCCTCTTGGGGTTAAAGGCCTCCCACCAACAGGCCCTATAAATATATGCATACTCTGGGCAGGAACCAGTTAAAGTAAACCTGTGCTTTTCCCACACAAGAAAAAGAAACAGATTTACTTTCACCCATCTCCTCCCAGCAGTAAATATGTACTGTCCTTTTTCATCTCTGCTACTCTTTGTAATAGTTAGGCAAGTGAAGATAAGTCCTTTGTAGGCCACAAGTTGTTGAAGATGTAGCATACGCAGGCCTATGGGCTCCCTTGTAACAGTGCTGTCACATGGAGTAAGTCATATGTTACTCCATACCCAGACGAATTGGGTATTTGCTTCAGATACTGGGGCTGAACTTAATGGTGTATACGAGAAATAAAGTTAAGTATATGGAGGGATGGTGGTAAAATCTATGCAGGAATGTATTCTTATTTAAAAAAGGTAATTTCTATTGCTCTCAGCCTCCTCCAAATCTCTGAATTCCTTTTTTTTGTTGATGCTCTGATTGGACTTCTATAGGCTATGTTTATTTTTCAAGGTCCTACTACTGTACATGCGAGAATGTAGCCACTCTCTCCTGCTTGCTCCCAAGATGGGCTTTAAAATTATGTGTAGACTAACTCAGCACCCACATGAAGAATCACTTCAGCCCTTGCCTTAGGCTAATCACCACTCCTCTATCTTGGCCTGGGTTCTTGACTGAATGTGGGATAATATGGCACATGCACTGTATAATCAAAAGACACTATGGAGTATGGGAAAGAGTAGGGCACATGATCACAACTAATGTTTATTGCACTTTCCAAAGGAATGGAAATGATGAGAGCTTTGGGGGCACTCGCAGGACATTACAGAGAGGTTGAAAAACAAAGTAAGGATGGATTTCATGAACAGATGTGCATAGACAATATTTGGAGAATAGTATTATGTTTTAGTGCAGGCATTACTAAATGATGGACCGCGGGCCAGATGCGGGCTGAGTCACTTTCCTATCTGGACCTGTGGTCGTGCCATTTAGGAGCTGGTTTTGTCCCCCATTTTCCATGGCTGTCATTATAACAGCAAACCAGAGAGTGGGAGGCAGGACAGATCGAGAGCAAAAGCATAGTAGCACTGCATGGATGACAGAAGCTGCCTGAGATAACTTTGCAGATTAACTAACAGGTGATTGGTTGATAGGACACAGAGCTGTCCTAGCAACCAACCACCAGCTCGGTACTACACTCCCACCCTCCATACAGTGCTACTGTGCCTCTTGCTATCGATTTGTCCTGAATCCCGCTCTCCATGCCTGTCAGGTAGTGGAGTCACGGGAAAAGAGTACCTGGCTCCGAAGGATTGGGAACTGGGGATGCTTGTGAACTTAAAGGAGAGGGAGTGATTTAAAGGGGCAGAGCACGCTAGGCTGTGTGTGTGGGGGGGGGAGAATGGGGGGTGGTTTGAATGGGGCAGAAAGGACTACTGGGGGGTTATTTAAAGAGACAGAACATAGTGCTGTATGTGGGGGGAATAGGGGGTGATGTGAAGGGGGAAGAAAGGACTACTGGGGGATGATGTGAAGGGAGAAGGGCACACTACTGTATTTGGGCGGAGATGGGTGGTTATGGGAAAGGGGCAGAAAGGTCTACTGGGGGGTGAAGGGGAAAGGGCACATTTCTGTATGAGGGGGCAGAGGAGGACACTACTGTGGAGGGTGATGTGAGGGGGCAGAGGACACTATTGTGAGTAGGAGGGCAGAGTAGAGCACTACTGTGGGGGGTAAAGTAAGAGGGGCAGGGGACAGTGCTGTGGAGGTGGTGATGTGAACGAGGGTTCAGAACACTACTCTGAATCAGCAGAGGACACTGATGTAAGAATGGGATTGTGATATAAGAGGAGAGGGGGCTGTGGTGTGAAAGACCTGCGTCATAGGACATATATGCGATTTGGACCTCTGCTGGAAGAAAGTTTTACTGATTGGACCTCGACGAATTTTAATCCAATACTGCTGTTTTTGTGTCACTTCAAGCAAACCTGCCATTAAAGTGAACTTGTCTTTGCCTAAAAAGTACATAAGTTACAAAAACAGTATGCTGCAAATATCTATGTTATGTTGACTATGAAAAAATCATATCTTTCTGAAGTCAATTGTATTAAATGAGAAGTTTGCTCTATTAGCAATTATGAATGTCATCAAAAAGGAGTGATTTAGTTCAATAGAATTTGACTAATTGATTTTTGTGGACAAAATCACTTGAAATGCATAAATCAATGGACAGCAAGCAAAAACTTGGACTCAAGCAGCATAAAAGTTATATTTGTATATCCAACATTCTAATGTATATATTGTATAAGACTGCACATTTTACAACTATATCTTACTAAAAAGAACAAAATATATGTATTTAAAGTTCAAAACAATAAAAACAACCTGAACATAGCTGGGGCCCTGCTAAAAAAAAATCCCAACTTTAATTGTATTGTTCAGACATAACATACAGTATCACTTAGTATATCTTTTCTTTTTCCAATAAACTGAATACAGGAATATTAAAGAAGGTAGAGCCAATATATATTCATAGTTTTCTTTAAGGGCATGTAAAGTAAACACATTAAATTGTCTAGATTGTGAACTTTAAGGCAAATCCAACTGAAATCAATGGGAGACAAATCTTCAAAATCAATTCTATTTTCTCTCTATGTTCAAGGCAAATGGTCAAGGATTGGCAAACAAAGGGCATGAGGAGCTGTGCCCTGAAAAAAGAAACATTTACCAATGCAAAAAAAAAAAAAGGGCATCGGGGAGCAGCTTTTTTATTAAAGCGTAAAGTGCAATAATAAAAAATACGCAATTCCTTTAAATAACATGCTTGGGGAATGATATACAGATGATATTTTGATACTTCTGGGATCCAGCTAGCAAATACACCATCCCATGTGTTACAATAAAAAAATCAAAAGAGAAGCCAGCACTCCCCAAATGATCAAGTATCGCATGAGTGCAGATTAATTATCACACTGCCTTTTCAACTATGCAGCTCCAAGATGTAATCCAAAAATGTTGGAATACAGTGTTCATGTATTTTTGTACAACTATATCAGTGTCAGTGTTCAGCAGAGATATAGTCTTCAACCAGTAGATGGCAGTTTTTATAGGTTTGTAGCTGCATGTATGGTTAAACACATGTGGACTGTGCACTGTCTGTTCTGTAGGGCTATATACAGAATTTCTAT
Organism: Staurois parvus; assembly: GCF_062004578.1. Lineage (NCBI taxonomy): Eukaryota > Metazoa > Chordata > Amphibia > Anura > Ranidae > Staurois > Staurois parvus. The sequence goes on along the minus strand of NW_028318132.1, from coordinate 5,100,369 downwards.
AAAAAAAATCTGTTCTCTTAAAAGTGTAGATACATACAAAGCTCTATACACACACACACACATATATATATATATATACACATTCATAGACACTATATTGGCAGAAGTAATGGGACACCCTTCCAAATCATATGATTTAGATGTTCCAATCACCTCCATGGCCACAGGTGTATAAAATCAAGTACCTAGGCAAGCAGACTACTTCTACAAACATTTATGAAAGAATGGGGTGCTCTCAGGAGCTCAGTGAATTCAAGCGTGGCACCCTAATAGGTTGCCACCTGTGCAATAAGTCCATCCGTGAAATTTCCTTGCTACTAAATATTTCATTGTCAACTGTTAGCGGTATTATAACAAAGTGGAAGCAACTGGGAAGAACAGCAACTCAGACACGAAATGGTAGGCCACGTAAAATGACAGACCGGGGTCAGCACATACTGAAGCGCACAGTGCGCAGAAGTTGCCAACTGTCTGCAGAGTCAATAGCTAAAGACCTCCAAACTTCATGTGGCCTTCAGAATAACACAACAACAGTGTGTAGAGAGCTTCATGGAATGGGTTTCCATGGATGAGCACCTACATCTAAGTCTTACGTCACCAAGTGCACTGCAAAGCATCGGATGCAATGGTGTGAAGCATGCCACCACTGGACATCATTGGAGACGTGTTCTTTGTAGTGACTAATCACGCTTCTCCGTCTGATGGCAATCTGATGGACGTGTCTGGGTTTGGTGGTCGCCAAATTAAGATCGGGATGCCATTAAAGTTCATCTGTGGGTAAAGGCAGGCGTCCCAATAATTTTTGCAATATTGTATATATATATATGTATATATATCTATATCTATATATCTATATATCTATCTATCTATATATATATACAGGTGAAAATCGAAAAATTAGAATATTGTGCAAAAGTTAATTTATTTCAGTAATGCAACTTAAAAGGTGAAACTAATATATGAGATAGACTCATTACATGCAAAGTAAGATAGTTTAAGCTGTGATTTGTCATAATTGTGATGATTGTGACAATAGTGACAATTGTGATGACATAATAAAGTGAAAAAAAACTGTGAATCCAAAATAATAAAAAAACACTGTGAATGTGAATCACTCTTCAGTGCTCTATTCAAACCGGCACTGTGACACTTCTAAGTGCAGTAAGGAATGCATACCCTTACCAATATTCCAAAAAACAGACGCTTTTATATCTTTCAAAAGATAGGTGGGAGACAATCCTCCTATTGATCTTTACCCAGTTAAAACTGTCTTCATAATATCATCAGGATCCAAAAAGCCTTGAGACTCCATATATCCCCATCAAGCATGTTTCATATAAATGCAAACATATAAGGGACACAATAGTGTGATACCGCCAAGATTAATCATCAGATTAACTTTTAATCAGGATGCTTACATTTTACAAACTTGAAAAACGCTTTAAAATACCCAAATGTAGTTTTGCTGTCATCCAGGAAGTGCCCAGGGGAAATCAGATGGTCTTTCCCTCATCCAAAATGGCCGCCGGTCAACTTCTGGTTCCTGTGTGTGTTGACGTCACTTCCCCTTGACGCGTTTCGTCATCGACTTACTCATAAGGGAAGATGTGTCAAGAATGTAAGAATGCTCCATAGTTTGATGGAAATGAAAATTATCAACCTACAGAGGACTGAATTCAAAGACACCCCAAAAGTGAAAAAAATCATGCAGTAGGCTAGTCCATTTTGCTGAAATTTCATTGCAGCAACTCAGAATGGTATTTAGTAGTCTGTATGGCCCCCATGTGCTTGTATGCATGCCTGACAACTCTAGGGCATGCTCCTAATGAGGCGACAGATGGTGTCCTGAGGTATTTCCTCCAGATCTGGACCAGGGCATCACTGAGCTCCTGAACAGTCTGAAGTGCAACCTGGTGGCATCAGATGGACCAAAACATGATATCCCAAGGGTGTTGTATTGGACTTAGTTCCAGCGAGCATAGGGGCCATTCAATTGTATCAATTCCTTCATACTCCAGGAACTGCCTGCATACTCTCGCCACAGTTGGCCGGACATTGTTGTGCACCAGGAGGAGCCCAGGATCCACTGTACCAGTGTAGGGCCTGACAATGGCACCAAGGATTTCATCCCGATACTTAAAGGCAGTCAGGGGTGCCATTGCCTAGCCTGTAGAGGTCTGTGCGTCCCTCCATGGATATGCCTCCCCACACCATCACTGACCCACCACCAAAACAGCCATGCTGAATGATGTTACAGGCAGCATAACATTCTCCACGGCTTCTCCAGACCCTTTCACGTCTGTCACATGTGCTCAGGGTGAACCTACTCTCATCTGTGAAAATCACAGGGCGCCAGTGGCGGACCTACCAATTCTGGTGTCCAATGGCATGAAGGCCACCCTCATGTAGTCTGTTTCTGATTGTTTGGTCAGAGACATTTACACCAGTGGCCTGCTGGAGGTCATTTTGTAGGGCTCTGGCAGGGCTCATCCTGTTCCTCCTTGCACAAAAGAGCAGATACCTGTCCTGCTGATGGGTTAAGGACCTTCTATGGCCCTGCCCAGCTCTCCTAGAGTAACTGCCTGTCTCCTAGAATCTCCTCCATGCTCTTGAGACTGTATTGGGAGACACTGCAAGCCTTCTGGTAATGGTACGTATTGATGTGCCATCCTGGAGGAGTTGGACTGCCTGTGCAAGCTCTGTAGGATCCAGGTATCGCCTCCTGCTATCAGTAGAGCCACTGACCCTAGCAAATGCAAAACTAGTGAAAAATAGTCAGAAAGGATGAGTAGTTAGTGGCCTCCACCTGTAAAACCATTCCCGTTTTGGGGGTCGTCTAATTGTTGCCCATCTAGTGCACCTGTTGTTATAAAGTACATCTGTGTGTGTGTGTATGTAACATACCCATAAGCAAATATTTGTAAATGAATTACCCAATACTTAGGATTCAACTGATTGCACTCCGTACTTGCAGAAAGTCTTAAACCTACATGTGAAGTAGTACACCTGCAGGATGTTTTAAAGCAAAAGGGATATTTACAAAGAAAAAAAATACCATTTGCTGCTAAATGATGTTATCCTGCTGGCTTGGCTGCTTGTTGTGAAAAACAGTATGGAGACCTCCCTCCCAAAATTAAACAAAATACATGGGTAGCTGGGTCTTGTCCTGGTTGACATGTACAAATGGCAAGAAAATAAACTGGAATGAATAAATCACGTCCAACATACAAAAATACCAAACTTTATTGGCTCAGTATGGGATATGACAGAAGTTGCATTAAACATCAAAACAGATTAAAACAGAAAAAGCAAAAAGTAAAAAGAATGCTCCCAAATGATCAACCAACAGGGCAAAAAATAATCCCCCTGCTATAAATACCAGAAGTGCTCAATATAAATAAAAACAATAAATGTCCAGAACAATGGTGAGCACCAATATAATAATTGTAGATTTCCATTTATGAAGTTCAGAGGTCAACGCCTTTTGCCAACACTATGGCTTCTTCAGGACACAGTAACGATGAGAGGGCTTCATTACATGCATAAAAGATAATAAATTAGTAACAATGATAAACATATAGTTACATATCATACATTTTTAATAAGATCAATTATATGGATATGCTCACATCAATGTGGTAAATCATGGGTTGTCCATAAAAGTCTTGGGGGTGGATACAGGGGCAATAGGGCAAAATCCCCACCACGCAGAACATACAGTGGCCAAAAAGGACACAAAAATCTCAATTGGCATAATATAGCTACTAGTCCGGTTTAACCTCCTTGGCAGTATGATTCTTTCCGATTTTTTGTGCTGAAAGCGGTACCATTTTTTTGCATGGAAATATGTAGTTTTTTATTGTAGGCTGTAATTTTTAGGAATAACTCACTGAAATCTGTATGAACAAGAGTCTAGTAAACATTCCGGATATGATAAAACTTGAAACACGAAATCATAAATTATAATTTAAATAAATAATCATAAAAAATAATAATATAATAATAATAAGTTTAATTCAATAATATAATCAAACCAAAAACACTGAAATTTGAAATACAGAGGCAAATTTGCACATCGCTGAGCAAAGTCGCAAAATCATTTTCAGTGTCTGATGACGAATTTCCCCACAAATCATTATCACTCAATTCTGCAAGTGGTTCTGATTTACTATTGCTGTTCTCTAGCTGGTCTAAAACCACTTTTGATGTAAAGGGACGCTTTTTTGACGCCATGGATGTTTCTCAGTTTCCAGGCAGAAAGAACAGTCAAAATGCAGGCAGGGCACAGGACAAAGCAGTAGGGACAAAATATATGTGAAATGCATTGAAACAGCAATGACAGCAAAAATGACATTTTACGTCCCGACGTCACAGGGACCGGAACACAGAAGCTGGCATCGGCCGGAGAAGATGGCCGGGGACGCTGCAGGGGACACATCGCGGGAGCGAAGGACAAGGTAAGTGCTGCAGGGACCCCCTGAGCAATGCCGCATGGTAAGCCCGAGTGTAGCTCGGGGTTACTGCTCTTGGTACTCAAATTTTACCCCAAGCTACACTCGGGAAAACCGCTAAGGAGGTTAAAGACAGCTAGTTAGACTATCTAATATATACCAAATAGGCATACTCACTGAAACTGCTGAGCAGATAGATGAATTGTGGAAACCCAGAAGCCAACCAAGTGGCTGAAGACCAACAGTATTCAAAAAATGCCTCTGTGAAAAAAATCCAAATAAGATAAAATAATGATCACATCTAACTGCAACTGGGAACTCCCCTAAGGGGTTACAGTTTGGCTGCCTACCAACAATATATGGTCTACAACTTAAAAGATGGTTGCATAAACACTGTATCCAAAAGCAAAATATATAACAAACAGGTGGCACTTAATATCAGATGACACTTGGTGGTCAGTAAATCAGGGGAACATCCATAAGGTGGGTTGGACCAAACATCAGGGCAAAGCCATCTAAATATGAAGAGATGCAATAAATAATTGTAACCGTAAAACACTAAGGCACGTATCCATAACTTAGTACATGTATCCATCCAAAGTACCCAAAGGTAAAGGCCACTGTCTAGCAAGAACACAAATAATAAGCTGCACATTCCTCATAGTACAAAGAAGACCGTAAAGGAAAATCATCACTGAAAATATACCATGCTGCTATTCAGCACCAGTCATGCCATACACTGCACAAGAGAGGGCAGGTCCTAATAAACCACCTCATACGTCAGGCACTGGAATGTGAGATTGCACCCAGTGATGATGTAACCATGCCTTCTGTGTCCTGCCGTCAAGCATGCTCACAAAGGTGCACGGCCCAGCTGTGTCTCCTCCAATGGGTGAGCTCAAGGGAAACCCACCTAGACATAATCTATACAGGAAAAGTCAAGAGCAAAACCCAAATTACTGATGGAAAGCCTGAAGCCTTAAAGGGGACACAACACACCCCAACCAAAATTAGAAGGGTATGTGCAGAACACGTGTAGTCGCCCACAGACTCGTGGGCCACCATAAATAACCACAAAGATAAGGCAAAATAAGAGCACATTCAATATTTAAACAAAATATAATCAAAAATAACAATGGGAACAAGATAAACAGACCAAAATAGGCACAGTGTAATCTTACACAGCAGATGGAAACAAAGTGCATGTTAAAGTAGAAAAGACAAATGTAATCCAGCCTAGAGGAAAGGTTTTAAATCAAATTGTCATTTAAGCCAGGTGAAGATGTGGCTTTCAAATATATATCTATCTATTTGCACTGCAGAATGATCTTTTCCCAATTACCACCTCTAGGGTTGGGCATAATATATTCCAAAGCTGCAATTTTAATAACACTTGTATCATTCTTGTGAATCAAACCTAGATGCCTGCCAATGAGTGTGGATAGTTTGTGGGATTTGCCATAATATACATGATCTTTTATTTTACACCAGATTTGGGGATTGATTTTGCCCACATTCACAGAACATGATATATAAGATATGTGTCGTCTGGCAGTTCACATGGTGAAAATGGATGTAAATTGCCATCAGGTAGGTAAAAGGCTTGGTTCTTGGTTCTCAAAGATCCATGCACAGTAATTGCAAGCCCCATATTTCCAAGTACATTTAAATTGCAAGTCCGGAGGGACAGTATCAATATCCCCCACAAAGTGACTTCTTGTCAGCCTGTCCCTAACTGATTTCGCTAGTTTATAAGTAATCTCAGGAGAATCCCTGATATTTTTTATAATTAGTCTGTAGGTACCATTGCTTCTATAATATTCCCCTCAACTGGGAGTGTTGTCTTGTATATGGTGTGATAATTCTCACTCGTTCAGAATGGGATTTATCTCTCATATTAAACAGGAGTTCTTCCCGAGTACGGCTACAGGCCCTGGTATATACTTTACGCAACATTGTGCATGAATAACCCGGATAAGGAGTTTCCCTCAAAGCATCTGCTACATGTTTAAAATCTGTCTTTCATGAACATATCCATCTTAAGTGTAAATATTGACTGTATGGAATGCTGCATACTAGTGGTTTGGAATGGGCACTTCCTGCATGGAGTATTGTGTTACCAGCAGAAGGTTTATGATATAAAGAGGTCCCTATCAGGCCATTTTCTTGTACCAATGGCAAAAAAAAATTGAAACATACCATTCAGCGGGGAGCAATTCTTTTAATATTCCTAAAACTTAACATTAAAGTACACACTTCCTTTAAATAACATGTCTGGGGATGCCTTAAACCTGCCTGTGAATTAAACAAGCAAAAGTGTCAATTACAAAGAAAAAATAATCTACATTTAAATTGCTGGTCACCAAATTACATTTTCCTTTTGCTTTTTTCTGTTTGTAAGAAAATCAGCCAGGATTCTCCTCATCTTACCCTCATCTAGGATAAAGAGCTAAGCTTTAAGTACATCTGCTGTGAACTTTGAATATGAATTTCTCTATAATGCCTTTTGTTCACAGTAGACCACACACACAAAATGGGAGCCTCTAGGTGGTTTGGTATGAATTTTAAGGGGGAGGGTTTAGTATTGATTTTAAGGGGGGACTCCACAAAAAAACACATAAAAAAGTAAAAACAGTAAAAAAAAAAGTGTGTTACCAGCAAGAAATCTACCGGAAGGTGCAGCCTGACTGACCAGGTAAGGGGGAACTGCAAGCCTCAAACCATACCAGGACACTTGCCACCGACAATGGTAGAGTTCCTTCCACCACCTCTGCACAGCACCTTTTCCCCATGTTCTTCCTCACATCCCTGTATCCCTAGCCTGGTGGAGATAGAGGACTTTTCAGGAGAGGGGTCTGGTCAGAATATGGAAGCCTTCTTTAAAATAAGGGGGTCCCCAGATACTGCTCTGCCCCATGTAAGTAATAAGTAAGGGGTACATAGGACCCCTGATTACTCATTCTAGAAAAAAAGTAGTAAATTAATATATCATATTTGATAAAGCCCCGCTCTTATATATTCTGTGCATAATCCAATATGTAAAAAAGAATGTTGATTTTTAGAGTCCTTTTAATAAAGATTGCCATGTTTTTTTTAACTGAAAGCATTATGAAGTTCTATTTATTTTTTACACCTGAGCCTCGCTATTGCAGATGGAAGGAGTACTCCCTTGAGTCAGTTATATTGATCAGCCTATTGGAGTGGCTGAAAGTTGCATTTAGACCTTTTATGACTTAAAAGTCCAGCAAAAAACATGAGATTTCATCCACTTGGGTGTTCTTTTGGCACTTTGTTGAGAGTGGAGTGGATTGGATCACAGCCATGTGTTTTTTTTTCTTTTGTGAAAATACATGTGGGAATTTCTAGCTCTGATTATTATCTGACATTTTAGTCCTTTCTTCTTGTGTGTTGTTGAAAGACTTGTATACAATGCTTCAGTACTGATAATTATTTTACATATACTGTAGCACCTCTTATGCAGGGTTATTAAATGTTCATTAACTGGGAAATGTATGAATTGCAGCATTTGAGCTGTGGTCCCCTTTCCACACATTTTTCTTTTTTTTTTTTCCAAGAAATTTTTATTGAGATATGAAAGGCATAACAAGTCATAAACAAATACGGATCGCAGTCCGCGCAAGTCTTTAAGCATGTTCTCCCGTAACGCAGACGGGTTCAGGACATATAAGTAAATCGTAGCACAACCTGAAATACAGTCCTAAGAGGAAGGCATAGTATATACCCATAGCAATGATGTTAGCAGTATGTAATATATAGAAAGACGGGGTACAATATCCCTTGTGTAGGGAGATCTAAAGAGACAGGACAGTGAGGTATATAACAATAGTCGTGTCAACTCAAGGCATATATGTCTTAGGATTCCGTACCTGAACATTATAGATTAGATTTGAGGAGTATTGTTACACCTGTGTGTCTGTAAGTACTCTGTACCTTATCAAAAATATAGTTAGTTAGAATACGGTAAAGAGGTGAAACTGAGAGAAAGAAGAGATGGGAATGAGACGAGCAAGGGAATGGAGGAAGAGAATGAGTATGAGGAAAAATATCATAGTGGGGCGAGGAGGGACATAGGGGACGAATACAGAGGAAGAGAGAGAGAGAGAGAGAGAGAAAAAAAAAAAAAAAAAAAGGGGGGAGGGGGGGAGGGGGAGGTGAATGGGGGAAGGATGAGTTATATAACTAAATAGGCATAACCAAACCAGACATATCAGTTAGCAGCTTCCAGGCTGAGACAGATTCAATCTTTACTTAGAAATACAATTTCGTTAAAGTCCCATAATGTAACTATTCCTGAGATGAACGTTCTAGGGGTTTCCGTGTCACCAAATCTCCTCTCGCTCATTCCTTCATTAGACAATGATAAGTATCGGTAGTTTGGAAATGATTCCAACACGCCCAAGTCTTTCTGAATCTCTCGGGGTGTTCTTTTGCCACTGAAATCAGCTCCTCCATCTCTGCGAACCTGATGATCCTAAGAAACCACTCTCGCACGGTGGGAACGTATTCCGATCGCCAATGGATCGGAATACACTGTCTTGCCGCATTTATCATGTGTAAAGCAAGCGACCTACGATAAGTCCTCACTGAAAGTGAGGAATGATGAAGTAGACACTGTGCTGGGGTAAAGTCTAGGGTGTATGTAGTTACTTGTGTTATTATGTCCAAAACTTTTCTCCAGAAGGGTTGCAGCCGCGGGCAGTCCCACCAGATATGTAGAAGAGTACCTGTTGCCCGGGAACATCTCCAGCATAGATCTGAGGCGTTAGGATCAAATTTACGAACCACAGATGGAACTCTGTACCATCTGGTTCCACACATTTTTCATATTTTTTTTAAGAACAGTCATTGTGTATTCATATTTATGTAACACATATTTGTTATTATACTATTGTTTATGACTGTTATGTAGACAGATTTTTATTTTAGTTCAAGGGCGGTGCAAACTGTTTTATTATTCACTTTTGGAAATTGTATATTTTCACTTGCATTTGCAGCTAGATAGGTGGGAAGTATATAAAATGTATATATTTATTGTTGGAAGCCAGTCAGATGGGGCTAGTCACATGCCTGAGCCCTTCTTGTTTTAATGGAAAACAACAGGAACACTGTGACAATAAATGACACAATGTAATTCCTCTTAGTAGAACATTACATTAAACAAGCATTATTCACTACAACCTTGTGGGAAAAACTACTAATCTGAATATCATTTATGAGAATGATTGTTCCACCTAGGTCTGTATAAACATCGTGCTAATAATTATTAATTTAAATCTTTACTGGTCTGATCAAATGTGTATAGGAAGCATTAAAACATACAACATGTAAAGTCAAAATAGAAAAAGAGTGCAGTATATCACTACTATATATGCACATTTTATTCTTTTAAAGTGCCTTCAAGTACAGAAAAAATACCTTTTGATCTGCCAGATATGCACTGAAAACATACCGCATTTTTGTGACCCAGTGTCTTTTGCTGAACTACTCAATCACTCCAACTCTCAGATCACCAGCACATAAAGGATATTCAGAGAATGTTTACAAATTTGTTTGTTTGTTTGTTTGTTTCTCCTTGTGGGAGTTTTCTTCCCTTCTTGTCCCAAGACAAAACACTAAATGTTTCCATAGGGAAGATACAGTAAATCTCCTATTAGATATTAACATGTCCCCATTGGTAGATTCCCTCTTTATTCCTTTACCCCTGAAGACTGATGAAGTTTGGATTTCCCATCATTTTCTATCTCAGGGACCATGGTTATCAACAAATAGATAGGATAAATCTACTGTTTAGGGATAAAGACAGCAATGAAAACCTACCAGTTCTAACTTGTCCTCAATTTGTAAAAACTATTTAGATATACTGTACTTTATGTACTTTTACGTACTTATGTACCAGAAGAGACGTATTTTATGCAGCAAATATTTAGTAGATAAACAAATAAAAATGTTTGAATATAAACCTAAGGACAACTGTATAACTTCTCATACAAATACAAGCTTATGAAGATGTTGCTTCAGTTTCAAAGAGCTGTTGCAGGTAATATGTTTACCTTCATGTCTTTACAAAACCAAGGCAGTAATTGTAAGAAGCAGACATGTTGATTGCATTGTTGTACAAGGTTGACTGAACAATTTTCGCAAAGCAAAACAGCCTACTTATCGGCAGCTTCTTCTTTGAAATTGTTGCTAAGAAGACCAGTTGCTGTGTGCTTTAATTGATAACCAACATTATTTAATCTTTTTAAGTTATGATAATGCACTAATTGTGCTTGAGCAAAGTCACACTCATTGTATCAAGTGTGAGAAGCAAGTACTGAAATGGGGGAATAATATTATATGTTTAAGAAATGCATGATCCAAGGACAGATTGAGCTCCAGAGACCTACATAGCCCAGAAGACTCAGTTTATTAAATTATAACAGGTGTTACATGCCAAAACAATTGATATTTTCAGCATCATTTTCTGCTCTCATTATTGAAAATAGCAATCGGTATGCCATAGAGAATTAAACCTATAGACTACTAACATTGCTGATGTGGGTTGAGGTTTTCTGCATCTTAGATACTACACAAAATGAACTGGGAGCAGTTCTAGCTCTGGACAGCCAAGGGAAACTATTCAAAGTCACAATAAAAAATGTAAAGGAATATGTGCACATCACAATAAGCATGCTAACTCAAACAAAATGATTGCTGGAGTAGGACATTATTATTTTTATTATTATTATTATTATTATTATTATCATCACACATGATTTGTATAGCACCAACAGTTTACACAGAGATTTTGCAATATAAAGTAAGACAGTACAATTACAATACAATTCAACTTTATTAGGTACACCTGTCCAATTGCTTGGTAACACAAATTGCCAATCAACCAATCACATGGCAGCAATCCAAGCATCGGAATGGGGAGGAACGGGGATTTAAGTGACTTGGAAACGTGGAATGGTTGTTGGTGCCATAAGGGCTGGTCTGAGTATTTCAAAAGCTGCTGATCTACTGGGATTTTCATGCACAACCATCTCTAGGGTTTACAGAGAATTGCCTGAAAAAGAGAAAGTATCGAGTGAGCGGCAGTTGTGTGGACTAAAATGCCTTGTTGATATAAGAGGAGAATGGACAGACTGGTTGCTGCGACATTTAGATAGTAGGGTCAGTATTTGGCATAAACAACATGAAAGAATGGATCCATCCTGCCTTGTATCAATGGTTCAGGCTAGTGGTGGTGGTGTTATGGTGTGGGCGATATTTTCTTGGCACTAGCAAGGTGTACCTAATAAAGTGGTCGGTGAGTGTATAATTGAAAGAGTTTTGTTATGTCTGTTTGTTTTGTATAGTTCTGCATCCTACCATAAATCATGTGAGCTGAACTTTTTTTGCTTTCTGGCACTGCTAACTACAATCATTTAGCATTGCTCCTAGCTCTGTCTCTGTAGACTACAGAACACCCCCCCCATGTTATTGCAAAAAGGAAAGAAGAATATGTTCTGTAGTACTAAAACACTTTCTGTCCTCAAGTGACAACATTGCTGCTCCATAAATACCATACGGTAAGTGAAAAAGTAAGAAAATAAAAAAGCCGGAATATTAAAGCAGCTCCTGCATCTAGGGACTGGCAAATTGCAATACATTACATTTTTGTTCTTGGGTTTAGATTGCTATGTGCTACTATTATACACAATCAGGAAACATTTTTTTTGAGGGGGTTAAAATTGAATCAGGCAGAATCTGGAGCAGCTGCACATATTAGACTTCAGATGACCAGTGAGTGCCATCTTCTGAATCAGGGGTCTGCAAACTATGGCCCATGAGTCAACTCTGGCCCTCCACAGGCTTACATCCAGATTCAAGTCCCCCCATGCTGTGATTATGGCATTGGTTGTAGGACAGTTGTCATCCCAACAATCAATTATTTTCTTGCCAGAGTAGGGTTAAGATCCATCTGCTGCACTGTATTTTTCTAAGTTGGTTGCTGTTGGTTGCTAGGATCACTAATGTTCTAGCTGATGATATGCTTGCTTCAGGAATTTCCTCCATCTATACATGTTCTGCCTTCCTGCTCCCATCTCCTGCCCTGCTGCTATACTGACTACAGCCATGCTGTTAGCAAGCTAAGGGCACACCACCGATGGGGAATCGGATGTAATGGAGGCTCAAACAGGAACTCTGATGTAAAGGGGACTGTGATGGGAACTCTGGCAAAAGGGGGAGTCTGATGTTAGGGGGCTCCTGAGGTGGACTTTAATGTAAGGGAACTGCTGATGGGGGCCTTGATGTAGGGGCATAATCCTAAAGTAGACTGAGATGTAAGTGAGACTCACACAGCAAATTAAAATTAGGGGAAATGTGATTCTTCCACAAGTGCATTTATATTAATATAATATTGGCACTACAGGTTCTTTCATAAACCCAGTTATGACTTTATAAGTATACTATGTAATGCAGTGTAACAAACACTCCCACTTACAATAGGATGGTGCCAATAATGCCATTCTTAGTAAAAACGGGTTATTAAATAACCTATTTTGTTATAAATAGTCTTATAGACTTCTTACACTTCAAATTATGCTGATTCATATATTTAAAATATGTGTCAAAACCTTTTCTGTACTGACAAGATGTATAAATATACATGTGTTTGTGCTATAAAAGGATGAAATTCTCCTTATATATAGTGCACATATTATAGCACTTTCAAATTCTAAAAATAATAAAATTACTATATAAACCTTTATAAAATCCAACGTGTCTAAATATTTCTGAAAAAAAACTATAATAAATCCCATGCACAGGCATACTGTATATGTGATAACATCACATACTAAGCTCACATGAAAGATAGACATTGAATTTCCACAAATGATAGAATGATATCCACTGTGCACCTGCACTCATACATCCAAGACTCCTCACTTGTAGAGTAGGTCTAAAGTGCTTGTTAAAAAGTGAGTCACAATCTTCTGTTGAAGCCATCACATATATGAAAGTCTAAACCCAGAAGTGGGTCTGTTCTTTTATGCAGTAAGCAAGTTACACTGGTGCAAGTGATGTGACAACTGAATGCATTTAATGATGTTTTATAGTAAATGGTTTAATCAATAAATGTAACTACAGTAAGAGGGTCTTTTTAAGTATTTATCCCCATTAAAGTGATTTGAGCAGTCTTAGGAAAGCAAGATAGAAGAGTCATAAGGAGGATTTCCACTTATTTTAACAAATATCTTAGACCTATTGTATAGCGTACGTCAAGAGGCCAGGACTGGATGAGTGTTCATCCATTCATTGAGTAAAGGTGCACAGTGGATGTTATTTTATCACTCATTTAAGACACATCTTTTTATTGGTTATTTATTCCCTATTGAAGGATGTTATCACATATAAATTATTTACGCATTACACTGATGCTGGATTTTGTATTACAGTAATCAATCATCTGTCACATGATTTGATTTAGTGATATATATATATATATATATATATCTGAACCTGGTGGAAACATTGTTGATTTATCAGCCTACATACAGAGTATACAGGAAACTCTTATTTGATGGCATTGATATGTATACTGAAAGAGTGTGCTCTCGGTATACAATATATATCCTATATTTTACACCTCTTGAGGGTTAGGGGCTGATGTGAATGTAAAATATATATGTAAAGCGCTGTGTAAATTTATACTTTATAAGTACCTGAAATAAATAAATATATACAGTACATATACACTGCTCAAAAAATGTAAGGAACACTTTTTTAATCAGAGTATAGCATCAAGTCAATTAAACTCCTAGGATATTGATCTGGTCAGATAAGTAGCAGAGGGGGTTGTTATTCAGTTTCAGCTGCTTTGGTGTTAATGAAATTAACAACAGGTGCACTAGATGGGAAACAATGAGATGACCCCCAACACAGGAATGGTTTTACAGGTGGAGGCCACTGGCATTTTTTCCCCTACTCATCTTTTCTGACTGTTTTTCATTAGTTTTGCATTTTGCTAGGGTCAGTGTCACTACTGGTAGCATGAGGCGATACCTGGACCCTACAGAGGTTGCACAGGCAGTCCAACTCCTCCAGGATGGCACTTCAATAGATGCCATTTCAATAGATGCCATTTCCAGAAGGTTTGTTGTGTCTCCCAACACAGTCTCAAGAGCATGGAGGAGATTCCAGGACACAGGCAGTTACTCTAGGAGAGCTGAACATGGCTGTAGAAGGTCCTTAACCCACCAGCAGGAATGGTATCTGCTCCTTTGTGCGAGGAACAGGATGAGCACTGCCAGAGCCCTACAAAATGACCTCCAGCAGGCCACTGGTGTGAATGTCTCTGACCAAACAATCAGAAACAGACTTCAGGAGGGTGGCCTGAGGGCCCGACATCCTCTAGTGGGGCTTGTGCTCACTGCCCAGCACCATAGAGCTCAATTGTAATTTGCCATTGAACACCAGAATTGGCAGGTCTGCCACTAGCGCCCTGTGCTTTTCACAGATGAGAGCAGGTTCACCGTGAGCACATGTGACAGACGTGAAAGGGTCTGGATAAGCAGTGGAGAACGTTATGCTGCCTGTAACATCATTCAGCATGACCACTTTGGTGGTGGGTCAGTAATGGTCTGGAGAGGTATATCCATGGAGGGATGCACAGACCTCTACAGGCTAGACAATGGCATTCCACTGAAATCCTTAGACCCATTGTCAGACCCTACGCTGGTGCAGTGGGTCCTGGGTTCCTCCTAGTGCATGACAATGGCCGGCCGCCTGTGGCGAGAGTATGCAGGCATTCCTAGAGGATGAAGGAATTGATAGCATTGAATGACCAACATGCCCACCTGACCTAAATCCACAGAACACCTCTGGGATATCATGTTTCAGTCCATCCGACGCCACCAGGTTGCACTTCAGACTGTCCAGGAGCTCAGGGATGCCTTGGTCCAGATCTGGGAGAAAATACCCCAGGACACCATCCATCGTCTCATTAGGATCATGCCCCGATGTTGTTAGGCATGCATACAAGCACATGGGGCCATACAAACTACTGAGTACCATTCTGAGTTGCTGCAAGGAAATTTCAGCAAAATGTACTAGCCTGCTGCATAATTTTGTCACTTTGATTTTCAGGGTGTTTTTGAATTCAGTCCTCTGTTGGTTGATAATTTTAATTTCCATCAAACGATGGGGCATCCTTATGTACCTAACACATTACCCAGTCCATATCAGTATAGATATCCAGCATATTTATAAATATTACTATTATTATCATTAATGCATCTGAATATTAATCAAAGGCTGTCCTGAGGATTGTGTCATTGCGCTTAACTTCAGTTTTTAAACTTATGACCCAGAACAAGCAGGTCCTTTGAAAGTTTTGACTCCATTGAATAAACATAACAACCAGTCATTTTCCCAAGGAAACACAGTAAATAAGAGCTGAATCTGTCCAACAAATTATACATCTGTTCATTAGTCATTTTCCGTTACAGGGACTAATCTTTTGAACCTGAAAATGCTGTATTATGACTCAGGCTTTCATTGCCATTCTGCAATAAATGTTTGTGCAAGTTCTATATTTAAAGCATAAAAGTAATTTGAAAAATATAGCAATGATTGGACTCCGGTAGAGTAATCTGGTTTAATTGAAAGTTTTATAGTTAACTATCATTATGCATAACACATAATTTTGCTTATTGCTATAATTATTAATATACAGGCTCAGAATGAATAAATGTATGCATAATGTGAATGTATTTTGTTGTCCCAAGCATACGTAGTGACTATTGCCGTTTCCGTAACCATGGACACTAATTAAGGACCATAGTTAAAAAGGACTTACCTAATTTACCTTGTCAATCATAAATAAGGGCTTTGTAGCTAGGGCTTGGTTTAAGACCTTAATTCCCCCAAACTATTAAAGGTGTGCACTGCAATCCCTTTACATGTGATGTCAGAGTAAAGGATTAATTAACGGTATACTCTAGTCAAACAATACCCAAGCATATCAATGATTGAAAATACCATGTTATATTACTGTGCAAGATCTTTTGTCATTTGTAGCCTGATTTTTTGGATTAAAAATGTTCTATATACATTATGTGTGGGGATGCACACATATAGGTGTAAATAGGCCCTAATAATTTACTTTTGAAAACACATTAACTGCAGTTCATAGATATGGACCAGCCACATATGAAAGAACAGGGTTTATACTTGAAATACATTTTCTTGTAGTAAAATGTGTGTGTTATAGAATCCATGCACACAGACATGTCTAGAAATACAGCACTAGGTTCCAGCTTATTTCTCTAAGTGGGAGTTCCACAGATGTTCCATACAGCTATTTCAATATGACTTATATAATGTTGTTCTTGTATCAAATTACAGAGATTTGGTGCTAGACAAAGTTTTTATCAGTTCAGTTTAATTTTTAAATTGCAAAAATTAGCTTCCCTCTTAACAACTGTTATTGATACTGTAATAATAATAATAAGGTCTGATGGGCCCCAAACTGTGTGGAGGGACTAGGGAAGTTGTACTGAACACAGTGCCACACTCATTTCTATAAAATTTGCAAGTCATGGACAAAACAATTAGGTTTAAATCTTGTGTCTAGGTGTCTGGGGTGGAAAGCCATGGACAGTGAGACACTTCATATAACCCCCCCCCCCAACTAGAACAAAGCTTTACAACACATCGGCACAGGTCAGATAAGGTGAGAACTTTAGTCATCTGCAGACCATATTAAAAAACCTTTTATTAAAACAACGCAGACAAATACATTTAACAAAAAGAAGATGACTCACAAATTCCACTGAAAAATTCTTATAATGGCTGATGTAAATCTGTCAGAAAAACAGACTAGAGCAAATATATATCTATGAATCTGGTTTTTGACCTGGTATCCGACTGGCAGAGCCAAACTCTATACATAATCCATAATTCCTGATAAATTCCTGCTATGATGGAGCTACATTCATAACACATTGTTGCACTAAAACATCAAAACACCAAACATGCCTATGTTATAAGGTGGATGGAACACGTAACATCTCCTAAGCAAAAGATCCATATCATATTTGGTGTCTATCAAATCATAATTTCGTTCTGTTCAATAATATGTTGGATTTTGGTTTGTAAACTGTTGATATCTGTGTGTCTGCTGAACATAATAAATCAGATCAACAACCGTTCAGCACACCCTTTGGACCTCTAGATTATGTATGTTAATTTTGTAAACATCCTCTTCAGGGACCTAAAAAAGATGGGTGCAATTAGCAGCAGGAGTTATTGCTTACATCGAAACTATGACAGAGTGTTAAGGGTCATTAATGAAACCTGATCTTTTTAATACATCAGATAGGACTTGCTCTGCGGCAGATTGGACTATGCATGAGACTAAAGACCAGGAGAACATTGTTAAGTAAATTATCCTTATTATCCTTAAGTTGCTCACAAGTACAAAGTGCATGTGCATAACAATAAACAGTTAATAAATAAATAAATAACTAACTCAAATTCATAAACATGAAAGTTTATATATGTGCTTAGAAAGTGTCTGTGACCAAATGAGAACTCGTGTGCAAATATAGCAGCCCAAAAACTCCCAAAGAAAAGACTCTTCACCGCCTGTGTACACCCAAATGACCCAAATGGATGGATTAATGGATGAAAATGTCATAGTATGTCAAACAGAACTTGTTAAGAATAGCTTTCTTGCAATGCCAGGCATGGACCCAATACTTGTGTCCTTTCAGCTTGACAGCAGTGGGTGACCGCAGTAGAAGGACATAGGGACCTTTCCAATGTGGAGACAACGCAAGCTTTGGTGTATGATTCTTTATGTACACCCAGTCTCCTGGCTTAAGTTCATGTGTCTGCGGCTGCTCCTCTGGCTTAGGTTGCACCACTTGCACCACTTGCACCCTGGAAAAGGTATTAGAAAACACATAACCTACAAATAACCTGACAGTCTGTGATACATCAACTGGCAAAAATGCTTACAGCGCAAAAGAACTCATACAGTGATGTTGTCCAGACAAAATTAAGTGCATTTCGAAACTCATATTTCACTCTTCAGGAATTAAGCATGTCAGGTCTAAAACATAACAGTGTATCAGGAAAATGTGAACATAGTACATGATATTACTTTAAGACTACATAGAAGAAAGCTCAAATACTTACAAATTGCATCACATCTTCCCCCTGAAGTGTTACTGGGAGAGTATTTCCATTCAATCTCTCACGAATATCTGTAATCCACTTTGTGATGTGGTGCAATTTGTAAGTGTTTCAGCAATCAGCTTTCTTCTATGAGCATGAGCATCTTTTGAACTGTTAGCATTTTTGCCAGTTGATGTATCACAGACTGTCAGGTTATTTGCATTGTGTGTATGTTTTGTATGTTATCCATGAACTATTGTATTGGAATTCACTCTATCGAACCCATTGGTTAATTTTTATTTTAACAATCTTTTGTAATAAACATTACCATTTTATACTTTTGTATACTTACTGTAGTTTTTTGCGATATAAAGTCCCAGGGGAATACTACTATTTTTTCTTGATCTTTATATGTTGGGATTTTGGCAAACACAGTCTAAACAGGGTCACTTTATCATTTTTTTCATTCATGTTCTGGTAATTGCACAACATTCTAACAAACTCATCTCACCAACAACAGCAATCCCCCGTGAGATGGGCTGACTGAAGATTATGTCATTGGCAAGCAAGGCAGAGAGGATCTTTCCTGGTGTAGTACTAAAACCATTTTTTAACTTAAAATTAGACAGCTACATCACCGCTGTAGCTTTGTCTGACACATTTCGTCCTATGGGACATTGTCACAGGGGCAACGAAGTATAGCGGTGATAGTGCACATAAGGTATAAATAAGCATAGTTCAGAGGAACTACTTGAGGGTGCTTCCATTCACTGACATCGGAATCGAAAGTAATAGCCTGTGGCCATGTTGTTGAAGCCCAAAGATCACAAAGGCTCTAAAAACAAACTATTATGGCTGTAGTAGTGAAAATTAAGATAATAACAATAATAAATATATAACAATAATAACAAACTAAAGAAAAAATATCTATTTAATCCAAATCAAGCAGATATATCAAATAAAATTCAATTTTAATGAAAAGATGATGATAGCACCATCTAGAGATCATTAGAAAAATGCCAACATAAGATTAGAATTATACTCATGTTGATGGCATGAAGAGGGCAACAAACCCTAGAAGTAACTGCAAACTGCTACCATAAATATGATATACAATTTTGGAATTAAACTGAAATTCAATATCACAAAATAATATTAAAATAAATAAATTAATAAATAAAACATTTTTTAAAACAGGACCACAACAAAAAAAGAAGGAATATAGGAAAAAATTATGGAAAAGTTCAATAGTGGCACATCAATACAAGTCAAACTAACCCTAACTATTGATAAAACAGTTAATGTCCCACTCTACATTAAGTCCCAAGGGACAATGAGCCTTAAGCTCAAAGATCCAGTGGGTTTCCCGCCTGGAAATCTCACGAACATTGTTACTAACCCTCCAGTGTGGTGTGAAACTCTCTATATTTACCAATTGTAATTAGGATGGGTCCCTATGATATTTAATAGCAAAATGCTTTGATAAACTATGGTTTCAAAAACCATTGTGTTGAATGTTTGTGAGATGTTCTCCTATTCTGCACTGTAAGACCCTTTTGGTCCTACCTACATACTGCAGGTTAAAGGAACATTGTAAAAGATAAATAAACAAGTGATAAATATTTTGATGTTATAACTATGATCAGTGACAGTGGATTGAAATGTCTGGGTCCTAACTGTATTAGTTCTGCAGATTTTACACATGGAACATCTGTGACAAGGATAGAAACCTTGCATATCTCCAAAGGAGGATGTACTGGTTTGTCAATAGTGTTGGGTGCTACCAAGTGTCTTAGAGTACGTGCCTTTTTAAACATATTATTATTATACAGGATTTATATAGCGCCAACAGTTTGCTCAGCACTTTACAATATAAAGGGAGACAATACAGCAACAATACAGTTCAATACAAGTGGGTTAGGAAGGCCCTGCTCCTCGGAGCTTACAATCTAATTGACATATAGATATCTTTAGGATCATTAGGCAATACAGGATCAAGTACTGCATCATTTTTTAAATTGCCCAATGTTTTTTCAGAAGTCTATTAATAAAATGATGCTAACTAGAATAAGTCAAACAAAAGGACCATTCAATTGTATTTTCTTCTCTACTTTTAGGTATCAACAGGTCTTTTCTATCAAGACAGTGTACTTGCTGTACGGTAGTATCTAAATTGTGAGCAGAGTAACCCTTATCAATAAAACATTGTTTCATAACTGCAGCTTGTATCATATATTCTTCTAACTGGGAAACATTCCATCGAAGTCTAAGAAATTGCCCTTTTGGGACACCCTTTCCCCATGAGGGATGGGGGCAACTCTGCAACGGAATTTAACTGATTCTACCGGTCTTTATCGAAAAGGTTTTTGTAACAAAACCATCCCTTCACGTCGAATGGTCAGATCTAAGAAAATAATCTAAAAGGGACTAAACCTGTATTTCAATTTGATACCTAATTCATTCTAATTGAGGTCAGTCATGAATGAATGAAGTTCAGACTTTGTACCCCCCCCCCTCCCATCATTAGGGCATTAATATAGTGACACCAAAAAAAGACCTCTTGACGGTGAATCCCATAAATAACATTCTCCTCCCAGAAGGCCATACATAGATTGGCCACACTGGGAACAAACTTGGCCCCCATCGCAACTCCTGTTTTTTGCAGATAGAATTGGCTGCCATACCAAAAGCAGTTATGGTGCATGCAAAAATCTCTAAAAAAACCTTTTTTGCAAGTCAAAAAGTGTACTGGCCTTATCCAAAAAGTGTTTTACTGAATGCATAGCCCTATCACAGGGTATGATAATATAAAGAGAAGACACATCTGAGGTTACCAGCAGACAATTAGCATTGAACTCCAAACCACATAAAGCATTAGATGTGACCTGTATATCCTTTAAATAAACTGGAGTGTCAGCAACTAGGGGTTGAAGAAAAAAATCTATGTATTTTCCTGCCCTTGAAGTAACTGACTTAATTCCACTAGCTATTGGTTGTCCAGGGGGATGGATTTATGATTGATGAACCTTCAGTAGATAGTAAATAACTTGAACTATGGGAGCAACAGGCACCAGAAAAGCTTTCTCCTTTCTATTCTGCACACTGCCCCTAAACCCTTTCTTAACCAGGGATTCCAGACCGCTTTTAAAACGTGTCACGGTATCACTATTTAAAATGTGGTAGGTAGACTCATCAGCCAAGAGGTTAATCATCTCCTGCTGATAGCAAAACTTGTCCAGTAATACAATTCCACCCCCTTGTCAGCGGGGCGGATAACAAGCTTGTTCCTGTCACATAAAGATTGTACACTTTGCTGTATATAAAAATCAGATCTGTTATTAATTTTGAAATTTTTCAGATCATTAATCATCATATCCCTGAATACAGTAAGATTTGGAGGTATTGCACCAGGAGGATTAAATAAAAAAGCATTTGATAAACCCGCATGATTAATTCCACCCGGATCAATAACAGTCCCCCTAGTGGTTGGATTAAAAAAAAAGTTTTAGAAGCTTTTTGGTAATGAATGGCTAGGAGGGGGATGAGGGGGATTGGGATTTTTTAACTCCAGGATTACAAAACCCTGAGAAAGTTTAAAGTACAGCTTTCTATGCTAATAACAAATACCCTGGAGCTTTGCATTCAGCCTCAATGTGAATTCTGTGCCATTTCTACATAAATTCACATAGTGGTAGGGCCTCACACTGTCAGACTGCTCTGGTTGCAAGTGAGGTTTTATGGCTAGATTATGTAGTGTGGCACAAAACACTTCAAGATCTGTGACTTTGGATGGAGTATATAATAGTTTTCCCCCTGTCAAGTATAGGCAGTAGAAGCCTGACTTTAGGAGGCTGACACATTTCTTTATGACAGATCCTGACTTCCGTTGTGCCCAATTACAGCGTTTCTCTGCAAGTACAGTGGTTTAACGAACTGGTATCATTTGACCTACATAACATACTTTGCTTACATACATAACATTTTGGGAGGTCAATATTTATGTGTGATAATAGATTTGAGGATAGGAAAAGTATATGTTCCAATATATCAACACTGCTAAATCAGGAGTCAAGTTGGGTCTAAAATGGGCTTATTAGGTTTTGACCATCCTTCCAAAAGAAAGAAAGCCTAGCTTGGCAAAGACATACAGGTGTAGGGATCAGCTGCCTTATGTTGTCTGCGTTTGTGGGTGGCTGTGCTGTTTAATGTCACAGAGTTAGTTTTGTACATCAGTCCCTGTCTCTGTGTGTCTGTGTTAGAAACCCCAAAGGATCAAATGACCACGTCTCCATGGAAGAAATGTTGCTAATCCAGACTAGAAGCAGGGATTTTTAGTGTGCAAGTGTTCCTATGTTATTAGTTTACTGTTGCTGCCCATAGCTTGCATGTTGAAATCATTCTGTTTTCTAGTGAGATTCAGGCATGAGTTTATGTGTGAATAACATAGAGTTTTAAATGTGATTTTAGTGCTGGTGGAATTTTAGATCAGCAATCTTTCTCTCCTACTTCTATGCAAAAATCACCTCTCAACTACTGCTATACAAATTCTCCTCTAATCCACTTCTATGCAAACTCGCTTCTCATCCACTTCTATGTAAAATCGCCTCTCAATTACTTCTATGAAAATTCACCTCTCATCCACTTCTATGCAAAATTGCATCAGAAACACACTGGTATGTGAACAGTAAGCTCCGAATGCCACTATACTCCATGGCCTGTGAATTTGGAACTCATCGGTCCAAACCCGCACATGACTATTTTTACACACGCAGTCTAAATGTAATGCGGTTGGATTGCACTTATGTGAACTACCTCAATAAGAACATGTGTTATCTTCCCTTTCATGTGAATCTGTGTCTGTGGAAACACATCAGAACGCATATGACCCAGGGCAGAAGGTGAACCTGCTTATTGTAATAGAGTTTATATACAGCTCCTGTTTAGTAAAGCCCTATCTATACTGGACTCAGATTCTATAGCTAATTTTAATTCAGGGTTCAATAGCCAGCATTATCCAATGGCCCAGTAGGTAGTTGGAGGTCTGGTTGTATGGCAGATTTGAAGTAAATAGAGGCTAAGACACAGAGTAGATAAGCTGACTGTGAGTTCCAGTAACACACCACGGTTTTTGTTAGTGAGAAGCTGCAAGCCAGGCTAGGTTGACAACTGTTGGAGGATTTTCCCTTTATTGTTACTATAGTCTTCAGGTCTTCAGCATCAAGAGGGACACCCCCCTAATCCTCAATTTTCCCTGCATCTGGACTTTTCTACAACATTTATCTGACAGTATCCTTATTAACCACTTGCCTACCGGGCATTTATACCCCCTTCCTTACCAGGACAATTTTCAGCTTTCAGTGCTGTCACACTTTGAATGACAATTGCGCGGTCATGCAACATTATACCCATTTTATAATTTTTTTCTCACAAATAGAGCTTTCTTTTTATGATATTTACTTGCCGCTGGGTGTTTTACTTTTTTGCGCTATAAACAAAAAAATAGCAATAAAAAAAGTTTCTTTGTTTCTATTATAAAAATTTGCAAACAGGTAATTTCACTGATCTGCGCTGATGAGGCTGCACTAATGGGCACTGATAGGCAGCACTGATAGGTGGCACTGATAGGCAGCACTGATAGGTGACACTGATAGGTGGTACTGATGATGGACACTGATAGTCAGCACTGATATGCGGCACTGCTGGGCACTGACTGGCGGCACTGCTGAGCACTGACTGGTGGCACTGCTGGGCGGCACTGACTGGCGGAAATGTTGGGCTGCACTAATGGGCACTGGTGGGTGGCACTGGTGGGCACTGGTGGGTGGCACTGCTGGGCACTTGTGGGCAGAACTGGTGGGTGGCACTGCTGGGCACCGATCATCAGGGCACTCCCAGATGCCCTCCCAGAACTGGCTGGTCACAGTGCAGCCGTCATTCAGCGATCTGCGGTCGGCAACTAGTTAATAACAGTATATACTCTGGTTTATGTGCACAATTCCACCAGGACTTCTGTTGGTCCTTTTGCTGATACATTGCATGTAAGTATGTATGTATTATACATCTTTAATGTTATATGCTGGCTACAGTAGTTCTTCTGTGCCCAAATACTTTGATTAGGTTACTGGTTAATTTCCCAGGAAGGGAATCCCCCGTTTACGGATGCCCTATCCTGGGTAGAGGCACTGACAACTTTGTTATCAAACATACTCTTTCACTTAGCAAAGGTTCTGGTTCTCTTATTTATTTTAGTGCAATATCCTGTTTTGGGGGGGCAATTTCTCATATTTGTCTCCCCCTTACCCGAAAGAGGGCTACACAGGTATGGACAACACTGGCTGGGGACCAAACTTTTGCCTTTGCTGTGTTCTCTATGGATGGCCCACAAATGTAGGAATACCATATAAATTAAAAAAAAAATCACGATTGATGCACAATAAATGGACATGGATTGTATACTTTAGAGGAGATTTACTAAAACTCGAGCCCACAGAATCTGGTGCAGTTGTGCATGGTAGCCAATCATCTTCTAATTGCAACTTGTTCAGTTAAGCTTTGGCAATAAAACCTGGAAGCTGAGTTGCACCAGATTTTTGCACTCTCCAGTTTTAGTAAATAATCCCCTTTGAATTACTTATGATGAAAAAGTGCAAACAGAACAACAAGATGACAAACTCTTTCTGTCTTCTTCTCACATGTATTTGAATTGGGAAGGTGAGCCCAGACAGTTTTATGTAAGGGTTATTGTGGCAATTTTTTTTGTAGAACCTTTATGGCACTGACCATTTCCCTTGCAGTATCATAAGCCCCTTGTGGATATTTACACAAGCTTTGCTAAGGCTTGGTTAACCTTCCACAATGGTCAGGTTGCATAATGAGAATGCTCTAAATCCTTCATATATCCAATTTAACACAGAAACAATTTGGTTTAGACTCCACTCCTTAACTTGTCTGATAATAACAATGTCCCAGTAGCATGTGGGGTCAAATAGCAAATATATATATATTCCCCCAATCAGTGGCATATAGAACTTGAGATCATTTATAAAGTCCTAGTGACTTGTAAGATCAAGTAATGAAAATACAGTCCACAACTGGTAGGGTAAGAGACTTAATTTTCATCCCCAAAATACTTCACTCTAATTAAACTGCACCCAAATGATGCCACCACAGATATATCAAAGCCAAAACTGGCTCTCCTTAAATGTTATAGGACCAAATACACCAAAATCTTTGGCCATAAATCAATATTCACTTGTACTTATATAGTTGCCATTTCGGGGCCAGTGGCTGGAAATCCCATACCAACAGGATTTAGAAACCAAAGTCAATGCCTAAGTGCAATATCATGTTGTATACTCAAGTAGAAGAGAAAGGATAAATGGCCACGTCAATAGTTTTTGACATTTAACACTCTTTACATGATAGAGGATCATCCTATATAGATTCTATCAAGTGTAGGCATGCCTTTCCTCTCCAAAACTGCACAAATGTCAAAGGACAATGTAACATTCAAGACATAAGTAGATGAACTTCAGCCATTCACACACTCCATGGAGGCAATATAGAGAAGCTGATCACATGGCTAAATAGTCACATGCAAGAAGGTGTATACTTATCAAAGTACAGAGTCCATAGTCTTGGTGACACCCAAGTAGAGAGCAGTATGACCATGTTAAGGAAAAGTTTCCTGACTGACTTTGCCAGTCAAGTTGGCTGCAATGGCAGCACATGGCTTGCCTAAGCAGAAATCTGCTAATAAATGTGTGTAAAGATGCCCGCCACAGATCAATGCATGTGCCATGTGACAGAACGTCATGTAGCAAGCACGCCATGATGTCATGACACATATATGTACATTAACCATCTCTCTTCCAGCGAATGAACGCTCAAAATGGACATTATTTGGTTTACAATTCAAACTGCCACCATCTAAGTGTCCACTAGGTGGGTTATAATATACAAATAAAATAAATAGTGGGGGGTTGTCACAAAAGGTGGCATCCAGCCCAGGAGCCAACCAACATTTAAAAAAAACTTATAATTTAAAATAACAGCCAACACAATTCTTCCATATATATATTACAGCAACATTATACAAATTATGCTAGACTCCAAATCCTTCCTTAAAAACTGGAGGAGCTCCTGCATGGCAGGCCAAGACTTGCGATGATTCTTCACCACATTGGCAGTAGAGGGGGAAGCAAATAGATAATCCTGAGTTTGAAACTGGTGAAGCTGACAGAGAAGGCAGTAGCTCATATTCAGCTAAAAAAGGCCGCTCACTGCTCTTTCTTGCCAAAAGCAGTAATGCTGGAGCAGCATCAATAGGAGATGAAAAAAAAAAAACAATTATCAAACACCAGTGCCAGCCAACAAACAAACAGCTACACACACTGAAAATATAAAAGCAGAGGATGGCCATCTAACTGTAGCATGTTAAATGGCAAAAATGCACCTGTTCACAAGACATAAATCACTTTTAAGACAAAATTTGCTAGTCTAAACCCGATGAATGGTTTGATATTTAAGCTGGATTAGTATCAGGCAAATGTTAAATGAAAATCAAATGAATCTATATTCTCTAAATGATAAATGGGTTGACCAGCACAATACATCAGTTTTCCCATTCTGATAAAAAATGGAAGAATCTTGGTCAAAAGCAATTATATATAGATCTAACCAAGTGACTAACCTGGAACAGGTATGCAGTTCAGAAAGTAAGAGTAAAACTCCTGATCTGCATTGTTACACCTGGTCTGTGCCATCTAAATGTATTACAGCCACTGGATTACCTTGGCAGTTAGTGATTATAGTGGGGATATTGGTAATGGCAGATACCTATTTTACCTATATTTTATTTTTGATAGAGAAAAAAAATGATTAAAACCCCTTTCAGGTTTTTATTTTTTGCTATCTGTCATTTGGGGATGTTTCTTTTTACTTCCTGTCCTATAGACACAATCTTTCCAATGTGAGGAATAGTCATATTTCCCATTTGTCATGGGAACAAGTGTCTCCATTAGAAGATGTCTCCTTTATTCCTGTTTTGGCCACAACTCAAAATTGTGAATTAAGTTCTCTGACAGTGCTCACCAGGACAAATCCTTAACTAAGATACAGACCGCAATAAAAACCTGACAGGGGTTCTAATCCTTGCCTAATTTTTCTGAAACAAAAAAGTTTTTTGGCCTTAGACTTTTGGGAAACATTTCTAAAATCTCCTAATTTTCCACTGCTTTTTAAATTTCCATTTACTGTAAAACTACGTTGTCTTGCTTAATATTTAACAGAATCATTTTAGATACTTTTGTTCTGCTTCCTATTTTACAGTTCTACCTTTGCAAAGCTTACTATATCTAAATGAGAGGGTTCTCTTTCTTATTTATAGAGCCTCACTTTGCTCCTACATTCATCTCCCCTGAAAGGACCTTATTGCTTTATTTTCATTGCATTTTTATCGCTGCTATGTATAATTACACGGTAATGACAACATTGACTTTTATGATGATTATTTACATGGCACTAGAGTATACACACCCTGTGGTTTTTCAGTTTATTATTGATTCCCTTAATTTTCATTGTACTTCTTTAATATACATCATTCTTACCATCAAGCATGCCTTGTCACTGCATTTTTAATTATAAGTATAATGAACAAGTAGCAAAATACAACAGCACACAGATATTTGAATGTGCTTATGCAAAAGCATTGTGCATATTGGTAGATTCATTATAGATGCTATCCATAATGTCCATGTCACATTTTTTTTTCCTTTTTGTACACCTATCAGTTCTCTTATTCTTAAAGACCAACTCCAGGTAAAATTCAATGTAAAGAGTGCATTGTGAATTAAGTTACCTTACTTCTCAGTCATGATTCCAAATATCTCTTTCTAAGCTGTCCTGCAGAGTAATGAATCAAAGTCCCAGGTTCTTCTATGAGCCAAGCTAATTTCCAGTCCTAGGAACCAGGCATCATTCCCTCTTTGTTATCTCCTTGGGCACTGGTCCTCTCACTACCCCTGGCCATTGGAAGTGTCACCTACATCAATAGGAAGGAGGACCCCAGAAAGTAAAGAGAAGAAGAGGGAAGGATCATCACACAACCTTGGCTTGAGGTAAGTAAAATGGACATTGGGCTGTGTTTTTTTTTTTAAGTTCAGCAATAAGTTAGGAGGGTGGAGTGTTGCTAATATCCTGCTAATATCCTGTAGTTGGATAATAGTCTGTCTTAATACAAATGGGGGTGTTTGAAAAGCCTGGATCAAAATTATATTTGCTTAAAGTAAAAGCTTTACTTGTGTTTTTCCTCTCATTCTACATACTTGAAGGAAAATGCTAAATAAATAGATTCAAAAGAAGGAAGCCCACCATCAGATATTAAGAATTATTAAAACAACGTAAACAACGGAAATCATATTAATAAAGTGGATGAGCCAGTGATGCAGTTATTCATATTCAGAAATTGTTACTTTCTAAATACATAAACTGATCAGACAAAAAAAATTTAAACCACCGAAACTTCCCAGTATCTCTGCAGACTCTGTTGATAATATACGTACTTATACTGAGTCTACTCACTTGCTTCGGTCATAACATGCCAGTTCTTCTTGCTTCTTGAAAATAAAACAGGATGTACTGGAAAATACAATGGTGGGTGGAAACACAACCCAGGGGAAAGTAACAAAGTCAGGATTATGGTTGGCGGCTCTTGGGCTGACTAAGCTCACTTAATTCAAATATACAAAAATACATAAGAGTATATACTGTATGTATATATATATATATTATACATATTAATTATGTTTGTATGTGCTTGTATAGTGTGGCTTATATTTATTTATATATTTCTATTATTCTCTTAAATCCAACTAATTCTCTAAACCCACATAATTCTTGGTAGGCATTTTTCTAGATTAGAAATGCCAGTCTTGAATGATCTAAATAATAACTGCCTTAAATACATAAATATCACAATGTAAAAGAAAAGGTCAGTAGAGATATGACAATAAGAATCTTTTATTTTGTAATCATTGTGACAAGTATGCATTATCATGCTAGGTATCACCCATCCATAGATCAGAGGGAAGATGTTAAAAGGAAAAACACTACTCATTTGTCTTTTATAGGTGTACAACTGAGGCATACATACACTTTTAGAACAGAGTGTACTGACACTACTGACCCTATGTCTTTTTGAAGCCTTTGCAGAATTTCTCAACGCCTGAGAATTAAAGTAATATTAAACCCTCCTCACAAAAATCAAAGAAATGTAGCTGCATACCTTTGTTCACCATAGCCTTCTGTCCCCTGTTTAGTACAGTCATTCCAGCATTACCAGCCAGAAAGCTGCAGTGTGCCATTTTCACTTTTAGGATGCCCCCTTGGTGTTTCCATGGATACGGACACTCCCGCTGCCCCGTATGTATTGTTGAACAAATGTGTATCAGGGCCACTGGTGTTGTCCTGCTGGCACATGCAATGTGGGGAAGCAGCTCTCCTGTGTGCACAACCTTGGCCAGCACATGTGCATTATGGAGCTGCTGGCACTGCTTTTTCAGGTGCATGTGCAGTGTGGCCGCTGTGTCTGATGCATGCTCAGTGTTGCTTTGTTTTTCTGAGACGTTCACTGAATATCTGCTGAATAAGCTGTAAATCAGAGATTAGGAACACCAGCAATGTGCATGTGCCTGGCAAAACTGCACCAGCTGCCCATAATACACACGGGCCAGCCAAGCACAGTGTAAGAGTGCATGCAGGATGGCTGCACCCACTGCACATGTGCCTGCAGAACAGCACCAGTGGCCCCTGTTGCTGAATACAAAGGTGGCCTGTTGTCTGAAAGCTTGGAGACAAAGATCCAAGGACCCAGGAAGGAGAAGAAAGAGAGGAATCAATGATGCAAGTATTTAGGGCACAAAAATTGCATTTGATACTACTGTATTTGCCTTAATTAACGTTAATACATTTACCAAGTGGGGTTTAGTGCTGCTTTTAATATAATCTTAGAGCTATATTCTCTGCACTGAAAGTTTCAGCCTGACCAGAACTATATTAAAAGTGGCTGTAGTTCCCTGGGCCCCATAAAGGCTGTGTGTACAGCTATGATATACCAATTATATAAACAACAGCAATGAATGAGTCTGCAGCAGCCATTCTCAACATTCTTGAGAAAGGAACTCTTGAAATAATTTTTAGGTCTCAGGGAACCCCTGGTAACATTAGTCTATCAGGGTTATTGGGAAAATACCTGTAACATTGGTGGTGGTAAGTTGAAAGAATTTACAGAGTTGGCCAAAATAACTCCCTTGCAGTCATGTCAAGTGACTTTGAACTGGGACCTATGCAGGCACTATCAGGTAGAAGGTCAGTAAGCCACAGCTCAAAGAACCCCTAGCTACCCTTGGAGGAACTCTAGAGTTCCATGGAACCTTGGTTGAGAATGGCTGAGAATGGCACCAATTCTTATAGAAAAATATTTGGATTGCTGCACCAATTATTCTTACAATGTTATTACTAACAGTTTTGTTACTATGTTAATACAGTTTATTTTGTAAAGATGGCAACTGATTACATATTCTATATAATACTGGGAGAAACCTGGTTACCTGTATATAGTGCTTTAATTAAACATACATACATCTATTTAATGCAGCAAAGGACATCAAGTCATTTCAGGAAAATACAGCAATATATTATACATTTTATTATGCATTTAGTTGCAGTGTTTATAATAAAACCCATCAGTACTGTTTGGTGTATTTTAACCTCCAGCATAGAAGTATGACCTTTCCTTGTAGCATTCCACTAACCTGCCCTAGAAAAAAATTAAACCTCATGTAGCTGTATTATCTAGGGAAGGGAATTAATTTGTTTTCAATTAACGTATGTCCCTAGTTAAGACTATGGATGATAATATAAAACACAGTTAATTAGGACATCAATTTCCAGGAAAACCTTGATCCTTTTTATATATGTTGTGTGTTTTTTTTTAACTTACATCAGAAAAGGTTAGCACAGTTCTCAAGTGATACACATCAGATAGTGTGCTAC
The DNA here is from genome assembly GCF_062004578.1 of Staurois parvus. Classification (NCBI taxonomy): domain Eukaryota; kingdom Metazoa; phylum Chordata; class Amphibia; order Anura; family Ranidae; genus Staurois; species Staurois parvus. The sequence continues at coordinate 5,068,690 of NW_028318132.1, read as the reverse complement.
ATATATAAGCTATCTACTAACATACCATAACTACAACTTTGCATTAAAGAGCCCAGTTTGGTTTTAGAGACCTAATGCATATACATACCTTATGTATGGTTTTGGTAACTTTTATTTCCCAATGAGCACAATACCTAGTCTATAATTTGGTTCAAAATGTCATGATAGATCATTACTATGGTGCATTCAAAGAAGGAAGAAAGGAGGGATCACTGTGAGATATCATTTCATCTTAAAGCTGATCTCCAGGAAACTTAGAAAGCCTATAAAAGGGATAAATACTCCTGTCACTGCAGCTTCTCATCAAGACAAAGCAGGGGCCATAGCCCTGTATTGAATGTTAGCACACTGAGAAAGTCTACCACTGGTGTGTAGGCGAGCACCATCTGCTGAGAGAGTGGAGGATCATGTAAGTAAAACTGGTTTTCCATTCCCAAGACATAAATGAGCAGTTAGCTCCTGCAGTGTTGCTGCAGCCTCCCTGCAAGGGAGGCTTTAAAGCAAGGGTGGTCAGCCTTTTGAAGAGCGAGGGCCACTTATGTGATTTGGTAACTAGTTGCGCGCCACAATGAAATGAAATGGTTCAGAATTTAGATTTTTTGTTTTCAATAGCATAATCAACATTTTTCTCCTGTAGCTGCTAAATGCCAGTGATAGGAAGAGGAGGAGAAGCTGGTTTTTAGCGGTTGCAGGAGGAAAATGGAGAAAATCAGCTCCTGTATATGCCACCTCTCCTGTCCAAGCGTAATACAGACTGGGACAAGGAGTCTGCACAGGTCCCCTGGAGCATGGAGCAGGGTCACCACTGCGACCATTGGCACTACACCAGAGGTGGAGAATGACTGGTAAAAACACGTCTCAACTATGGGGTTTTACCACCACCCAAACCACAGATGTAAATGAGGCCTTACTGTCCTAAGCCCCCGATAAGGCTGCTTTCACACTGATGCACTGAGGTTTATCCCACTGCGAGTTTAGTATAGTGCACCCGCGGGTTAGCTGCGCTAAGCCATACATTTCTATTACATCTTGCAGGTGTGATGCACTTTTTGAAAGTGGACCAAAACTCCTGCATTCAGTTTGCGGTGAAGGGCCACATCAAAGGGCACCGAGGGCCACAGGTTGGGCACCCCTGCTTTAAAGTCAATCTAAAGCCGATACTCTTTTTCAGTTTTTATAGAATGGAGAATTTTTAGATATCTCACTTTTTTGCCATTTGTGTGCCATTGGGGTGATTTCAACTTACCTCCTGTCCTGTAGACACAATAGGAAGTGAGGGGGAGAATCTCCAAACCATTTTTTGGGCCCCCTCTATTTCTGTTCTGTAACAAATCCAAATTTTGGATTTTCTCCCACTTTCAACCCAGTGATACTGGAGAGGGTGAATCTTCCGAACAGAAAACTATACAGCAATAAATATTCAACAGAGGTTCAAACTCCTCACTACTCTATCCAAAACAAAACAAAAAGTTCTGACTTTAGACAAACCTAACACATGGTCCACACTCCAGTTAATGGCAGGGTATATGCAGAGCATTCCACAAATACAATGCCTCAAAGTGGTAAACCTCAAAGCAATACAAAGTGCCAATCTATATAAAAAAAAGAAATTACGTGAACCTGTATCTTTTACACATATTTCACAAACTGGCTCTTCTTTTAAAGATTTGTAAGAGATAAAAACATTCTAGTACCCCAAATAGGTTTTCAATGTTCAATAATTGTTCACAAAGTATATTTATGATTTTTTTAAGTGAATATATTCCGGATTACCTCATGGCTCCAGAACTTTGTAAAATCTTTTAACAAATAGTGAGAACGGTTTATTTCAACTCACAGAAATACTGTATGTTTATAAATGTATAGCATCTTTTTCATCTGTTTTTTTTGACCTCTCAACAGCTACAGAACTTTGGTGGATTTTTTTCTAGACAAACTCAACTGAAATAGCATAAGGGTAATCATCATAAGTCACAACACAATATTCACAAAAAATTAGCTATATTACACCCACACGAGCACACTGACACAACACAAATAGATGAGACATTGAACAGAGACACTCAAAAGGGTAGCTTTTTTCAAAAGGTACTGGCAAAGATGAAAGTCACTCAAGCACTTCTAATAATAATGATAATTAGAACAACAATGTAACGATAGATGATCATATAACTGTTGCTGTTGTTTATAGTCATATAAATTATGTTCTTAATATCTATGACTATTAATAACGTATATCTCTATGCCTCCAATATTTTTGGGGAGGATGGCGTGGGGGGAGAATTATACCCTCAAGTTTTCATTGCTGTCTCCACTGGCAAATGTAGGGGTAAATCTTCTAAGTGGGACATCTGTTCTAGGGATAATTGTCTAAATGGAGAATACTGCTAATTTCCTCAAGCTACCCAATGAGTCCCATATCACGAGGTAATTAGGTGATTGGACACATTTTCCCAAATATCTCATGATATTATGAAAATGTCAATTCACAATGCCTTTATGCAGTAATTACCAGAAGAAAACACATAAATAAATGCATGAGTTAAATAAGCAGTGGTCCAGGCATGCAGTGTTGAAATGTAAAAATATAATAGCCAATTTGGAGTAGTCTCTACCTTTTTGGATCAGTAGTCAAGGCAAACAGGCTGTGCACTTTGCAAGTTGCTGCAGAGCTTGGGAAATGAGATAAAGCTTCATTTTACAAACAATACCCAATCACATGCAAGGAAAATTAAAAAAAAACATTTTTTCCTTGCCCATGATTGGATGATGGATGTCAGCAGAGTTTCCCCTCATTTACTAAGCTCTGGAGCAACTGCACCTGCAAAGAGCACAGTCTATGTGCCTTCAGTAAATCCACCCCATTAAAGGTAATTAAATGTATCTATTTTCTCCTGTCATTCCACCAGATTTTTAGAGACCTCTTTTGTGAATATACAAGCATATACATAAATTTCTGCAAAAAAACTCCCAATCACTCCAAACATAATACAATGTACATGCATGTTACAATGGTCATATCCCATGTTAGAACATATGTCATATGTAGTGGGGATGCTTTAGTTTTTCACGATTATTTATCTTTGATATATCTTTGGTGCAAATATTCCCAAGACAGAGTGAGATTAGGAATTGACAAGTATTGTTACAAATGTGTGGAATTTTAGCTGTTAGGAGAGGGGTTGTCATCAGTTTGAAGGTTTAACAGATGGATACCAGAGTAACACTTTCAAGGACATCGGAGTATGATAATGGCCTTTCTCTATTAGTGTTCAATGTCAACCCAAAATGTGGGAATTTCTTTTCCTTTCACATTCAGTGATAAGGAGAAACAATACCAGAAAGAGTGAATCTACTTAATGGGGGCACAGACAGCAATAAAATCTGACATGGGTTCTAATCCCTCTCCACTCTATCCATCCCACTGAATATCACGTCATGAGATAAAATACTGAACAGTTTCATGAGATAAATACCCCACATTTCAATGAAATAATTCATGCCTTATTTCAGTAGCTTTTTTTGTGAATTGTAAAAACAATTTTAGAAAAACATTATTTTACCTAAAATCTTAAGGATGAAATTATGTGAACTGAGCTCCTGGTGTGAAATGCTAGCCTGTATTTGTATTTTGCATTAGAGTGGAGTGCTACACTACAATTCAGACTTTGTACTTCTATTAGGATATTTAGCATATAAGGTCGGTAAATAAGATTGAGGATTTAATGGTATATAATGGATCCTCCCCAATGTAAGATAAAGATGTTAACCCCTCATGTCATTAACTTGTAAGAGAAATGGAGGTTGTTTTAAATCTGAGCATGTATCAGAAATCAACATGTGGGAATACCTTTCTTGCTAGTAAGGTACTGCCATAAATATTCATAGAACTGAATAGATACCAATGGCAGCACCTATCCTAACAACCAGTTCACAATTACATAGGGTTATTTCATACCACAATGGTGTTTCTCACTTCTATTGAAATTATTGAATTCCATGAACCGCTGGTCTCTGTCCTCAAAACTGCATGAGCAAGTGAGCAAGCATGCATTTATTAAAAATATATGTGTTGTGATAACCCAAAAAATTTCTGCCTGCTCAACAAAAGGAAAAAAAATAGAAAAAAAATATATTTTTCCATGTCTCTTCCTTGTTAGTAAACTCAGTGTATATGTTTTCTTTGTGGAATACAAGATGCTTTAGATGTGAGCCTCAGGATTCCTGACAGGCAGTCCGACAACTGGAATCAACCAAGCAATTTAAGTTTATGTTTCATGTAGTTAAACAACAGGAGGGCCAACCTCCATACTTCATGACACCGAACAAAGTGTATGTGCAGAAATAATTAAAGGTATATATCAATGAGATCAGTGAAACTGAAGTCCATGATAGCTAAAAGCAATTTAGGCTACAACTAACAATGTGCCCCCCTTTAGAGTTCAGGCATTGAAATTATAGTCATAAAATGTGCCTGCCTCTACATTTCAGGAAATACATTTATACAAAGAAATATATTTATCAAACTTCTGCTTGTTCCCAGATAATTCTTAATAAAACAATAAGGCAGCCCCACTGCATACCCCCTCCCTTCCCTGCCAACACCTCTCACCTTTTTTTCGTTAATATAATTTGAAGTATTTGAATAATCTAAACAAGCACTAAAATCACTTTAAGGGTTCATGTCAACAATCACTCTTGTCAAACACTGTGATTTCCATTTGAACACATGCAACTGTATCCTAATAGAAAAATATAAATGGAGATTTGCTGACATGCATTTGATGTGCATTCCAAATTTACATCAAATGCAGGCAAACAATGCCTATTGACAGGAGCCCTAAAATAAGCTCTTATTTACCTCTCTAGTTAAAAGCATTATGGAGAAATTTGTCTTCAGGTTTGCAACAGATGTGGTGAAATCTGACTTATATAGAAATCCGATCTAGGCAGTCTGCCAATCTTCTAAAGTAAGCTAATGTTTCTAAGCTAATGACTGCAACCCAATTTCAAAGTCTTAAAAAAAATAACAAACATGTCATACCTGCTCTGTGCAATGGTTTTGCACAGAGAAGCTCCGATCCTCCTCTTCTCTGGTGCCTTGCCGGAACTCCTGGTTCCTCCCCCCTGTTGAGTGTCCTCAGAGCAAGATGCATGCTCTGGGGGCACTCATGTTTGCTCACTCCCAAGCTCTATAAGACACGCATAAAATGCATGAAGGTAAAAAACCTTAAGCCTTTACAACCACTTTAACTTTACATTAAAAGCAGCTAAAAAAGTCAGGGAAGGTTTGTTGTAAAGCTGCTTTCTATCTTGTTGGGGAAATGTAAATAGTTTAATCTCCATAGTGTGGGCGCAGATGCACTGTTAAAGTGGAGCTCCACCCAAAAGGGGACATTCCGCTTTAAAGACTGGTCCCCTGCTCCCGATTAAAGATTGGCACCTTTGGGGAGTGGGGGGGTGGGTACCCGAAATTGACAGATATCCTCTCCCACTTCCGCTGTGATCACCTAGGCCAGGGGTAGGCAACCTGCGGCTCTCCAGCTGTTGCAGGACTACAAGCTCCATCATGCCTCTGCAAGTCATAGCTGTAACTGTCAGTTTTGTAATGTTGCAATGCCTCATGGGAAATGTAGTTCCACAACAGCTAGAGAGCTACAGGTTGCCTACCCCTGACCTAGGCGATCGGAAGCAGAAGTTGTCCTCCCTCTCTGTAGTCTTCTGGAACATGTGGCAATTCCCAGAAGACTATAGGACCATTCAGAAAGCGCAGCACTACTCGCACATGCACAGTGGGAATCTGACTGTGAAGCTGCAAGCTTTCACAGATGGGTGCCCAATGTGAAGATGCTGGCATGGGGAACACAGCATAGCCGGTGATACGGGCTGTGGGGAGGACCCTGCAGGATCGAGGGACACTGTTTTTTAAAAGTTAGCAGCTTCAGTTTTTGTAGCTGCTGACTTTTATTTTTTTACAGAGTGACTGGAACTCCGCTTTAAGTAGGTATAAACCTCAAGGGCCAAAACATGTTTATGCTGTAGTAGTATGTGTTTTACAGCATACATTACCCATAAGTTTCATCATGTTGCACCAACACAGGTAAGTGTTGGTGCAACGTGATGCCATGCACCCCAAAGCAACTGCATTGTAGGACACTATAACACGCAACAATGTATAGTAGTGTGTTGCTGTCATTGCATTACAAAAAAGAATCATGTCCAATTCTGGACACGTTGGGTTGTGCTAATAATCACTTTAAAAAAAAATTAATTACCCTACACACATTTTAAGACTTGCATGGGATTTTAGTAATGTGTGTAGCTATATTTTAACATTTTAGTGTTGGCTAAGTCTCACAGTTTTTTTTTAGTCACATATTGGCTTCTTACATTCTAAGAAATGAGAAATCTCCTTCCGAAAGATCTTAGCTTTGTCTATTCCACTGAATTTTTTTAGCTTTTGAAAAAAAAATAGTTAGCAGAATGTGACACTTTTTATTTAAGTATTATATTCAAAGTGCAATATGTACAATATTAGCCCAAGATTCCATCCTTTTTCTCCAGAGCATTCAAGAAAACTGGGAAATAAACTACTGCCACTGCAAGCCTACCCTTTCAGAAAATTGTATTGGCTTATAACATGCTGAATATGTGGTTTAGAATAGAAAAAAAGTATGTAGACAGGGTAAATTTCACTGATTACATACCTGTTCTGGGTCAGTGACTTGGGTAATATTGAAGACAAAGGCAGCCAGAAAAGTAGCATTTTCTAAAAGAGATCAGTACGGACAGCCACATATCGCTTTTCTTAAGAATAAAGTTTTCTTAAGAATAATATTGCTTGACTTTGTGCTGGGCAGTATTGTCACCTAAACCTCTACTCAGCTTTCCATACAGTATATACACTTAGTAACCCACCAAAACTAGTCAGAAAACATCTCCTAATTAATATGACTACAGTAAAATGAAATATGATTTATGCATTTCCACTGCCTTATGTTAGCTACATATTTAGCAATTTGTGCCCATTTTGGAAGCTTCCCATGCACTTTTGACTAAAAATTGATTGCATAAAATTGAATGGTTCACAGAAATCCGCCACTTGTTTCTAGCAATCAAATGATTGAAATTGGGGTATAAATCAATTGAAATGCCTTTCAAACAGTCTTGTGATGTAATCAATTGATTTTTAAGTTCAATTTTGAAACCGGGTAACAATTGAAACAGTGGTAGATTGCTCTGAAGTATTTCATTCCATGGAATCTTTTTCTAAATTAAACTGGCAAATGCATGGCTAGCATAAATATGCAGTAAAACAACATTGCCTAGGCAATCATATTGCTTGGTATAAAGCTAAATAAACATGTTAAAGGGCACCTGTAATTCTGGAGAATTTATATGCTGCAGAGGAGTTGGAAAAGGACAGGAAGGTCAGCATTGCCCCTGTTTTTTTTAAATGTCAAGGTACTTTGAAAGGTGATAATACAAGTTTTATTACACTTCACTCAGTTTGAATAGGGTGGTTAGAATGATATTAAAGGGTTTAAATTACATTTGCACAACAGGACACCGACAGAAAAAGTAAACAACCTCACAAGGGTTAACTCTTCCCTGATATATTCAAAAATGAAAGAAAAAATTCCCTATAAATAGACTTCAATAAAAGTAAAATGACACCTACTGAGAAAAAAAGTAATTGGGGACCTTGTATACACACCATGAGCAGTTTTTTACATGCTTGGAGGTGTGCTCAGAATCATTTATGGATTTACAGCTACAGATGGGGGCCTTGAGTACCCTGAAATCACAGCCTATATTGAATCAAAATACATTACATTATAAAAACATTATACATTAAAAAAATTATATATCATAGTAGAACATAATTCCAATCACTGATTGCCTGTTTCCTTCCTCCTAGTCCATAATGATGCATAGTGACTCTTTGGATGGCTGGCCTTTTATTGCTGTCTTTTCTTGACAAGATGCTGATAGTGGATTGCCAGACTTCTTTTTCAGTGCAGTAAACAGCATTTGGGTTGCTGCAGGAAATGATTGCATCTGCATGAAACACACATGTAGAGAACATACTGTATGTACCATACCTGCGGATGTCACCATTTCTGCACACACAGATAAAGTCACAATTAATATGACTGTATTTATTTTATCATCTATATGTGCATTTTAATTACACATAATAATGTCTGTAATATGTCTAATATTTTTCTGTAAGTATTCAAAGGTTTGGAAGGTTTGTCAGTTTTGTGTGTGAATTTAAATTTGGAGATGTTAGGAAACATATAACCTAAATATGTGACACAAGTTAAAATGATTCTATTGTTCACATATACAATCATGAGGGAGCTGTCCATTACGTCAGTGCTGAAAACAACTGAATGGTCTGCTAAAATGTAGCAAATCAACACTGGTATCGTAATGTCTTAACATATAACTAAAGGCAAACTTTTTTTTCTAGCTTTGGCTAGAGTGGAGAGTGGTTAGAACCCCTGCCATGTTTTTATTGGTGTCTGTGCCCCCTTTGGAGAGGTTCACCTTTTCTATTTTTCCTGTTTATCATTATCACCAAAAGTGAAAGTAAAAGAAAATTCTAAATGTTGAGTTGTCCACAGAACAGTAATAGAGGGATCCAGTTGTCCTCCAACTGGGACACTAGTTTTGGTGACCCTGTGGGGCACAAGGGATTTCTTTAATTTGTAGAGATTTCCTATCCCTTTCTGGTTTGCCTATGGGACAGGAAGTAAAGGCAAATCACCACAGATGGCAAAAAAACACTGACAGGGGTAATACCCCTTCTTTATATTATACATGAAAAAATGGGAAAAAAAAGAAGTGCTATTAGTTCTACTGTAAAAAGATCTTCAGGCTGCATGAAAAAATATTAAAAGTCAGCTGCTACGAATGCTGTAGTACTGACTTATAATTAAAGGTCACTCACCTGTGCCAGGATCCAGCGCCATCTTCACCTGGGACAGTCTTTGGGTCCCCAGTACCAACATATTTACTAAGAGAAGCCGGCTGTCACTCCTTGTGGCTTCACAGCCAGCTTTCTACTGCACATGCATGAGTGGATATGTTATAATGTTATACAGTACCTATTACCATTCATCTCTATCTAGTGTGTGTTTATCTGAAAAAATCACTACAGATGCTACAAGTAGGATTTGTATCACTGCACCATACCTGCAGCACCATTAAAACACACAAGTGTAAACAAAGCCTAAAAGTACTCCTAAAAATAATAAAAACTTTAGCAGCACTATTAAAAAATGACAACAATTGAATAATCATCTTTAAACAGTGGTAGTGATTGAACTTATGTGAAAGGTATTATTTCTGTAGAAGGAAAAACAATCTTACTGAATGTCTTTGTTACAGTGCTATATAATGAGCATATCCTTCGCCTGCCGACATCATGACTGACCTTAAATAATTTTAAATACATAAATTACAATAGAATAAAGCAATATGTATATTAATGGAACAACGTTTTAAAGATAATAATATTATATCACAGATTTTCATATATTGTATAATACTGTAGACAATAACACTGTTTGTCACCTAAATAGACAATACACTTATTCTCCTACTAATAAAGAGGAACTGAATCTTGGAAGTTGTGCCCAAAAAAGGGGAGGTAGAGGGCAAGGAATACCACTCGCATTGCCTGAGGTCTTCCTGCTGATAATTTTTGCCCTATTACTGACTTACTATCAGTAGCGGAGTAAAGTCTGTGGAGGCGCCTAGGCAATTTAAACCTTGCAGGTTTCTGGAGGTTTCTCAAGTGCGTGCTTTAACAGGAATACATTGAATTTTTGTGTGAGTAATGTTCCTATGCCTATAGTACTTATTGGTTCTATTGTGGTAATTTGTTGAGTATATTCATTGGACACCAAATATCACTGTTTCAGAGCCAACATGGGGCCACTGCCTACATTTTTTATATGGAAAACTGATGGCCATCATTGCCCCCCGTGTCCACCTGCCAGACTATTTGTGTGTAGTATCTTCCAAATGGCCAAAAACAGAATGTGAGCATATTTTTTTTTTTAAAAAATACACAGAAAATGAATCTCTATCTGCTTATAACTCTGTATACTGTGCTTACCAATGTTGTTTGTATATCTAACTTTGATCTGAATATGCATTGTCCTGATGAAACAACTTCATTACAAAACACGTTGACATTTCGATATGGAAAAGCCTACCTTTATATCTACCTGCTCTATTTTGTAATCAGTGTTTATATTTGATTGTATGCTTTCCCATCCAGTAATGGGTATGCACTTTGCACAAAAAATAGGGGTGATATCCCCAGCATTTTAATGGCTTTTTTAAATGTTCAATGTCTCGTGTTGTGCCAAATAAAACCATCATTTGTAGGTGGCAAAGTTGTGTTGGTGGGGGTTTCCCCTCTACTCTGATCCACGTTTTTTTCTATGCTAATTTTTGGGATGTGGCACTTTCAAAGTCTCCAATACTTCCACTATAGCAACCAGGAGGTTGTTCAAATTTTTCTCCCATCTGCCAACTATGCAATAGAAGCAATTGTGGTGGCTGTAGAGCTACTCAAATATTTCTACTTGGTTTGAAACATGCCACCCCCTATCCCCCAGTCTGAACCCCCTTGGACTTTGGTGATGGGTATAAAAAGGGAGAGCAGTGGGAGATCAGCGAGCATCCATTTGCTGATTTCAGCTGGGCAGTATGAACTCAGAAGTGCCCAGCTCTGAGCACTTCTGAGTTCAAAGCTTTCTAACCCCAAGGACTGTCTAGGGAAGAAGCTGATCATACACAGTCTGTGCTGTTCATCATTAAAAGAGTGTAGGGGTGACATTAGAGATATAATAGACCCTTAATTTCTCCTTAAAGAGAACCTATCACGTGCACTATGCTATCACATAGGGGGAATCGTGTCAGCCCCCTTGTGACAGCAATACACTTTAAGTTAGAAATAAGAAAACAACAATGTGTAAACAGTTGATTAAATGAAAACAAAACCCCATAAAGGACAGGACTGTGTGTGTTGTGCTGGTGGAAATCCTTTCTAATGCTGGGTTGATTTGGTTTTGATATGTGTGAAAAAGTCAGAATTGAGCCACACATAGGTATTGCCACACACACAAGAACTAGGGCTATAATTTTAGGCTATCATTCATGTTTAATTGAAGACTGATGACTTGTAAAGGTTTTTAATGCATTGCCAGTTGACAATTGTGGGTACTATAGTTTTTCAAGGCTGTGAAGGCGCACACAATTTTTAGGGTTTAAATTTTTTAGTATCTGTTTACTAAACACAACCTCATCTTTTATAGTTTATTTAATAAAAGAATTACATAGTTACATAGTTAGTTTTGCTGAAAAAAGACAAAAGTCCATCCAGTTCAACCATTAAAAAAAAAAAAGTTATAATCCTATACCCACAATTGATCCAGAGGAAGGCAAAAAAAAAACCCCAGCAAAGCATGATCCAATTTGCTCCTGCAGGGAAATAAATTCCTTCCTGATCCCCCGAGAGGCAGTCGGATATTCCCTGGATCAACTTTACCTATAAATGTTAGTATTCAGTTATATTCTGTGTATCTAGGAAAGAATCCAGGCCTTTTTTAAAGTAATCCACGGAGCTGGCCAGAACCAACTCTTGAGGGAGTCTATTCCACATTTTCACAGCTCTCACTGTACTATAATATAATTCTGTACTAGAATTAGACATTTATTATAAACCTTGTTCAATCTTTTACATTTTACCAAAACTGAATCTATATTGTGCGTGTGTAAACTAAAATGAATTCCTTTACATTAGAGATAATATAAAACTTGATTCCTTTGAAGACTTGAATGGTTAAGCTTGCACAAATATCTCATTAAGCTGAACTCCAGGCCAAACAGTGAAATAGGATTGGTCTTTCTGTTCAGTTAGTCTTAAGCCATGAGGAACCACTACCAAACAACTTAGATATGGCATTGACCTGCCTTTAGATTACACTGCAACTAACCAATGCAGCTTGCTTCAGGATGCATCCCAACGTGTGTCTGGGCAATAAATGACACATATGAAGTGATGCCTGTGCTTTCCTGTTCTGTAAGCATGTTTCCTTTGTTAAACTAGCAGCAATATGAAAAACAATAAAGACCTATCTGATTACCACTGTCCAAGGAACTGAATTGTAATAGATTCAGTTGCTATGTAAAAAGATAATGCATTTTAATAAATACATTAATGGAATAATGGTGTTTTTATAGCTGCCTGGCGTACCTCAGTAACTATGCAGAACATACTGCATATTAGGAAGCCCTTCAATGTTTGCCATAGAGATGATCAAATGGTCAGAAAAAGCACACACATTGTTCCGTTTCTCTGTTTCTTGAAGCTGCAGCTTGCCCTTTCTGATTTTGTACTCTATAATTCCACTAGCTTACTCTCCTGAAAAGAATTACAGTTTTCAATAATTGAAGATTTAGCACATTCTTTTGAATCTGCAGGTACTATTTACAAATTTATAGGTTGCACCATAATTTTAGTAAAAATTGAAGGTCGTGTAGTAAAATCTGGCCAGGGGCTTACTAGTATCTCATTCAAAAACATTTAATGGCCTTGTTCAACCCTTCATGTTTTTCAATATGTCTAGTAGATGCTCATACAACATCTAATAGAATGGAATATAATGTTACTGCACAGCTAGTAAATCCGTGAAGTTGTAATTATGCTCAACTCAAGACCTCCTTGACGTTATATTAGATTCACACTCTGCACACCTTATAGTTATGATTTAGTTTAAAGAATCAGAATGTGCAAAATAATTTCTAAAACCTGCATAACATGACATTTTAATTGCTTTAAAAACAAAGCCAGACATGCATACATAAGAACATCCTGGCATCAAAGGCACTTGGCTTCTGAATGTAAGCTGTGATTACCTTGTTTTCTACACTCTTATTGACAAGATTTTCAAGTGGGATCTACTGTCTTCTGGATATGCTGACAGGGGGCTTTGCAAACCTTGATCCCACATTAGGACCTGTTGTGGAAGGTTTCTGTATCCCTGAAAATAGCAAGGTGCACCACAAACCTAAGTATCTATCTCATAAGCCCTTTATCTAAACAGCCGTTTTATCTGATTTTCGGACTTCCAGGAAGCATGCTACAACAGTTCCATTACTTACAGTGACACTGTAAAGGTTAAATGGAACCATTACTTCGGTCATTCAGGGCAAATGTAATATGAAGAGAAAATATCAGTGAAAGATCATGTATGAAGAACCATCACCCTCTTCCTATAATTCACCAAGCCTGCGCATTGTCACATTGTGGGTAAAGTCCTTGTAATATTTGACTCTAACAACCACAAACTTATACAGGGCTTAGTTTCTGGGTTTTGGTGGGATAAAAGGATCATGGGGAAGTGGGGAGAAAGGAGCAGCAGTGGGGACAGACTATCAAGCAAACCTTTTTCTTTGCTCTGAATGGGCATAATGCAGGTGCATGTTAAGCATTAAAAAAACATCATCTCCATCATCTGCATTAAGATACAGGATAACACCTTTGCATTGCAGTAACGTGCTCCTCCACACTTCTCTATTTTCGTTCTTTTTATTAGTGCACTCTGCAGCATTTGTTTTATAATTGGTGTTTCACTTTGATACATTTTGCAATCAGTTTTATCAGGAAAACAGAGGTAATATATTATTTTCAAAAGCCTGAATGTGATAGATGCTGCAAGTTCTCATCTACTGTAAAACCCCTTTCTCTGGTGGGAGACCACAAGGGAAGACATGAGGTGCTTATACATGCCAACTGCTGTTGTATGGCCAAAAATAGGTATGTTTGGCCTCAAGTGACCTTTCCAGGTTCTTCTGATAAATGGGTCAATATCCTCTAGGCATATATCTGATATGATATGCTGCCAAATGTGAATAGAAAGCTTGTCCCCTACCATGGCCATAAGTTAGTAATACGTTGCTCTCCTAGTTGGAGGGCCCACTCTCCCGGGTTATTCCAGCACAGTACCCAGATGTTATTATCTTAATGTCAGGACCAAGCCTTCTAAGATATGTTAGACATTATGCCTCCCGGCTTCTGCTGCCTAAATTGCATCTGGGGAGGAGGACTCTTTGAGCGACTGAGGGCTGTGTTGGAATAACTAAGGAGAGTGATTCCTCATACTTAGTCAGCACCATATTGATTTTTTATGCCCATGGTTGGGAACAGGTTACCTATTTATACTTGGTAGCATACCCAGTCAAATGTATACCTGGATTGGATATAGACCTGTTTATCAGAACAACTCCTAATCACTACCAACAAAAAAGTCCTGGAATGGGATAAACCCGTTTGACTATACAACAGCAGGTACAGGCTTCTCATGTCTCTCTTTGAAGTCTCACACCAGAGAAAGGGGTTTTAGCTGTGGACTTGCAGCATTCATCACACACCAGGCTTTTGTCTAAACATATTAGCTCTAATGTCCTGGCAAAGCTGATTTGCGAAACACTCCTACTTTGCCTATTGGAAAAATCTTATACTACAGATTCATTAATAGCAACTCAGTGCAGTGCAATTGAACTATATAGAAGTACTTTTCGGTCCTGAGTTAATAAATTATGTAAATACAATGAGAAAGATATATCAACAGGGGTGTTAAAGCCGAGGTACATTAAAGCCTTGCAGTATAGTTTGTTGTTGTTACCTATATGTATGTGACGTAAATTATAAAAGTTATTGAATAAAAAGCATTATTTTTAATTTTTTTTATATTCTATCTGGCACAATAGAATACCACTTTTATGTTATTAAGGGATGTGGTGCGTTTGTCACCAGTCAATTGAGTACCTGTATGATTGTTCTCGTGCCAACTTTAACATTTTGACAGGGGGTTCTAATCCTTCATCACTCCATTGAGAACTTTATTGGGAAGTGTACGGAAACACTTTGATTGAACTTTGATTGAAGTTTACTGGCCTTATTATATTTTTTACTTATTTGATTTTAGCAGACAGTTTAAACAAAGGTCACCATAATTCATATTAACATTAAAATTCTGAGCATACATAACAGAGACATGTGTAATAATAGGGGCATTAAACTGTATTCTCTTCTGGTGTAGGGACAGATGTGAATGGTTCTGTGTAGTCTGTAAAGTGTTGCTTAATGTTTCTGTGGGAAACAGGAATAAAATAAATTGTTATCATGCAGCATAGTCTGTATTCACCAGCAAGCTATTAATTTAAAGTGCTGCGTGTATATTTGATAAGAATAGAATACATACTGTACCATTTTGCTATTGCGCCTAACTATAGATTTATTGCGACTGAAATACCTGACCTTGTGTTTGCAACACCCAAAATTTAGTTTTTTTTTTTTTGTTTTTTTTTGGATAAATAAAATATTGATGTTTGCTAAAAAAATTTAACATTTGAGTAGTGTATATATACAGGTGGAACTCAAAAAATTAGAATATCGTGCAAAAGTTCATTTATTTCAGTAATGCAACTTAAAAGGTGAAACTAATATATGAGATAGACTCATTACATGCAAAGCAAGATAGTTCAAGCCGTGATTTGTCGTAATTGTGATGATTATGGCTTACAGCTCATGAAAACTCCAAATCCACAATCTCAGAAAATTAGAATATTGTGAAAAGGTGCAATATTCTCGGCTCAAAGTGTCCCACTCTAATCAGCTAATTAAGCCATAACACCTGCAAAGGATTCCTGAGCATTTAAAAGGTCTCTCAGTCTGGTTCAGTAGGAATCACAATCATGGGAAAGACTGCTGACCTAACAGTTGTGCAGAAAACCATCATTGACACCCTCCATAAGGAGGGAAAGCCTCAAAAGGTAATTTCAAAAGAAGTTGGATATTCCCAAAGTGCTGTATCAAAGCACATTAATAGAAAGTTATGTGGAAGGGAAAATTGTGGAAGAAAAAGGTGCACAAGCAGCAGGGATGACCGCAGCCTGGAGAAGATTGTCAGGAAAAGGCCATTCAAAAGTGTTGGGGACTTTCACAAGTAGTGGACTGAGGCTGGAGTCAGTGCATCAAGAGCCACCACACACAGACGGATCCTGTACATGGGCTTCAAATGTTGTATTCCTCTTGTCAAGCCGCTCCTGAACAACAAACAACGTCAGAAGCATCTTACCTGGGCTAAAGAAAAACAGACCTGGTCTGTTACTCAGTGGTCCAAAGTCCTCTTTTCTGATGAGAGCAACTTTTGCATCTCATTTGGAAACCAAGGACCCAGAGTATGGAGGAAGAATGGAGAGGCACACACTGCAAGATGCTTGAAGTGCAGTGTGAAGTTTCCACAGTCTGTATTGATTTGGGGAGCCATGTCATCTGCTTGTTTTATTGATTGCATGTAATATTCTAATTTTCTGAGATTGTGGATTTGGGGTTTTCATGAGCTGTAAGCCATAATCATCACAATTATGACAAATCACGTCTTGAACTATCTTGCTTTGCATGTAATGAGTCTATTTCATATATTAGTTTTACCTTTTAAGTTGCATTACTGAAATAAATGAACTTTTGCACGATATTCCAATTTTTTTAGTTTCACCTGTAGTTCGGCTGTTTGCAGCTATTTGCTACATACACAGCTTTTAAGAAAAAATAATGAACTAGATATACTATGGCACAATGACATAATTTGATGTTGTTGCACATATATGGGGAGTTCTCAGAATTACAAAACTTTGTCTATGTGCATCCAGTTTTTTAATACTTGCATACAATACATACAAAGATTCAACTTTTATGGAAAGCAAATATTTGAGTGTAAATTTGAGGGGCCAAAATGCAACCATGGGTTGCCACACCAATTTACCATGGATATTACAAACCATTATAAAAACTGTGGTGATGGAGTGACTCCATTGATGGGGAAGATAGACAAGTCTAAATTTGTTAAAACACAATATACCCCTTGAAATAAATGTGTAAATTGCCCATGAAGGGCAAAGCAACAGATGCACACTAATGGTGACTCCAATAGCAAGTCAAACTTACCTTGCCTTCAGACAGTAGTGAAGGAGCTAAGAGAGTTGCTACTTGGAGCTTACATAGGGTCAAAGATTCTCTCCATGCCCTCATCTGATAGTTCTGGGCATTTGAGCAGCCAGTCACCAAGCAACTGCTCTGTCACATAGGAGGAAGTATGCCCTTAACCAGAAGTACCATGTATTTTAACCCCTTCATACCGAGTATACATATATATGCGGCCTCGCAGAACTAGTTTTTTTCTGTGGAGCTGCACACATGTCCTTGTTCTAGGAGTGCGCTGTGCAGCAAGGTCTAGTCACCGGGAGCTCCGAGTCCCATACTAACAATCAAACTCCCGGTTCCATGTTACCTGATCGCTGTGATAGACTCTGATTGGCTGTCACAGTGATCAGTCACTGTGCAACCTGCCCCTGTGGTTTTTTTCTCTCTGAATGGGAGAGAGATACATTGTATCTTTCTCTTGTTGCAGAGAGAAAGTAAACAAATGCAAACAAACAAAAAATAATAATAGTAATAATAAAAATAAACTAAAAAAAAGAAAAAATACCTAGATCAAGGTTAGATCTAGGTCAGTGCCAGGGTTAGTATTAGAGTCAAGTAAGGGTCAAAGGTCATGGTCAGTAAATTTTGGGCAAGATTTTTTTTTAAAAAAACATTTTTTCAATTATTATCAGTGTCAGTTAGTGTCAGTATGTTTTAGGTAGGATACAAAAAAAAGCAAAATGCACACTATTGCTGTGATTGTCAGGAGCAGGACAATTTATTATGGGTTGTTCTTTGGTGATAGCTTATGATAATAGCAAGAAATATAAAGCTAAATTTAACCACTTGGCCTCCTGAGGATTTACCTCCCTTCGTGACTAGGCCATTTTTTGCGTTACGGTACTGCATTACTTTAACTGACAATTGTGCGGTCATGCAATGCTGCACCCAAATGAATTTTTTTTCCCCACGAATTGAGCTTTATTTCGGTGGTATTTGATTACCTGGGAGGTTTTTATTTTTTGCGCTATAAGCAAAAAAAGACTGACAATTTTGAGAAAAAAAAAATATTTTCGACTTTTTGCTATTAAACATGTCCAGTAACAAAATTTAAAAAGTCAAACCTCATCATAAATTTAGGACAAAATGTATGTCTTTGCTAACAAAAATCCCAATACATGTAAATTTTTTGGTTTACGTGAACATTATAGCTGTATAGATAATAGGATTTTTTTCTACTAGTAATGTTGGCAATCAGCGACTTTTAGGAGGACTGCGACGGTTATTCTGACACTGGGGGGAACTAACTTGACACCAGTGACACCAATACAGTGATCAGTGCTAAAAAAAAAGCACTGACACTGTACTAATGGCACTGGGCAGGAAGGGGTAATGTGAGGGGTGCTCAAAGGATTATCTGTGTGCTGTAAGTGTTTTACTAGGGGGCAGGGAGTTTGTTCTTCACTGCAAACACACTGATTGGGATGGCTGTACTGTGCATAGCCATTCCGAGCTGTGTGCTCGAGCTGACAGGGAGGAAGATTGTTTGTGAACAAAACAATCTTCCTCCCCGTTGGCGCAGAATCACGTATTGTAAGGGACCGCCCGGCGGTACCACTAGCACTCCACTGGATAGACGTCCCCAGTGCACAGAATCTAAGTTCCAGAGTGCTTGTTCACCAGGGCCCCTGATGGTGGGGATGGACTTGGAGCACCCTGAGACCAGGTCGTGGCTACTGGGTCCGTCCATCAGTGGTAGTGGTATGCGCCGAGGGCTCCCACGGGAAAGAGTCTGATATGAGGAGGTCAGAAGACCCCCCTGCGAGGGATGGATGGATGGATGAGCAAGGTCAGACAGGCCGGGTCGGTAACAGAGAGGACGGTAAGGTACAAGGCAGCGGGCAGAGAATAGTCAGGTCACACGCCAGGTCAGAAACAGCAGGTCAAATCCAATAGGGGGCATCCAGGAGAGAGGTCAGGCAAAGCAAGGGTCAGGACAGGAGAATATAGCAAGGTCAGGTACAATCCGGGTCAATAACTTACAGGGCACAGGTTCACAGGATACAGGATGCAGGTAAGACCAGAAGGCACTGAATGACAGCTCAGGGCCATTTAAATATCCCGCCCTGCGCTGCCATTGGTGCCCAGCGGGCGGCCGCGGCTTCTACTGTGCATGCGCGAACTCGAACGCCGCAGCCGGCACGGACCTAGTGCCCGTGTCCATGCACAGGGCGGCGCACTGCGCCTGCGCCGGGACCATCGCGGCGGGGATCGAGGAGATCCCTGACACGTATATATATAGGTGATTTAGCATTTTTGGGTAGGGGGTGTGTGCACGTCCTACCCGCACAGCCATTCACGGATGTCAATCACTGGGTCCTGGCCGGAAATAACCTGCCGGCGCCCATACATGATTCTGCGCACAGGTGCCATCCTGTAGCAGTATATCTGCTATAGGGCAGTCCTTAAGCGGTTAAAAAAATAATTTTTATACTAGTTTGGGACAGTTTTCCTTTGATAATGAAAAAAAAATTAGGAGATATCTGTTACCATTTACCACCAAAAAAAGTCCAATTTGTTTTGAAAAAAGTTATAATCCACCTGGATACACAAAGTAGTTGTGATGATATGTATGGTTTTACTAACACATGTAAAATTTGCAAAATTGAGTTCAGGCATTAAGATTTGTTTTACCCTTAGCCGCTAAGGGGTAAATTTGCTTCTAGTGAACACGTTGTTCTTCCCTGCATAGGCACAGGCTTACTTTAAGTCAAAATAATTTAAAATTGAATTGAAGGTTTGGTTTAAACCATACTAGGGATCAGTGATGAATCAAGCATGAGGGGTTAAGTTCGAGCAGGGGATCAGCGAACATTACCATAATCTAAGTGCTGAATCCAAACCCCATTGAAGTCAGTGGGAGCCCAAAGTTAAAAAAATGTTCTGGCCACTTTCTTGGCTAATATATATGGGGTTGTTAAATAAATGGCATGGGGGCTTGGTACCAAAATGGCCATGGGGAACATGTACCAAAGCAAAAAAAAAATTAATTTAGCTTGAAGCAGTGACATTAGTAATGCTTAAAGCGAAACATTAAAAATGTAGAACTCTGTTAAAAATAACAAGCAAGGAGGGTGCCTGACCCTGCCTGTGAAGCTGTTCATCTGTGCTACAGCACCCCTTAATACAGAAAAACTGAAATTTACAAATAAAGAAAGTGTGTTTTATTTCTCGCAAAATGATAGCACCCAGGTTCTTCATTCTGTTTGTAGCCAGACATTCAATTAATCTATACCAGACTCCTATCTGAGATGAGGGTCTGGTATCCATGTTAATGGAGGGCCTTCCAAATTAAAAAAACACATTCCCCCCACCCCCCATTTCCTAAAAGATGCTTCAGGTCATAATTTTAAGGAGGAACCCTACTCAAAAAAAAGCATGAAGTCCCCCCCCCAAAGTCTTAACAGACCCTTATCTGAGCATGTAGTGTGGCAGGCCAGCAAATGGGATGCGAACCCCTAAACCATACCAGACCACATGCTATTAGCATGGGGGGAACCCCAAACTCAATCACAAAAAAGTGTAAACAGTAAAAAACACAAACACAGTTTTGACAAGTCCTTAAATAAAATAAAAGTCCATTGATGTACCGTACATCCACCTTCAATCATGTAATCCAGTGATGTAGATTCAAGTCAATTATGATGCCCATTCATTGATGTTGAAAAGGACTTGGGGGTGGCTGCACTCATTAGTTTCTTTACCAAACCATTGACAGAGGGAAGCTTTCATATATAATAGCAGTAGTAATACCCCTATTATAAATTACATTTGGCTTCCACCAAATAGATAAATGTTCTGGCATTTGTCCTGAACAGCAAAGGATAGGTCTAGACTTTTATTTGGACTGAGCCTTAGGAGTACTATGGAATACTAACATTAAACAGAATATCTAAAGTATTTATTTAAAATCCATTCTAGTATATCACAGATATACTAAGCAGCATTATACCATAGTTGCTACTGGGGAGCCAATTTAAGCAGAAGCAAACAAACCTACCCATTGTTTTCTTTTATAATGTTTTACAACATAAAATGTACCAGCAAACAGAAGCACCTGGAGGAGATACAATGCACCTCTGCCAAAACCAGGGGAATAAAGATACCTAGGGTCAGGGAAATGGACTTGGAATGGTTTTCACCCAATTCCCCTTCAAGGGAAGAACTATGCTCCCTTAAGGTGCTTAGTCCAAGAAATATCTGGTCTTGACTATAAATGGTTTGTCCAACTGGTAATGTTAGGGTGTTGACTCAACAGCAAAGTGAAGTATATTTTAATCAGGCAAAGGTGTACTTCACAAACAAACAGGAGGTGCATAAAAACACAATTTATGCAAACCTAAAATACTGAAGGCAAAAAACTGACAAAAAGGTAGAAGATAGGTAAGTAACCACAATGATCAGGGTTGCAGAGCACACAATTACAAGGGCTATGCAGAAGACAGTCCAAACAGAATAGGAGTAATTCCTGAGGAGAAGAGTCACTATATAGCCAAAAGGGTGGGTCAAAAAGGCAGAAACAATGCAGAATTATTGAAAACATTGAAAAGGGAGATAAAACCAGGGTAGCAATCCATCCATAGATCTGCAGGCTGCGAACATGCAAAGGAAATTTAACAATGGAAAAGTTAGTCAATTATTGGTATCAAGGTCTTAGTTGCAACAGCAATTTTCTCCAAGGTAAACAAAAACCTTTTTTTGTTTGTTATGTCTGCTTTTTCTAAAGAAAATTGCTATTGAAACCTTGGCACATATACAGTATTTATTGAATGCAATTTCCCATCTAAGATGTCCTTGTGTTACATTTTTAGAAGGCTGTCATTTTATAGTTAACTTAAAAAGAAGCGTTTGTTTATCCACAATCAGAACTAACTCCTCTTTCTAGCTCCAATTTATTACCATAAAGAACTGTATGTCAGAATTATAGATTGTTACTATAACTCTAATTAATTTGCCACAGGCTATCAGTGGGATATAATTATATTGTTCAAAACAGCTAGTACATACATAACCTCAGAATTCTGTGTGATATCATATGCTGTTAAAATGCGTTTTTGATTAATAATAGATCATTTGAGAAGAAGCACACCATTGGTTTGTGATTTCACAAACGATTAGTAATTGTTTTAGTGAGATTGTTGTACCCAGTGTAAAGGAAGACCTTATACTACCAATGAAATATATAAAGTAGAGTTACAAACACCATAACAGATCGGTGCTGCACACTGTATTCAACTCGAATGTAAAGTGAATGAAAAACTGGCTTCTGCTCAGATCCTTGCCCATTGGTCATGCCCCTCTGATATGTTTCACCAACCTTGGGCTTAATTGATTAAGCACAATATGAGTGAAACATGTCAGAGGGGCGTGACCAATGGGCTTCGATATGAGCTGAAGCCCATATTTCATTCACCTTACAATGGAGTTGAACGCAGCGTGCGACAGCATCTGCATGCTATAATATAAGTATAGTCAGTACAAAAAAGTATGATAGTCCGAAAGGTCTTTGTAGCGATCATTTCACATTATTTGTAAAACTACAGCAACAATTTGTGATATAAAAGGTTAAATAGGACAGCACACCGTTATAACTAGAATACCTAGCAGAAATTGTACCTATATAAACTGATTCAAAAACATCTGACAGAGTTGTTATCAGGCCGAATTGACTAAAGGTATATAGGCAGTAGCTATAATAAAAATTAAGCAAAGAGCTATTGAGTGGAGCACTTAGAAGTCAACTTGAAAAGACTTATTAAATTAGTGAAGCATTTAGAGAAGAGTTTGTAAGTAATTTAGAAAAGCAATTTCTTAAAGTGGTTGTAAGAGAAGTTATAGGGAGCAGTTTCAGAAGAAGTCACTGTTTAGGAGGAGGATTAATAGGTGGAATTTGAAAGGAATGTTATCATAAGCTGTTGAGAGGACGATTAAGGAAAGATAGAATGTTGCTAAAGTAAATACTATTTGAAGTCATTAGGAAAACAATTTAATGAGCATATGGATAGCAAAAAGAGAACTTATAGAGCAAAATTAAGGAAAAACAGCTAAAAGCTGATGTATGGAATGCAGTTATTGGACATTGAGAAGGAGTTTTCATGAAATGATAAGCCAAAGCAACAGTCCCAAAGCAGCTTGCATCGAGAAGAATTTTTATGTCAGATTTGTATTTCTGTCTAATCTATGGAGAAAGATTTCCCCTCACCTTCTGTTTCTGTAACTGCAGGACAAGAAATGGGGAGAGAGGTTGTCATTAGGACAGGAAGGCATCAACAGCGAAAAGAAACTATTGTTAGACGTTCGAACCTCCCCCACTCAACTAAAGATTTAAATTTTGTAAATTACATATGTTAGGATCAAAATTTTACTGATATACTTGTTTTTTAATTGAAATTTAAGCAGTGTAAGTCCAAATGAAAATGATAATACCAGGATATAGAAGGACTAGTACTAATCTAACTGTTCAGCCAATCTCTGTTCACAGAAGAAAATAGACACAGTGGGGTTTATTTACTAAAGCTGGAGAGTCCAAAATCAGACTCCCTTCTGCATAGAAACCAATCAGCTTCCAGGTTTCATTGCCAAAGCTTCATTGAACAAGCTGAGGTTAGAAGCTGATTGGTTTCTATGCAGAAGGGAGTCTGATTTTGGACTCTCCAGCTTTAGTAAATAAACCCCAATGTGTTCTGAGCCTGCTCTTGGCACAATAATTTTAACAAAAAGTGCAGGAAAATGGGTAATGGAAAGGTGCAGGTGGGTTGAATCACACAATGGCTTCACATGTCTTTTAGAGAGGATCATGCTCAAGAGTCCAGCTCCACCATGTCAGCTAAGAAATCACTTTCTTTTTATTACAGCAAGATAAATCTCAATACTCCAAAAGTCTTTAAGAGATATAAAGAAAAAAAGAGGAATATAGCTCTCTCTACCTCCTGCTCTCTCACTGCCCCTGTAAATGTGCACAGAACAGTCTTCTCTGAAGACATAGAAAGAATACAGCATTAAAAATTTCCAGTACTCATGCAGTTCCTCCGAAATCTTCTTTTATTGAGTCAGCATTAAATGCCAGGAAATGCCAAGAATTCAGCTAACGTGATTTAGCCATATGGAGCCTTAATCATATAATACACAACATCTATCTAAAATCTATCCTGGGTTTGAATGACCCTTTATAGGGTAAGTTCATCATTTACCAAAAAAAATCACACTATGCTGTCAAATATGGACATACTGTGATAAATCTACCTTGTAGCCAATGCCATCCTGCTCTTTCAAACTGTGTGCTTTGTGTACTCCTGTCGCAGCCTCTGAGCTCTTCATAGGCAACAGGAGAGAGTAAAGTGTATAGTACATAGGGCGCTCCTGCTGGAACCAGACCTCTGTAGCCACTAGAGTGGTGACAGAATGGATATCAAGGATTGGGAAGCCAAACAGACACTAAGGCAGCTCTTCATAGAGTTGGAAGCAAAGCTCTAGTGTAGAAAAACATGGAAAGAAGATGACTCGAAGTGTAGTATTGGCATTTTTATTAACTTACAAAGATAAAATTCCACTTACAAGAAGTCAAAGCACAGTCTCATCATAGTAAAGTCAACCGATGTTCCTGGTGGTGTGGGATAGGGGCTGCCCAGCGGCAGCGTGACCCGTGAAATGCAGGGATGTCGGAACTAAGATGGCTGTAGGACTTCAGGAAGCATCGTGGAACGCATACGCCAGAAGTGACATAGGATAGAAGCGGTAACGCATTTCAGAGCATGTGCAGAGGGCTTTGTCATCAGACCTAAGTAGTAGTGGAATTTTATCTTTGTATGTTAATAAAACTGCCAATTCTACACTTAAAGGCGCCTTCTTTCCATGTTTTTCTGTAACAGGAGAGAGTACATGCTGTGCGGCCCTAAGGGACAGGACATTGCTCACTCCTGTGCCAGTAGAGGGTGCTGGGCCCAACGCCTGCCCTTTCCCTACAATTACTAGGGATGGAGCCGTCACAGGATGTAGACGATTGTAAGAAGGTTTCTTTTTTAAGCCTTTTTGGCCTACATTTTTTGAATTGATGTTTATGTGTGCATGTAAATATATTTACAATAGCAAAGAAACTGAGATAAGTCTTAGTTTACGTTGTCAAGATTTTTGTATACCATTTAGTAACTTTGTGGTGATTAAAGGGTACATTTACCTATGCAAAAAGAACGCTATGGGAGTTGTTTACTAAAGCTGAAGAGTACAAAATCTGGTGCAGCTCTGCATAGAAACCAATCAGTTCTCAGGTCTTATTGCCAAAGCTCAACTGAACAAGCAGAAGTTAAAAGCTGATTGCCTACCATGCACAGTGCACTACTTTAAGTAAATCTACCCCTGTGCTTTATCAATATAGCAGCATAGTGTGGTAAACTTTCCTTCTTGCCAGGGCTCCCTTTCAGTTATAAAAAAATGAAGGCCAAAACCTCAGAAAAAAAAAATACTTCTATAGGGACAGAGCAGCCGCTGAGGTCAGCTCCCCCTAGTGACACAGGATGGAGCAATGTCCATTTCTTTCAGGCTGCACATGTGCAGGTTGAGTACACACTTTGTATACACACTGAAAGAACAGGATGGCATTGGCTGAAAGGTAGGTTTAGCACACTATGCTGCTATACCCATCTTGGACAGCATGGAGTTTATTTACTAAAGCTGAAGAGTGGGCAGCACAGTGGATGAATGGTTTTCACTTCCGCCTGGCAGTACTAGGGCTGTTGGTTCAAATCCCAACATGGCACCACCTGCCTGGAGTTTGTATGTTCTCCCTGTGCCTGCGTGGGTTTCCTCCCACACTCCAAAAACATGCTGGAGGTTAATTGGCTCCTGTCTAAATTGGTCCTAGTATGTGCATGAATGAATGTAAGTTAGGGACCTTAGATTGTATGCCCCTTGAGGGTTAGGGACTGATGTGAATGTACTATATATATATATATATATATATATATATATATATATATATATGTAAAGTGCTGTGTGAATTGACAGCGCTATATAAGTACCTGTAATAAATAAATAAGAGTGCAAAATCAGGTTCACTTCTGCATAGAAACCAATCAGCTTCCAGGTTTTGTCACCAAAGTTTAATTGAACAAGCTCAGGTTAGATGCTGGTTTTTATGCAGAAGTGAGCCTGATTTTGCAATCTCCAGCTTTAGTAAATAAACCCCCCTATGTGGTTTTTTTTTTTTGTATAGATAAAAATACCCTTTATTCAGCACATAGTTACTAAAAGGTATTCAGAAATATTGACAGCTTCTGAGACGTATCTCAGTTTGTTCGCTGTTGTAAAATATATTTACATGCACACATAAACATCTAGGCTAGTGGAGACACTGACATATGAAGGTAATGTTATAATTTCTCCATTACTATTTGTCATCAGACCCATAACACACATGGCTTTGAAGACCATTGTATTAATTCTATAAATAAATATAGGCAATTTCTTGCTTAGCAGTGGTGCATTAAGTCATACTGTATGTACCCTGATGTATTGTATATAAATGTGCACATGCATAAAGATGTGAAAGCAAAGGAAGGAAAAGGGAGGTTAATATCTTCAAAGCCAGTTCAAATCAAATGAGAAACAAAATCACGTTAATTCAAATGTGGAGCAGAGCCATGCATTGCTGACTACTGAATGAAGGTTATAAACCCAGAACACCTCTACATCTGCCTGCATAACATTTGGCTAATTGAATTGAAATATTTAGATGCTGTAGGTACTAACCATATCAATTTGCCCCCAAGACACAATAAAAGGAATACATCCATCAAGAAATTAGAATTGGATGCAGCCTTCTGTTTATTCCTGTTATAGCTGGCGTTGTGTACAATTGCTCAGTAGGTTTTTTTTTCCCTATGGATGACAGTTTTGTTTCAACAAATAACAGACTATAGTTTTTTTTCTGCTGACAGAAATAATTCAGATAGTTCAAAAATATGCAGTCTTAAGATTTCCACCAAATAGCCTTGAGTGATTTATTCGTTTTAAGCAACAAAACAAATGTTTCAAATTCAATAGGCATGAAAACATAAATATAAGCTATTTGGTTTTAAAGCTATACTGTACCAATTATGCTGCACCTGACGTCAAGCGTTTGTCTTATGTACCAATCATAGTGATTGAACACAACTTTGATTCATTTATGGGAATGAGCACTGCAAAACCTCTCTACAGGCAAAATCTGATATACTTATCAAAACTCAAGAACAAAAGTGTATAATATTGCAGCATCCCAGTGCTTGCGCCTGGCAAACAGCCAAACAAACAGATGAAAAGCATGTACGTGTAACACCCTCCTAGAATAGGTTGCTAGAGAGGTTCAGGTGAATTTAGTCTTTTTGACTCCTCTGTAAACAGAGGAGCAGTGTATGATTAGGTTTGGCTGCTCTAGGTCTCACAAGCTACAGACTCAACTTCTCCCTGCCTTCTAGTAGGTTCTATAATGTAGTGGGCTGGAAGAGGTAGACCTTGTGCTTGAATATTTGTGGGACTCTAGCCAATGCCTGGGAAGGTTTGCCCAGAAGGTGGAGAGGGCCCAAAATGTGTCTGAGACTGGGAGCAGCAAGGTTCTTGTATAGGAGAAGAAGATACCAGCCTTAGGGGTTGCTGCCCTTTGGGCAGGTTAGCTAATGTCTCTTTCAAATAACTCATCTAGGTCACAGCTCAGTGGGTGATTGGGGCCCTATTTTCCTGGAAGTAGTTTAGAGCCAAGTAAAGGGGATGCACTGAAGATCTGGCCTGGAGATTCACAGTACAATGTCTAGCTAGTATTGGACAGGAGGTATCCATGTATCTGGAGACACTGTAAGTGGCTTGGAAGGGGGATCCTAGTGACTGTCTGTTGTTTAACCCCTTGTGTGACTGTGTCAGTGTAGCTAAACTGGAACCTACCCTGCTGAGAGTCCCAAAAGTGCTAATGTCTCTAGTCTCGGCAAAGAAGTGCCTCTGAAGAAAGTAGACAAAATAGAGAGTGTCCTCCAAATACTTTGTGCATTAAATTCTGGAGTATCCCAAAGCTGCCCTGCACCCCATCCAAGTTCAACAAGCATTAAACCTTATAAAGACACTCACTGCCTTGTCATTGTGCTGCGAGACTGTAGGAGCTGTAGTGTGCCTGACTGATTTGCACTCAGCCGGGAAGAGAACCTAGGACAAATCTGCAGGGCCTATTAGGGGTTTGCACTACATGTAAGAGCTGTTTTACCTGCCAAGGGATTTGTATTTTTGTTCATCCGGTTCTGAGCATTACACTGCTCTGCCACACAGGATAATCTTGGCTGGCATGGGACATATTATTTCTCTGCTGCAGTTTCACTTTTACTTACAGGTCTCCTCCCTACCCCACCCTGTTTCTGCACCGTAGAGGGTTCCCTGATGATGCACAATGATGAGCACTGTCACTGTTATTTCCTGCACAGCTGATTAGCTCATGGGTACTTTTCCCTCCCCCTCCCTTAGCTCTACTGCATAAAGATTGCAAGAGGTTGATACCAGGTTAAATTCAGGTACTTAAGCTGCTCGCATTTAAATTAAATTTAATAGTATATTAATGATTATAGATTACTTTCTCTTTCAATGCTACAATAAACACATATCCTGTGAATGGGGCCATGCTGCAACCACCCGACAACCACACACAATGCATGTGATTGCGGCATGGTAGAATGGCATTTAGAGGGTTAAACATGCAGTTAGCAGGTGATACAAGGCCTTCTCACTTTCTGTCAAATGCTCTCTGAACAGCTCTTCACAAAGCAAGTGTAAACCAGGCCTTAGGGTGATGTTTCTCACTCATTCTAATGGATCTATAGAGAAGCAGGACAGGATTTGTGTTTGGTCTGGAAAACAACTGTCCCTCTCCTTGCCTCCATAAAATAGTAGGAGGTGTTCTGTAGTCCACCGCAAGAACTGGCCAGGGCAGATAACAACACTTTGGATTTCAGTGCCTTACTGGATTTCTAGCAAGCTTACTGGATTTCTAGCAGAATCAATAGGTGTTTTTCTGCACTTGCTGCATTTTTATACACTGCTCAAAAAATTAAAGTAACCCTTTGAAAACACATCAGATCTCAATGGTGAAAAATCTCATGCTGGATATCTATACTGATGTGGACTGGGTAAGGTGTTAGGAATGTAAGGATGCCCCATCGATTGATGGAAATGAAAATGATCAATTTACAGAGGACTGAATTCAAAGACACCCCGAAAATCAAAGTGAAAAAATTATGCAGCAGGCTAGTCCATTTTGCTGAAATTTCATTGCAGCAACTCAGAATGGTACTCAGTAGTTTGCATGACCCCCACATTCTTGTATGCATGCCTAGCAACATCGAGGCATGCTCCTAATGAGACGACGGATGGTTTCCTGGGGTATTTCCTCCCAGATCTGGACCAGGGCTTCACTGTGCTTCTGGACAGTCTGAGGTGCAACCTGGAGGCATCGGATGGACCGAAACATGATATTCCAGAGGTTTTCTATTGGATTTAGGTCAGGTGAGTGTGTGGGCCATTCAATGGTATCAATTCCTTCATCCTACAGGAACTGCCAGCATAATCTCGCCACATGAGGCCGGGTATTGTTGTGCAACAGGAGGAACCCAGGACCCACTGCAACGATTTCATCTCGATATCTAATAGCAGTCAGGGTGCCATTGTCTAGCCTGTAGAGGTCTGTGCATCCCTCCATGGATATGCCTCCCCAGACCATCACTGACCTTCCACCAAAACGGTCATGCTGAACGATGTTACAGGCAGCATAACGTATTCCATGGCTTCTCCAGACCCTTTCACATCTGTCACATGTGCTCACGGTGAACCTGCTGTCATCTGTGAAAAGAACAGGGCGCCAGCAGACCTGCTAATTCTGATGTTCACATGCCAATCGAGCACTATGGTGCCGGGCAGTGAGCACAGGGCCCACTAGAGGACGTTGGGCCCTCAGGCCACACTCATGAAGTCTGTTTCTGATTGTTTGGTCAGAGACATTCACACCAGTGGCTTGCTGGAGGTCAATTTGTAGGGCTCTGGCAGTGCTCATCCTGTTCCTCCTTGCACAAAGAAGCAGATACCGGTCCTGCTGATGGGTAAAGGACCTTCTACGGCCCTGTCCAGCTCACCTAGAGTAACTGCCTGTGTCCTGGAATCTCCTCTATGCTCTTGAGACTGTGCTGGGAGACACAGCAAACCTTCTGGCAATGGCACGTATTGATGTACCATCCTGGAGGAGTTGGACTGCCTGTTCAAACTCTGTAGGGTCCAGGTATTGCCTCATGCTACCATTAGTGACATTAATCCAGGCCAAATGCAAAAATAACAGTCAGAAAAGATGAGTAGGGAAAAAAAATGTCAGCGGCCTTGTAAAACCATTCTTGTTTTGGGGGTCGTCTCATTGTTGTCCATCTAGTGCACCTGTTGTTAATTTCATTAACATCAAAGCAGCTGAAACTGGATAACAACCCCCTCTTCTACTTAACTGACCAGATCATTATCCCAGGAATTTAATTGACTTGATGCTATACTCTGATTAAAAAAGTGTTCCTTTAATTTTTTGAGCAGTGTATTTTAGAAGAGACAACAATCTGTACTAAATTTATTTTGTTTTCTATTTTGTCACAACATACACTTTCAAAAAACTTTTTTTTCACTACCTAAAACATTATTTACTAAGCCACCATCTCCTTTCTTCATATTGTTGGAGCTGTTAGAGGTAGTTTTGGAAGTGAGGGAAAATCTGCAGACAGACAAGAACAGACAACAAGAAAAAGCTGACAGAGGTTTTAGCATTCCCTACTTAATTTAATTTTTTGTCTGTGTTGCTGTTGCAGAAGGAAAATCTCTTTAATGGAGCCTCCAATGGCAGTAAAAACCTGACAAGACTACTAATCTTTTTTCATTTTATCCCAAATTAAGAAAAAATGTTGGCTATAGATATACAGTACAGTATATCTTTAAGATTTTCATATTGGAGCCAAGATCAAGGAGGCAAAAAAGGTAAAAAGGTTGAAAAACTCACTTATCTATACTC
Source organism: Staurois parvus (assembly GCF_062004578.1). Classification (NCBI taxonomy): domain Eukaryota; kingdom Metazoa; phylum Chordata; class Amphibia; order Anura; family Ranidae; genus Staurois; species Staurois parvus. Next base: position 5,037,575 of record NW_028318132.1, on the reverse strand, counting down.
ATAAGTATAACCAGCAAATTGTACTGTGTAATACTCTCATATAATGCTCTTTACAAGTAAGAGGAATGTTCAATTCTAATTGAAAGGAAATGTTGACATATCAAAAAAAACCCTCCATGTAAGACTCACTGGGGAAGATTTACTAAAACTGGTGCAGCTGTGCATAGTAACCAATCAGCCTCCAGGTTTTATTGTCAAAGCATAATTGAACAAGATGAAGTTAGAAGCTGATTGGTTGCACCAGGTTCTGAGTGCTCCAGTTTCAGTAAATCTTCCCCACTGTAATCTTCATTTGATCCTGACTGCCAAAAGATTCTGTTTCCAAATGAAATGCCATACCTGGTAAACTAAGGATCTCCAAATTAATTGTGATGTCACACGGTACTAATACATTGGTACTCTATGTGGAAGGTACAGTCTTGTACTTTTTTTGATCACTGTTGATCACACTAAGGATTGTTTTGTGTGTTATATGTAGAAGCCTACTTTGGAGGTCAATGGTTTGCAGGAGTGAGGGCTGCCGTCTATGCAGACTGCCTGTCTCCTGAACATACAGTATGTAGGGAAAGTTAATGGCATTCCTTCTGCTATCTGGCACTGGGCATTAATTAATTAATTAATTAATCAATCTATTTATTACAGGTAAATAGCACCAACAAATTATGCAGTGCTTTACATATATATTATACATTCACATCAGTCTCTGCCCTAAAGGAGCTTACAGTCAAAGGTCCCTTACTAATATTCATGCATACACATACTAGGGCCAATTTAGACAGGAGCCAACTAACTTATTAGCATGTCTTTGGTGTGCGGTAGGAAACCACACACCAAAGACAAAGGTAGGAGTACCCAGAGGAAACCCACACAGGCACAGGGAGAACATGCACACTCTAGGCAGGTGGTGCCATAGTTGGGTTGACACTTATGGCACTGAGATAAAGGTGGGGTAACATCACTGGAATCAGCTGCTTTGAAAAAGGTACCAGCAGTAGCCATGGGCCTGCCACATACCATACCAGAAAAAAAGAGTATATGATAAGGTTGTAAGATAAACAGTAAAGACGATGGTACCCCATTACTGTAAAAAGAGTATCCATTATCCTTTGTCCTTAAAACCAATCAAAGGGAAATATTATTGAAAGTACCCAAAGTTTGTTAACAGAAGTATTTTATTTACTACAATGTGCTCTTCTGATGCATGTTATTCTGAAATGTGTGCCAAAACTACTATTTCTGTTAAGTAAGATTGCACTAAGAGTGGAAGTGACATAAGAGGTGGAGCCAACATGCAGGCAAACATCCTTAGTGTTGTGTAACTTAGAGGTGAAAGTAACATATTGTTATATTTATCTATTATATAATGAAACCTTGACTGTAATGTAAGAGAAGCAAGAAGGTGGCAGCAAAACTCAAGGCATTTGGCCTTTGTCTATTATTTAGTTGTGTTTTTTAATGAGCTAAACAGGAATGTTTTATTTCACTGTGTTCTTCCCAACCCAATAAAGGGCATGTTAGGAAAAGCTATTTATTATATCTAAACAAACCAATTGTTTGATTTTGTTATATTGCACTGACACCTAAGATTCTAAAGCTGTATGTTATATATATGTAAACTGTTACACTGGCAAATGTCTGCTGGCATCTATTGTAATCCTCTGTCTTCGACTCCTTCTCAAGCCCATGCAGTTCATTATCTACTCTGCTATGACATCTTTAGCAAAAGTGCTATCCTCATACCTTGTTACCAAGGGCACCTATATGATCTGGCTAACCCGAACACACATCTGCAAAAATTGTTACAAATGGTATAGGACTACAATGCAATAAGAAATACGTGAAGAAGCACATAAGACAGCATGGTAACATACTTTACCCTGAGTTTTTCCATTTGAATAAACTAGTTATTTATAGCCTGACATGCTTAACTGTTATTTAATTTAATTGGTAGTAGGGAGGCTTACACAGCATATTCAGGGGCAATATATAGAATCCTCTTACAAAGTTAGCCAGCAGAACATGTATGAAAAGAACAATCAATACAAGGAGGAATGTAATCTTGTATCACAAAATGATACGACAAACCAGCTTCCATGTACTTGACTTGTGACCACATCTTTACTATCACAAACCACTAATACATCATTGCATATATTACCCACTTTTTAGCTGTTCTAAATCATATGACTGAACCGTCAAATATCTGCCCATGTGTTCTTATAAGAAGTTATCCATGTGTTAAAGAAGTCTCATTATAAAACAGCTGTTAAGAGAAATAACATTATATATGTAAATATAGACAATCACAGATATGGGTACTTTACATTTGGTGAGGTTTGAAGAGAGAGTGTATGTTTAAGCATTAAAATTAGGTCAACCTGAGCATACAGTTCAACTGTTTTAACCACTGTAATTGGTCAGCTTGCATGAAGGTCAATAAACCAGTCTAATTTTAGAAACCATGAACAGATGCAAGTAATAATACAACACCAACAATAGTAGGTTGCCATATGTGCCACATATTTCAATTAATTCCTACGTTCCACTACGTATAGTTTGTGAGACACAATAATAATAATCTGATGTTTAAGCACTGTGGTCAATTGCACAACAATCTGGCTGCTGCATTCAGTTTATGAGATGTGTTTTAAAGTGAAAGGCCATGGTTAGAGCTCTTTTGATGCATCTGCAGTCAGAGGCATAACTAGAACCTTTAAGTGCAAGAAACCATGAAGGGCCCCCCTGACCTTTGGTCCCGGAGTCCTTCTCTACCAGCCTGGAGCCCTTACCTTTAGGCCCAGGTTAGGGTTGCCACCCTTTCATCAAGCCAAGCCCAAACACTTTAGCATTAAATAATTAATGGCAGTACCTCTATAGTCTAGAAGGGATTGTTTTATATATATATATATATATATATATATACATACAGTAAGTTAGTAAGCCTTATACTTCAATAGTACAGATGAGAACGTCTTTATATCAGTATATACAGGGCCGTGGATAAGAGGGTACCACCAGTCCTTCTGCACAGGCCCAGGCCAGCAGAGGGCCCCAGGCAGCTGGGTGAATTGGATGTGGGCAGAAAGGGTGATTGGTGTGGTGGGGGGGCAATTACTGGAACCTGTATGTCTCTCTGCGGCAGCTAAAAGCTGGCTTCTCTGGCTTTCAGCTGCTGCAGAGAGAGCCATAAAGGGGATTGGTAACATTAATACCCCCACCACCCTCCTTATGCACCATATGTTTCTGCTTGCTGCCCAGGCCCCCTGTGTGCCCCCACCCCCCCAGAATTGCTGGCTTCCCTCCACTTTTTTCCAATGGCAACTGTAAGCACAGGATCCTTCAGGATGGAGAGTGGGGGAAGGGTCCAGTAAATATGTCACCAGTCCCTTCCTTTCCTTATTGAACACAATGACTCACTGTGTTCATTCATAAATAAAGCATAGTCAACAGTTTTTTTTTATTGGGGAGGGGGGGTCTGTCAGGTTGGCTGTATGGGGCCCCGTGGTTTCTAACAGCAGCCCTAAGCATATAGCCCCCTGAGAGTAGATTAGTATAGTAGAGTTGTTCCCCAGTCTTCACAGATTCACAGATTTAAAGACCAGACTATGATCCTACTACAGCCGAGCCGCAAGTGACAAGTGCCTCATTATTGCCCGCACTTCCTGGAAGAGGTGGCAGCAGAGCGAAGGTGAAGCTGCTCTTGGTGACGTGAATAGGCCTTTGTAATTATCAGATATGGAGAGGGAGATTCTGGCAAGCAGATTGGAGCGCCGGGAGGGGAGGGGGTCGGGGGGGGTGGTCTGGAAGCCGCACACAAGCAGCGATTCCCGGGTACAAGTCTCATACACCTGCTATGCTCCTGCAGTCTTAGGCTCCCCGCCACAGTGGCTGAAATCCAAGGCCCGGTCACAAGTGCGACCTTTGCGACCCTGGTAGTTCCTCTACTGTCTGCAGTCATTATGCATTTCCAAACCAAATGTTATGATGCTCTAAGAGTGTTTCTAAATGAGTTACACAATGTTTTGTGATGTATTAGTTTGTAGTCTAAATGTATATGATAATTCCAGTTAATATGTCTTACAGTAATGGGTACAGTAGGTAAAAGGGGTTTAACCTTTTTGCACAAAAAAAGCCAATGGCAAATGAATTTAAATAATCTCTCATTATTCTAATTATGGTATTATAGTTTCACCCACCCCATACCATGCATTTTGACATTAAGACACCAGATTTACAACAATCCTGCCCTTACAGGAAGTGAGGGGAAATTCCCTACCCCTTCCCATAAATACACAGACAGCAATAAAACCCTTTCCAAACTGAATAGCTATAGTTGGGCATTACATGTTTGTTCAAAACCAAAAACCAAAGAGCCTGACAACATAACATTTCTGGTCTGCAAAAGCCTACCCATTTAACCATGCATTAAACAAATAACTGTAAGCACGTGCGCTAAATGGTTAGCACGTCTGCCTGGCTGTACTAGGGTCGTTGGTTCCAATTCCAGCCACGGCACCACCTGCCTGGAGTTTGCATGTTCTCCCTGTGCCTGCGTGGGTTTCCTCCGGGTACTCCGGATTCCTCCCACACTCCAAAGACATGCTGGTAGGTTAATTGGCTCCTGCCTAAATTTGCCCTAGTATGTGTATGTATGAATGTAAGTTAGGGGCCTTAGATTGTACACCCCTTGAGGGTTAGGGACTGATGTGAATGTACAATATATATGTGTAAAGCGCTACGTAATTTGACAGCACTATATAAGTACCTGAAATAAATAAATAAATAATAAACATAATAGTTGCTATTAGTACTCAGAATGGACAATATTACCACAGTCAGAGTCAGTGCTGCATTGACAGATATGCCCTCCTAAGAGGACTAATGGTATCAGAGAAATAGCACTGCTTGACATGACACACTACCACAGTGGACATTACAGAGATGCCATATTGTATACAATGTTACTAATACAAAAATTTTCAAAAGGTTCTGTACTGCAATACATTGTGTTACTGAGATGTCACGTTCCCATATGGAATGTTACTGGAGTGGCATCGGACACATGCACCATGCTGTCATACATGAGACCCATGTGCCATGTACTGTGTTATCAAGATTGTTATGCTGCCATATAACATAAAAAACAAATGCATCTGTACTATGTACCATAATAATATGAACCATCAGACAAACTGAATTGTGGGTATGACCAAACCTGTGACATGATGTGGTAAGTAGCATCCCAGCAGCATTTTACTAACAATATACTGTAACTGTCTCATAAAGCAGTATGATTTCCAGCCAGTAGTACATTGTATATCTCCCATAGACTGCAGTGTATATTTCCCCATTCATGATTATTTAATTACATCCAGCAATACATAACCCCCTGTTAGCTATATATACCTCCCATCCAGCAATATATGCCCCCTAGTCAGCAATATACACAACCCCCAGCTAGCAGTATATATACCCATGGAGTAGTATCTACCTAATTAAGTACCTATCCTCAAGCTAATATGATAATAACCCCAATGGCCAGATAGAAGCAGAGAACAAGTTAGCATGGCTAAATGTATCATGCTGACACAGATAAGAAGAGTGCTGTGACCTCTACTGCCTGCTAATGGTCAGTTTCATGCTGTGATGCAGATAAGGAGGTTCAAGTCAGATGCCGTAATACAGATGCGTAGTATTGGGATTCCAGAAATAGGTGCACTTCACTGTCACCCTTAAACATAGACCTGACCTATCATGTTCTGTGCTGCCTTTAGACCCCAATGTGATCCTACCTTTATTGTCTAACAGGAGGTTATGGGATGAGAACCCATTCTCTTGTGATATATTTTCCCTAAGAAGAAAGTACTATGCCTTTTCATTAAGTCCTACCCCACATGGGTTGGAGGAACATTAGCTCTACAGTGCGGAACTAGGAGCTTGCATTCGGTGGTACAGTGAACAAGTAAGGGATCTATAACAAGGCACCAACTGAATGGATTAGCTAAACTGTTATAGACTAAGCACCAGTAAAAAGCTGTTTGGCAGGGGGAAATCAATGCTTTAATGACTATGCTCATATTCTATTTCATGCATACAAAACAACAATTAAAAAAGGATTCAGTAAGCCATCTAAGCAAAAGGACCACATCTAAGCAAACTTCTTAGCCACAAGTTCCTTCAGAATATTCTGGCACCTCATTGACAGTTATGTCAGATTTACAAAATCAAGACAAAAAATGGAAGTTATTTTCAAAACCCATAAATCATATATTCAATTTTTGCCAAGGCAGAATTACTATGGTATTCTTCTGTGATCCAGAGGTTTATTCAGAATTCCATTAACTGGCAAGCAATTCACAAGAGAGATGCAGATAATATGCATTGACATACGATGTGGCAATTCTATTCCACAATCAAAGATAAGAACTCCAGCAGACAGGCATGTAGTGTTGGGAACAGGGACATAGGTATTAGTGTGCTTTTCACTCAGTTCCACATTACAAACAATTTCCAGCAGCCATGACCATGACATTGCCTTTCTGGAGAAGTAGCCAACTCTATTACAGAGATACAATCCTATCATCTCTTACATCTCTTATGTTAACATTATATACAATACAACTGACAGCGTTGGACCCGTGTCTAACAGACAACAAACAGCAACAAATAATGTAGAGTGTAGGTTTTTCTTATGTCTCAAGGTCACTTATTTTGACCAGATAATTTAATTTTTACAAATAAACTTTCCAAAGAGTGCAGCTAAGTATGCATTCGAATGTGTCCATTCTGCACTCTTGGCCCTTTTCATCCTTGTATGCAGTAAAACTGAACTGTGATGCACATCTTGTTTAATGAACAATAAATGTTTAATAATCTGCTTAATAATAGTACTGAGAGTTCAAGTAGAGTTCCCAAAATATTTCACAGAGCATTCATTCTGTTGGGTTATAACGTAAAGCAAGCACCACATACTAGGTGGCAGGGAATAGCAAATTGATATCTGAAACCTTAGTATATTGAACACTAATCAACCCTGATTCAGGGCAGCCAATCATAGATAATCTTTTTACAATTTGTGTTCCAGATACTGCAAGAAACACATTGTATAACCAATAGGTTCATTATGAGTTACTGCAAAGTACTGACCTTAATTTCATATTATTAAAGCTTTTATATATATATATATATATATATATTGTTCTGATGGCAGTACTTGAACATTCTTTTATTTTTAATGGATTATAGGTCTATACTGGATGCATTTCAACGATATAAAGATTCTAAGGCAGATTATGAAGATATATGCCTAATAATAGCAAATACATATTAAAAAGATTAGTTGCATTATTTAAACTCATATCAAACATGTTTTCAAACCAAAGAGATAAAAATTAAACTCTTTAAACAAATGACTCTAGAATGCTGTTCTAAGCTAACAATCTAAATTTGATTTGATGTTAGCAAATATTTATACTTTACTAATACCACCATTAACCCCTTTCTGGATTCACGCTAACCTTTAGCATGAAAATCAATAGAGATTTGAAGCCTGTAGGATTCGTTGACCTCGGTCATCTGTTAATGAATTATTGAAATCATTATTGGTATGCCATATAAGTTTCTTTGCAACACTCTATTAAACAGTCTGACAGATGACACAATTTATTGTTCTTTGACTATGGTGCTGTTTACTTCTTCAAGGGTTGAAACTGTTACATCTGAGACTGACTTTGACAAGCTGTGCAGAGCTGCTACTATAGGAAACTACATTCCCTTGTCTACTTTACTCTACAACTGTAGATTGAGGAGAATGATTGTGTGAAGCGAGTATTATTAAAAGTCTCAGCTGGCCACTCAAACGTTACAAATACATCACATAACGGCAAATACCAATGCACACTCTCGGTACTGTAGAATCTCACTAATTGGGGATCTTAATGTATAGAAAATGACGGCCATTCAATTGCGACACTATTCACCGTCCCTTGTTTTCTTGAACACTTTTGCATATTTTCTATTATCATCACATCCTCAGTACTCTCAACTATATCAGCTTTTTGTATTTCCAGTTAAGAAAGTGAAAAGGATGCAAACATCCATCAGGACTTCCATGCACAAGAGCCTGCAATGCACATCTTTAACGTGACAGCCAAAGACTACTACACTCTTGGGAGTCTTCTTTCTTTTACCAAGAAAGAGGGCATATGTTTTAATAAAACATTTCATAGCACAAGGATATACAGACATCACAAAGTGGAAGAGATAATACACATCAGACGATCAGCTCAACTGATTAGTAGCGAACTGGGAAAAAACTGACCACTCTAGAAATCTTAAAGGAATATAGGAAAGGGAATAATAAAAAAAAAAATGATCAAACTCTTATACACATTTATTTATAGTGAGAGAATTGAGAAGCAAAGATAAAAAAAACTGAAAATCTTGCTCCCCTGCCTTTAAAGATATAAAAATCAATCTTCCTTAAAGATTAACTTTTGCTAAAGGCACTCAGAGAATATTTGGCTTCAAAAGAGTACCAGGTGCTTTGGGATCACATTTGGACATTGACACTGCCCTTGTATTTTAATGAATAAAACTCCCAGAGCGAGAAAGTTTTTGACAAAAGCCCATCCTGCTTCCTAATTTCATTGGGATGTATACCAGAAACCTACGCCTAAAATAAGCCAATACTAGTCTAACTAACGAACTGTTAAATTGCCTATCATCAGTTTGGGAACATACATATGTTAACTTGTAAAATGCACATAATAAGATTTCACGCTGATGGAACAGTGGACCACTTTTGTACTTGCCCAGTAGGAAGCTGTGAGCACATGTGCTGTTTGTTCTTTTATATACTACTTTCTTAAGAAAAATTCTCGCTAATGTGACTGTTGCAGCACCAAGATCTTTATCGATTAAGCTTAGAAAATATAGCTGTTCCCTGCTGCTTAATTTCTCTTAAAAGAAATCACAAACATTTCAAGGCAACGCTTAAAGCACTAAAATAGAAACAGTTAACAATTAAAGGAATAGGGTAACTGAGATGAGAGTATTGTAGTAATGACAAGCAGTGATGCTGAGCATCTTCTTACCTTCAGCTTGGGCTCCTAGAAGGAGGATGAGGGAGATCAGGATGACAGGGTGGACATTGAGACCAAGAGATTCGCATATTCCACGGGCCAGCATGATAAAGCCCCCAGACTCTGAAGATACCAGGATTACCAAGGGTAGTTGAGCAAGATTTCCAGCTCAGCTCCGCACATCCAGTGAAAGATGTCTGGGGGTGAGATTCACAAGGATTCATTCATGTGAGCAACTCTCCTGGTGTGGCTATTGATTAAAGGGGAAGAGGAAACAGAGGCACAGCAATGCACAGAGAGGTCTCTGTGCTTGTTTATGAAAAGAATGCTACTGTACTGAAATGGAGAAGGAGGGAGTGAGACAAGGCAGCGTAATAAAGAAGAGAGAGAGAGAAAGAGGGCAGGCAGGGAGTAGAGACACTGGGAAAGAGAGAACGGAGACGACAGCCACACAGAGAGGGAAGAGTGAATAGCAAATTAAAGTAAACAGCATTGATCAACAAAGAGAGACGACACGAGTGAATTCATGTGCAATGAAAGGAGATTTAAATAAAAAAAAGGAAAGAAATTAAAAAAAAAACAATGAAACAAAAATCTTCAGTACCAACCTAATGTGTCAGACTGTGTGCTGTGCTCTGGCAGGCTGCTGCTAGGAAGCATTCATATTATATTATCCAAGGCAACGCACTAAGAGAATGCAGGCACACAAAGTGCTACAAGGCACAGACACATGGATGGGAAGGCATGCACTGGATGAAACTGCAGAGGGAAACGTGCAATAGGACAGGGTAAAAATAGACGCAAGCACTGAAGTGTACGTTCAGCCACTCAGCCATTAAGGAAAGGCAGTGATGAAGCCACACTACAAATAAATGAAACATATATTTAGCATTTATACATTCGGCCTACTGTGTTAATTAAAGGTCCAGTTTCTTTTTCAGTAACATTTAATATTCAAAAATAACACTGGATATAGTAATAACTATAGTATAAAAACAACATTGGTTAAAGTAACATATTAAAATTGGTCATTCATTTACTGTATACAACTTGCTGTATAGGATGCTGAAACAGTTCCTTTTTAACACAGTTTTCTTGGCATTGCAGGATGAAAAGATGCTTATTTTTTCAAATGACTACACGTTTTCTTCTTAATGTAAGAGTTAACCAAATAACCATTGAACATTATTTATTAAAGGAGAACTCCAGCTAAACAGTTTTCTTTGGAAAGAGTATGAAAGGGTTAAAACTTCTAGCTTGATTTTCTTGCTCTCTTCCCTTTTAGAAAGTTTGTCCTCACCTTCTGTTCATAATAATGTTTTTATTATTATTTTTATACAGGATTTATATAATGCCAAGAGTTTACATAGTGCTCTACAAAATGAAGACAGGACAGTTAAAATACAATTCAATACAAGAAGGTTAGAAGGGCCCTGCTCAAGAGCTGTTAGTTGCTAGGTAAAGACGAGATAGGCTTGCCTGAAGAGATGAGTTTTCAGGGATAGTCCAAAGGCAGGCAGGGTAGGACAGAGACTGACAGATTGGGAAAAGAAGTTCAGAGGATGGGAGAGGCTCTGGAGAAGTCCTGGATGTGAGCATAGAAGGAAGTGATGAAAGAGCTAGAGAGCAGGAGTTTTTGGGAGGAGCTAAGAGGATAGTTTGAATGATATTTTGAGGTGAGGTTGGTGACGTACCTAGGGGCAAACTGGGGAATAGCTTTGTAACTTGTTGTTAGCTTTTTGTTTGTTGGGCAATCAAAAACTGATGGAGTAATTGGCAGAAAAGGGTATCATACACTGAGCTGATGGGGAAATGAGAACCTTTTTCAGGTTTTTATAGCTGTTATGTGCCCTCAATGGGGAGAGTCCTCTTTACTTTTACTTTATCTCTGAGTGAAGGTTTTCAGAGACAGTAAGGGGAAATCTCCTCAACACGAGCACAGACAATAATAACATCTCAACAAGCACACAGTCATACCTATATAATTTAAAGCTGTAAAAAATTGGCAGGATCTGAGCATTGATGTTTTAAGCAGCACTGGAGCACTTGTTCTGTAAACTAATGAATACATAACTCTACAAACTGTATTTTTTTTATATCTGCCAGTCTGCCAGTAGTAGTTTTCAGTGATAATTATTTTGCCTATATACTAATTAAGGTTTATATTTTCATCCATAGTTATTGTTACTTACTTTGTCTGAGCATGATTTTCAATGTGCAGAGTAAGAGCTGAGTGTCTGCTGATGTTTCAGTCAACAGATAATAGCATATTCAGGTCTCTTTAATGATAAAACCATGATCAAATTGCAAATCCCTGTAGTGAGATCTTAAGTCTCCTTCCCTTCACAATACCTATATTCTTTAAAGCTATAGATTGTAAGCTACATGATTAGGGCCCTCCTATTCCTTCTGTATTGAATTGTATTATAATTGTACTGTCCCCCTTTATATTGTAAACTGCTGGGTAAACCTTTGGCACTATATAAATCCTTGTATAATATTATTATTAATAATAATAATAATAATAATAAAAATAAATAGCACCCAAATTCTTATTTCTTACTCAGTTGCAATCCAAACCAGTCCAATGGGACTTTTTGTCTCACACACCACATTTAAAGATGCTAAAAGAAATTAAACAGTTGAAACTGAGCTCAACAAAGGTAAACACAGGAAAAATACTAGTCATCAGCTTCGTGTAGCTGATCTTTTTATTCCTATTGGCTTAACATGGATTTTTTTACACTATGTTTCTGTATAGGGCAAGTCTTGGTAAAGTAATATGGCAAAACAGCAAACCCTTCATCATGGTTTTGGAAGATGTGCAAACCTAGCCTTCAAACATACAACACATTTACATAGCAGGCCTGCATTTACGGAAAACTGAAATATTGATTTGGAGTTATCTGAACTTTTAACTGGTTTTGCTTCTGCATGCAAAGTAATGTTCCTCAGAAAGATGTCTCATGTATGTGCTCCTAGTTGTGAAACAATATTGTTACATACAGCTCCTAGTCTCCGCTAATGATTGGAAACATGACAGCATGATTTCCAACCGACTGAAGATCCTTGTGCAGTGATCACATGAGCATAATTTCCAACATTTGAAAAGAATTAGGATGGCCACCTTGTAGACAACCAGAAGAGAAAAGCAACAGCTGAATAAATCACTATGTAATCCCCTCGCGTGTTCTCCCTCTATAAAGCCGCCTACCTCGCCTACACCACCTCCCTCCATGCCACCAAGCAAGCCTATTTCATAACCCTTATCAACACCCTCTCCACCTGTCCTCGCCGGCTCTTCTCCAAAGAGTCGGCAAATCACTGCTCTCTCCCCCCCCCACCTCCACCCAGCACCTCACTCACCGCCCACGAGATTGCCAATCACTTCCAAAACAAGATTGACGCAATCCGTAAGGACATTGTCAACTCACAATCCACCTCTCCACCCAGCCTCCCGCCCTCCTCCAACCCCTCAACCATCCCCTCCCCCGACCTCATAGCCGCACTACCCCCCACTATACCCAATGCCCCGCACACCATCACCTCCCCAACTCTCCGCTCCTTCAGCCCAACTACCCCTGAGGAGGTCTCTAAGGTCTTCACTGAAGCCCGCCTCACCACCTGCCCCCTGGACCCTACCCCCTCACAGCTCCTCCAGGACCTCTCCTCTCCATCATTTGCTCCCTCACCCACATCTTCAATCTCTCCATCTCCACCGGCACCTTCCCCTCCCCTCTAAAGCACGCACACATCACCCCCATACTCAAAAAGCCCTCCCTTGATCCCACTAACCTTAACAACCTTAGACCCATCTCCCTGCTGCCTTTCACTTCCAAGCCCCTTGAGCGCCTGGCCTACAATCGCCTAAGCGCCCACCTCACTGATAAGAACCTCCTTGACCCCCTACAGTCTGGCTTCCGTCCCCTGCACTCCACCAAAACCGCCCTACTTAAAATCACCAACGACCTGCTAACCGCCAAAGCCAATGGCCACTATTCTATCCTCCTGCTCCTCGACCTCTTTGTGGCCTTCGACACTGTTGACCACCCTCTACTCCTTGCCAAACTGCACTCCCTTGGCATCAGGGACACTGCTCACTCCAGGTTCTCCTCCTACCTTTCCCAACGCTCCTTCAGCGTCATCTACAACACTGCCACCCCCCCTCCCTCCCCCTCTCTGTCGGGGTCCCCCAAGGCTCTGTCCTCGGGCCCCTCCTCTTCTCTATCTATACCTCCTCCCTTGGCAAACTTATTCACTCCCACGGCTTCAATTACCACCTCTATGCCGATGACACCCAAATTTACCTCTCCACCCCCCACCTCACCCCCTCACTCTCTGCCCGCATCGCCCACCTCCTAAACGACATATCAGACTGGATGTCGCTCCATTTCCTCAAACTTAACCTATCAAAAACCGAGCTCCTGGTCTTCCCCCCACCCTGCGCCCCCCCCATCCTCTCCATCACTACTAACAACACCACCATCTCTCCCACCTCACACGCCAAAGTCCTCGGTGTCACCCTGGACTCACACCTCTCCTTCCTACCCCACATCCAACTACTATCTAGATCTTGCAGGCTCCACCTCCGCAACATCTCCAAGATACGCACGTTCCTCACCCCAGACACCACCAAACAACTCGTACACTCCCTCATCATCTTTGCAATTCCCTTCTCACTGGCCTACCCAAACGAACGCTATCCCCACTCCAGTCGATCCTAAACTCAGCGGTTAGACTCATCCACCTCACCAACCGCTCCACATCTGCCTCCCCCCTCTGCCAATCCCTCCATTGGCTCCCGATTGCCCAACGCATCAAATTCAAACTGCTAACTCTGACCTACAAAGCCATTCACAACGCCGCCCCAAACTACATAACTGACCTGATACCCAAATTCTACCCTACCCGTGCCCTCACAGGACCTCCTACTCTCTAGCTCCCTGGTCTCCTCCTCCCACGCCCGATTGCAGGACTTCTCTAGGACTTCCCCCATCCTCTCAAACTCCCTACCCCAATCCATCAGACTGTCACCTACCCTTCTCACCTTCAGGCGCACCCTGAAAACCCTCCTCTTCAAGGAAGCCTACCCCAACCTCACCTAACACCTGACCTCACCTAACAACTAACCTCCTCCACTCCTCCCACCACTCCATCCCCCACAGCCATTTCCTCCTGTACCACCTTCCCCTCCCTCCTAGTTTGTAAGCTCGAAAGAGCAGGGCCCTCGAACCCCTCATGTATTGTACTGTTACTGTCTTGTCTCATGTTCTGTCCCCCTTGCTACTGTACAGCGCTGAGCATACCCTTTGGCGCTATATAAATACTGTATAATAATAATAATAATAATGTAATATAAATAAGAGTGATTTTTTTTTTCTTGGAACAATTTATAGACTCCCTATTATACAGGTTTTATTAATTTTATTGTATACATTTATTTATTTAACTTTTTTTTATTGTGTAACAGAGGTAAATATGTAATGCACCATTCTGGGTATGCAAATGGAAATTTTGTTGATTGTTTTCATCACAATAATGTCTCTTTATCATTTTTAATACTAATATTAATACTAAAAAAGAAAACAGTGCGCACGTGGAGAAGAGCCTCTAGCACCCAATGGTAAACCAACCAAAACAAATAAGAATATGTAAACAAATAGTGTAGTGCTACGAATACATAAAATTAAAATATAAAATTCAAACTTTAATTGTGCAATTCCAAGTGACAAAGTGCATATAAGACAATAAACGTGTAAATTACTCTCAAACAGGGGCGGACTGACCATTTGAACACTCCGGCACTGCCCGAGGGCCCGGGGTCAGTAGGGGGCCCCATGAGATGCCCCTGGTACCCTTCATTGGCTTTTTCATAGGCTTTTTTGGGTGTGGGCGAGGACACAGGGGCCCCATGATCTCCTATTGCCGGGGGGCCCCATGAGTATCACCAGAAGTATAACATGCACTCACCAGAAGTATAACAGGCTTGTAGAAAAAAAATCCTCCAAGGTATGCATACTGTATCTCCCCCTCTCAAGGGCTGATATGTGGCCTTCAATAATGTGTCCTAAAAAAGGAGAGCTCACCACACAGAGCCCAAGATGGGGGTATATAGTGTAGTAAAATGATGTGCAGCGCTAAGATAAAAAAAGTCTATTAGTTAGCATATAAACATAAAGTACTGATTGTTGATAAATCATATAAAAGTTCATCAGGTGACTATGGTGCTCATTAATTATGAGTCTTCTTGGACTCCTCGTTGAACAACGCAAATGTGGCCACACTTTCAAAGATGGCTCCCCAACCAAAAACATAGACTCAGCACATGGGCTCTTCCCTGACATGTTTCGTGCACACGCATGTTCTCAAAGGGAGGAGGAGGAGGCGGGTCCCTTTGAGAACATGTGTGTGCACGAAATGGGAGTCCTGGTAAGTGCATAGTGGATTTCACAGATGTCTTGTTTCCATATTGGGATGTCACTTCATTCTATTCAGGACTGTGGTTCATACTAATTGTGGGTGCAGCCCTTTATGCCACTGAGCACCTTTTGCACTGAATATTATTGGATCAAGGACTTCTTCTTTTATTCATTTGAACTATTCGTCGGGCCACTATTATTTATGATTGCACGTTTCATAATATAATATTTTTTGGACTATTTCAACAGCACTTGGCTCACTTTCAAGATTTTGCACTAGTACTTTATGATTGATTACATATATTTGTTACAATAGTATATATTTATTATGTTGTGCTTCATTTGAGTGTTGATTGTCTTATATGCACTTTGTCACTTGCAAGTGCACAATTAAGGTTTGAATGCTATATTTTCATTTTATATATTCATAGCACTGCACTATTTGTTTACATAATAGTAATATTAGCCATGGCAAAAAAATTGCGCATGGTCAATAAAAGAGTATGGCTATGTAGTGTGGCAAAAGGCTACATTGCTGGTGTCTACATAAGCAATAAAACCCATGGCATTGGTGTCATAGGGATAGGGAGCAAAAATAAACCCCATCATTGGCAGTCAGTGACAGGAATGTACCGGTTAGCCCCCCCCTCTTGCATAGGAGGCCAGTGAGATTGATTATTAAAACCCCGCCATTGCTGGTCAGTGGAAGTGATAATTTAACACCCCTTTTTCAATGGTGGTCAGTGACAGTTATAATTAATTCCCTTTCATCTAGGTCTATGACAGTGAAAAGTACGCCCTGCCTTCATTGGTGAGCAATAGCTGCATTTGTTAAATGAGAGCACCTCTTTAAGTGTCTGAACCCTGAATCTAAGATGGTCCTAACTATAGGGCCAGTGCTGGAAGTGCTGGAAGTAAAAAAGTCCTTCAGTTTTTCAAGTCCCTCCCACTGGTCAGTGTTCTATTAAAGGTTGGAGCCCAAAATTCCTGCATTGGAACACTCAGGTTTAAGTGGATCCCATGGTATAGGGTGGAAGTTGCGACCGTGTACTCTCACCACTGAGGGTTGTAAACTAAGCCTCTTCCCACTCTGTGGTATCAGGAACCGGTGACATCAGCTGTAACTCAGGACTTGGCAATGATGGTTTCTCACAGAGCCAACAGCATTACTCTCCATGCAGATATGGCAGTCCGGTTTCTTCCTGAAACCATGGCTAATACTAACGACAGGTTGCTCTCCAACTCAGTAACTCAACTTTTAATCCCTTTTAGTACTTGGCTTGATAAAAGCTTTGTCCTGTCGACTACATCCCCCATATTTCCAAAAGTCTCCCAGCAGTCCCCCCCCCCCCCGCTCAGCAGTGAATCACTGTGTCTTCTGCAACCTGGGGTGGTTAGCAGGGCTAAAAATGGCCAGAATGCAATCAAAAACTTCCTAGCTGGTTGCGATGGGTGGGTCCTACTCATTGCCAGAACTCAAGTATAAAGGAGAGAAAAAAATGTCCTGCTGCTGTTTATTCTTACCACTGCTGGAAAGGATTTAAAGAGCACAGCTCAATGCTCTACCTATATGTATTGTCTAATCTTTTTAAAATGCCCTTACTTATTTTATGTTTGTTGTAACCTTCTTGGCATAAATAAAATGTGGTAACAGATTACCATTTTTTTTAAAATACATTTTTTAAATTAATTTTCTCATATAAACATAGTAAGTTTGACATTGGAAAAGACTCAGACATACAGAAGCATGCAGTATTACAATGTTATAACATAAAAAATGTAATCAAAGAATGGACAGAGAGGTGAATAAAGCTGCCCATGGATTATACAATTTTGTTTATTCCTTCCCCCATGGGTGAAAGAAATTTTCTTAATTTCCCCAGTAACACAGTCAGTGTAGATAGGGGAATCCCTCCTGCAGCTCTATTGCGTTCTGCCACTGGGAAGCCTTCCCTGTCTTCAGAGCACAATGATCACTGTTGGTGCATGAAAAAATCTGACAGGCTGGTTGGACTGAAGTTGATTGATGGATCAACTCCAGTCCAACCAGCCTGCCCATAGATGAATTGAATCTCATCCAGTCCCTGCTGAACCAGCCAAGATTGAATCCATCTGTAGCCGGCCTAAAATTATGCATGGAAAACAGAGATAATTCAATTAATGCCCATACCTCTACTGTCAACACACTAGAGACAAAGAAGGCATGGATATAATTATGAATGGATAGATCCCCCCTACCAAGCAGGTCACCCACCAAGAGGGAAGGGCCATCAAACAGGTTCCCCCATATTTGTCAGAGCAAGAGAGAATTTCCTTGTCAGTGCATCAAGCAATCTCACCTCACTTATAAGTGAGACATAATGAATGTAACAGAGAAGAGCAGAAATAAAAACAAAACAACTAATCAACAGTAGCTCATACAAAAGTATGGTCTATTAAGATTGTTGGGGTACACTAGAAGTCGCCAATCTTCTTGTTGTAACAGATATTGGTTGGAAGGCAGGATTGCTAATCATTTGCTGAATTTTTTAGTTTTGCTACAAATACTGTAGCTGCTGACTTTTAAGTAACAGGCACTTACCAGTCTGTGGAATCCCCGATCCCATTCTTTGCCAGGCTCCAGCTGTCTAGTTCCTTCATCTTGTATTTGGAAGCCGGTTGTGACTTCCTGATGTCTCACAGTGAACTCTCCACTGAGGCATGGCAGTGCTATGAGACTGGATCTGCATCCTTTCGGGACATGTGATGTTTCCCAGGCTGGGGGGGGGGGAAGGAGCAAATATACATAGAACACCTTCACAGGGTAGGGGCCAGAAAATTGCTTGTGCCACCAAGACACTATATACATTGATGTAAAAAAATCAATATGTTCTGCATTGTACAAATAAAACAAAAGAGGAAACAGAATAAATTGGAAAAAAAATAATATCATATGCAGGTCATAAAAGGACATGAGTTCATTAAATATATGCTACTCTCTCCAATATGGTCTCTAGGATTGCTGAATTTCACAGATGAATACAGCACATAAATAAACATATGAAAGTATACAATATAAATAATATAAATAATGAATACAATTTTTTTAAATAACAAATTACAAAAAGAAAAAAAATCCATATTTATCTATCCATACTGAAACTACAGTATGCAGACAGTAAAAACCTTCACCAAACATAAGTTGAGGCTGCATGTGTGGGAATGGGGAGAGGTTAGGGAAACAGAAGGATACAGCAATAACACAACTCCCAAAAAAACAAAAAAAAAAACCTTTTATATGTATGCAGTATATTCATTTTTATAACATCCTTACAGTACCTACCCCAGTACATGGAAAAAATGCAATCAGATAAAAGCATATTAACTCCGGGGTCAAACCAAGAATCTTCCATTCAACCATAAGACAGAATCACCAGAGTAGCAAACCGTATTTAAATAAAAATAAAACTACATAACCAATTAAAAATGAAGAAATAAAATAGCACCACAAATATGTTGGGGGGGGGGGTGTGTGTCAGAGTGTGAGTAGTACTTTTACTGTTTGAGTAAAAGTATACTTTAACCAGTTTCGCCCTGTAGCAGACTCCCTGCATAAAATCACATATATATATTTATATATATATATATAAATATATATATATACACGTGATCTGCGCTCCTGCACTAGGTACCTATAAATTTAGTGGCCAAAATGTCCAACGAAAGGTACACTAGTGAAGAAGCCTGCAGGATTCTGAGTATGTTTAGATGAAAGCGAAAGAGAAGGCTCACTGACAGAATCAGGCTCAGAATATGAACCTGTAGACATCAGTGGCACCATGAAACATATTTCAGAGAATGGAGTAAAGGTGCCTGCTAAGGTCAGGCATACCCGACCCCATTCCCAGGTTCCCGAGGTGTTACAATTGCATCATGATTCTCCTATGCAGCAGAGTGCCAGCACTACATGCTGCTCTACATTGTGGTGAACTGGTGAGCACTAGCGGCCTAGTACATCCTAGTATTTTACTTGCCAGCCCTGCAGTATCACTTGGTGATGTGGCAAGTCCCATAAGTGCAGTACAAGCTGGTGCAGTGTCAGCACAAATAGTGTCCCGCAGCCACCAATATTTCGAACACAGGCCCGTAGAGCCCATAGTAGCCTTTCAAATTTGCTTGCAAATTCCGATTGGCAGCCCACGAATTCTGCAGCACCCGTACTTCCCCCATTCACTGCCCAACCTGGAATTCAGGTGGAAACAGCAAATTTAATTACTCCCCTTGATTTTTTGGAGCTGTTTTTCGTGGAAGATCTGTATGGATTGATTGCACTGTTCAACAGGTAAAAGGTTTTGGGCATAAAATTAGCTAATCTTACATAATTTTGGGGTGCTGAAAATGAAAATGACCCTAAAAAATGTTGATTGGCTCTAGTTTCCATGATATATTCACCCATCTAATGACGTAAGCCATTCAAAATTATGATGCAACTTCAGCTGCATATTGCGCAATTGATACTGGTGACCAATAGAAAATTGCATGTATACTGAGATGATGCAATATTAGCCTTTAATTGCATCACTTCACTGCATAAAAGCTGCAGTATCTGTAGCTGATTGTAGTTTGACAGCGTCTTTACATTTCGTTTTATGCTTATATAGGCTACTCAGTAATGCCTCGAACTTGTGTGAATAAAGCAGATAATTTCTGCTATATCTGCGGTGAAATAACTTTTATCTCACAAAAAAGGAGGATAACAGGAATGATTAAGAAAGCCTACAACTTGTATTTTGGCTGCAAGATAGTCTTTGTTGGGCCACAGATTCGTAAACTTATTCATGATGATGAGTTTCTTTCTCTGTTGCGTGGAAAGGAAAAGGCTGCCTGGACAGCATTTGTATCAGTGACATAAAATTTTCTTGGAAACAATAAAACACCAGACTACAAGAAAGTGGTAGAAAAACTCATCCAGACTTACAGAAATCTGGGTTGCAACATGTCTCTAAAAATTCATTTTCTACATTCGCATCTGGATTTTTTCCCACCAAACTGTGGAGCAGTGAGTGATGAACACGGAGAGCGCTTCCATCAAGACATTGCAGCTATGGAAAGAAGATATCAAGGTAAATGGAGCCCATCAATGCTTGCTGACTATTGCTGGACAGTTGTAAGAGATAGCCCTTTCCTCGAATACAAGAGAAAAGCCAAGAGAAGCAAAACCGACACAAACTGAAGACAAAACTAGTGAGAATCCTAAGTATTAAAATGATTCAACTTAGCTTATGGCTATAATTTTTCTTGGTAATCCTATGCAATATATTATGCCATTTAGGCTTTGTTATGTAGTCAATATCACTTGCTTTATATTTGTGGAAAGACATCTATCTATATAATTATTGTGCATTATGTAGTCATTACGCCTATAGTAGAAAACTTTCCGTTTACAGAAAAACTAGAGCCAATTGACAAATTTCATTGTTATATTTGAACTCAGAATGTGAAATTCATTAAGAAATGGATCCTTTTGTTTCCAAAACTGGCAAAAAATAAAAATTTGTTGAACAGTGTTGTAAATCAAAGCAATTTACATGTACAACAATTTATCGTCACCAACCCAAATTCAAACCTTGCCAGACCATTTGCATGAAAACCTATTATGGTTTCTGAATTTAACGTTTATTGGGCCTAACCCTCAACATGGGCATTGCTAAAGAGTGAGTTGCGATTGTATTGGTCCACAAACCCAATTCATCATATGCCCGTGTTCTCTGCTGCCATTGCCAGGCATAGATATGAGAATATATTGCGATTTATGCATTTCAACGACAAAACACCCTGTCGTCCTTGGAGAGACTCTGAATATGATAGACTCCATGAAATTCAGCTCTTCACTGCACAGTAAAACATCTGCGTCTATGAGTTCACTATTAATTTTTCTGGCTGCCTTTCATTTAAACAATTTGTCCCGAGCAAGCGTGCCAGATATGGAGTCAAAATTATTAAGACCTGTGAGAGGGCAACAGGCTATACATGTCATTTTCGGATTTACAAGGGAAAGCCCCCTGGATGGTCAGACTACATGGGCAGCAGTGGCAAGATAGTTTGGGACTCGGTGTCACCCTTTTTCCATATGGGGTGTCACTTATATGTGGACAATTTTTATACAAACGAGCTTGCCACTATTTAGACATTTGTACAATCTTAGAATTGGTGCATGTGGCACCATGCAACCTAATTGCCGGGGCTTCCCCCAATGGCTTGTAAATGCCTGTCTTAGAAAGGGTGAGAAAGTCTACTTGAATAATGATAAATTGCTCGCAGTGAAGTGGAAGGACAAATGGGATGTTTTCATTCTGTCTTCCATTCCTGCAGACATGACCATCCAAATTTCCATGGCACCTGGTGTTTTTGAGAAGCCCTCTGTGTCCACTACTATACCTTAACATGAGAGGGGTGGACTTCATCGACGAGATGATGAAGCCACACTTAGTTTCCCATAAATCCAGATGCTGGTACAAAAAAGTGTCTCTATATTTATTTCAATTGGCTCTGTACAATGTTTTTCTGCTTTACAAAGCAATTGGATGAAGTGGATCCTTCCTAAAATTCCAGGAAGAGATCATCACGGCCCTTTTGTATCCAGAAGGTGCTGTGGCCCAAACCCCCAACCCAGATGCAGTGAGCCAGCTGCATGAGAGGCATTTTCCTGATGCCATTCCTGGTACCCCAACCCAATAGTCACCCCAAAAAAGATGGGTCTGTAGCAGACACGGAATTAGACGTGACACCTACTTTTTTTTGTCCCTCCTGTCCTGACCAACCTGGTCTCTGCCTCAAGGACTGCTTCTGTCGCTCTTCACTACCACACATTAGTGGAGTGCTGGTATAGGTAAAGCACAACAGTCTAGGGCACATATTTACACAGGGTCTCAAAAGATGTTAGGTAGTCAGGAAACTGGCTATTGGATTTTCAAAGACCCTAACATTCTGGAATATTTACAGTTTTTTTTAAAAAAAGTAAAAAAACCCCATAAAAAAAACAAACAAAAAAGCTCACAACAAAACAAAAACAATTATTTTATTGAGTTACTGTTTTATTGTTAACCATTGTTGTTTTCTTTGCAAGAATGCTATTCAGCTGCAGCACCATTCTGTTTATTCTGACAGCAACAGAGTGTGCTTTCAGAATATATGCTCAGCGCTGCTGGATGAGATTTCTCAGCCACAGTTAAAAAAAGAACATATATGCCCAAGCATGGGGGCCTGGAGTGGTCAGTTGGTGGATCGCTCCTATGCTTTGGCATATATTTTTAAAACTTTTTTTGGCAGAGATTTCTTTATCCACATCGATCAATGTGAATGGAACATTTCATGTATGCCCAGCATTAGAAGTGGGATACAGGGCGGTGTATACCACACATTTTCTGGCAGAGATTTCTTCTCTTTTTTTTCATTCAGCTCACAGGTTGCATAAAAACAAGAACATAACATATATGCCCAACAAGGACCAGCGACATACTGGCACATCAATGGACTTTGAGTGGTTATACCAGGATGATGCCTGCAGCTGCAGGCATCATTCTGGTAATGTTTTTTTTAGCCATCAGTCAGCTGTCATGTAAAAGCAATCCTGTGATAACAATAAAAGTGATTTTAAAAAAACTGAAAGGAATAGTGAAAAAAATCAAAAAAATCGAAATAAATAATAAAAAAAAAGTAAAGCACCCTTGTCACCCGATGCATGCGTGCACCGGCGTACCCAAACATTGGCCTTGTGTTGGTATGGCAGTTGCACCATGCAAGTGAGGTTTTATCATAAAGGTTAGATTGAGGGCAGTAATTATAGCACTAGACTTCGCTGTAAATCTAAAGTGGTAGCCTGTAAAAGCTTTTAAAGCATCACCTATTGATATTAAAAATGGAGTTTGTTGCCATTGCACGGGGCGCACACAGTTTTAAAACATGTCATGTTTGGTATCTATTTACTCGGCATAACATAATATTTTATATTTTACCACACAGTTGGCCAATATATTGTGTTTTTGTGCATTAAAAAAAATTAAAAAAGTGCACTTGTTTCAAAAATTTGCATTTGAAAAATCGCTGCACAAGTACTCTATGACATAAAAAATTTCAACACCCACCATTTTATTCTCTAGGGTGTCTCCTTAAAAAATATATATAATGTTTGGGGTTTCAAAGTAATTTTCTAGCAAAAAAACTGATTTGTTCATGAGAACAAAAAGTGTCAGAAAAGGCTTGGTCTCCAAGTGGTTAGAATAGTAAGTGATGTGTGGCACAATCTGCTAATGCTAGACATAAAATGCCAAGATAACAACCCCTTTAATATCATGGCCTCTGAAACTGTGATAGGTGGCAAGGAAGAGAACTGTGGAATGTATGCACCATCAGGTTTTCAAAGGGGTCATAGGATTTTGGGTTCCTGTATGCAGCTAGGCTCCCAAAAAGTCTCACACATGTTATATCCCCATACTCAGTAGAAGTAGCAAACTGTATTCTGGGGTGTAATTACACATATACCCATGCCATGTGTGAGCAATATATCATTTAAGGGACAACTTTGTGTAAAAAAAAAAAATACTTTGTCATTTTCCAAAAACTTGTGGTAAAAAATAAAGTATTCCATTGACTCAAAATGCCTCTCAGCAAATAGTCTGGGGTGTCTATTTTCCAAAAAGGGGTAATTTGGGGGGGGGGTTGTGCTATCCTGCAATTTCAGGGCCTCTGAAACTGTCATAGGTAGTGAGGAAGTGAACGGAGGAAATTACGCACCATCAGGCTTTCAAAGGGGTCATTGGCTTTCGGGTTCCTGTATGCGACTAGGTTCGCAAAAAGTCTCACACATGTGGTATCCCCATACTTAGGAGAAGTAGCAGAATATACTTTCAGGTGTAATTCCAGATATACCCATGGCATGTGTGAGCAATGTACCATTTAAATTACAACTTTGTGTAGACAAAAAATATTTTTTGTAATTTTCCACAAAACGTGTGGAAAAAATAATTCTTCCATGGACTCAACATGTCTCTCAGCAAATAGCTTAGGGTGTCTACTTTCTGAAAAGGGGTCATTTGGGGGTGTTTGTACTGCCCTGGCATTTTAGCACATCAAGAAATATGATAGGCAGTCAGAAAGTAAAAGCTGTGTAAGTTCCAGTATTTATACTATAGTTTGTAGATGCTATAACTTTCACACAAACCAATTATTATACACTTATTGGAATGTTTTTTTCACCAAAGACATATAACAAAATACAGTTTGGCCTAAATGTATGATGAAATTTGAGTTTATTAGATATTTTTTATAACAGAAATTGGTGATCAAATACCACCAAAAGATTTGTGAGAAAAAAATGACATAAATTTAATTTATGTACAGCATTGCATGCCTGCGCAATTGCCAGTTAAACTAGTGTAGCACCGTATAGCAAACAATTGTGTAAATTCCAGTATCTATACCATAGTATCTATACCATAGTAGACGCTAACTTAAACCAATTAATATACATTTATTGTGATTTTTTTCTACCAAAGATATGTAGCAAAATACATTTTGACCTAAATTTATGATGAAATTTGAGTTTATTGGATTATTTTATAACACAAATTAGAAAATATCTTTTTTTCCAAAAATGTTCAGTCTTTTGTTGTTTATAGCGCAAAACATAAAAAACCCAGAGGTGATCAAATACCACCAAAAGAAAGCTCTATTTGTGTGAAAAAAAGTACATCAATTTCATTTGGGTACAGCATTGCATGACTGCCCAATTATATGTTGAAATACCGCAGCGCTGAATAGCAAAAAATGGCCTGGTCAGAAAGGGGGCTAAATCTTCCAGAGGGCAAGTGGTTAGGCAATTGGAAAGCTAGGGATACCTGCTTTCTGCAACTGTCTACCTTTGTCTTTTGTGGGTGCATTTCCACAGAAGTTATACATTTAGGAGCTAATTTATGGCTCATTGTATTAAAGACATTACATCAACCAGGAAAAGGGGTGTGGACCCCTGAAATGCATTAGCAGAAGTTGTCATTTCTGAGAAGAAACCAGTCATAGGAGTCTCCCAGCCTATGGATGATTTCAGTGATTGTGGTTGTACTGCTTGTTAGCTATGAGTACAAAGCTTGTGATATTTTATATACTTGATGATTTTCTGGAGCATTGTAAGTACATTTTAATTTGAACTAATATAAATGTAAGTTGGGCATGATACCGATGTATTCTTCTTTTTCTAGTATAGTTATCCTGCACTGCCCATCACATGTTTGTTGCTATACTCCTCAAATTTCTGCTCACCCTCTGGAACTTTAGATAGCTTACAACTTTGCACTTTTATCCAATCACAGCTCTTAGTACTAGCACACAAACATATTTATTGCATTTTGCATTCTACAACCTCAGTATGCTTCAAAACCTTATATTTTAGCCAGAGGATATGTGCTTACTTGCTTACCCGAACCCTTTTACTTTTTTATCCATCAAAAAGATTCATATTTTTTTGCAAGTTGTACAGAACAGCTGTAGAGCTAAGAATCAGAATAGTTATATATATATATATACACTGTATATTAGAGAACCTTATACATGATAACAATTATGTGATAAATGACAACCTTGTTAGGGACTTTTCATAATCATGTACTTTCTGCAGTGGAGCATGCCATACTGGCTCTCAGATGTAGATGTGACATATGTTCTAATTTCATTTGCACATTGTCAAGCTGCATGCATTATTTCTTTTGTTTGATTAAGCAAAAATCAAGGATAGTTTTACCAGATTATACATTGGTACAGTAAATATGTTGTGTATGTGAGTTTATTAATAGGCAATTATTCATTACATACATATTTCGATTTTCCTTTGCTTTCATGTGTATAAAAGTCAATCAATTGTAATGCCTTGAATAGATGTTTGTTTTCAGCCATTTATATACTACTAGGTCAGATTGTCATGTTTTTCATATGGTAATGGTACTGGGATCGCTATCAAAGATGAACTATAAAAAAAATAAATAAAGAATTTTTAATTTAAGGTTGGCATCACACAACACAATTACTGCTATTTAGAAGTGAAAAAGATGACAGCTGAGTCACATTAATATGACAAAGAAATGATTATATAACCTGAAGCTGCTTATGGGGTAAAGCATACTTGAAATGTGAAAAATAAAATCTGCCTGCTCTCTTCCTGATTAGGCTTTAGCTTCACTTTTTCTATTTCAGAGAGTGTAGGGCTGAGCAAGTGGGACAGGAACACATAAAAATGTAAAACAAAAAATGTCTGACAGGCAGGCAAGAGAATTTGCCATTATAATCTTTCTTTTTTTGTAAGAAGGTAAATGTGATATCTACATGATATTGTAGTTTGCCATTAAAGTGTTACTAAACCCACAACAGTAAAATCAGTCTGTATATGCAGTAAAGCATGATTGATATACTTACTGTGGAACCTAAGGGGTTAATCCTCTGCATTGTGTAAAAAGGCTGTTTGATCCTGACTTCTCTGATCCTCCCCTTCTTCCAGTGCCCCTCTCTTATCATCTGATAAGACATATTGTATGAAGACACTCTGCACATGCTCAGTTGCTAGAGAGCTCTATTTTTTCTTGGGAGAGTGCATGTGATCAGCAAAGGGCCAATCAGCACTGTCCAGACAGAGGTCAGGGGTTCTGCATCCTCCTAGCGCAGAGAGAAAACTTATCCTACAAGCTTTAACTGCTGGACACTGATAGAAGTCACAAGACTGCTCTAACTGCTGATGAGAAAAGGTATTTAGCAGTTTATATTTACTAAAATAATTGCACTTCCATGTTGTGTGTACTGTGGGAGACCAGATATAGTGAATGCAGAGTCATAGCTTTAGTAACACTTTAAGGTTCATTGCATACTTGTGATCATGCAGAAGGCAAAAACTCACCAATGGCAGAATTGCTATGAAGGGGAGAAAAAGTACCCACCTGCTTCCATAGTGTCATTCCCTAGCTACCAGAGTGAGCCATCATTTTCATGGCACTGAAGCAATACATTGAACATAACCTGTGAATTGTGGACCAGGAAAGTCCACCAGAAATCTGTATTTGTCTGGATAACTTTATTTATATAAACCAACTTACACAGGTAAGAGGTTGAAATAGCGAATGCCATGTGTGGGTAAGAGATTGAAATACTTGATTATAACTTTAACCTCACTTACAAGTTCACTGGCAAGGTGGCCTTCCTGTGCTGGATCACATATCTCACACATGAATTAGCTCTTCTGGGTAGGGGGCGTGCATCCAACCCCCGCCTGTGCTGTGATTGGTTACAGCACAAGTTGATCAGTGGGTCCTGGCCAGTGATTGATGGCCAGGGACCCTTTGTGAAGAAGTCAGAAGTGATGAAACGCGTCAAGGACGTGACGTCGGACATAGATGCAAAACCAGAAGTTGTGGTGCGGCCATCTTGATTGCAGTTTCATTCACTGATTGACATTTTCTGAGGATTTATATTCCCTATTAAGGAGAAATTATGTTTTCATTTATTTTATTGTAAGCATAACTTTATTAAAGCAACCCCCTTTTATCATGATATACTACACTATAAAGACTTTGTTTTGACCCTAATAATGCAGCCATATGGGGAGTGAACAGAGCAGGGATGGTCGGATGAGGAGAGCCTTTTTACGCTTAACCAAGTGTTTAGTCTGGTAAGGTGCATGGTGTGTAAGGTGACAGGGAGTGTATTTCACATTTACACCTGTACCGTGAATATAAGGGAAGCACTTTTTGTATCCAAAAAGGATATTGCACTATTATTGGTTTTTTTTGGAGGTAAATTGAAAAAAGAAAAAGGATGGATTGGAGCACGGTTTTGAATTAATAGGAGATTGGAAGCTATATACAAGTTTTGATAGGGTAAGGGTGTTTATAACAGCCATTTAGACATGGGCACTAAGTGGGGTGACACGCTAGTAACACAGGGTGATTATATGATATTTTGTATTTATGTAGGATAATGCACTATATTGAGTTTTCTTTTTTTGAGGTTTACACGGATTGAAAGAAATGTTTCCATGAAGGTAGATTTTTTTGGGAGCATGCATATCATTTTGTGGATTTATCACAGACGCCGAGAGACTGTTGCGTTGACTTTTTGAACTTTTGGGGGAGAAAGTGGAACTTTTTGCATCTAGGGGATATAGTATCATTTAGAGTGATTGTTTATTTTGGATTAACCGTATTTTTTGTGGATATTTAACCACTTGCCTACTGGGCACTTTTACCCCCTTCCTGCCCAGGCCAATTTTCAGCTTTCAGCACTGTCGCACTTTGAATGACAATTGTGCAATCATGCAACATTGTACATATATGGAATTTTTATAATTGTTTTCACAGATACAACTTTTTTTTGGTGGTATTTAATCACCACTGGGTGTTTTAGTTTTTGCACTATAAACAAAAAAAGAGCAAACATTTAGAAAAAAAACTATTTTCGTTGTTTCTTCTATAAAATTTTGCAAACAGGTAATTTTTCTCAATCACTGATGTGCGTTGATGAGGCTGCACTGATAGGCAGCATTGATGGGCACTGATAGGCAGCACTAATGGGCACTGATGAGGCGGCATTCATAGGCAGCACTGATGGGCTCTGATAGGATGCAGTGATGAGGCGGCACTGGTGGGCATTGATAATAATGCACTGATGATGCTGTACTGATATGTGGCCAGAAGGGCAGTGACTGGCAGCACTGACTGGCAGCACTTACTGACGTCACTGACTGGCAGCACTGATGGGCACAGACTGGTAGAACTGTTGGGCACTTTTTTGGCCACACTGATAATCAGACCACTGATAATCAGTGCCCTGATTATCAGTGCAGATGTCTGCTTTGACAGTTGCCAGTTCCCGGCAGTACTTTCCTCACACTGTGACAGCGTGAGGAAAGCACTGCTGACAACCGGCAAGTGTATTTACAGTACATAGTGGTCATCTGTGATTGGACACAGCTGATTCCATAGTAAAAGACTATTGTGATTGGCCTTTTACCATGTCATGTGACCAGCTGTGTGCAAAGGACACAGCAATCACAGACAGTGCCGGGTGTGTGCTGCTGGGGGTGCATTCTGGGAGGACGTCCCCCAGAACTGGACTGCTGCGCTCTAGCCATCATTTGGCTATAGCACAGTAGTAAAGTGGTTAAAGAAATGCATCCCTGAAAGGTGTTAGAGAAAGTCTGAAATGTTTAATTTCCCAAAATGTGATACTGAAGACCACCCCAGATCATTCCATAATAGATAACCTATTAAAGATCACCTCATATTGCATTGTACTGTGTGACTTTTCCTCAGCATAGCATAGCTTTGCAAAATCTGAAATGGCATGCAGTAGGAGGTGTTTGTTTTTAAGGGATCCTAGGGCATCTCTAAAAGATGGATCTTCTAACAAGTTATGCTGATTGACACCTGGCAATACCTAGTGTCTAAAGTATCTGCTTATTTATGTTTCAATAATTTTTATTGGATATTTTTGCATAGAAATACAAGATATACCTGTATGCAGTAGATCAACATTCTACAGTCATGGATAAGATTAGAGAAAATAGGTAAAACAGAACAGAGAAAAACAAACATGAAAAGACCATTGACACAATAATGTTTAAATTTAAAATGTCAAATCTTAAAGAGATCAGCTAAAGAACTTTCTACAAAAGTAAGGTTTTTACATAGGAGGGTTTGTTTGGTACCATCTGAGCCAAGGTTGCCAAGGGGCAAACACTTTTCTATATTTACTTTTGCTAGATGCCATCGCAAGTTCATAAGAGCAATGCCTGTGAACTAATGCGATAGCATCAAATGCATTTGGCGGATGAGTGTTTTTCCAAGATTTAGTAATACTCAATCTGGCTGCTAAAAGAATGTGGGTGACAAGAGTGTCTGGCATGGGGGGTAATGCTGTCAATATTTAAATTCAGTAACGCTAAATCTGGATTTGGGGGAACAGAGGACCTTGAAACAGCAGATACCATTTGAAAAATCATAGACCAGAAGTTGTTTAGGAGCGGACAACGCCAAAAGATGTGAATAAAGCTCCCAGGGTTCCCAAAATTCCTCCAACTCCATTTTAACGGGAGTGAGATACCATCTAAGGGATATTTTTTTTAATTCCCAAAGTGTCAAGCAACAGGTGGCTCGATAAATTGATTGAAATGCGTGAAGCCATTGTTGCTCAGTATAAACAAAAGCAAGATCATCCTCCCATTGGAGAAGTGGTGTAACCTTGGTAAATGATTTATTTTGGTTTAAGATATTGTAGAAAAGTGAGATACCCTTGAGTAGAGGAGCGAGAGATACAGTTCCAAGCGGGTTTAGGAAGTTTGTAAAAGGGGTAGGATTGTTTAGGTAGGGATAACCTGAGGAAATGAAAAGTAATTGGGGAGGTTGGTGGATTTCTTGTTGAAAAGACGTGAATGATTTAAGAGAGGAGTCATTAAAAAAATCCTGAATGTATGCTATGCCGCATGTGGACAATTGGCGTATAGGAATATCTGGGGAAAGATGTAATAAAATGTGCAAAGGAAGATTAGGTATCACTGCTTGCATGGGAAGACAAGGAGCGCAGGTGAGAATCTGTCATGCAGAGACTGCCGCTAAAATAGGTGGGGGGAGAGAGGGTGAGATTGGGATTCCTAGAGGTATTCCCAGGAGCCATGCACTTAGATTATCTCCTTGAATGTACAGTAGGTAGATTCTATTTGTCTTCACAATGTAGCAGTAGATGAGGTATTAAACCATTCTCTCAGTTGTGAAAGTATAGTTGCTGTGTAGTAATCACTAAAGTTAATATATCAAGAGCCTTCTACTAATCTATGTTTTGTCAATACTGCATGACCACAGCAAGGTTTCTTTCCTTGCCATATGCATTTATTTAACGAAGTTTGTAAGGATTTGAAGTATGAACGAGGAATAGGAATGGGGAGGGTTCTAAATAAATAAAGCATCTGGGGAAGAATAGATATTTTAAAGGCAGGAAGCCTGCCAGCCCAGGAAAGCTCATGTTTTTGCAATGTTTGCAATTCTTGTTGCATTTTTGAGAGAAAGGGAATGTAGTTGGCCA
Source organism: Staurois parvus (assembly GCF_062004578.1). Classification (NCBI taxonomy): domain Eukaryota; kingdom Metazoa; phylum Chordata; class Amphibia; order Anura; family Ranidae; genus Staurois; species Staurois parvus. The sequence continues at coordinate 5,005,984 of NW_028318132.1, read as the reverse complement.
AAAACAGACCTGTAACTGATTTGGTTACTCATATTCCCAAGTTGGATATGCCGGAGTCATCCTAAGAAACTGGGAATTGATTCTGCAATATATTCCTAGTGATACCATCTAGACCTAGATCCAATATTACGGATTTATTCTCATTGACTTTATAATACGACACTCTGCTGAACCAGTTTAGAGTATGATATACTTCGGTCACAGAAGAAGCTGGATCGGAAAATGAAAGGATAACGTCATCGGCAAACAAACTGAGTTTGTGAGTGCAATGACCAATAGAGAAGCCTTTAGAAGGGGTTAGAGAGCCTATGCTCTGCTAGGGGTTCCATAAGAAGATTAAAAATTAATGGCGATAATGGACATCCTTGCCTTGTTCCGTTATTTATGTGAAAGGGACCCCATAACATGTTCGAGGAATAAACCTGAGCCGAAGGGGTAGTATAGAGAGCTAGAATTGTGCTTAGGATAGGGCCCTGAAATCCAAATTTGAGTAGTATCTGATGGAGATAATTCCAATGAACCCTATCGAATGCCTTCTCTGCCTCTAGGGAAAGAAGCAGAGAAGGCGTTCCAGAGATCTTGGCGTGATGAATAAGATTTATCAATCGTCTGGTTGCATCCGAGGTTTATCGAAATTTGGTGAAACCGGATTGGTCAGGATATATTAGATGAGGAAGAATATTATTCAATTTAGCTGCTATTAGTTTAGCATACATTTCAAATCAAGGTTCAATAAAGAGATTGGTCTGAAATTTTGCGGCGAGGTAGGTTCCTTGTCTGGTATCGGTAATGTAATTATGAAGGCTTGGAGCATTTAGGGGGAACAATGAAGATTAAGCGGTGAAGTTGTAAATGGAACATAGATGAGGGGTTAGTATAGGAATTGTTTTTAGTATTCACCCGTCAGACCATCAGGCCCTGGAGAGTTGCCAATAGGGAGAGTTCGAATCGTGGAGATTATTTCTTGGTGGGAGAATGGGGCATTAAGAGAATTAAGTTGTGTTTCAGATAAGGAAGTGAGTTTGATTTTTTCAAGAAAAGTGTTAATCTCAATCAGAGAGGGTTGGTGTGTGGAATCATCCAATTTGATATTGTAGAGTGAATCGTAGTAGGAAAGACGTCTGCAATGTGTTGAGGATTAAAGATCTTGGTATTTGAAGTAGTTTCATAAAGAAATGGTATTCTGGATTTAATTCTACGGCCTTTAATTTTACGAGATAGTGCTTTTCCTGCTTTATTAGAGGTGGAATAGAAGGTGGCTTGCAACTTACATTGCATATGTTTAAAGGAGTCCTGTAGGAGAGATCTAAGTTCTTGACGCAACAGTATTAATTTTGTTTTAAGAGCTTGGGTGGTCTGTGCTTTATTCTGGGTTTCAACTACTCTAATAGAGTTTAGTAGGAAATCTAAGCATTGAGACTTCTTTCGTTTTTCTCTAGATCCCATTTGAATTAACAAACCTCTAATAAATGCTTTCTAAGAGTTCCATACCACAAAGGGGTCAGGGACTGAGTATTGGTATTGAGTAAAAAATTCAGAAAGAGAGTTTAAGAGCTTTATGGCATACTCTGGATGTTGCAATAAAAAATTTTGGCTCTCCATACAAAGGCATGTGATTGCGAGGGGCTGTCTGTAAGCGATATTGAGATAGGGGCATGGTCCGACCACGTTATGGTATGGATCTTAGACTTATGTACTTTTTGCAATAACCATTTGTCAAGTAGAAACAGATCAATCCTAGAGTAAGAATTGTGACAAGGAGAGAAATATGTGTAGTCACGTTCACTGGCATGGTAACACCTCCAAGTATCGAATAGCTCGTTGGCATGCAGGAGGGTTTGCAGAGATGGGTAATGTCGTTTGGATGTAGCAGATGAGTCCATCACATTATCTAGGACAATGTTAAAGCCTCCACAAATGAGGGTCGGCGACTTGATGGTGTAGCGTAAATGAAACCAAGTCTTTGATCACTATCATAACCCATCTTTTCTTAGCAGTGAAACAGGCATGGTAAACATGAGGGAAGTTGTTATGTTGGCAATATGGTTGAGCTGAACATGAAAAATGAGTTTCTTGTACACATACAATGTCGCACTTATGGCCATGTGCTGTTTTCCATAATGAGTTCTGTCTTGCAGAATGGTTCAGACCTCTGGCATTTATAGACAAGAGTGAGAGTGGCATTGTTGGAGATATGAAGGTTAAATCAGGAGATTGGAGAGTAATTCACAGGGTGATTAATACCGTGATAATTTATGGCCGATAGCAGCTGTAGTCCATGGTAATTTGGGTTTTGATGTCTGCTTCGCTTATAATCTTCAAGCTGAAGAGAAGAAAAATTAAATAAAACAAAACAATCACATCACTGGAAAGTAGCAAGAGACTTAGTGCGAGAGTCAGTGAGCAAGTCAAGAAAGGGCAGATAACTGTAAAAAAATACAAGAAGTGTAAAAACGATGTAGCAGAAGCTCAGGTTAATTCAAACTGAGATGCTGCAGATCAGTCGGGGTGAAATTTACTTAAACAGTAACTTTGAGCCATAGGCCAGAGGGATAACAGTGTATAACAGCCTCTGTATGAAATCATGTCTGCGTCTACCAGGTTGCGGTTGCCCAGGGTGAGGTGAATTATGAGGTGAGGCTGGAGTGTTGGACTCCAGGGGTGGGTCCAGGATGATTCCCCATGTATGGAGGAGGTGCAATCCTTTATGGAGGGAGTTGATAGTGTGCACATTGCCATTATGGGAGATCAGAAGGGTAGCTGGATAGTGCCATTTGTATGGAATCTTATGATTCTTAAAAGCTTTTGTAACCAAATTCAACTGTTGTTGAAGTTGTAGAGTGTGTTTGGAGAGATCCGAAAACAGTTGGAGATCTACAAAAGGTGCAGGCAGTACAGTCATGGATCTAACGGACGAAAGCAATTGCTCTTTTGTTTGAAAGAAATGTACGCTCGTTAATACTTCTCTAGGTATCAAATCCGCGAAGTGCAATGCTTTAGGAATACGGTGGATACGGTCAATGGTGAGGACAATGGGTGCAGCTTCAGGGAGAATGGCAGACATCAAATTATGAGCATATGCATGTCAATCAGATTGAGGGACAGATTCTGGGATTCCCCTTAGTTTAACCTTGTTACGTCTTAATCTGTCCTGTCAAGAGTTTACCTTTAATCCATGATTTATCTTCTTTAACTTCTTCGTACGCATCTACTAGGTCATTGATGGTTTCCATATGTTCACCCATTTTGTTCTCTACGAATTGGACCCTTTCTCCCATGTTATTTAAATCAGATGAAAATTTGTGGAAAAGAGAAGACAATTCTGAGATTAATGAGGATTGTAGGGAGAGAAGCATTTCTTTCATGGTAGAATCAATTACAGGCTGGTCAGAGGTAGGGAAAGCTGCTATAGATGAGTGTGAGGCTGAGTGGGGATGTGAAGGGTTAAACTCTTGGGCTTGTGCTGATGACACTGATGCACCAAATGTAAGGGGCTTTAGCCTCATGCTGGCTTTTTCTGGGCTACAGGGACCTGAGCTGTGTGTTTGGAACTGGCTGGGGGAGGACTGTGTACCTGACACTGAAGATGTTTCCTGCTCTGCATCTGGGAGATCAGTGTACAAAGCAGCAGTGGTAGAGAAAGTGGTGGTGCAATCTTGGCTGCATTCCTGTCTGTATGCTGTGTGCAGGAAGAATTTTGTGAGATTCCGAGGGCAGCAGTCAACTTTTCTTTTGCATGACATTGCTGCTACGGCCGGTCGGGAGTCACTGCAGCTGGGTAGAGGACAAGGAGGAAGGTAAGAGGCTCTCAGTCATGGTAATTATCCCTCTGTGCGGTGGAGCTCAAGGCTTAGGCAGCCATCATCGTTGCTGGCAAGCCACGCCCCAAGTATCTGCCAAGTATCTGTCATCTTTCAGATTTCCTAAGAGGAAAAAAATTGGAATCTTTGGACAGTTTTACTGGATGGTTTTACACAAGTGAATGTGAATGGCATCTTAGTGCAAAACCTAAGGCCTTGTTCACCCATACGTGCACAAAAACTGATGGAAATTGACATGCAGATTTCACTTGCAGAGACACCAGTTTACATCAGTTTTAATGCTCACTTCAATGACTTTTATGCACATTGCAGATTCCTGAGCAGAAAAAATCTGCACGTGATACCAGTGTTGTAAACAAGGCACATGTAGGACAATTTATTTCACTGTGCCTTTGTAGAGCGTGTGCAGAAAAACTGCCATATCTGCATCATGGTGTGAACGACCCCTAACTGTAAGACAGGTCCATTCAACCTTATGTTTGTACAAGTCTTAGGCTTGGAAATATGGCAACCAAGAAGAGGAAAAGTTCATAGTGCCCCTCAAGCTCTTGTTATCAGCATGATCTTGATATCCCACAGAGTTGCTATCAGCTGCAAATATAGCAAACAATGCAGTTGCTAGGTGCCAGTGACTTTATTGTGAACTATCTTTCAATAATGCCATTGACGAATTGTGTTGAATAATAATACAGCTTAGGTTCCCATGGCAAATACTTAGT